>NC_092415.1:98074911-98699911 GCF_040894005.1 Engystomops pustulosus | reverse complement strand
ATATGGCAAAACAATAAATCCCAACCCTGTATGGTTGTAAGACCCTTTTCACTAGCCTCAGTGAAACAAAACCTTATCAAACCAAATAAGCTTCCACCAGTTGTTCTCTTTTAATCTAAGCCTGGCCCATATATAGTGAGTGACCAGCCCTGAAGCATGTATATAACCGAGACATGGATGTGGGGTTTGTGGATCAAGATAAAAGAGCAACCCAGGTTAAATTTTATATTTAATTGCCTTAAGGGAACACTAAACACATACACACACATATATATGTGTGTGTCAGAGAGATCCCTCCCATTGTGCAGCAGGGTTTATAAAGCCCTGGTCCAGGTGCAGGTTAACGAGCTTCATTAACACTGCCCCATAACCTGGATTAATCAATGGACATTCTTTTACCAAGCATAAGTAAAAAACCTAGCTGGAATATAGATGCCATTAATGACCTTTCCAGCCACTGCCTTACATACCCTCCCCCACTCCTAAGACCTGTGGGGAGGAGCAACTTGTGTCACTAAACAATGTAGACGTGATATGGCATTTGCATTACCTTGTTGAGCTCCTGGACGATGTTTCACATAAAACTTAAAATCTTGCAGAGCAAGGAACTATCTAGTCACTCTCACATTTTTTTTCCTTATTTTGGGCCAACCATATTAAGGGTGAGTGGTCTGTGACAAACCTAAATTGTCTGCCCAGGAGTTAATATCTCAGAGACTCAATGGACCACTTAAGAGCAAGGCATTCCTTTTCATTATTGAATATTTTTTTTTCAGCATAGGTTAGTTTTATGCATAGGTATATTGCAAGGTGCTCTTCCCCATTTATCACATGAGAAAGGAAAGTATTAGAGGCATCAGTATAAACACCTTCTTAAATTTAGGAGTAATCAGGTCGTTCCACAGGCGCGACTTATCCACAGTGCATCCAAGTTTGAGGAAAAGGATCACTAGGCAGTCTTGTGGTCAGGAACAGGCAGACAGTCAAGACAGATGAGAGGTCGGGGATGGAGCAGTAGGTCAGGGCTGGCAGCGAAGGAGCAGAATCAGGCACAGGTCCGGGGTCAACACTTGGGAAGGAAACACTGTGGAAAGCTTCCTCATAGGCATGAAGCACTAAGATCTGACGGGGAAGGGTGGGAGCCGCCGGTCTTCATAAGAACCCGGGAAGTGGGTAGCACCAATTTTTTAGCCAATTTTAGCCAATCAGCGCCCGTGAGCCCTCTGCATGCACCCGCAACCGACCTGTGAAGTGCTATTACGTCACGGGTCGTGAAAGGGTTAATGTAACCACAACCTGTAACTGATGTTGGCAGAATCCTCACACAAAATGGTAAAGTATATACTGTGTTGTATTATTGTAAATAATTATAAACAGCATGTATGTAAAGTGCTCAATTATTAAATCCTTTTCATAAAAACTTATTTCCCTTCTATGTCCAATACAAAATAATAGTAATTCTCAAGAAAAAATCACTACTAGAGATGAGCGAGCAATAAAATGCTCGGGTGCTTGTTATTCGAGACAAACTTTTCCCGATGCTCGAGTGCTCGTCTCGAATAACGAACCCCATTAAAGTCAATGGGAGACTTGAGCATTTTTTAAGGGGACCAAGGGTCTGTACAGGGAAGCTTGGCCAAACACCTGGAAACCTCAGAAAATGATGGAAACACCAAGGAAATAGACAGGAAACAGCAGGGGCAGCAGGCATGAATGCCTCTGAGGCTGCTTAATCGCACCATTATGCCAAAATTATGGGCAACAGCATGGCCATGACAGAGTGACCGAATGAGGCTAGATAGCATCTAAAACATCCAATAATTGACCCTGACACTATAGGGGACAGCATGCAGAGGCAGCTGCAGCAGCGGCAGGCTAGAGAGTGTCATGGCGACATACCCTAAATGGACTCAGGCTTCAAACCAATGGGTGGCAGAGAGGAACCAAAGGAGGTGAGCAAGAAGCGCTGAAATGATTTCCTATGTCCACAAAAGGTTGACGGTATATTTAGTCGATAACACAGCATGGTGGTGACATAGTGACCAAGTTCCATAACGTATCTGGTGAAACACCCGAAAAATTAGCCTGACACAGCTCGTTTGAAAAGGGGACGACATGTGGTGGCAGCCATGGAGACGACTTCCATGATTAGGAGGGACAGTATGGGGCATCCATATTGCTGCTATTATTGCAACTTCAGGTCTCCAGCATGGCGGCGACATATGGGCCGAGTTCTACTATGTATCTGGTGAAACACCTGAAAATTCTGCCTGACACAGCTCGTTTGATAAGGGGATGATGTGCTGTATATCCTCTTGTGCTCCAGCGTCTGGGGTATAGAGAGTTGAAAGTTGTGCATGGAGACATTGGTGGACGCTGTGGAGGATCGTGGAGGCAAAATGGACAGGAAACAGCAGGGGCAGTATGCATGGATGCCTCTGAGGCTGCCTAATCTTGGGATGGAGCTGGCGGTCCACTGCCAGGCGAGCCTGTCCAAGCCCCTGTCTCTCGGCTCCTCCCCACCCAAAATGGGCCTGGGGGCCAGAAGCGTTTACTTTGAAAAAAATATAATTTTCAAAGCATTCAGGGTTGTTTGAATATTTCACCAAGGAATAATGAAATAGCATAGCGGTTCTATTTTTAATTGTTTTTTCGTAAATGGTTCCATGATTAAGAGCGACAGTATGGGGCATCCATATTGCACTGCTATGATTGCAACTTCAGGTCTCCAGCATGGCGGCGAAAGATGGGCCGAGTTCCATTATGTATCTGGTGAAACACCTGAAAATTCTGCCTGACACAGCTCGTTTGATAAGGGGATGATGTGCTGTATATCCTCTCGTGCTCCAGCGTCTGGGGTATAGGAAGTTGAAAGTTGCGCATGGAGACATTGGTGGACACTGTAGAGGATCGTGGAGGCAAAATGGACAGGAAACAGCAGGAGAAGTATGCATGGATGCCTCTGAGGCTGCCTAATCTTGGGATGGAGCAGGCGGTCCGCTGCCAGGCGAGCTTTCGCCTCTCCAAGCCCCTGTCTCTCGGCTCCTCCCCACCCAAAATGGGCCTGGGGGCCAGAAGCGTTTACTTTGAAAAAATTATAATTTTCAAAGCAGGCGGGGTCGTTTGAATATTTCACCCAGGAAAAATGGAATAGCATAGCGGTTCTATTTTTAATTGTTTTTTCGGAAATGGTTCCATGATTAAGAGCGACAGTATGGGGCATCCATATTGCGCTGCTATGATTGCAACTTCAGGTCTCCAGCATGGCGGCGACAGATGGGCCGAGTTCCATTATGTATCTGGTGAAACACCTGAAAATTCTGCCTGACACAGCTCGTTTGATAAGGGGACGATGTATGGAGGCAGTAAAGTAGTAGTAGATTAAAGGTGCTGCAGTTAAATCTATGTTAGTTGGATCTTGGGATGGAGCTGGCGGCCCGCTGCTAGGCGAGCTTTCGCCTGTCCAAGCCCCTGTCTCTCGGCTCCTCCCCAAACAGCACTTCTAAGAACCTTTTGTATAAGATCAAGTGTAGTAAGTTTGGTTTATGGCGGGTGAGGGGAATGTAAACAGATGCGCAAGAAGCGCTGAAATAATATCAGTAAATGATAAAAGTTTGCCATTGTATTTTGTGGATAACAGAGCAGGGTGGCGACAAAGTTAACAAGTTTGATGTGAAAGCCATGAAAACAACCCAAAATGCTGCCTGACACAGCTCGTTTGATAAGGGGACGACGTATGGAGGTAGTAAGGTAGTAGTTGGAGATTAAAGGTGCTGCAGTTAAAACTATGTTAGTTGGATCTTGGGATGGAGCTGGCGGTCCGCTGCCAGGCGAGCTTTCGCCTATCCAAGCCCCTGTCTCTCGGCTCCTCCCCAAACAGCACTTCTAAGAACCTTTTGTATAAGATCAAGTGTAGTAGTGTTCTTATAAGTTTGGGTTATGGCGGGTGAGGGGAATGTAAACAGATGCGCAAGAAGCGCTGAAATAAAATTGGTAAATGATAAAAGTTTGCCAGTATATTTTGTGGATAACAGAGCAGGGTGGCAACAAAGTTAACAAGTTTGATGTGGAAGCCATGAAGACAACCCAAAATTCTGCCTGACACAGCTCGTTAACATGGTTAACATGGTTAATGTCAAATTGCACCTCGTGGGCACGTTGCACAACAGTCGGTGAGCGGGCAGTTGGAGGCGGCGCTGCACTGCCCTGAGAGTGGCAGCATCTGTGCTGGACTTCCTGAAGTGCGCACAGATTCGGCGCACCTTCGTGAGCAAATCAGACAGATTGGGGTATGTCTTGAGGAACCGCTGAACTATGAGATTTAACACATGGGCTTCCTCTTGCACTCCAGCGTTTGGGGTATGGAGAGCTGAACGCTGTGCATGGAGAGATTGGTGGATGCTGTGGAGGATCGTGGAGGCGAAGGTGTGGTTTTCGCACGGGAGGTTTTGAGCCGGGGTCCTGGGCAGGGGGTTGACTAGCAGAGGCAGCAGATGACACAGGGGAAGGAGCAGTGGTGTGCCCGGCCGGAGGTGAACGGCCTTGGTTCCATTGAGTGGGGTGTATTGCATTCATATGCCTGCGCATACTGGTGGTGGTTAAGCTGGTAGTGGTGGAACCCCTGCTGATCCTGGTGTGGCAAAGGTTGCACACCACAGTCTGTCGGTCATCTGGAGTTTCTTTAAAGAACCTCCAGACTTCCGAAAATCTAGCCCTCGCCACGGGAGCTTCACTACATTAAACATTTGGCGCTGATGCACCAGCTCTGGCCCTGCCTCTCTGTCTGGCCCCACCACTTCCAACCTGTTCTCGTTGAGGACTCTCCTCCATCTCAGAAGCACTGTGTTCACCCGGCCTATCAACCCAGCTTGGGTCTGTCACCTCATCATCCTCCGATCCCTCAGTCTGCTCCCCCCTCAGACTTCCTGCCCTGACAACTTCACCACTGTCTGACAACCGTGTCTCCTCATTGTCCGACACCTCTTTACACACTTCTTCCACTACGTCAACAATGTCATCATCACCCACAGACTGCGACTGGTGGAAAACCTTGGCATCGGAAAAGAGCTCAGCAGCAACCAGACAAGTGGTTTGTGACTCTGGGAAGGGTCCAGAAAACAGTTCCTCAGAGTATGCCGGTTCAAATGCCAAATTTTCCTGGGAGGGGGCAGACTGGGGGGAAGGAGGCTGAGGTGGAGGAGCTGGAAGAGTGCTGATTTCGGTGACATGGGTGGACTGCGTGGAAGACTGACTGGTGGGCAAATGGCTAGAAGCATTGTCCGCAATCCACAACATCACCTGTTTGCATTGTTCTGGCCTCAACAGTGCTCTACCACGAGTCCCAGTAACTTGAGACATGATGAACCTAGGGAGTGTAGCTCTGCGGCGTTCCCCTGCTTCCTCATCAGCAGGTGGTATCTCACCCCGCCCAGGACCACGGCCTCTGACCCCTGCAGTAGTTGGACGCCCACGTCTATGCCCTCGTCCTCTACCCCTAGCCCTCGGGTTCAACATTTTCAAAATTAAAGTGTAAACTGTAAATTTTTTGAATTTTTTTTGTTTTTTTTGTTTTATTTGTTTTTTTTTGTTTTTTTTTACAAAACGATGCTATCCTATTGCTATGGCTAGTTTCTAACCTACACTGACAGCACACAACTGGATTTTGTGCTGTGCCTGATGACTTTGAGTTATAAAAAAAAATAAAAGTAAAAAAAAAATCAGCAGACTGTGCCTAATTCAATCAAACCCCTAATAAATTGTCCCACTTAGGTGTTTGAGATGTGTGTGTCACTAAGAGCTAAATAGAACGTTCCCAAGTCTCTCTGCAAATTCCTCACAATATGCTACTAGCTGCACTACTAGTGCCAGCAAGGCCAGCCACAAGCAAATCAACAATATATATATATATATATATATATATATATATATATAACGCTATTGTAGGCCTCAGAAAGTCGGTTGGGTTCTTGTATGCCTAGTTTCTAACCTACACTGACAGCACACAACTGGATTTTAAGTCACTTTAAGTTTTTAAAAAAAAAAAAAATCATCGGACTGTGCCTAATTCAATTAAACCCCTAATAAATTGTCCCACTTAGGTGTTTGAGATGGATATGTGTGTCACTAAGAGCTAAATAGAACGTTCCCAAGTCTCCCTGCAAATTCTTCACAATATGGTACTAGCTGCACTACTAGTGCCAGCAAGCCCAGCCACAAGCAAACAAAAAAATATATGTATATAACGCTATTCTAGCCCTAACAAGTGCTGTTGGGTTCTTGTGGATTCACTCCTGCCTAACAGTAAGCTAATATAAGACTCTAACGCTATCCCTGCAGCAGCAGCAGCTCTCTCCCTAACGGCAACCAGACAGAGAATGATGCGAGCAGCGCGGGCAGGGGCTAGTCTATTCCAGGGTCACCTGATAAGGCCAGCCAACCACTGCTATCGACGTGTAAGGGTACCACGTCATGCTGGGTGGAGTGCAGAGTCTCCTGGCTTGTGATTGGCTCTGTTTCTGTCCGCCAAAAATCAAAACAGCGAGAGATGCCATTTTCTCGAGCTGGCGAAGTATTCGTCTGAGCAACGAGCAGTTACGAGTACGCTAATGCTCGAACGAGCATCAAGCTTGGACGAGTGTGTTCGCTCATCTCTAATCACTACCTTTTAGAGACACTACCTTTCTTTGTAAGAAACCTCTCTCACTTACTAACACACATGTAGTACATTTTGAAAATTGTCTTTTTTTTATAAAGACTTTCCTGACATTGCTGCAAGCTGTATAACATATTTACATAATTTCTAAGTAAAGTTATTTTAAGATTAAATCAAAAATATGCTGACATACTGAGTTTCAAGTTGAAGGAAACTAAATATGAATTAAGTGAATAATAAAAAATGAATAATCAACAAAAGTGATTGTCCCTTTAGAGTTAACATGAGCAAAGCAAGGTTTAAAAATCCCTCTGAAGTTATAGATTTAAATACAGCTAGAATATGTGATTTCATAAAACACAAAAATAGGTTAAAGGCCTACAAAGAATTTGATGAAAGTAGAATAATATTTGGGTGAAAAAATGTAAAACAAAAATAAGAAATGAGGGCATTAATACACATTAAAAAGCCTGAAAAAAAAAAAAAATAGTTACTATATACCTATAATACAATGAATGTATATTAGGGAGTTCAAGGGACTGAAATCCAAACCACAGTCAATGTATAAACAATTATCAAAAATGTATCCTAGGTCACACAAAGATATTATACAGACAAAAAATAATAATAATGAATGTAACTAAATACATATGCAAATGAGTTTATACAAAGATATTCTGAGGGATTTAATACATATGAACATATACATCTCCGGAATCGTAAAATCAAGTATTCAACTTTTATTGAGCACATATTATTTGAGACACCCTTCTTTATGCATCTACTTTTATTCCCAGCTATGTGTTCTATCCCGCTTGTATGGTTCTCATCGCTCGATTACCTGCATATAATGTAACTCTATTCACTTGTATCACTTTAACAATGTTCTACACTCTGTTCATTTTCACTCATTAGCTTCATGCTGTAAATACATGAAATACACATATAAATACACTTTTTAATATTTTAATATATTATTGACATTTCTTTTATCATGCCATGCACAAGGGCATACTTTTCACCCACTCTGTCCTTTTCATATGTAGACTTCCATTAAAATAATTGCACCAGTGATAGCACCATTAGGGCACGATCTTCTGTATATGTTACTTAATATTTATTTGACAAATCCTTTGTTAATAACTTCTAGAAATCATGTCTTTGTTTAGCGCATGCGCATAATTCTTGCTGAGGCGTTGTTATCGCTTGCATCCGCGTTTGTGGCTTGTCACCATTTGGCGCAAGCGCAATGTATTGCCCTCAGTACCCTCATTTCGTACTAACCACAGCGCATGCATAGCGTTTTGATTCCGGGTCGGGGTTCACCCTTCCTGTTTGTCCATACGAACATCATGCCACAGACACCTGATAACAAGGTATTTACTTGATTACCTCTCTTATATAAGCGGGACAGAACAATAGCACATCCACTACCCCTGAGGAAGTCACGGTAACATGACAAAACGCTTGGGGTGTCCCACCCACGCTCCTTCTCCCTCCCTCCCCCCGCCTGACCTACCTTATCTACCTGCTTTTGTTGTGTCCTGGTATCATACCAATTTCTCATTTGGCGCCACTGTGAGGTATTTATACTACTAAGACATCTCTGTTTCCAGGACCTTTCATGCATTCAGTACAGTAGTAGGGGGTTACCAGAGGGGTTTGGAGCCAGTAGTGGGGGCTGTTCCTGGGTTTGGGACTAGGTGCCCTCTCCCAGTGTGAGTCATTGTGCCCTTGTGTCACATTTTTAATAGTTTTTATCATTTGTGGTGTCTTCATTGTCATTTTGGATATGAATTATTTAAATAAAGTACTTTTTGTATAGGCCAGTGTTTGTGCATCCCCTTTTGTTTCTTTGTCTATACATGATGCCCAATTGGGTGCACCTGTCCGTACTACATATAATAACGTCATGCAGTGCCGTTCCCTTCCTTTGTGTATGACAGGGACGACTTACTTCATCTGGCTGCTGCTGAATAGTGGAGCAGACAATTACCAGGAATTCACATATAGACCAGTGTTTACAATGGTACGCAGAAAACCAACACAAGACTGAGACAGGGAAAGTGGGGTCACACTGGGAGATACACAACACTGAGGGAAAAACAACAGATACAGGCAGACAAGCCAGACAAAATTGGGTCAAAACCAAGATGCTGGCAAAGGTACAGAATTGGAAAGCAATAGGTGTAGCAGATGGAATAATACAGAGTAGCAAAACAAAGTAATAGCACTAGATAACACAGAAGACTGAATAACTAGCAAGGTCTGATGGGACTAGGCAGGTATATAAAGGCAATTCCCTGACATGCCTCCAGAAGTAGACTGGAGCAGCTGTCCATCAGGCTAGTAAGTGAACTGCATAGATCAGGATGTGGCACAATAAATCCAAACACAGGAGAAACCTAAGCCAGAGTTAGCACGCAATAAACAAACAAATTAATGCCACCTATTTTGCCAACTGCGGCTAGTGGGATGTTTTGGCACAGACATTACACAAGCAGTACATTTTGGCATTAATTCAGTTTCCCCCTGCTCCTGTACACTAACTCATAGTCACATGACTGTGTTTCCCTACATTTTGTGTTCTCTGGCATGCACATCCATTGAGTCTGATCGGAGCAACTACAGCTGTGGTGGTGAATCCAGACCCATATTAGGGGAAGATTTATCACTTGATGTCGGACCCAGCCCCTGGGGCATCTTAGTTATATCTAGAGGCTTTAGCCTTGGGAAATATCTGTGTTTAGTAGGCGTAATGCAGTGTATAATGGTACATACAAATAGTAACTGGCAACAATAAAGAAATTACCTTGTGTACTAAGAAACCATTCCCTCTTTCAATTCTGACCATTTGACTATACATCCGCACACATTGTCCACATACAACGTTTTTCGATGTCTGACTATTTTGGACTTACACAACCCTAAACTTATCTATGGCTGTAGATGTCTACACCGGAGGAGATGACCGAAGAGACGGTGAACTTCCTTCTGTATCAACCACTACATCTACATCCATGAGGAGTTTCTTCATTAAGAACCATAGTTTATTTGGATTAGTGGTGATTCAATCCCATAATACAATTAGCATTTTAAATTGTCTAGTTCACTTTTGCATTTTGTCACTATTTTATGAACTTATTTTAACTACCTGAAGTAAAAGTTACTGTGCAGTGTATAAGTCTGAAGAAGTGCTCAGAAGATCACTTATTGAAGTTACATAGTAGGACAAAAATATATATTTATTGGGGACTATTTGGGAGGACAATGAAATAATAATTATGTGAAATTAATATTTAAAATTTTGCAATTTCAATCATTGTTTGTAAATGGCCTAGAAAATGGACTGCAAATGTTTGAATGTTAAATTTAGCTGAAATAATAAAAAAAAGCAGAAATAGAAATGTGTCTACCCATATTTAGCTCAAATTTGGTAAAAATTTTGTTTTTAAATTATTCCTTTAATTTGAAAATAAAATAGCATGGCTAATAAGGCTAAAAATTGTCTACATTCTTTAAAAAAAGAAATAAAAGCTCTTTAATTTACACTTGAGATGGCAAAATGACTCAATATGAACTATTCTCATTTGGGCCCATCATCGGGCACAACTTTTTCCCCTTTGCCATTCCTGATCTGTAGTAATATTGAATGGTGATGCAACCACAATTCCCTTTTTCCTTTATGAGATCTCATTGGGGGATATTAATAAAGCAAAAATATATAAACAGTATGCTGTAGTTAATGCAAAAAAAAAATGAAATATTTTGTGCCACATTTTTCAAGTGGGGGTGACCTAGGTTGGAACACTATATGATAAAAAAATGTTTTAAAATTTCCAGTTACAATAATTTTTTGGCTGAAAGTGATTGTCAATTTGTAATTTGCTTTGTAATTAAATGTTATACAATTTTCCAATATACATTCTTTATCAATTCCTCACTGTTTTTAGATCTCCTAAATACCGGTCCCTGATCATGTGATGTCACACAGGTGCACAGGTTGTTCTATCATGCAGCTTTAATTACACTCTGTGATATAAAGAGCTGTGTACCTGTGTTACGTCACATGACCATGGACATATTTCTGTCCACTGAAGCTTTCTGTTGAAAGACAACAAGAGATCTAGAAAAGTGTAAGCAATTGATAAAGAAAGTACATTTTCCAACTTTTCATTATATGAAACCTACTAAAAGAATATGAAGTTAAACTTTCACAGTCTTCTTCTAACTTAAGACACTGTGCAAAATTTTGCTGAACATTCATGCCTCAATTGGCTGAGCACAGTTCCGCCCAAATTATTATCTTATGCACAGGTCATTGGCTAGGGATGAGTCCCATTCTGTATTGTTGTTTGCAACTGGGTATATGTGTATAGGAAGAAAAAGAGCAACATCTAGAGGTTTTAAAACTCATATTTACTGTAAATTTGTTTCCTGAAAAGAAAGTCTTGCTACATAACATAACATTCAGTCTCTAGCATTTAAACATTGAATACATAAGGCAAAATTTCACCTTGCCAACACGTGAGGAGAACAAAGCAGCCTGCATTTGTTTAATGATTTCAATAAAAGTTATAGATAGGGTGAATTTAAAAAGGAAGGTTTGCCACATGCACTGTTTTTTTTATAGTGCTAAATGTGGCACAGTTTAACCCTATAACTCATTATGGTCTACATGTACATCATAATGCCATTAAATATGTATGAAGAGGACTCACAGGCTTTATAAGAGTTTTTATGGGACTCCAGGACCTTTCATTCATTGAGATTAGTACACTGTTATAAATCCTTAGCATATACTATGTATTTCAGTATATTGTAGGAGTGATCAGATGCCTTAAAGGGGTTCTCTGGTGACAAAGATTGACCTCACGATACCTTATCTCCCCACACTTATTACTTTACTAATTCAGTGTCATTAAATCTTCTGCCCCCTTTTCATGAAATCAAAGTCATTCCTGTGCACTGCCAGCTCCTGCTACACTTACAGTTTCCATAGAAATGACCTGTATATTGTCTCTGCTCTCTGGTCTGACATGTGCAGTAAGTTCCTTGTTCCCTGCTGTGGGGGTGTGGCTGCACCTTCCTCTATATGAAGAAGCTGTGCCGACCAGGGGGATTGTGGGAGATGTAATCTTTTAGTAGAATGGGGGCAGCCATCTTGGAGTAAAGCAGCTCCAGCAGTGAGCTGTGAAGTAACAAGTGAAGAAAAAGAAAGAATACACCCCAGGGTGGTGGGGTAAGGGTGTGCAACTATAATAAATTCAAAGGAACTGGTTAGTTAAAAAAAAAAGTACATATAGTGACCGGAGAACCCCTTTAAGGTTTACTGGTTGAATACAGAGGAAGAGAATACTCGTCATGATTAGTCAGCTGTGGTGGAGTTTGGAAAATCTTTATAGTCATGCAGTTGAATTGGCAAACATGGTGATAGAACAGATAGAACAGAGCCATCACAGATGGCTGATCATCAGGGTCATCACTCCCATGACTTTTCACAGTTGTACCTGAACAATGATCTCTGTGATTGATCAGTCAAATCTGACTGCCCAGTTATAGCTAAAAACTTAAAAGAAATTATCTAGCCTCAGAAGCTCTGATCTCCTCATTCCTGCCAGGAGATCGGAGATAACAACTGCCTGAAGTAATTTGTATCTAGCACAGTTAAAACTCAGCACATAGTAAAAACTCAGGTGGTGTCACACGAGAGGACTTGAATTCATGTGAAGTCATCACGCTCTCCCAAGAGCCCAGAGTAACAAAATAAAAACAAATCACCTCCGTTTCCTTAAAACTTATATAAAAATGCATAAAGAAATAAAATCATAAACCTGTTAGATATCACCTCACCCAAAAGTCACAATCTATCAAAATATAAAGAAGTTCATTCCAAGTGGTGAACCCTATAATGGAATATAGCTCCCAAATTGTCCAAAACATTTGCCATTTAGCAACAAATATATTTTTTTTTTCAAAAAAAGATTATTCTCCAAACTGCTAGCAATGAAAATGTCAGCTCATCCTGCAAAAAAATGAAACCATAAACAGCTCTGGATAATGAAATATTAAAAAGTTATTGGCATCATAATAGGGCAAAATAAAATAAATGTGTACAGAAGGTTTTAATTTTTAAAAAGTGATTAAAACAAAAAAAACTAAATAAATTTGGTATTCCTGTGACGGACTGAATGAACACATGAGAGTTGTCATTTGGAGCGCACAAAAAAAAGAGGTAAAAATAGTGTTCACAGGAATATGGTGCAAATATGTTTTTTTCCAATTTCATCACATTTGGAATTTTGCTCCAGCTACTGGGTACGCAGTTTAAAATGTAAAACTATACTGAAACTGGGAAGTACATTTTGTTATGCAGAAACAAGCACTCATAAAGCTCCTCATAAAGAAAATAATGGGGCTTATTTACTAAGGGTCCATGGACGCACTTTCGTCTGATTTTCCGACCTTTTTGGGATTTGCGCTGCTGGGACCAGTATTTAACTGTGGAATGTGACGCACACGATTGGATTGTCTCGCCGCTGCACTGGCTTTCATGCGACAGAAATCAGAGGGTGTGCCATCGGACGATTCTAATGATTCGGACTGTGCATGGGAGTTATCTATCAAATTGTGTCACTAGATCTATCACTTACATGCATGGGGGAAGAGGAAAGTGAGCTCTGTCGGACCTGAGCGGGGAAGAGACACATGCAGGATATCGGGCGCATGATCTTAGTGAATCGTGGCAGAGTGCATTCCGGTCAGACAATGCACTTTCGGGGAATGTGTCAGGACGGATAAGTAAATGTGCCCCAATATGTTTAAATACGGGAGTGAAAAATTGAAACTTAAAAAAATGGTCGGGTCCCTGAAGTGTATCATAAATATGGAAGGAAAAAAAAGTGATATAAATGTGTACAAAGACTTTCCAGTCTAACTTTACAGTAACGTTTAGTTTTGGTTAATCTCCCACAGTTTGTGAAGAATTTAAAAAAATATATAATATGAACATTTTCTAACATACAGGAGACATTAAATATCCCATAAAATATATTGTGAATTACATAATTAAGTGATACATCTCAACTATTTTACCTTCACTTTTGTATATATATACATACACTTGTGAGTCTTCAAAAGCTTTCAAAATCTTAAGTACTTTGGCAAAAGTGCCTTCTCCATTGACCTGCTTCTTTCTTGTTTTTAGCGTGTTCACAATCTAGCCTTTGGATTTTAAACAGTCATGCCACCATCCCTGTTTTACACATCTTAAGAATTTAAATGACAAAACATTCCTTTGAAGTTTTTCTGTGCAGCTTATACATTGCGTTGATCAGTGGCTTGGTATTATTGAGGAAATGCTGCTTTATGATTTGGCTAACTTTGAAGGAACATACAGGTGGTGTTTGTGATTAATGCTATTATTCATTTTTTGTTAACTGTTATTTCATATTTTTCCTTTTGGAATAATTCCAGGCTTACAAAAGGAAATTTTAATGAGGAGAAAATGATTAGTAATACAGGAAAATATGTCCATGCAAGGTATTTTGTACAGATATTCTGCATGTTATTTTAAAATGTATCAATAATTTCAACGTAAAGATTAAACTAATCAAAGACTACAATGTATTTAAAATCTAATCTACAAAAGCTGTATAAAGCTATAACTCGAGTATATACTCGAGTATAACTCGAGTATATACTCGACCCAAATATAACCCGAGGCTCCTACTTTTATCACAAAAAACTGGAAAAACATATTGATTTGTGTATAAGCCTAGAGAGGGAAATGCGTTGGTCAAAGCCTCCCCACAATATATAGCCAGCCCCCTGCCCCAGTATATAGCCAGCCCCCTGCCCCAATATATAGCCAGACCCCTGTATATAGCCAGCCCCTGCGCCAGACATCAAAAGCTCTGATGCTGCCCGCCACTGCCATAATATTGTGTGAGTGCGGGCTCCAAGCTTTGCGGCAGCTGACGTCCCAGCTTGTGCGCCGGAGCGTCTCACAGACCTGCCGCTCCTGGACGAATAGCAGAGAAGACCAAAAATAAGAAATGCTTTATTGAGGGGGGTTAGCATTACAGCATATCAATTTAATTAAAAAGTACAGTTATAGAAAAATAAAGTTGGTAGTCATATAGTGAGAAAAACATGCATATGTGTCTTTTTATATAGTGTAAGTAAACTTCTGGTTTCAACTGAAGTTTTGCTCCTTTTGTTCCAAAAGTTGTCCAAAACAATTTTTTTAATTGTTTCATAGTCATAAAGATTGTTGCACCATCATTGTAGAGTCAGGTAATGATTTCCTAACCATAGACAGATGACTGTAATTCCTGTCTAATAAGTCAGAACTGGAGCATACTATTGTGCATGGTAACCTGAATCTTCCTTTTTGGTTGAAAAATGAGTTTCAGACGTTCAGTGCAATGCAGAAATGTTAAGTAACTTGTCGATTCTGCCTACAGTGCTTACGATTTAAATAATGTTTGCAATGCAAAAATTTACCGTTATTTTATTTCCTGTGACATTGAATGATTGACATTACTTCAAATTGTTCTGCATGGTTGTGTCATGGTCGCACCCGCGATCATAGGCACGGATCGCTGGTACGCCCGTGCCCTTCCTTGCAGCACAGCAACCCCCCACCTCTCCAACGCAGTGAGGCAGGAGAGAGGCCGATCGCTGGTGGAATATGGGGTGTGAGTCTCGCTGCACACCAGAGTATATCATATACTCTGGTATATCATCTAACCTGCTCACCCACTACTTAAGGCATTTTATCCAAGACCACAGGACTAGGTTTATTAGATCCCACCCCAGCTGAGCATATGTGAGTCTCTACATTGCATCAGTGTATGTTGCTTTTGGACCTGAGGAAGGGGACAATTCGTCCTCAAAATGAGTCGTCCATAAAAATAAAGCCTTTAACACACATCTTGGACTTTACTGTTACATTTTAGCTCTAGGGGCAGCGCGCACCTATATACCTGTGTTTTTTGCACCTACTTTTCTATTGCTCCTTACACCGCCAGTGTCCCACTGGGGGTCACGGGAGACGCTGCAGCCTGTCAGATTCCATACTAACCTATTCCACCAGTTCATCTGAACACCATCAATCTTCCCATTACCTCAAGCATCAGGCACCATGTGTTCACTGCTTTAAATTACTAAACTGTTCCTGACCTGGTGTGAAATAGTCTCCAGCATTCCCAGATGCTTTTGTGTTTCCAGTGTCTCCAGATGCTCCTGTGTCCTGTGTCTCCAGCATTTCCAGACGCTCCTGTATCCTGTGTCTCCAGCGTTCCTAGACACTCCTGTGTGTCTCCAGTGTTCCCGGATGCTCCTGGTGGCTCCTGTGTTCCCAGTGTGCCCAGACACCTCCAAGCCAGCTCTCCTCCATGGAGCATTCTGTTCTTGTCTACCTATGTCACCCCAGGCTTGCACTGTGGCCTGCATCTTGCCCTGCATCCCATTTTCCCTGGCTGGGGCGGGCATAGTCGCACCCTTGGAATGACCTGGTGGCACCCCACCGCAGCAAGACCATCCCGCGCTGTGGCGGGCTCTGGTGAAGACCAGCTGTCACTTAGACTCGGGTCCTGGGTGTCGGCTAGTATCATCATCATCTTCCAGGATGGCCCAGGGGGTCCGCAAACTCTTCCCTAAGAGACTCCCTGACAGTTCGGCCCTATGAACAGATTCCCAAGAACCACTCCAGCCGGCTGCTCTGATTTCACCGCTTCCAAGTTCTTATCCGGCTTTCCAGAAGCCACTCCAGTCACCGGCTTTTCAAAAGCCACTCCAGTCTCTGGTTTCCAGAAGCCTCTCCAGTCTCCGGGTTTTCCAGAAGCCACTCCAACCTTTTGCTAGCCAAGAGCCACTCCAGCCTCCGGCCGTACTACTTGCAGGGGAGTCAATGCAAGTTCTATTCATGGCCAAAGGACGTTCCAGACATCCCCAGGATTACCTCGGCCTATCTTGTGTCAGTTCCACCTCGTCGGGGTTTGTCCTGTTCTTTCTTCATTGTCGAGGAGACGCCAACACCTTGGGGTCTTGGGAGTGACCCAAGATTTCTTGTGGAAGTAATAAAATTTAGTTTAAGGCATAATTTTTGATGATAGTTCTTACACACAAGTTGAAGGATCTTGATGGGGGTGAAATTGTTCCCTCAATTGCCAATCTTTTTATGGGGAAATGGGATGAGGAATTTATTTTTGCTAATTCAGGATTATTTGGGAATATTTTTCTATTTAATATATATATATATATATATATATATATATATATATATATATATATATTAGATGATTATATCATTATTTAAAGGGTTGTAGTGAATTTAGAGGAGTTTATCAGGTACATTAATGGGAAGGATTATAATCTTAAATTTACCAATGATCAAAAGCAGATATTATTTTTAGCCTGTTGATGTCTATAGTTTTATTCAATTTAATAGTTGCCATCACAGACCCTGGATTAATAACACCCCAAAGGGTCAAATTAAAAGAATTGAAAGACATTTTATGATTAGTTATGATATAGCAGAAAATGTAAATCCTATTAAAGTAAGGGAAAGGGCATTTCAGGAGAATTTGTTTGAAGAGGTGGAAAAGAATGTGAGAGATGTAGAGGTGAGCAAAATCAATCCTGTTTTTTATCTAAATATCCTTGGAACATTGGAAATTAACGCCTTAACGACCTTTCCCTTTTTTTTTTTTTTTTTTTTTTTCGTTTCCATTTTTTACCCGCCACCTTCAAAAATCTATAACTTTTTTATTTTTACACATAAAGAGCTCTGTGATGGCTTGCTTTCTTCATAAAAAATTGCAATTCATAGTGATGGTATTTAATCTTCCATTTTGTGTAATGGGAAGCAGGAAAAAAATTCCAAATGCAGTGAAAATTGTGAAAAAACGCTGTTTTCTTGTGGGCTTAGATTTTATGGCTTTCACTGTGCACCCCAAATGACATGTCAACTTTATTCTTTTGGTCGGTGCAATCACAGGGATAACAAATTTGTATAGGTTTTATAATGTTTTCATCCATTTACAAAAATTAAAATCTACTGTACAAACTTTTTTTTTTATTTTGCCATCTTTTAGTACTAATGACTTTTTCATACTTTGGTGTATGGTGCTGTGTGTGGTGTCATTTTTTGCGACTTTTGATTTTGATGTTTTCAAGGCTACATATTTTAGGACTGTAAAGCATTTTGATCACTTTTTATTGAATTTTATATGTTTTTCAAAATGGCAAAAAAATGCTATTTATGATTTTGGGCGCTATTTTCTGTTACGGTGTTAAATACAGTGAAAAACCATCATTATATTTTGATAGATAGGGCATTTTCAGATGCGACAATCCCCAATGTGTTTGTGATTTAAGGGGGGTGATTAAAATTTTTTGGTTTTTTATTATAATTTTTTTATTTTACTTTTACTATTTTTCAGAATCCCTAGGGTACTTTAACTCTAGGTTGTCAGATAGATCTTACTATATGGGGATTTGCATTCTCATACATTACAGTGTGCAATTAGCACATTGTAATGAATGGGTTAAAATGAGACAGCCTTGGGTCTTCAGAAAACCTGAGACTGTCATAGCAATGGATCGTCGCTCCCCAATGATGTCACGTCATGAATCCAGCAGTGATCGGCGAGACGATCGGCGTGATTACACCCGAGATCAGTGAAAGCACCGATCGTGGGTGTTAGCGGTAAGTCTTTACTGCAATATGCAGCAAAAACTTACTTGCTATAAAGAGGGCTCAGCCCCTGAGCCCTCACCATGCACCGACACATGACATGTGCCGTACCATTATAAAATGCATTGGTAAGAGGTTAATCAATCAGTTTTACACACCTCAAGAAAGAACATAATTCAGACCCAAAGAAATGTAAAATTGGGCGAGCAAGAGAGGGGATCTAGCAGTTTTAGCAATGGGTGGATTAAATATTGATTTTGAACTTAAATGTCATTTAAAAGATAGTTCCCACTTTTAACAATAGGTATAAGGTATTAAGTAGAAGTAAAATTATAGTATATTGATTAATTATGAGAGTATAGGTAGTGTGGCTATTTCAGCTATGGGATGGTGGGAAGACTAAGAGTTATCTTTAGATTATGCTGGAAAATAGCCTGCATGGGAAAATTTTGAAAATAATATTTACATTATGTTTAAGCACTTCCTTGGTGAATAGGGCTATAATAGGGCTAAATCCCTTAATACAAATTGTGATATCTTCTTAGAATAAATAATGATATATAGTATATGCATTCCTAATTTGTTGCTATGCCATCAGTTAGTTTGTGTATTGTAAATGTTATATTTTCTTAGAAGAAATTATAGTACATATAATCTCAATTGATACATTTTCTTGGGACAATGGTATATACAGTTCTTAATTTCTTCCTCTGCTAGTTTGTGGATTGTAACATTTCAGGAAAAATTACAGTGTGCATAATCTCAATTTTTCCTCAAGTGTCAGTAAATTTGTGTACTGAAAGATTGATACAACCTTTTAAGATAAATAATGGTGTATGTATCCTCAATTTTTTCCGCTACTCTTAATAAGTTGGTGAGGTAATGGTATTTATCATTTGGTATGATAATATTGGCTATTTGTTATATGTGAGGCCGATAATATGTCTGTAATATATTGCAAAACTGAGCAACAGATGTATCTTGTAGTTTTATATTGATATTGCATGATACAATTGAAGAGTATGAAGAAAGGTCTTGTATTATGAGAATATGAAAATAGGAACTAACTCTAAAAATAAATTCTGTAAAAAAACAGATAAAGGCAACAAAAATAGAGACAGAAAAATATTGCCACGGAGAGTAAAAATAATTCCAAATTATTTTTTGAGTATTTAACCCCTTCCCGCTCTGCATCCGATATATTGGACACTGAGCGCAGTGACTTAGCGCTCAGCCTCCAATATATCGGAGGCAGAGCTGATGCCGCTTCAGCTCAAGATCTGAGCCAAACTGGCATCAGGAAACACGGGGTGCCGGCTGTGACTGATAGCCGACACCCCAGTGTAACACTAGCGGTCAGAGGGGGCCCCGATTGCGGGTGTTTAACCCTTTAAATGCCGTTGTCAACGCGACCGCAACATTTAACCTGCCTTTGAAGGGACTTTTCCCCCACGATCCGTATTGCAGAGTATTATCATGAACAAGCAATCAGATGATTGCTTGTTTATGTCCCATGGTGGAAACAGTAAAAAAGTAAAAAAAAAGGTTATTCAATAAAAAATAAAGTAAGAAATCAATAAAAATGCCCATAAGCCCAATAACATATAAAGAGACATAGAACGCAAAAAAGTCTAAATCATAACACAAACCCCACATATATAGTATCACCACATCCAGAACAACCCGTAGAATAACAGAAAATAATTATTGAACCTAGTTGAAAAAAAACTGTTATAAACCCTCCAAAAATTAGGATTTTTACCTATTCAATCCCACAAAAAATGCTATAAAAAGTGATTAACTATAATATAGTATTTAGAAGTATTTATGTCCCAATTATTAATTCAAATTCTGCCTGCATAAAAGGACATTTAAAAACTAATTTTATTAGGTATCTCTTAAAAATAGGGTACACGAGCTTATTGGACAATAATAAAGCTCAGATACAGGCTGGGCATTATTCACTCCAGGATTTCTGGATACCAGGTGTCAACTGCCGGGAAGATAGTGTTAGACCGTTAACTGTCCTAGTCTATCCCTTTAATTATGTACACAAGGTTCCAATAAGAGAATTTTTTACTGGATGTGTAACTACCCAATAATTCCTAAAAACGGGCTTGCCACTCTCGGTCCAAGTGTGAACAAGCGCCTTAAGTGTCACCACTTTGTCAGGTATAAGTGTCACCACTTTGTCAGATGAAACCTGACGCGTTTCCCCGCTGGGGATTGTGCCAGCTGTTTATCAAAGGTCCTGAGTTGACAGTAGTAAAGTGTCTACACCACCGGGTACAGCGTGCTATGATGGCAAGCACGCTCACCAATTACGGCGCCGACACTAGTACTATTTAGTGGTAGAACAGAGCGTAGTATTTGCTCACTGAGTTTGTGTTGCCTGTCATTTTTATCATAGCTAGCTAGCTGACTTATAGTGAGTTTCTTCCCTAACGTTCACAAACAGACCGCTATCTCGCTCAACTCTAAAGTCCTTCTTTGTTTATGCTAGCTGACTATCTAAGCAGGCACACACGCTCACATGGAGGCACATACCGGCATTTGTTTGGCCGCGTGCACCACCAGATGTCTGAGATCATTTAAGGATTAAGCCCCTCCCCAGGGGTGGTGAACGGGGGCAGTCCTACCAGGCGATGCACGTCACTAGACACTCCCCTCTGAGCCGAGAGATCCCCGATGCGTCATCACATCTGGGAGCCTATCGCAGCGAGGGGGCATAATCGTAGCACCACCCATCTTGTCAAAGTCCATACCCCTGTATGTTCGCTAATATAGCGCTGTAATTACATTAAGGGAAACGTTCGCGATTTTCAATGGTAACGCACATTGTTGATACTGTCTGTGTTTTAGATGGTAATAATTAAGGTATATCCCTCAAGGGATCTATCCCTGTATAACGTTCAGCCGTGTGCCGGAGTCATCCCGCACTACCCAAAATGATAACACTGGAAAAAGCATCTCATCCCACAAAAAATGCCATCACATAGCAAAAATTTTTTTGGCCTACAATAGGGGCCAATGAGGAAACTAAAATTCTGGCAGCTGCAGGGCGCTCCTTCCCTTCTGCGCCTCACTGTTATGCACCCATATAACAAGTAACAGCCACATGTGGGGTCTCTGTACTCAGGAGAAATTGCTGAACAAATTGTTTGTTGGGTTTTCTCTTTTTATCTTTTGAAAATGTGTAAATTTTAGGGCTAAATGAATGTATAACTGTCAAAATTTGACCATCCTAAATTTCACCTCCATTTTGATTCAATTATTTTGAAGGTCTGAAGAGGTTAACAATCTTCCTAAAAGCTTTTTCTGATAGTTTGAGGGGTGCAGATTTGAAAATGGGTTGAGTATATAAGAGGTGTTGATGTTAAATATGTAAAATTTCATTCAAAACTGTATTTATCCCAAAAATAGTCAATTCTGAAAATCCGGAAAAGCGATATTCAATTTGTAAGCCACGTGACATCCAAATAAATTATTCAGAAATTTTAAAAATTATGAAAATGTAAAGTAGACATATGGGAAATGTTATTCAGCTACTTATTTAGGTGGTAAATTTATCTGCCTGAAAACGCAATGATTTCAAATTTCAAAAATGGCAAATATTTCAAAAAATTAATCACTTTTCCTTTTTTTTGTAAATAAGCGCAAAACTTACCAGCCCACTTTTGCTACTAAAATGAAGCACAACATGTGAGGAAAAAACAATCTCAGAATCACTTTGAAAAGTAACAGTGTTCAAAAGTTATAAAAATATAAAGCGATGTAAGTCAGAATCCAAAAAATGGGGCTGAGCCTTAAGCTACAAAATGGCTGCGTCCTTAAGAGGTTAAATGATAAAAAACTAAAAACTGAGAGTGTGGGCCCTATGAAGAATAACCTGGGGTCATGGTGTAGGGAGATGAGGAAAGGGCCAATCTATTGAATGTTGCCTTCACAACTGTTTTTGCCCAGGAAAGACATGATGAGAAATAATGTAAATTCTCTTTGAAATGTCAACCACTTAACCCAAGATAAGGTAATATGCCACCTCACAACCACTGAAATAGACAAATCTACATGCCCAGATAGTATACACTCCTGGGTACAGACCAATATTTTTAATATTTGAAGATTCCATGAGGACTGGTTCTGTTCCACAGGACTGGCACTTTGCAAATGTGGTGCCAATATAAGGATCAAAAATTGATACTTGAAACTACAGACCTCTGAGTCTAACTTTAGTTGTGGGGAAAATATTTGAGGAGTTTGTTAAAATCAAGCATCATATGGGTTTATGAGTGATTGATCCAAATGATTGGCCCATATAAACAGCCCACTGTATTATTTAATTGGGCAAATATAGGTGTCAACACTATTGGTCCATAAAAGTCATGTGACCATGTCATGGTGGAAGTATGGGATTCTGAAAATTGGTGTAAGATAAATGCCAATAAAGATGTAGAATGTAGAAAAATGATGGTAAATTAATGATTATTACTGCTTATTGCAAATATAACTGACATGCCTAGAGAAGTCTGTCTAGAAGAATAGTCTATAGCAATTTACCTACAGCTTTCTGCTGCTTCACTGATCATTTGTGGTGGGGGTTGTTTTACATATGAGAGATAGTCTTTTGGCTTGGGAGAGAAATGAGAGTATAAGATGTAATTTGAATGGTTCAGATTATATGATTTCTTGGAGATATGTGGTATATATGAACAAAAAGTGAAGCCCAATTGGAAACTGTGATGCCCCTTGAAAAAAGCAACGTTGAAACATGCTGAAGGGTTTTGTGGTCACTCCTGGTCCTTATTTGAGCACACAGTCTGGTTGGCACTGTTTATAACTGTTTGGATGCACTCGCATTGTTACTTTATATGGCTATTTATTGTTGAAACATTTTAGCTGCCAGGCTCAATTGTATTTGGTTTACATTAAACATATAGTATGTTGAACTTTGCATGTTGGACCAGGTTTTGTACCACATGTATGCTTACCACCACATTTTCTCTTTTTAATAGTTGTTTTAAAGGCCTTGTGACTATTATATACATTTTTATGAATAAAATAAAATTAATGTTAACCCCTTAGTACGGCAAACGTCGGGTGCAGGTAAATGGAGAGGGCTCACGGGCTGAGCCCTCTCCACAGCCGGTAAGACTTTGCTGTTGTAGAAAATATTTACCAGTAATACCTGTGATCGGTGCTAGCAGAAAATGTGCTAATTGCACATTGTAATGAATGAGGAAGAAAATCCCCATATACTTATATATTGTAGTATGGCAGTATATGGTAGGATCGATCAGACAACCTAGGGTTAAAGTACCCTAGGGAGTCTGAAAAATTGTAAAAATTAAAAAAAAGAGTAAAAAAAACATAAAAATTTAAATCAATTCCCTAGAAGTCATATAATTATAAATAAACAGTAAAAAACCATAAACACATTAGGTATCGATGCAAATACTTGATCTATCAAAATTTATTGATGGTTTTTCACTGCGTTTAACCCCGTAACGGAAAATAGCACCCACATTTGAAAAGGCCACTTTTTTGCCATTTTTAAAAATATAACAAATTCAATAAAAAGTGATCAAACGATTGTTTAGTTTTAAAAATGATAGCATTGAAAATATTATCAATAGTCTCAAAAAATGACACCACCCACAACTCCGTACACCAAAGTATGAAAAAGTTTTTAGCGCCAAAGATGGCAAAATAAAAAAAAACTATTTTTGTACAGGTTTTAATTTTTGCAAATATATGAAATTTGGTACAAATTTTGTATCCCCATGATCGTACCAACAAAAAGAATAAAGTCGACATTTCATTTGGTGTGCTCAGTGAAAGCCGTAAAATACGAGCCCACAAGAAAACGTGCAATTTAGATTTTTTTTTCACTTCCCAGTACTTGGAGTGGATTATTCAATACCATGACTATGAATTTCAATTTGTTTAGCAGAAAACAAGCTGTCACAGAGCCCTTTACGTGAAAAAATTAAAAAGTTATAGATTTTTGAAGGTGGGGAGTGAAAAATGGAAATGAAAAAACAAAAAAGGGCAAGGTCGTTAAGGGGTTAAAGGGAATCTCTCATCAGGAACCAGCCTAATAAACCACTACCAGTATGCTGCTAATCAGCTGAGAAGATTCTGTATCAAGTTTCTTTCATGGCTCAACTTGATGGCATTATCCAGAAAATCAACTTTGAAGTGAGATGTAAGTTTAATGTATAAAGTCAAGGAGGCAGAGAATTTGGCACTGAAGTTTACCTCTCCCTTCCTCTAAACATCTCCTCCCATTTGATCGACATCATGTGCCAGAAATCTGATCAATGACGTCCCTGGACACAAATCCATCAATTACAGTGAAGGGGGCGTTCTAAAGGACAGAAAGCTTGACTTCAGTGTTGACTTCATAAAACCAATTTACATTTTACTTCAAAGTTGATTTTCTGGATGATGCCACCACTCCAGACCATGAAAGAAACATCATTCAAAAGCTGCAATACAATGCTGGTGGTTTGCTAGGCCAATCAGTTTTTGCATTATTCATGTATTTGGGTATCTTAGTGCATAATCCATTTTTAGGCATTTATTGACTGTTGATGTGGGCTTTGTGTATTATACTATTGATCTGGTCTGTAGATATTCAGTGCTTGATTGAACCAATTTCATCCTACAAAAGGACAATGATCCGAAGCACTGTTTAGGGTAGAAGCAGGCAGCTGGGATTCTATCTGTAATGGAGTGGGCGGCCCAGTCACCAGAACTCAGCCCCATTGAGTTGTTATGGGAGCAGCTTGACCACATGATACACAAAAAGTGCCCATTAAGCTAATCCAACATGTGGGAGGTGCTTCTGGAATCATAGTGTGAAATTTCTCCAGATTAATTTAGCAAATAAACAGTTATAATGGCAATGGTCTACAATTCTGAAATTGCAGCAAAGGGAGCATTCTTTGATGAAAGCAAAGTTTGAAGGAGAAAATTATTATGTTAAATTAAAAAAAATATGTCTGGGCCATATTTTCTATTCATTTTGGAACTCATTTGAAAATTAAAAGTATGAGATTTCATGGAAAACACAAAATTGTCTGGGTGACCCCAAGGTAGTGTATGCTTTTTAATAATTACCATTTAGATATTTCTTTGTTTTTGTAATTTATTTTATTCTTTTTCCTAGTGTTGGTCCTTTATGCCTAAATTTCAGGAGCAATTTTACGATTTTCATTTTGCTGTTTTCATTTGGATCTTTGAATTTGTTCCATATCTACTTTTCCAGTCTACATCCTCAGTTGAGAAACTACATGTTCTTGCTATTCAGTATTTTTAATGAATTTCGGCTGTGCATCCTTTTATTATAATTCTTTATTTTATGTGCCGATTCTTCGCGTCGATGATGATAATTATTTTAATATTAAGTGTCTATACTTACCTTGTATTTTCACTTTTGTTTTTGTGCTGTTTCCTTTTACTTCATATTTGTTATCTAAGTTCACAGATTATTTGCATGTGTCCCTGTCTCATTGGTAACTGGTAGCAGCAACAGGAAACTATGAATGCTGTCTTCACATGAAGTTCCTATTCTCACTTATTATCTTCACCTTCATCCGGGAACTGTTGCTTAGCGCTTCGTAATTGGTGTCTAAGTTTTGGCACATGTGCACTCTTCTGCTACCGTCCTGGTTTCCTTAGAAATAGGCAGCAGTAACAGGAAGTAATGACAGCATCGTGCTGGGCACCTCCAGTCTTGCGCAAAACATTACTGCACATGCAGTTTACACGTTGTCTACATTTTCTGGGTATCCTACAGCTGAGGTATGTGTGTGAGGGGAAGTTGCCACTCTGTGACAATACACATGGGGTCTGTTTCTCCCCCCTTCTCTGCTTACGCTGTTGCCTTTATCACTACCTTTTGGACCTTACAGTACTGTATTGTACCACATCAATTACTTGGGATGGCATGATTTGCATATTTTTCACACATTTGCATTGTTACAGTAGACTGTTATATGGGCATTTGCCTTGTTTTACATTGAATAGACATTGTACAGGGCTGTTGTTGCTCATGCAATGCACATTTACATATGTGCTTTCAAATAGGTTTTATTATTTGGGCCTTGTAGTATTATGTTTATTTTTTAATAAAATTGTATTTGTTAATCATTTTTTCTGGTACACATATAACATTTGTGCTTTCTGATGATGACTTTAGATAGGTATGCACCCACTGTCTTTTTTACATGTTAGTATTGAAAGTAAAAAAATACATGAATTTATATAGATCTTCCTTGAACTGCTGTGACTAGAAGTATAAAATGCCATATTATCCACCATAGCAAAAGTATCTTTGCAATTCCAAAAATAAATCATAAAACTTTGAGTACCTCCTTACTTCTTTTATTTAGCTAGGTTTGCACTGGAATAAAGGCTGTAGCACATGTCCATCGATATACCAAAGACTCCAGCAACATATCAAACTCCATATCATGGCAGCTTCTACAAAATTCAAAATCCAAAAATGACTCCCCTCCAATGCAACCCCCCCTAAATGCAACCCCCCCCCCCAATTTATAATGTGTGCCCCCCCCCAAAAAAAATCTATTTAATATAATGCTTTTGAATGAAATAAGGCAAAATTAGCGCCATCCCATTTTAGTGCTTAAGAGAAATTAATTTGTGAACCCTTTATTGAATGTACAGGACCATTGGAATTAAAGGACATATGTCAGCAAATTAAACTGAATGAGCTGCACATACTAGTGAAAACAGATCCCTTGCTCTTTTCCAATTATGGTACTGTGAAAAGCCTTTTTATATAGAAACATACCCTTAAGCTCTGCCACATCCTGGCATGTAGCGGTCAAATATGGTGGTCCGGATTCATGAGGGGGTGGTCCAGGCACTCCCATCTCTTCTGATTCTCCCCAAGATTGCCACTCTCACACCAGATGCCACCAGTGACTGCCTGGATCAATGCTGCAGTCACCGCCTCCTCAGACGGCAGCAGTCATTCCGCTCATAAATAGGCAAGACCGTTTAAAGAAAGGTTTGTCGTTCATAACGCTACGTGCCAAAGTGTGGCAGAGCTCTAGGCTATGTTCCCATATAAATAGGCTTTTCAAAGTACCATAATTGGAAGGGCTAGGGATCTGTTTTTATAAGTATGTGCAGCTTGTTCGGTTTAATTTACTGACAGGTGTCCTTTAATGGTGCTCTACTGTATAAATAATAAATGATAACCATCACATTAAGAAATGTAACAATTGCAACCTTATGTATGTTGTGTATCTTGTAATATGCAAGAAATGCCATGATTTTTGGCAAACCCCTTTTATTAGTATCAAAAACAGAGTAAAAAATCTAAATTAAAATTAAATGAAACAACAGAGTAGGGAGACAAAAAAAATTGAACTATTTCAACATGTCCTGGTTTTGAGGTGAGAGTACAGTGGATGGGCTGTTAGTTGTCTCTTTGGCAAAGAAGAGAAGCCAATTGTTACAGATGATTAAGTAATTGTCATGTACTCAAAGTTCTAAACTAAGGTAAATATTCTACATTTTGTTAAACCGGGGACAGAGCCGGACCAAGCACTATGATTTTTTCCTGATTCCACATTTCCTCACAGATTCAAATTTAAACAGTATTGTATCAACGGTTCCTGAGACATGAAAAAGTAGAGATTGACTGACACTTTGGTTCTAGGAGTCTAAATCTCTTCTTTTATGCATATTGTAGCACAACACATTTTGTTCATAGTGAAGACTATGAAAAGGGAACTGAAATCTGTTTGCTGTGCTTCCCATTCAATAACGCTGTAAATTACAGATATCTTATGTCTCCTATTTCCTATGTGTTACTGTCCTTAACATGCTTAGTTTTGTTGCTCATGAGCTCATCAGTGGTAGAGACTCAGCTAAAGATTTGCTGGGGAAAATGAGTCCAATTTTCTTGAGACTTTTTCCAAGTTTGAGTTCTTGGAGAGTGACCCTTAGTGCATTCTCTGATCAATCTTGACTATCCTGTCCTCTATTCTGTGGACCTTCCTCAGTTATGGAAGACTACAGTGGGCAAACCTACCTGTCTGTTTGGCATCTATGCTTCAAAGGGTGGTCCAAGTTTTGTCTAGAATCTCCTAGCTGAAGCTAGGAGAAATATGGTGCAGAGGAGAAGAGTCACCAGGGTCAAGCCGTCTAATGAAAGATGCCTAATTCTGCAAAAAAGGTATTTGTTAGAAAGTATTTTCAGTAAGGATGTCCTGTCTTGCATCTCCACCAAACCAGAGTGCAAAGATGGATCTAATTTTATGTATGGTAAATGGGTTTATTACGATGAATATTTATTTTGTTTACAGAGCTCTTTGAAGTATCCCTGAAGGACTTGTCATGGTTACACCCGCTTTCCTCGGTATGGACCGCAGGTGCACCCGTGTCCTGCTGTGTGGTGCGGTGCCCCTTCTCCCCCGCCCTGTACTCACCTCTCCTGGCTCCTGATGCAACTTGGTGCCCGTCCAGACCACACGCCAGCTTCCACGTGCGCTCCTGCTGCTAGGGCGCGTGTGCCGACTCGTCATGATTAAGGAGCCAGCGTCCTCCTAATTCAAATCATTTCCCTGAAGTAAAAGCCCTCCTGTGTTTCCTCGTGTTCCAGCATTCCCAGGTTTCCTCCGTGTGTCTGTACTCCAGTGTTCCTCCAAGTTCCTGCGTTCCCGTGTTCCTGTGGCATTCCCATACTCCTGTCGTGGTTCCATATTCCTGTCGCAGTTCCATACTCCTGTGGCGGTCCTGTACTCCTGTGGCGGTCATGTACTCCTGTGATGGTCCTGTACTCCTGTGGCGGTCCTGTACTCCTGTGGCGGTCCTGTATTCCTGTGGCAGTCCGGTATCCCAGTGGTCGTCCTGAGGTCCTGCCATCCGGCCGAGGTCTTGCCATCCGGCCAAGGTCCTGCCATCCGGCCGAGGTCTTACCCTGCCGAGGTCCGTTCCTGTGTCCGGCTCCTGTGATCCACCCAGCGGTTCCTACTCCGGTGATCCGCCCCTGTGATTCTTATGCCATCCTGTGGTTCCTGTTTCCTGCCTCTCTACCTTGGCTGCCACCGCAGGCATAGTCGCACCCGAGGAACAACCTGGTGGCACCCCACCGCAGCAAGACCATCCCGCTTTGTGGCGGGCTCTGGCGAAGACCAGGGGCCACTTAGACTCTGGTCCCGGGTTGCGGCTAGTACCTTCATTCCCCATGGTGGTCCAGGGAGTCCACAGACTCTTCCCACAGAGACTTTCTGACAATTCGCCCATCTGAACAGTGACAGCACTGTAGATAGCCACACACCCAATCAACTACATTTTAAAAGCTATATGCACAATAATTTATTCCTCATATGGGTATAAGCTGACTTCTTTAAATTGAAGAAATGCACATCATTTATGTTTGTAATTCTGACATTGATGTCAATTATTGTCACTTTTAAATAAAAATAACCTTTTTAGTTCAAAACTGTCACTGAAATATAGTTGGTGTTAGCTACATGTTTAAAGGAAATAAAAAAAGGTAAAGTCAATAAAATTATAAATAAACCTTTCCACCTCATTTCTTCCATAATCTTATGAGCAGGCTCAAGTTATTCTACAGCGGCATACTACTTGCTTGTCATTTTGATGGAGCTGAATCTTAAAATCTAGATTTATAACCTCTTGTTCAAAATTGTTTAGCTTAATGGTTTTGACTTAATGCCGCAACCCATGAAATCTAAGCCGTAAATGTTCTCTTGTCTTTATTTTTGACTACAGTAACTGCTTAAAATTCCTCCTATATTATTTCATGTCATAGTCATTTGTTACTGTTGGTCATAATGAAAAAACTATCAATCCTTGAAGAATGGGAGGAGTTCTATGATTGAATACTGTGATCGTGAAGCATAACATCAACGTTTTAGTTTGTAGTCTAAGGGTATCTTGCACTTTCTATCCACAATTCATATAAAATAGATCACTGCCTACCATACATTGGACAGGCACATCAATTATACATAAGTGTTTAGCATTCATAATTCATATCTAAAAATAAAAATTTGAAGAAAAGAAAATGTGGTGGAAAGTCATACATGGTATAATATAAAGAATACATGTATAAAATATATCTATCTGAATCTGTCTATCTATCTAGTCACATTTCTCTCAGTATTCTAGATGCATTTGTGGTACGTGAAGACAGTTCTTTTTTATCATTATTTTTAAGGCCACCTGCAGTTCTTGACAGAGTCCATCTCTTCTTTGGAATGTTAGAAGGTCAAAGGTAAAGATCTTTGTCATTCCTGTGGTGACAGCGTGTCTGAACAAGGTTGTTTAATTAGCAACCTGTCGTGCTATATGATGGAAGATAATGTTAAACCATTTTTTTTCTGTTCTGTTCTTCAACAAATTGCTGACTTTCCCATCATTTGAAAAACACTTTGCCTTCCTCAGCTGTTTAATGGATATTATGAATTTATTGTTCTCCAATGAAGCATTTACTTAGTTTCCTGTCTGGACTGGTGCTGCACAAAAGGTTTGGAGCCACAGCAGTCTAGTGGCAGAGGTCATTTCCTCTACTATGGCTAGTCATGTGTTTTCAACAAATGTATACGCTAATATAATTGTACTATCAGAATTACCTCATTACCACATTTACCTCAGATGCCTTATATTTACTTTATAAGGGAATCATATCTCTAGTTAATATTTGTTCACTGCAAATAATTTATGTCTAGTTATGCTTTGATCTATTCATAGTAAACTGGTTACCATTAACATCACTCATTCTTTTAGTAGTTGGAATAGAAATATCTTCTACTTAGATACATCTAAATGTTCGATGGTGATGACAGTAACTATTACTTTTAAAACAAGATATCAAGAATTAACAAAACATAGCTTTTTCATGAAACAGCACCACGTCTAGCCATAGGATAATAAACAGAATCCCTTAAAAGGGCTTTCACAAGTAAATGTTAATGTTTGTATTGTTATAATTAAAGGGGTTGCCCTCGAGTTTAATACATTTTTTTATGTATGGCTGAGGGGCTTAAAAAATAAAAGAGAACCGAAACTCCTAGGGTGCTCGTGCAGGCACTCTAAGATTTAAAGGGCCAGCGCAATGCTGTTTGGTACTGGCCGTCCCCTGGAAGTGCATAAAAGCCGGCCTCTCCCAGCATTCCTCGACGGATCTTAGTGCCTGGATCTTTTGAGAAAGCTGTCCTATGAATTTTGCTGTGTTCCCGAATTCCCGCTGTGACCCCGGTTCTGCATTTGACTCTGATTCTGTTCTAATTGCCCTGACCTCCTGCTTTGTTCCTGATGTTGATCCTGTGCTGCCTGTCTTGACCTTCTGCCTCTTCCCATTCACAAGTTTGTCTGAAGATCTCCTGTACGTCGCCTTGGCTGCCACCAGGGACAAAGTCGCACCTGGGAAACGACCTAGTGGTACCACGCCACAGCAAGTCCAACCCGTTTTTCGGTGGGCTCTGGTTAAAACCAGGTACCACTTAGACTCTGGTCACAGGTGGCGGCTTACATCATGATCCACGATGGTCCAGTGGGTCCACTACCCCTGGAGCCTGACACAGGGCATGTTACGCTACCTTCACTTGAATGTTATTACTGGCTAGGACATACTTACTTTAGTGAAACGGTTGACATGGTCTACTGAAGCAATAGACGTGGGCACAGTAATGCATTGAGTGGTTGATTTTCAATGTGTGATTTTTCATGTGCATCTGGCGTTAGTATCACAGAGAGTAATCAGAGCTGTGTGCTATAACAAGCCATGCACATGTGTGACATCGCATGACCATGGACAGATTTTTATCCACTAGAGGCTAGCAAAAAAACTTTTAACTGAGTAAAAGCAAACAGAGATCTAGAAAACCTTAAGGAATTGTGGCAGAAAGTATATTTGAAAAGTGTACAACTTTATTATACAAATAATAACATTTATTTGCAGAAAAAGTTATTTGGGAGATGTAGGTTTTTATTTTGTGTATGAATCTTTAATAAAAAAAAATCCTGTCTATTTTCTCCCTTATGTCTGGACTTATTGTACTTAAGGAAAAATAAGTGGCTTTTCTTGCTTTACATGCTGCCTAATTGTTTCACCCATGACTTTAGTATGATGTCAAAAGCAATAAATCAATACTATATGGTTTACATTAAAAAAAAAAATAAATTAATAAGTACCTCAACTTAAAGATTTTCCAAAATGAAACAGCTGAATATGCTTTCACATGCAAGCAATTAGCAGCTCAAGCAGATGTTTCTCAGCTTAATCTGAAAGCAATCTTTGAGACGTACTGTACATTGTAATAGTACAACGGCAGCTTCTACACTCATGATTCATCGTAACTTTATCTTTTGTCCCTAAACTCTTTCAATAATATAAAATATAATATTTTTACAACACCACATAAAATATCTTATAATATTTCAAAGTAATTACCATCACATTCTTATACTATGCATTAAGCAAACTGATAAAAGATTTTTACTATATTTTTATCAACTATAGTATAAAATAACTCCTAGGAGCAGTAACTTTTAAAATATTTTAAATACTGAACATTACAAATTAAATATATGCAGTTGGAAATGATCTTACTTTTTGCTATTTGATTGTAGACTATTATCTTTCTGTAGGCTGACATGGGAATTTTATTGCTGTCTATTGAATTTCTTTTGGACAGCAGTCCACTTGTACCCACGAACAGAGTGCTCCCTATTTTCTAAGATGTTAATAGCTTCCAAAAACATCATATAGGCCATAGGTAGCTTAGGTTTTTATAAATTTCTAGTTTGAATAAAGACCTTTACTAGGATGTTAGTGCCATGTGTTTCCAAAATTCAATGGTCCCTGACATGTACTTGGGTTTGCCTGTAGCTAACAAAGCTGTCTCATTGGGTTGCTACAATATACTGTACCTGCACACCTGATCTTTCTATGTGTGCTCTTCCTACTCTGTAAACAATGGATGCATGGACAGCCTGAGTCACACACAATGGATGCATGGACAGCCTGAGTCACACACATGGGCACGACTAGTACCTGCTCTATTATTTAAGGCCTGGGCAGTCAGTTCACACGTGGCTAGCACACGTTCAAAAAGCATCTTTGCATGGATGTAGCCTTAGTCTGTATGAAGGTCTTACAGTACAATTACAAAAAATAAAGTTTAAATCTTGTAAGTATATTCAACACATGACTAGAAGTGTATAACTAGCCAAATGCTACATTCCAGGTACAAACTGAATACTCTAAAATCATACCATAGGTATATGTAGACCTTGCAGTTGAAGCATCTTCCAGACTTTCTCAAGCTTGAGAAAGGCTCCAGATGCAAGGAGCCGAAACGTAGCCTTGACACATGTGTGAATAAATGAGTATGTTTTTCTGATTTCCACAAATCTCGGAGTGCTGCCTTTTTTTGCTGTTCTATGGTTTGATGGACCTTGGTTCAGGTCCTGGGAATTGCACCCGAGTTCATAACTTTTCCCGAGTGCTGCCTCACCTCTTTATATCTATATATATATATATATATATATATATATATATATATATATATATATATATATATATATATACATACATATATATATATATATATATATATATATATATATATATTTATATAGTAAAAAAGAGTATATAGCAGCACTCAAAAAAGAAAAATATTACTCAGGTGCACGCTCCCAGAACCGGGATCACAGTTCATCCAACGTATAGAATAAGAAAAATGGCAGCACTCCGAGATTCAATGTGGTCAAAAACGTACTATTTTATTCCAGCATGTGCCATGCAACGTTTCAGCTCCCAAAGCCTGGAGCCTTTTTCAAGCAAAGGTGTATACAACAGTGGTACAATTTATGCAAAGCATTTGAGGAAGTGACATCATTCATCTTAATGACAACAGGTGCATAATGCAATCTATATACAGTGTTAAGGATACAAATTCATTTTGAGCATCAAAATACAATCATAGAATGTGATCGCAGTGTAGTGTATTCACAGTGTAATCGCTAATGATCGCTCACCAAGAGAACATACTCGCGGGTCCATCGGCGTTCCTAATAGTCGACTGCGCATGACAGTCACATGACGGACACGTGAGTGGTCACGTGATCGCTATGAACATGGTGGGACGAGAGAGGTCGGCGAACAGCGCGCATGCGCACTAGTAACTACTATGTCGCTGTCGCCATATTGGATAAGGGAACATAATGTAGGTAAGTACGTGGGAATATATCTCTGGTGCATCTATAGTGAACTGCAGATGCCTACCGGTGCATGGTTCCAAAGGTTTCACGAGGAATACCCGAGTCCACAGATCACCTATTATGGTTTTCTGAATGGACACAAATCCACACTCTGCAACCCTAATCGGACATTAATCCAAAGGGTGCATCTTGGGGATTAGGTGGTACTCCTCAAACATTCCTTTAGCGGAGCCAATTTTTGCACCTCGAAATAATTACACTAGTGATATACAAAATGCCCCTTAGAAATAGCATTATCAACCTCTAAAGCCCCCATCAGGACCCAGTATTAGAACATAATCATATTCTGGTGAGAAAGTGACGCGTCTTCAACGTGAAGTTACAGTGTGGTGCTCAATGTGGAGTGAGATAAGCATCTATAGAAAAAGGAAAGAAAAAATAAAATTAATCGGCTTGAATCACATTATAAAAAATACATAAATAATAATATAATAACACCAATGTACTTCTGAAGAGGATAACAGGAGTCGTGTCACGGCAACCTCTGGAGTCACCCAGTCCTAGGTTACATCAAGGGGTCTGAATTCTATGTTGAGCCCTCTAGGTCTTAAGGTATTTAACCTATGGATCCATTCCATTTCTTTTCTATGTAGTCTCAGGGATCTGTCCCCACCAAGTCTATGTGGTGGAACGTGGTCTATTATGCGTACCTTCAATTGAAATTCTCTTTGTTTGGCCTCCACACAGTGTTTGGAGACCGGTAAGTCCAATCTCCTATCTCTTATCGATTGTCTGTGATTATTTAATCTCAGTTTTAATTCCGTGCTGGTTTCCCCAATGTACCAAAGTCCACAAGGGCATTCCAGTAAGTAAATCACATATGATGAGCTACATGTTAAGTAATGCCTGATAGAATATTCTTTACCTGTGTGTATGTCGGTAAACGTCTTGCCTTTTACTATCATTTTACAATTGACACAGTTCAGGCAGGGGAAACATCCCTTAGTGGCTCGGGATAAAAATGTCTGTGTATTTTTCTTGGCCGAACCCAAATCTGATCTAACTAGATCATCTTTTAGATTTCTCAGTCGTCTAAAGGCAAATAATGGAGGTTCTTGAAACATGGTAGGGTGTTTAAGGCCATTTTTAAGGATCGGCCAGTGCTTTCTGATAATGCTAGAAATAGCATGGCTAGACTCAGTATAGGTCAAGACAAAGGTAAGTCTATTGGTAGATGGTTCTCTAGTTTTTTTGGATAGGGTGTCTTTTCTATCCTTTGTTAGTACCTTTCTCCTATGTTGGGTCAAGATACGGGGGGGGTAACCTCTTTGCCGGAACTTATCCTCCATCTCGTCCAACCTCTCCTGTAATTGTGGATCATTATCAACGATCCTCCTGACACGTAACATCTGGCTATATGGTAGCGACCTAATCATGCGTCTCGGGTGACAACTTTCAAATTTCAATAAGTTGTTCCTGTCAGTCTCTTTGACAAACAAGTCTGTGGAAAACCCATTGTCTGTCAGAGATACCTTGACATCAAGGAACTGCATCTCACTCTTAGACACAATATGTGTGAATTTTACAGTAGGGTCAATTTCGTTAAGAAACAGATAAAATTCATCCAACTCTGCTTCTGTACCTATCCAGATTGCAAAGATATCATCTATATAACGCCACCATCTGAGAACCTTCTCAAAATGGCGCGATGTATAGATGTATTTCTCCTCCAAGTGACGCATATAGATGTTGGCGTAAGTAGGTGCTACGTTTGAGCCCATCGCTGTACCCTGGGTTTGAACAAAAAATTGGTCTCTAAAGAGAAAATAATTGCAGGTCAGAATTATCCATAGTAAGTTGAGTATAAACTGATTACAATCATCCGAAAAGCAGGAAGAGATGGATAAGAAATGTTTAACTGCATCAGTACCCCTCTCGTGGTCAATCGATGTATACAAGCTTGTTACATCAAATGAGACTAGATATAATTCCCTGTCAGTGGGTAGGTCAATACCACTCAATTTTGTGAGGAAATCTGATGTATCCCTCACATAAGATGTAGCTTCTGTGGAAAATATCCTGAGTAATTTGTCTAGGAAAATAGCAGCGTTGCTGAATATTGACCCAGTTCCGGACACAATAGGTCGGCCCGGTGGATTATCTAGCCTCTTGTGTATCTTTGGGAGAATATATAACACAGGGGTCTTTGGAAATTCTATTAGTAGAAACCCCTTGGTTTCCTCGTCTATTATCCCCCCTGTGATTGCTGTCTCAACCAAATTTTTTAGCTTTTTTTCGATCCCGAACCTGGGGTCAGATGATACCTGTCGGTACACTTGTGTATCCATAAGCTGCCTCTCAACTTCGGCTATGTAGGCGACCTTGTCCATGACGACGATCGCACCCCCTTTGTCGGCTGGTTTGATGACCAGACTGTCGTCATGGACAAGGGTCTCCAGTGCCTCAATCTCGTCCTTCTTCATATTAGGATATCTGAACTCCGCAATACCCTTAGAGCGAAGTGATTCAAGGTCACGTTTTACTGCAATGACAAACGTATCTATAGCAGGTTCATTAGTACTTGGAACAAATTTACTTTTGGAAGACAGTTGTAAATCTTTATAGGACAATTCAGATATTTTCGGTTGTATATTCGGTACATAATCTGCGAAGTGTACTTTCAACTTGATAGACCTGATAAAGGCCTGTAAGTCCAGTTCCATTTGAAACCAGTCAGTATGTTTCTTAGTACAAAAAGATAAACCCTTATTTAACACTCTAAGTTGTACCTCAGTTAAAGGTTTTGAGGAGATGTTCACTACTAGGTCTTTTTCTTTAAGTTGCGGTTTCTGGTGGTCGTCACGGTCACAGGGAGCTTGGCACTGGGTGATCTTTCTCCTCTGATGGCGTCTACCGCCTCTCCTTGTCGGTCTTCGCCTGGGTCTAGAATTTGTGGAGCATCCTCCAAAAAAGAAGAGGAACCATTATCTACCTAGGATTTAGGTTTGCTATTCTGTCTCTTACGTTTTTTGTCAATTCCTTTAGGTTGGTGGCCGTTAGATTTATGATCGTTAAACTGCCAGTTGTAAACTTTGCCCATCTGGTAATCCTCCATGTCTCTATGCCATTTTCGTCTTTTGACCTCCTCCTGCTCACTCTGAAACTTGGATAACATTTTAGTGAGAGTAGACAAATGTTTCACATAATCATCTTCAGGCAAAAGTGATTTTAAGGTATCATCTATCTTAGATACGCGTTCAGAAACCATCTGTATTTCTTGATGCAAAAAATCCAAATTAAGTAAAATCACGTCTCTTGCGTATTGGTTTGAGAGTTGCATGAAACGAGTACAGAACACATCATTACTGGAAAAAAGATTGGGCCCCATGGTGGAACGCATGCCCCTTGGAATCCGATTGGTTTTATAATATTCTCCTAACGTGGCTTTATGTAATTTCAAGACCACCAACCTCCTAGAGTCCGCTTCGTGCTTCCTCCTCAGATCCTTCCCCGATGGTACGCTTAGGAAAGCTGTATCCTCCTCGAGGCCGCGTAGAATCCGACTCCTGTCCTCATCAGAAAAACAAAAGACACCGGGAACAATAGTACCGGGATTATCCATGATAAAGATAAAAAATAAAAAAAAAAAGACGAAAAATAGGAAAATTATTGGTGCCAGCTATGAGATCAATTATAAATAGTAAAAAAGAGTATATAGCAGCACTCATGTACCGAATATACAACCGAAAATATCTGAATTGTCCTATAAAGATTTACAACTGTCTTCCAAAAGTAAATTTGTTCCAAGTACTAATGAACCTGCTATAGATACGTTTGTCATTGCAGTAAAACGTGACCTTGAATCACTTCGCTCTATGGGTATTGCGGAGTTCAGATATCCTAATATGAAGAAGGACGAGATTGAGGCACTGGAGACCCTTGTCCATGACGACAGTCTGGTCATCAAACCAGCCGACAAAGGGGGTGCGATCGTCGTCATGGACAAGGTCGCCTACATAGCCGAAGTTGAGAGGCAGCTTATGGATACACAAGTGTACCGACAGGTATCATCTGACCCCAGGTTCGGGATTGAAAAAAAGCTAAAAAATTTGGTTGAGACAGCAATCACAGGGGGGATAATAGACGAGGAAACCAAGGGGTTTCTACTAATAGAATTTCCAAAGACCCCTGTGTTATATATTCTCCCAAAGATACACAAGAGGCTAGATAATCCACCGGGCCGACCTATTGTGTCCGGAACTGGGTCAATATTCAGCAACGCTGCTATTTTCCTAGACAAATTACTCAGGATATTTTCCACAGAAGCTACATCTTATGTGAGGGATACATCAGATTTCCTCACAAAATTGAGTGGTATTGACCTACCCACTGACATGGAATTATATCTAGTCTCATTTGATGTAACAAGCTTGTATACATCGATTGACCACGAGAGGGGTACTGATGCAGTTAAACATTTCTTATCCATCTCTTCCTGCTTTTCGGATGATTGTAATCAGTTTATACTTAACTTACTATGGATAATTCTGACCTGCAATTATTTTCTCTTTAGAGACCAATTTTTTGTTCAAACCCAGGGTACGGCGATGGGCTCAAACGTAGCACCTACTTACGCCAACATCTATATGCGTCACTTGGAGGAGAAATACATCTATACATCGCGCCATTTTGAGAAGGTTCTCAGATGGTGGCGTTATATAGATGATATCTTTGCAATCTGGATAGGTACAGAAGCAGAGTTGGATGAATTTTATCTGTTTCTTAACGAAATTGACCCTACTGTAAAATTCACACATATTGGGGGTCATTTACTAAGGGCCCGATTCGCGTTTTCCCGACGTGTTACCCGAATATTTCCGATTTGCGCCGCTTGTACATGAATTGCCCCGGGTTTTTGGCGCACGCGATCGGATTGTGGCGCATCGGGGCCGGCATGCGCGCGACAGAAATCGGGGGGGCGTGGCCGAACGAAAACCCGACGTATTCGGAAAAACCGCCGCATTTAAAAACCGAAAATGTGTCGCTTAGGGAGCGCTCACCTTCACCTTCTATGGGATGGTGCATTCCGGGGCGTTAAGATTATTTTCGGCGCTGCAGCGCCACCTGGTGGACGACGGAGGAACTACCATCTTAAATCCCAGCCGGACCCGAATCCTGTGCAGAGAACGCGCCGCTGGATCGCGAATGGGCCGGGTATGTAAATGTGCCCCATTGTGTCTAAGAGTGAGATGCAGTTCCTTGATGTCAAGGTATCTCTGACAGACAATGGGTTTTCCACAGACTTGTTTGTCAAAGAGACTGACAGGAACAACTTATTGAAATTTGAAAGTTGTCACCCGAGACGCATGATTAGGTCGCTACCATATAGCCAGATGTTACGTGTCAGGAGGATCGTTGATAATGATCCACAATTACAGGAGAGGTTGGACGAGATGGAGGATAAGTTCCGGCAAAGAGGTTACCCCCCCCGTATCTTGACCCAACATAGGAGAAAGGTACTAACAAAGGATAGAAAAGACACCCTATCCAAAAAAACTAGAGAACCATCTACCAATAGACTTACCTTTGTCTCGACCTATACTGAGTCTAGCCATGCTATTTCTAGCATTATCAGAAAGCACTGGCCGATCCTTAAAAATGGCCTTAAACACCCTACCATGTTTCAAGAACCTCCGTTATTTGCCTTTAGACGACTGAGAAATCTAAAAGATGATCTAGTTAGATCAGATTTGGGTTCGGTCAAGAAAAATACACAGACATTTTTATCCCGAGCCACTAAGGGATGTTTCCCCTGCCTGAACTGTGTCAATTGTAAAATGATAGTAAAAGGCAAGACGTTTACCGACATACACACAGGTAAAGAATATTCTATCAGGCATTACTTAACATGTAGCTCATCATATGTGATTTACTTACTGGAATGCCCTTGTGGACTTTGGTACATTGGGGAAACCAGCACGGAATTAAAACTGAGATTAAATAATCACAGACAATCGATAAGAGATAGGAGATTGGACTTACCGGTCTCCAAACACTGTGTGGAGGCCAAACAAAGAGAATTTCAATTGAAGGTACGCATAATAGACCACGTCCCACCACATAGACTTGGTGGGGACAGATCCCTGAGACTACATAGAAAAGAAATGGAATGGATCCATAGGTTAAATACCTTAAGACCTAGAGGGCTCAACATAGAATTCAGACCCCTTGATGTAACCTAGGACTGGGTGACTCCAGAGGTTGCCGTGACACGACTCCTGTTATCCTCTTCAGAAGTACATTGGTGTTATTATATTATTATTTATGTATTTTTTATAATGTGATTCAAGCCGATTAATTTTATTTTTTCTTTCCTTTTTCTATAGATGCTTATCTCACTCCACATTGAGCACCACACTGTAACTTCACGTTGAAGACGCGTCACTTTCTCACCAGAATATGATTATGTTCTAATACTGGGTCCTGATGGGGGCTTTAGAGGTTGATAATGCTATTTCTAAGGGGCATTTTGTATATCACTAGTGTAATTATTTCGAGGTGCAAAAATTGGCTCCGCTAAAGGAATGTTTGAGGAGTACCACCTAATCCCCAAGATGCACCCTTTGGATTAATGTCCGATTAGGGTTGCAGAGTGTGGATTTGTGTCCATTCAGAAAACCATAATAGGTGATCTGTGGACTCGGGTATTCCTCGTGACACCTTTGGAACCATGCACCGGTAGGCATCTGCAGTTCACTATAGATGCACCAGGGATATATTCCCACGTACTTACCTACATTATGTTCCCTTATCCAATATGGCGACAGCGACATAGTAGTTACTAGTGCGCATGTGCGCTGTTCGCCGACCTCTCTCGTCCCACCACGTTCATAGCGATCACTTGACCACTCACGTGTCCGTCATGTGACTGTCGACTATTAGGAACGCCGATGGACCCGCGAGTATGTTCTCTTGGTGAGCGATCATTAGCGATTACACTGTGAATACACTACACTGCGATCACATTCTATGATTGTATTTTGATGCTCAAAATGAATTTGTATCCTTAACACTGTATATAGATTACATTATGCACCTGTTGTCATTAAGATGAATGATGTCACTTCCTCAAATGCTTTGTATAAATTGTACCACTGTTGTATACACCTTTGCTTGAAAAAGGCTCCAGGCTTTGGGAGCTGAAACGTTGCATGGCACATGCTGGAATAAAATAGTACGTTTTTGACCACATTGAATCTCGGAGTGCTGCCATTTTTCTTATTCTATATATATATATATATTTATATATATATATATATATATATATATATATATATATATATATATATATATATGTATATATATATATAATATTAAAAAATAATGCCCATAGATGTTTCATAATTCGTTGTGCAGACCTGTGTAAGGTGTAATGTTTTGCAGGTGCAGCTGATAATTTAATTTGTACTATGTTGAGGACTGTATAACCTTATGGTCACTTTTTAAAAACATATGTACAGTAAGTATTGCAGGAATACAAAAATTTGGAATTGGGATGGGGATAATTGAACATTTTTAAGGTTATGGGCTTCAACACATTGTATAATAATTTTTATATTCTTATATGATAGGTATGTCTGAGTCTGAAAATACTTGTATACATATATTTATATTGTTTTTATATTGTCAGGCTGATTGCTAATGCAATACACTGAAATACTACTGTATTATTGTGGATTGGCAATGTAGTGGATCTGTAAGAATTGGAGAGGCGTTCACTTATCATAATAACAGATAAACACCCCATAAGGTAGGTGTCGGTTAGCCACCAGTGTCTGCTTTATAATTCAGCAGGGTTCAGTTGGCCACTTATCCCATACTTTAACAGGGTAAGTATAAAACCATGATAAGGTCACGCATACTTACTGTGCACTGATATGGTAATAGTAATTACAGAAGGAGTATGCAGACATTCATGTCCGCATGGCCCTCCTCCATAAGCAGTAACCACAAGAAATGTCACAAGAAGTTCTGAGTCATGTTTCAGCTATGAACATCAAACATTAACAGTGGAAAATAATATTGGTGACCCTCAAATGTGATTGCAGGTCTTTGCATTGGAATTTTAACTGAACCAAATAAAACACATCCTTTTAGATTAAAAATAATGCTTCAGTATGACAAGTACAATAAGTAGTAATATGTACAATAAAATAAATAAGCACAGGTAAGCAAAAAAATTGTCTTATTTCAACTCTTCACAGAATGTAGTAAGTGCCAATTTTCTTCTCTTGTGTACCAGGATCTAAACTACTAATGCTTAAAATAGGTTTGGCAGGTAAAAGCAATACAATTTACCTTGTTAACTGTTCCTTAGGTAAACAGCTTGCACATTTACCCAGAGAACCACAGGACAGTAATTTGATTATTCTAAGAGCAGAAATAAGTAGAAAGAAAATTGTCTTGGTGCAGATGGCTTTTATCCCATTGTCTTAACTCTTTATTAAACAAGCTACAATGTGTTTCTTATTAAATTTGTTTGTTTTAGATACTATCCATTCTTGCTCATGCATTCTAATAATAATATTTCACTTTTAATGGAAGCCATTTAGAGTCTAATCTATAGGCATCTGTTTTAAAAATAGTTAATACTGAATACACTGATAAGCAACTTTATAGCAATTAAGCCATAAAAAATGGTTATTAGCATATAAAATATAAAATATACTTTATGATTGGCAGAATTTTAATGTCACTGTCCCTGCCTGTCTCTCACTCACTCTTCTTGCCTGTCTCCCTGTCCCTCACTCTCCCTGCCTGTCTCTTGGTCTCGCGCTCATTCTTCCTGCTTGTCTCTCTGACTCTCACTTACTCTCCCTGCCTGTCTCTCTGCCACTCATTCTCCCTGCCTGTCTCTCTGCCACTCACTCTCTTTGCCTTTCTCTCACTCAATCTCTCTCCATGTCTCTCACTTACTCTCTTACTTTAATAACAGTTATAAGTGGAATTTTGCTCAGCTTTGCCAGTTAAGTATATAATAAGAAAAAGGCAGAACGATACAAATGATGAATTTTTTTGTATGTAAACATTACTCTTATTTAGTGAAGAACTTGAGGAACAGCTAATCGCTTTTCATATAATAGTCAGTTTAAGTGGATTTTCTATACTATGTTGGATATTAAATCAGTGAAGGATAGACACCCAGAACCACTATCAATTATTTGATGCCAGACACTAATAAAATGTCTAACATGTCCAGCAACTGCCTCCCTTCCCTAATAACATGTCCAGCAACTGCCTCCCTTCTCTAATAAAATGTTTAGCAGTGGAATCCCTTTACAAATAAATGTCCCAGCAGTGGCCTCCCTTAACACATAAAACGTTCTAGTAATGGCCTCCCTTTACATATAAAATGCACCAGCAGCGGCCTACCTTAACAGATAAACTGCCCCAGAAGAAGCTTTCCTTTAAAATTAAAATGCCCGATCAGTGGCCTCCCTTTACACAAAAAATGCCCCCAGCAGCAGCCTCCCTTTACAAATAAAATGCCACAGCAGAGGCCTCTCTTTACAAATAAAATTCCCTTACCAGCGGCCTCCCTTTACTAATAAAATTCCCTAGCAGTGACCTCCCATTAATAACAAGATTCCCTAGCAGTGGCCTCCCATTAATAATAAAATTTTCCAGCAGCTGCCTCCCATTACTAATAAAACTTAAGTATTGACTCTGTTTTTTAAACACTAGAGTATAAGCTGAGTTTGGCTTTTCTCTGCTTATACTCGAGGCTATACAGTAGTTCATTTAAAACATTCAGTTTTAAGGTCACCAATTTATAAATCCAAAATATTTCTCTTTTTTTTTAAATTTTGAAACAATTACATTTACTGGCTGATGTAATCTATTGGTGTGATACCTATATATACACTCACTGTCCACTTTATTAGGTACACCATGCTAGTAACGGGTTGGACCCCCTTTTGCCTTCAGAACTGCCTCAATTCTTCGTGGCATAGATTCAACAAGGTGCTGGAAGCATTCCTCAGAGATTTTGGTCCATATTGACATGATGGCATCATACAGTTGCCGCAGATTTGTCGGCTGCACATCCATGATGCAAATCTCCCGTTCCACCACATCCCAAAGATGCTCTATTGGATTGAGATCTGGTGACTGTGGAGGCCATTTGAGTACAGTGAACTCATTGTCATGTTCAAGAAACCAGTCTGAGATGATTCCAGCTTTATGAGATGGCGCATTATCCTGCTGAAAGTAGCCATCAGATGTTGGGTACATTGTGGTCATAAAGGGATGGACATGGTCAGCAACAATACTCAGGTAGGCTGTGGCGTTGCAATGATGCTCAATTGGTACCAAGGGGCCCAAAGAGTGCCAAGAAAATATTCCCCACACCATGACACCACCACCACCAGCCTGAACCGTTGATACAAGGCAGGATGGATCCATGCTTTCATGTTGTTGACGCCAAATTCTGACCCTACCATCCGAATGTCGTAGCAGAAATTGAGACTAATCAGACCAGGCAACGTTTTTCCAATCTTCTACTGTCCAATTTTGATGAGCTTGTGCAAATTGAAGCCTCAGTTTCCTGTTCTTAGCTGAAAGGAGTGGCACCCGGTGTGGTCTTCTGCTGCTGTAGCCCATTTGCCTCAAAGTTCGACGTACTGTGCGTTCAGAGATGCTCTTCTGCCTACCTTGGTTGTAACGGGTGGTGATTTGAGTCACTGTTGCCTTTCTATCAGCTCAAACCAGTCTGCCCATTCTCCTCTGACCTCTGGTATCAACAAGGCATTTCCGCCCACAGAACTGCCGCTCACAGGATGTTTTTTCTTTTTCGGACCATTCTCTGTAAACCCTAGAGATGGTTGTGCGTGAAAATCCCAGTAGATCAGCAGTTTCTGAAATATTCAGATCAGCCCTTCTGGCGCCATCAACCATGCCATGTTCAAAGGCACTCAAATCATCTTTCTTCCCCATACTGATGCTCGGTTTGAACTGCAGGAGATTGTCTTGACCATGTCTACATGCCTAAATGCACTGAGTTGCTGCCATGTGATTGGCTGATTAGAAATTAAGTGTTAATGAGCAGTTGGATGGGTTTACCTAATAAAGTGGCCAGTGAGTGTATATATATATAACTAGCTGTAGATACCAGGATTGCCCGAGATAGTAAATAACTGCTCTTAGCTTTTACAAAGTAGAAGTGGTTAACAAAAAATATATATTTATATCTATCTATACATTTATCTCTTCCTCTCTGTCTCTCCTTCACTATCCCTGCCAGTCACTCACTCTCCTTGTCTTTCTCTCTGTCTCTCGCTCACTCTCCCTATCTCTCACTCTCTCTCTACCTGTCTCTCTTTCTCACTCTCTATGCCTGTCTCTGACTCTCCCTGCTTCTCCCTTACTATCTCTCTTTTTCTCACTCACAGCTCCTGCCTGTCTCTCACTCTCCTTGCCTGTCTCTCTATCACTCAATCACTCTCCTTGCTTGTCTCCCTGTCTCTCACTCTCCCTGCCTGTCTCTTTGTCTCTCGCTCATTCTTCCTGCTTGTCTCTCTGACTCTAACTTACTCTCCCTGCCTGTCACTCTGCCACTCATTTTCCCTGCCTGTCTCTGTCACTCACTCTCTCTGCCTGTCTCTGACTCAATCTCTCTCAATGTCTCTCACTTACTCTCCCTGTCTGCCTCTCTGCCACTCACTCTTCCTGCCTGTCTCTGTCTCTCACTTTCCCTGCCTGTCTCTCACTCTCCCTGCCTGTCTCTCATTTATTCTTTTTGATGTCCCTGTAGCCAGTAATCACAGTTATGCCCCAGGGGCCAAGATTCACAATGATACTCCTAGTACTCACATTGATGCCCCTAGTAGCCAGTAGTCACATTCTTACCCCAGCAGCCACAATTATGCACCCAGTGGCTAGTAGTCACAGTGATGCCCCACAGTAGCAAGTTGTTGCAGTGATTTCCCCAGTTACCAGTAGTTCTAGTGATGTCCCCAGTAGGCAGCAGTCCCAGGTATGCCATCAGTAGCCATCAGTAACAATATTATTCCCCAGTAGCCACAGTGATCCCACCAGTATTCAGCAGTCACAGTGATGCTGCCAATAGCCAGTCATCACATTGATGCCTCCTGTAGAAAGTAGACACACTGATGCCTCCAATAGAAAATGAGCCTAGTGGCAGTTGTCATAGTGATGACCCACAGTAACCAGTAGTCACTGTGATGTCCCACAGTAGCAAGCAGTCATAGTGAAGCCCCCAGTGGCCAGTAGTCACAGTGATACCCCCAATAGACAGCAGACACAGTGATGCTCCCAATAGCCAGCAGTCACATTATTGTCCGTAGAAAAAACAATAATGCGCCCAGTAGCTAGTAGTCATATTGATGCCCCCCAGTAGTCACATTGGTGATCCCAGTAGCCTATAGTCATAGTTATGCCCCTAGTGGCCAGTAGTCATATTGATGCCCCTAGTAGTCAGTAGACACAGTGTTGCCCCAGTAGTCATTAGTCAAGTCCCCCAGTATTCACATTGATGCTCCCTGTTGCCAGTAGTCACAGTAATGCCTCCAATAGCCAGAAGTCACTGGGTTTCCTCCATCAGTCACATTGATGACCCCAGTAGTCAACTGTATATAGAAAAATGAAACATACTTATTTTGTTTATCTTGATGCACCTTGATCCCGGAGCTGCTGCACAGGGACAAGTGGGGACATTGCACATCTGCCTGTGTCAGCTCACCTTTTACCCAGCGCAGGTGAATGCATCATTACATGTCACCTGCGCCAGATCCACATTACACAGGTTGCAACTTGGCAGCCCGTGTGCTAAAAGGAGAGCAGAGAAGCCTTGGGAGTAAAAACCTGGGGTAAAAGCTCCTCTGCTCAACTGCCGAAAGAAAGGGTCGGGAGTCATATTGCAAACTGCTTCACCTCTTGGTTAATTGTTCATAATTTTGAAGACTGGCTCACTCAAGCTGGGGAAAACTGGTCGGATCCCTGCTTATAACCATTAGTCTTTCTGATTGATCATCCATCTTGAGATACACTAGACCCGATAAATGAGGCTTTTCTTATCAAAAATAATTAAGTAAAATTCATTAACCATAAACCAAAATGATTTTCAAAAATCATGTAATTATGCAACAAAGAAACCACTTTTCCATTCTTAGACATATTCATATTAAACATATTATTTTAAGCTTGAAAAAAGGTACAGAATGTCTGAATTCTGCAAGCTGGAACAAATATGATTCCATTTTGCATAAAACATTACTTTAAAGAGCTTCTTTTCTATGTATGGTAATATCTGTTTCCATTTAAAAGCTAGGGCAATTCGTAAAACTTTCATATGACTATAATCTAGCCTACCAAGCAAAAAATAGTAGCTATCACGAAGATTTTTTATCATGCCCTGTTAATGAGTCTCTGACTAAAGTTAATGCTCCTTGAGGACATGAGTCTCAGAAGCCCAGATGTGGAATAAAAGCAATGGACATTAGTCTGAGGCGAAGAACAATCTCCAGAGGGCCTAGTAAGGTAGGAATTTAGCTATAAAATGACAGGCAACCTTGTTTGCCCTTCGGCTGTCTGGAGTTTATAAGGAAATATAGAAGTGGTATTCAGAAAATTATTCTTTGATTTTCCAAAATATAATTTGAAATATTTAAAAATGCAACTCTGAAAAACTTACAAAGTAATTTTATGTGTTAAATAACTTAAAAGACTAACAGTTTTAATTCAACATATACAATAAAAAACATTACCAGGGCAATTCAGAGTAATGATTGGGCCACCAGAATCAACCTATAGGAAGACTAAAATAGTACACCAGCCAAATCAAATACAGTTATCAAGATAGGTGAACAAATGGCACAAAATGTAACTTTTAATAGTCCAATTAAAATCACGCACAAAAAATAAAAGCAAAATACAGATGTCAAAAAACTTGGATCTAGAAAGGAAAAGGCCACAGAATCCAATAAGATGAAAAAGGTGATAATACTTTATTCACACAGGCGAAAACTGCAACGTTTCGATTCGCCATGAATCTTTGTCAAGCATGCAAACAATTGTACACATGCACATATAAATACACCCACTACCCGTTGACCTAATTTCCTGTTTAAACATTAGGTAAAAAATCTCTTTATCAAATTTACATAATATATAGCAATATACCTCAATTGCATACACATTCATATCATATAGTGGAAAACATACAAATAAACATATGTATGTAATTTTCAATAGATTGCATTACACACACTGGGGCACATTTACTCGGGGTCCGTCGGATGCATTTCCGCCGGGTTTCCTGAATTTTTGCTGTGAATTTTCTGGGTTTTGGGTGCACACGATCACATTGTGGTGCATTGGCAAGGGCTTTCATGCGACACAAATCGGGGGCCAACCCGACTGATTTGGGCAAACCGTGGAATTAAAAAATTAAATTGTGTCGCAAGATCAGCACTCATATACACCAGGAAGAAGAAGGTAAACTCCGGTGGACCTCGGCGGGGAAGCGACACATGCAGGAAATTGGACGCACGATCTTAGTGAGCTTTCAATCCTCGTGGGACATTCCAGATTGGGGGCGTCAACAAAACCGGGTAAGTAAATGTGTCCCACTGTGCCTCATATATTACATTGAGGTTGACCTATGAAAGAAAATCCTGCTCCTTCATATAAATAGCTGACATCCTTCCAACTTGAAAGTTGCTTAGAAGTTTTTGCTACTCCTAGTTACTCTCAGTTCGTACATTGTTTACCTGTGTTAAAATGTTACCTTTTTTATTTTTATTCCTCCAGTTATCAATCTGATTCTTAAAAAATATGTATCAAACACATGTTTATAGGTAGCCATGCTAAAATAGTCTACCTACCGTATCGTACCGTACCGAGTTTTTCAGCACAAAAAATGTGCTGAAAAACGTCCCCTCGGCTTATACACAAGTTAAGTGTATCTTAAAAAATACTTAAAAAATAAATAAACTTATATACTCACCCTCCGGTGGCCCCGATCTGCAGCGCTGCTCCCCCGATGTCTGCGCGGGTACTCTTCTGGCTTCTGCGCCCGTCTTCTGTCCTTTGTTCATCGCGCTGGGCGCTGCCATTGCCGCAATGGCGGCATCCAGCACGATGTACAGAAGATGGGCGCGGAAGCCTGAAGAGGACCCGCGCGGATATCGGGGGAGCAGCACTGCAGATCGGGGCCACCGGAGGGTGAGTATGTAAGTTTATTTATTTTTTTAATGCTGGGCTGGGCTGTATACAACTGGGGGCAGGATGGGCAGTGCTGTATACTACTGGGGGCAGGCTGGGCTGGGCTGTATACTACTGGGGGCAGGCTGGGCAGTGCTGTATACTTCTGGGGGAAGGCTGGGCAGTGCTGTATACTACTGGGGGCAAGCTGGGCAGTGCTGTATACTACTGGCGGCAGGCTGGGCAGTGCTGTATACTACTGGGGGCAGGCTGTATACTACTGGGGGCAGGCTGTATACTACTGGGGGCAGGCTGGGGTGGCTGTATACTACTGGGGGCAGGCTGGGATGGCTGTATACTACTGGGGGCAGGCTGGGGTGGCTGTATACTACTTGGGGCAGGCTGTACACTATAGGTGGCTGGCTGGCTATATACTGTGGGGGGGGTTGTGACCAATCCATTTCCAACCCTCGGCTTATACTCGAGTCAATAGGTTTTCCCAGTTTTTGGTGGTAAAATTAGGGGTCTCGGCTTATACTCGGGTCGGCTTATACTCGAGTATATACGGTATATATTGTTCATAATGGTGCATTCTACCTTCAGTATATTATGGACTATAGTCAAATACCACCCCTTTGTTTAAGTACTTTCCTACCTCTTACTTGTGCTTTGCTTCCAAACTGTTAGTTTGAATTGTATAGAATAGATTGACTCCTTTTTTTGTTCTATATTATCTTTTAATGACAAACTTGTACTTGCTAAATCTCTTTAGAAACTGATTTTCCCAACGTGCAAATGCTATAAACAATTTATCTGCACTAAACCTTCTTGACTTATGTGTCCCCTAGGGAAAAAACAATAAACTATGTTGGACAGCTGCTTGAAAATCCCTTCAAATGTTTGATGCTTAGACAAGGTAAGTTTTTTTGTAAGTCTAGATTTAGCACAGCCAAGCCAGCCATGCAAGAGTCAAATTGTCAATACATATTGTAATTAAAAATGCTGTAGAGTTTGGTTTTCTTTTTGTTTACTTTATGCATACAACCTTTATCATTTATCAAATAGTCTTTCAAACCTAAATAGTCTTCTGATACCTATTTAACTTATCAAAAATTCTTTCTTGTATATAAAAAAAACAAGTTCATTTCAAATAGGTAGTAAAAGTCTTAGTTCCCATGATAAGAACTAGCATTCACCTTGCACACAGCACTTCTTTCTGATTAACCATTTCATTCGAGTTATATCCACATTAATTAGGTTTTATTGCGCATGGGGTAGTATGAAGAGGGTTCACGGGCTGAGCCCTCTTCATACATGCCGGGTGCTTGCTTCACAATTAAGCAAGCACCCGTCGCTAACATTGGGTGTTAACCCTTTCATCACCGCCGGCAAAGCTGCTGGCGGCATTAACGAGTCGGCGGCGCGTGGGCGCCGCCATCTTGGCTCCGATCGCCGATCCCTGTGACGTCATCGGGGAGCGGCGGTCAGTTGCCATGACAGCCTTGGATCACACAATGATCCGAGGCTATCATGTTTTAGGCCATCTATTACAATGTGCGATCTGCGATTTGCCTAATTACATTACTGTTAACGTTTCCATTTACAGAAGCACTCTAAACGCGATGTCAACGCATGCGTTAACAAGTGTAAACAGTAATGTAATTAGGCAAATTACTTGTGAACGCGTCCCGAGATGTTACTAAAGTAAGCAGCTCCTAGTGCAAAGATAGACGCAGCGGTGTTATACTGATAGCATTACCGGAAACCTCTGATAACACTAACAAACACTGCTGCGCTGTACCCTAGAAATGCCAGACCGCTCTCAAAGGGTCCTACTTATTCATGAGGGGCGGTCCGAGGCGCTGCCTCTTCCCGTGAACGCCCCGCTTGTTCCATAGGTGACTGTCGCGTGTCATGCGGCAGTCACCGCCAACAATCCCGCCCGCTCATGAATACGCCACTTTGAGAGTGTTAGTTAGCGTTATCAGAGGTTTATGTGTAACACCGCTGTGTTTGGTTTAGCACTAGGAGCTGATTACTTTAGTAACATCTAGTGCCGAATTTCTGGGTGACAGTTCCTCTTTAAGGTGTCATTTTTGCGGTATGAGATGACATTCACATTAATACCATTTTGGGGACATCTTATTGAGCGGGTTCACGGAGCATGTCACAATAATTCAGTGCATCCACCACAGCGTGTGTTATTTGTGTCTTCCAGGACCGTGCCTGCTGTAGACTACTTCGGATTCAAAGGATTACATCGATGACCGACATTTCTAACAAATAAAATGGGGTGTGTCTGCGTTTTTTGTTCAATTAAATTTATATTTGTTAAAAACGGTGTGATTTATTTTTTTGAGACACTCTTCATAGTTTGCCATAGTAGTGGTGCAAGCTAGATGACGGTGCTCATTACTAAGGGCTGGCCTTAGTGTTTGCCTTAATTTTGGCAAACTCACACTAACGCCCATACCTCTACCCGGTACCCACCGCCACCAGGGGTGCTGGGAAGAGCCACGTACAAACCAGTACATGACCATCTATAGATGGTCAGGTAGTGGGGCGGCCGCAGGCTGTTATTGTTGCGCTGGAATAGCCCCCTATCAGTGGCCTATCCCAGCTCAGTAATGGCAGGCTGCTGCTGCTTTTTTTTATCTGGCTGATTTGAAAAATAGGGGGCCCCTCACAACAGCCCGGGAGCCCCCATTGGGGAGACCCAATGCATATTTTTGCCAGAAATTGGAGGAACAATAACATCCTGGTGCTCAGGTGCTGGTTTGTACCCGGCTCTTCCCGGCACCCCTGGTGGTGGTGGGTACTGGGGTAATGGTATGGGCATTAGTGTGAGTTAGGCCAGCCCTTAGTAATGAGCACCGTCATCTAGCCAGCACCACTAATATGGCAAACTATGAAGAGTGTCGCAAAAAAATAAATCACACCGTTTTTAACAAATATAAATTTAATTGAACAAAAAACGCAGACACACCCTCGTTGACCATTTTATTTGTTAGAAATGTCGGTCATCGACGTAATCCTTTGAATCCAAAGTAGTCCACAGCAGGCACGGTCCTGGAAGACACAAATTACACAAACACACAAAAAAGGGCACGCAGTCATGGGGGGGGCATGCTCGTTGTCTAGGGGGGGCATGCTCGTTGTTTAGAGGGGGGACAAGCTCATTGTCTAGGGAGGGGACAGGGACATGCTCGTTGTCTAGGGGGGGGGACAAGCTCATTGTCTAGGGAGGGGACAAGCTCATTGTATAGGGCGGACATGCTCGTGTTCTAGGGGGGACATGCTCGTTGTCTAGGGGGGAGACATGCTTGTTGTCTAGGGAGGGATGTGTTCATTGTCTAGGGGGCAAGACCGTTGTCTAGGGGGGGACATGCTCGTTGTCTAGGGGGGGGGGGGGCATGCTCATTGTCTAGAGGGAGTGCAATATGCCCCCCAATTATATACATAAATATACATTGGTACCAGTGGGGTTAATCAGCAGTGGATATATATATATATATATATATATATATATATATATATATATATATATAATGCTGCTATATCTACATTGGTGTCAGTGGATGAGTTGGAGGTATGAGCAGTGGCGTGGCCAGGGTGAGGTTAGGGGCGTGGTTAGGGGCGTAGCTAGGGTGTGGCTTCCATGGGTAAAAAATCGTTGCGGTGCGCTTCGCAGCCACCGCAATCCTGAAGAAAATGTTTGAGGTGCCATGAGTGTGTTGGTTGTTCACGCATGTGTGCTCTGAATGATAGGCACACCACAGCTTGCAGTATGTTCTAGACCTTAATAGAATAATACATAATTCTGCTCCAGGTGTCCCTGGGAATCATTCCTCAAAGTATTTTCCCCCTTGGTCCTCATTTAGTACCTTTTTTGGCCCATAGCAACCATGGTTTCCAGCTCTCAAAAAAACTACAATCAGTAAGATGGAGGTGGGGCCTGTCACCTGTCACCTCATCACAAGCTCAAGCTGCTGACCAATGACATCATAGCTATCCATCTATCTATCTATCTATCTATCTATCTATCTATCTATCTATCTATCTATCTATCTATCTATCTATTTATCTATCTATCTATCTCCTATCTATCTCAAATCTATCCATCTCTCATATGTAACTATGGGCCACATTTATCACTTTTGTGCGCCTAAGTGTACTAGTTGCGCCTAAGTTCTGGCGCACTGTTTTGCCAGAATTATCACAAGCTACAAACATCTGTGATAAGTTAATTTTCTGCCTCTTATGAATCACTTTACTTTAACACAGTTTAGGCGCAATTTTGTCACAGTTTTGGCGTAATGCTAGATGCGGTCACTTACATGTAAGGGTGAAGACACACATGGCGTTTTAAGGCCGTTTTTGGGCCGTTTTTAGTGCGTTTTCAGATCGTTAAAAACGCATGCGTTTTTTGAAAACGCATGCATTTTTGACAGGTTTGACCAATTATCTTTATTCAAACTGGTCAAAAACTCATGCATTTTTTAAGCCATGCTTTTTTAACGATCTGAAAACGCACTAACTAAAATCGGCACAAAAACGGCCTAAAAACGCCACGTGTGTCTTCACCCTAATCCCATACCTCCCAACATTTGGATGAGAGAAAGAGGGACAAAAGCCCCCCCCCCCTTTTGTAAACCACGCCCATTGTCCCACCCACAAGCATAGTATAATATCGACCTTGACGGTCCCCACATAGTACAATGCCCCTTACTTTGGCCACCCCCATGCACCGGTATAATACCCCCTAAAGCAAATCTGCCACATATAAAAACCATCTTCAATTTTATCCTCCCTTTACATTTCATTTTCCACTTTTATTTATTTCCCCAAACTTACACATAATATTATCTGTACTCCTACCCCTATCCCTCCTCACATGGTGTGGTCCCTGGTTTCTATCCTCCTCATAATGTAGCCTCTTGTCCTCCAGCCTCCTCCTGTAGCCCCCTGTCCTCCAGCCTCCGCCTGTCCTCTATCCTCCTCCTGTCCCACAGCCTCCTGTCCTCCAGCCTCCCCGTGTAGCCTCCTGTCCTCCAGCCTCCTCCTGTACTCCAGCCTCCTCCTGTAGCCTCCTGGCCTTCAGCCTCCTCCTGTAGCCTCCTGGCCTCCAGCCTCCTCCTGTATCATCCTGTCCTCCAGCCTCCTCCTGTAGCCTCCTGTCCTCAAGCCGCCTCCTGTAGCTTCTGTCCTCCAGCCGCCTCCTGTATCCTCCTGTCCTCAAGCCTCCTCCTGTATCGTCCTGTCCTGCAGCCTCCTCCTGTAGCCTCCAGCCCCCCTGTCCTCCTCCTGTAGCCTCCAGCCACCTGTCCTCCTCCTGTAGCCTCCACCCCCTATGTCCTCCTGTATCCTCCACCCCCCTGTCCCCTCCTGTAGCCTCCAGCCCCCCTGTCCTCCTGCTGTAGCCTCCAGCCCCCTGCCTTCCTCCTGTAGCCTCCAGCCCCCCCTGTTCTCCTCCTGTAGCCTCCAGCCCCCCCTGTCCTCCTCCTGTAGCCTCCAGCTCCCCTGTCCTCCTCCTGGAGCCTCCAGCCCCCCCCTATCCTCCTCCTATAGCCTCCAGCCCCCCTGTTCTCTATCCTCCTCCTGGCTCCTCTCCCTGTAGCCCCCTGTCCTGTAGCCTCCAGCCCCCCCTGTCCTCTATCCTCCTGCTGGATCCTCTCCCTGTGCCCCCCCTGTCCTCCTCCTGTAGCCTCCAGCCCCCCTGTTCTCTATCCTCCTCCTGGCTCCTCTTCATGTGCCCCAGCCCCCCTCTTCCCCTCTTACCTGCATTCACTGCATATTCTCCCGGGCTGGAGTCTGAATGACTCGCGAAGGGGCGTGGCCAGCCACGGGCGGGGCTACCTCCTCACATGATTGGTGCAGGCATCATGTGAGGAGGTAGCAGGGGCTGGTCCCGCCTCCTCCCGGCCCCCATGCCTCGGCTGCTCTGCAGCTCTAAACTACAGGGTCTGGAGGAGGCGGGACAAATTGGGAAAAGTGGGCGGGTGTGACAGAGCCCAAAAAATGGGACTGTCACGCTGAAAACGGGACGGTTGGGAGGTATGTAATCCTGCTACAGGCTCCTCTCTGCTTCTTCCACATCCCAGAATGAAGATAACAATCACAGCAGCGCCCAGGTGTGTGACACCCTGCACCCAGTGATCTCCTCAGCAGTGGCTTCCCCTGGAGGGGATCCCCCAGTGCTGATCCCCCTGCTGCACCCCTGTAATTCTGCATAGTATCCCCCTCAGACACCAGTGTAATCATCCTGCTACACGGGGGGGGGACACATGTCTGTACTATTTGCTAAATTCTGCAAACTTCTGCAAACTTCTCTCTGAGCTGAGGATTCTGCAGAATATATAGAAGGTGATGAAATGTAAATAGAGTCTGCAGCTCCTGTCTGTAGTGTATCTAATGTCTGTATTATCTGTACTAGTGTCTGGCTGAGCTTTGCTGCTAGAAATGAGCTGCTCAGTTTACGCCACCTACGGGCTGGAGTGCGCCTACTACATTTAGGCGCACAAAAGTGATAAATGTGGCCCCTTGTCTTCTGTCAAGAGGATAGTATCAGGAGACAGATCTTTTGACGTTAAATATATAGTGCTTTTACTTTATAGTTTTCAGACATGGTCAGATGGACAATTTACCATCTGTATCCTTACATGTTGATGGACTGGCCAAACACCTTTTGAACAACTTCCCAGAGTAGCCAGAGTAGAGTGGCTGGTTTTATAATGGCTATGTACCACCCATTAATTATCACTGAAAGCTTATACTGGATCAATTTCAGAATTGTACAATAGCCTGGTATAAATCAATTTATCAATAAATCAAATTATCAAGACGTTGGCTTACTCTTTCAGTAAGCCAACGTCTATATGTGTCATCCTGTTATGATCTCATGCAACCAGCTAGATGACAGGCATAGTAAGTATAAAAATAATATTTACTCATTAAGCTAATATTAAACCGTGAAAGCGTATTCAATATGGAATGTTATACAATATATATATCTGTTCATGACCGGGTTCCAATATATGGATCAGTACTTACAGACTTTTGTTAATACCACTCCAATATTATATTATATTTTATTGATTTGGGGCGGGGATCATTGGGGCTGGAACAGTCTCATATTTAAACATAAATTTAAATTGTAATTTGCATAACATATATTTTAAAAACCGACAGCAGACAACTACCTTTTTTCCGATGGACAATTGTCACTTACCATGGTGGTTGAGTAAAGGGAACATGCAACCACATTCACAAATATAGCTACTGTCATGTTACCATATAGCCCTATTAACTAACTTACACCCTTCTATTAACTTAAAATTGTTTATCTTACATCCCCACAAATCAATGTTTATGTAATCTTTATGTTGTATTACCTGGCATCTGAGGGGGAGGGGGTCTTCTTGGCGAGTCACTCCGTTCTAAATGCCAGTCAAGCCAATGTAACTGAGAGAAAGCTTTGTTACATCATAGAGCACTTCATGTCAAGTGACCAGGGTGATGTCATCTAAGGTCCTTTACCTAATGTTCCACATACCAGCATGTCCTAGCAGTCAGTCAGGAACAATGAGACAATGCAATGTAAGCAATAGAGTATATGCAGGGCTCAATTAGTGTAATTGTATTCACATTAGGTGAATTCCATACAAGCTATAAAACTTATTTTTTAACATTGTAACCATGGAAAGAAACCATTTAAGAGTAAGGGCAATGCTTTTTAATCACATTTTTTAATGATGCATTTATTTTGGGTGGGTTAACATTCCATATAGACAGTTGAGGCATCTGGATCTTGGATGCAACTGTACAAATGTTGACAAATTTAGAGAAGAAGCTAAGGACCTCACACAACAATTTATTGGCAAACAACATTCCACATTCATTCTGGAGACAGTATAACACAAAGCTATACATGTGGACAGGGAAAAGTTAATCAAGCCATCTTTAGTTCAAAATCATATGGCTTCATTTGATAATATAGAAATGACAATCTTATCTAGACATTTAATGCTGGCCGATAAGTACCTAAGCTCTATACTACCTAGTAACCCCCCTCCCTTTCCTTTATTTATACAAAGTTCCCAAATCTATCTCCTTAAATTGCACCTGGTACTTATTTTAATATGAATGGCTTTTTTTTGTTGTAGGTCACATATATGTTTTAAGATGACTATATTTCCAGAAAGGACCCAAAAGGTAACAACCACATCTAATTCCTCTACAAATAAAATCAATGTATTATTAGCATAGTAATACAGTAAAATATTTGATACAATGTGCATGTTCTAAACAATACCTTGGACATACTATAGGACTATTAAAGGAAATAATAGAAGAACACTTACATAACATCAAGAATTATATTTTTTGATCCATTATAACACAGACCCACCAGTTATGAAAATTTCCAGCATGTTTCTCTGCAGAATGCAGACAGATGTTTGCATATGGCTCACTAGTCCCAAGGATTTTAAATGCAGAGATGAAGGTTTTTGTTTTCTTGTGTGTGGGCTCTGACAGAGTCTAGTACCACCTCCCACCCACTGGACCACCATGGGAGGTGGTACTAGCTGACATCTGGGACCATAATGTAAGTGGCACCTGGTCTTCAACAGAGCCCGCAGCAAAGTGGGATGGACTTGCTGCGGCAAGGTGCCACCAGGTCATTCCACAGGCGCCAAGGTTGAGTTACCTTTTCAGGTAACAGTCTTGTGGTCAGGCTCAAGAGGGCACTCAGGGAAGGCAGCAGCGGTGCAAGGTCAAAGTCCAATCCAGATTCAGCAACGGGAGGTCAAGGCAGATGGGAACGCAGGAACACACAGGAGCACAGGAACACTGGAAAACTGGAACACAGCAACACTGGAACAGAAACACGGGAACACTGGAGCAGGAACACACAGCAGCAGGAACAGGAGCGCAGGAACTGAGGAACACAAGAATATCACAGGAGGGCTACCAGAATGGCATGACACTCAAAGATTAAATAGAAACCTGGAAGCAGCTGAGTGCCGGCACGTGAACGCCCTAGAGAGAGGTTACACGCGCGGCCTAGCCGGAAGAAGAGCAGGATCATGGAGAGGTAAGTGAGGACCGGGGGCACCGCCAAAGCCACGGAAGTGTCCACGATCCATGGCATGGTTCGCTGGGGCACTCGTGACAATAAATATAGGATTCATCATGTCATGAACAAATATATACATACATTCAAAATTGAATACTTGTATATCACAGTTTAATATTAGCTTAATGAGTAATTATTATTATTATAATTACTATGCTCATTATTATGCTTGATGTCATATTGGAGCAGAATCATAAAGGTTTCTGAAATCAGAATATTTCTCGTTGCCCATGGCAACCAATTACTGCTCAGCTTTCATTTTACCATTGCTCATGAATATTTTAAAAGGGGGCAGTGATTGGTTGCCATGGGTAACTAAAAATATTCTGACTTCCAGACAGCTTGAAAAATCTGCCCCATTATGTCAAGACAAATATGTAATATTTGCATATAACTTTTGAGGTCATACAGTCTTATATGTACAGTTGTAGCATAATTTGTATGCATCCAGCTGGTTGCACCCCAATATAAAAATTGACACATATAGAATCTGGCTTATTAATGGATATTCATTGATGGATTGATTCCCTCAAGGTTTTTGAACAATTCTGAAATTGATCCAGCATACGTTTTCAGTTATACTTAAAAGGCAGTACATAGCCAATAGAAAACCACCAACTGTAAATTAATGGCACCCACTATGGCTACTGTGGAAGAAGTTGTTACTTCAAAATGTGTTTAGCCCTTGAGCAGTGTTATCACAGAGAATCGACCAGTCCATTTACATGTATGGAGATCACAATATATCTGAGAATCTGATATATAAGGCCAACTTCGAAAGATCTATCTCCCGATGCAAGCATCTTGATAGCAGACCAGGGCTCCTTTTACTTGGTTACAATATACTAAAGGTATACAGCATACTGCGAGCTGTGGTGAACCTCTCATTTAGAGTTAACACACTTATGCCACCTAAACTATTTACTCTGAAGTGGTTGCATTTATTGCTTAGATCAATTCTGCGTAATAAGTGCATTTACATTCATTATAAAGGGATAATATATAAACTACCTTTCATCTACATTGTAGACTTTGTTCAGTTTGTGACTTTTGGAGACATACATCTTATAGACAGCACTAGCACTGGCCTTCATATAATGTTTATTATGTCTTAACAATGCTGCAAAATGGCGAAACTGGGATTATATGATTGTGTTAGTGACATATTGAGATATAATAGTGATTTTGTATCTTTTTGTCTTTCATATTATGCTTTTCAAATACATTTCATCAGCATTTTATGTCAAAAAAATTATTTCATTTATGCACACTTGTGCCAGCTTTCCTTTGAAATTCACAATTTGTTCACATTTTCTGGCTTATAGTACTAAGCCGCTAGCTGAGTACAGTAGCCAGTAATTTTTGTAAGTTCTTTTAGTTTGAATGTGTAGAGTGGCACACAATACTCCAAGAAAAGAACTTAGCTGCTACATAGCACCTCTCACAAACATGTTATTTACACTCTGCTTCTTATATTGATAAGTAGATTGGTAGTTATTGATCCCCTTTTTATTTTACTGTTGTACCAGTCCTTGGAATAGTGTATTAGCTATTTTCTTCAAGAGCAAACTGACTGAATTATGGCTGCTTAATTACTTATAGAAATATCCTACCTGTCACACTATGGATTTTTTTTTCCGAACAGTACTCACAGATTTTCACTACAAATTATGTAAGTCTAAGTGTACAGCCTGGAAGAGGCCAGCTTATAACCCTGTGGTTCACTATGCCAGGATATTTCTGGCCAAACAGGGAACTCTAATGAGCATAAACTGACATGAACAGCCTTACTGGACTGACGTGTGAGACAACAACACCTGCTTGTACTACTAAAGGTACAGTATATTTGGTGATTACAAATAAAAAAAAGTTTGGAGGTTGTGTTGATCTCCATTGCATTGGGATCAAAGTTTTCACAGCCAGAATCAGTTGCAGCCAAATAGTGAATCACTTAGGCCACTGGGAGGGGCAGAGGGGGCATGAGCTAGGAGAAAAAATCTCTCATCTAACAGGGAGAAACCATCTTAATCATCTAGAATACTAGAATTAACAAATTTAGTCACAATTCCAACAGTAAATGAATCTATATACCTTTTCTGTACAAGCATATCCAGCATTTATTGGTGATACCATAGGGTATAGAACTGAGGCACCCTATACTTCCTGCTGACTAGCTTATAGCGGACCTCCTGAAAAAGTAAAGCATCATGCCTTCCTGTAAGTTCTGTTGAATGGTGAATTCCAAAAATTTTGTGTTTCTTCTTCTCTCCGTTTTCTTCTAGATAAAATTAGGTAGATTTGAGGAAGTTTCAGAGATCAAAGACTTGTGTACCATGGATACAATTTTTTTAGGCATATTTTCAAGGCTAAAATTGTTTCAATCCAAGTTATTTTACAGAGACAATTGCTTAGTTGAGGGAGAGCTTTGAAGTTAGTCAGCAGTTGGGCATGGATGATGAGTGAGTTGGGAACATTTTCTGTAGCTGGGGTGATGACGGGAAATCTCTATCTACCAGGATATCTCCTATAAACTTTTTGTTTAGGCTAATTTGTTGGGGGGACCAACCAGAAAAGGAGGAGTTTTAACCTCATTAAGTCACTTAGTTTTGTAAGAGGAGAGGTGGGACTAGAGTTTAGACAATTGAGTAGCGGAGTGCCAGATCGTAATTGGGCCTATTGTAAAATTGTTAATAGAGCTGTGGTTAAATATTCTACCAAAACATAGGGACCATATCCATTTTTCTTATTAAAATATAGAAAAAATGTATTTCATATTAAAAAAAAATAGACATCACATGGACATATTCATCATATTGCACATAAAGATCATAAGGAAAAAAGCATTGCTGATATAAAGTTATAATGTGCACACATTCATAACTAAGTATACAGTTCTACCATGAAGATCGCTACCTCTGCATTCAGCTGCTGTTCATCCACTCGCCCTGAAGCTTGTTGGTTCTTCAAGAGGCGTTTCCCAATTAAGGAAAGAACTGGCTATTTAAACCCTGGGTCAGCCAATCATGGTATGTTTAGTCAAACTACTCCTTCTACTTGGATTGGTTCCCTCGTGTGTCTATCATGCTCAACCGGAAATAGGGTATCCTTGTATCCTTGTGTAATTTATAACCGTGTTTTATAAAGACTTACTTTTTATTATAAATAAGTTTTCTTCATTAATATTGAACTTTTTATTTTTTTATATTCTTATTTTTATTGTGCTGAGTGCATTAATTTTATATTAAATTAGATCATCATAAAGTGCTACATGCTATTGTTATATTTTTCAATTTTATATATTACTCATGCAATAACTGCAGAGCACGTGACAATATTGAGAGGTGCTTTGAATTCATGGATCAAGAAGGCAAAAAGAAATACCAAATCACTCAACATATCTCTTGTAAAACATCCTGTTGTATTGTGTTGTATTATGCTACACAATCCTGTGGTAAAATATATGTTGGTCTAACAACAAGAAAATTCAAACTGAGAGTTGGGGAACATATAAGAAACATTGAAAATGCTAAATCCTAAAAAAATATTGACTCACTCAAAACCTTGCCAAAGGATTTCAAGCAATACCATCAATGTGATTTAATGAGAAGGTTGGATCTGTAAGTGGATCTGTAAACTAGGCACAATGGCACCATCAGGTTTGAATGAATCACTAAGTTTCGGATCTTTCCTGTAATGGTCACTATAGTTTTTAACTGATGTATTAATTATATGTTTTTTAACTTCATTTAGGCTATTAAAAAAATAATCCTATCCTGGGTAAAACATCTTTGTTGGAAACCAAAGAAGATTCCTGTTTCCTTATCAAGAAAGAGAAAAAGAAGAAGATATGAGAGAAAGTTACATGAATTGCATTGAACTAACATCAGTCATAAAACTGTGAAGTGACAACATAGAATATTGCAGCAAAGACTTACCGGTAACACAGATCGTGAGTGTTATCACAGCGATGGCTGCCGGCAAAGCTGCCGGCAACCTCAAAAAGATAGCGGCGCACGGGCGCCGGCATCTTGCCTGGGATTGCTGCTCCCCGTGACGTCATCGGGGAGCGGCAATCCATCTCCATGGTAGCCTCGGGTCTTCCAAAGACCCGAGGTTATTTCGTTTTAACCCCTTCATTACAATGTGCTGATAGCACATTGTAATGAATGAGGAGGAAAATCCTACTACAGTATGGCAGTATATGATAGGATTGATAAGACAACCTAGGGTTAAAGTACCCTAGGGAGTCTGAAAAATAGTTAAAAGAAAAATAAAAAAGTTTTTTAAAAAAATTATAATAAAAAAACCTAAAATTTCAAATCACCCCCCTTTCCCTATAACTAACATACATATAAATAAAGAGTAAAAATCATAAACACATTATATATCAACGCGTCCGAAAATGCCCGATCTATCAAAATATATTAATGTTTTTTCAATGCGTTTAACCCTGTAACGGAAAATAGCGCCCAAAGTCGAAAATGCCACTTTTTTGCCATTTTGAAAAATATAAAAAAATCTATAAAAAGTGTTCGTACAGTCCTAAAATTGATATCATTGAAAATATTATCAAATTTTGCAAAAAATTACACCACCCTCAGCTCCATACACCAAAGTATTAAAAAGTTATTAGCGCCAGAATTTGGCAAAATCAAAAAAATTATTTTCGTACAGGAGGTTTTAATTTTTGTAAATGTATGAAAACATTATAAAAACTATACAAATTTGGTATCCCCTTAATCGTACCAACCCAAAGAATAAAGTAGACATGTAATTTGGGGCGCTCAGTGAAAGACGTAATATCCAAGCCCACAAGAAAATGGCGCAAATGCATTTTTTCACCATTTTCACTGCATTTGGAAATTTTTTCCCGTTTCCGAGTACATGGCATGGAATATTTAATACCATCACTATGAAGTTCAATTTGTTACGCAGAAAACAAGCCATCACTCAGCTCTTTACGTGTAAAAATAAAAAAGTTATAGATTTTTGAAGGTGGGGAGTGAAAAATGGACATGAAAAAACAGGAAAGGGCCCTGTCCTTAACCGGTTAAACAAAATCCTTCATGCTACGTATGAGATTGATGGGTCTAGACAGGGTCAGATTATAGGTGGGGCTCCCGGAGCTCCCTGTGTGGGCCCCCACCAAATGACAATGTCAGTAAGACATTGTTTAAGTACTGTTCTTGGTCTTTTGCCACTGCACTCCCAGGTACTGTGCTGATTCTGGGCAGCGCAAACTCCCAGCCAGGCAGTGACAGCTAGATGCGCAGTGGCGGTGCCATGCCGCCCCCGGCCGCTTCCATTCCTCCTGGTTCCAGTGTCTGGTAGGTGATTCCCAGGTAGCTGTGAGCTGTCTCTGGCTGGAGCGATATCGTGGATATTGAGTAGAAGGGCGTGCATGCATGCTACATTCAGTGGGGGTCTCCACCATATTTTGTGCCCAGGGGTCCCCACCAACCTTAATCCGGCCCTGGTTCTAGAACTTGAATGGGGCCTAATGTAAATAGATATAGATACAAAATAGAGGCAGCTGTATTCCTGGTGTGAATATCTTGAACAAGTTAATGAGGGTGTGAGGCAGGTTTGGACTATGTGGTATTAGGAGTGTATGTATATCACAAGGATTGGAGTCACATTTGATATATTTTAGTAATTAGCACTTTGCATTTTAAGATGATTGAATGTATAAAAATTAATGCACAGTGCTTTGCACTTTGCACAGTAATATATAAAATATTAAACAAATATATAAAATATAAAAAATATAAAATATAATAATAGCACATAGCACTTTAAGATGATCTAATATATTATAAAATTAATGCACTCAGCAAAATAAAATAGAACAATAAAAATGAGAATATAAATAAAAATATAGAAAGTTAAATATTATTGAAAAAGACTAGAGATGAGCGAGCACTAAAATGCTCGGGTGCTCGTTACTCGAGCCGAACATTTCCAGATGTTCGAGTGCTCGTTTCGAGTAACGAGCCCCATTGAAGTCAATGGGAGACCCGAGCATTTTTCAAAGGGACCATGGTTCGGGAATAAAATGTGTTATTTAATTGAAAAAGAATGTCTTCTGATAAGTTAGCAGATGTATGCAAACATCTGCAATCTATTCTTCACTGTTCCGTGCGTATATTATCTCCCGACAAGTTAGCAGATGTGAAGAACAGTGAAGAATAGAATAAAAACAGTGAACACAGGATGATTTAAGTGAAAAACGCAGTGAAGAATAGATTGCAGATGTTCGGCACATCTGCTTACTTGTCGGGAGATACGCTGTCTCCGTGCCCCGCTGTCTCCATGCCCCGCTGTCTCCGTGCCCCGCTGTCTCCGTGCCCCACTGTCTCCGTGCCCCGCTGTCTCTGTGCCCCGCTGTCTCCGTGCCCAGCTGTTTCCGTGCCCAGCTGTTTCCGTGCCCCGCTCTCTCCGTGCCCCGCTCTCTCCGTGCCCCGCTCTCTCCGTGCCCCGCTGTCTCTGTGCCCCGCTGTCTCCGTGCCCAGCTGTTTCTGTGCCCCGCTGTCTCCGTGCCCCGCTGTCTCTGTGCCCCGCTGTCTCTGTGCCCCGCTGTCTCCGTGCCCCGATGTCTCCGTGCCCCGATGTCTCCGTGCTGCTCCGTGCCGCTACCTGATGTCTCCGTGCTGCCGCTACCTGATGTCTCCGTGCTGCCGCTGCCCCATGTCTCCGTGCTGCCGCTGCCCCATGTCTTCGTGCTGCCGCTGCCCCATGTCTTCGTGCTGCCGCTGCCCCATGTCTCCGTGCTGCCGCTGCCCCATGTCTTCGTGCTGCCGCTGCCCCATGTCTTCGTGCTGCTCCCCGGTGTCTCTGTGCTGCTCCCCGGTGTCTCTGTGCTGCTCCTCGTTGTCTCTGTCCTGCTCACCGTGTTCTGCAATGTCTTCTTCACACATATATATTGTTCTTCACATACTATTTTGTTCGCACGGTTCCGCGCGTATCTCCCGACAAGTAAGCAGATGTGCCGAACATCTGTAATCTATTCTTCACTGTGTTCTTTACTGTGTTTTTCACTTAAATGATCCTGTGTTCACTGTGGTCACTGTTTTTATTCTATTCTTCATTGTTCTTCACTGTGTTTTTTTAATTAAATGCTCGATCTCGAGCAGGGGAAATACTCGTCCGAGCAACGAGCCGTCTCGAGTACCTTAATGCTCGAACGAGCATCAAGCTCGGACGAGCATGTTCGCTCATCTCTAAAAAAGACTTATAAATAATAAAAAGTAAGTCTTTATAAAACATGGTTATAAGTTAGGCACACTTGCACTTTTATATATGTCACTGGTTAATAATGTTCATCACATCAATAGGGCTATAGGATGTGAGTAGTAGTAATGATCTAGGGAATATTGAGTTAAACTTAAATAATATGTGTAAATGCCTCTTCCATTACATTATTAATAGCAAAAGCTGCGGTAGAAATATGATAATATCCTGATAGTAAAGCTAAACTTCCAGACTGTCCTCCACTTAATAGATTTAACCTTATTGTAAAACATTCTGTGATCCAAAGAATCATCCTTCGCCAAGTGTGCATGTCGGTGGGGAACCCTGCTGGCCACCACACTGTCTGACGAAATCCGCGCGCACTCTGGTGGGTAGGAGGGAGAATCCTCTCTTCTTCTCCCTGGTTGGACTGCTAATGCGGAGTGGAAGTCGGACGATGCCATCTGCCATCTTGGTACGGGCAGATGTACAAACTGACATGCGCCACAAAAAAAGGATACAAGGATACCCCATTTCTGGTTGAGAAAGATAGACAAATGAGGGAACCAATCCAAGTGGAAGGAGTAGTTATTAAACGTACCATGTTTGGCTGACCCAGGGTTTAAGTAGCCAGGTCTTTCCTTAGATGGGACACGCTTCCTGAAGAAGACACAAGCTTCAGGGAGAGGGGATGAACGGCAGCTGAATGCAGAGGTAGTGATCTTGATGGTAGAACTGTATACCTGGTTATGAATGTGTGGACATTATAACTTTATATCAGCAATGCTTTTTTCCTTATGATCTTTATATGCAATATGATGGAATTGTATAGTATAAAAACATAATATGAACCTCTCTCCTGCTACAGCCTGTTCTCTTCCCCCACAAAAAATTTGGGGACCATTTCGGTTTTATTGAATATGTCCATGTGATTTGTTGTTTTTTTTTTAATTATGCAATAAATGTTTTCTATGTTTTATTAAGAAAAATGGATATGGTCCCTATGTTTTGGTAGAACTTGTTACATAAGGAGGACTACCTTAGAGTATACAATAATAGGACAAGATTTTTATTGGTAAAACTGTTAAATATTGATGCTAATAGGGTTGAATAATTCAATTGATACCATTGATTGGGATTTGCTGTTATCTTTATACCTAGATAGGTAATGTGTGTGGATGACCAGAGAAAAGTAGAGAAGATTTGTGAGACCATGCCTGCAGTACATGATATATTCATAGTAACTGATTTTGATGTATTTATATTAAATACATTAAACCCTCCAAACATTTAAGCTAAAATGGGGAAGGAGATTGTAGAGTTTTATGTAATCATCATAAGGTTGTCAGCAAATACAGCTGTTGTAAGTGATTCCTGACTGACGAAATCAGGTAATTTTTGTAGATTAATTAAAAAAGAGTTTACAGGATCGGGATGAATAGGAGGGAGAACAACCCTGCTTAGTTTAATTGGTAATGAAAAAGGATTTTGAAAGGGAACTGTTTAACCAAAGTTGAAGGGTTTGAGTAGGAAGACATAGGGGCAGATTTACTTACCCGGCCCATTCGCGATCCAGCGGCGCGTTCTCTGCACAGGATTCGGGTCCGGCCGGGATTTATGAAGGTAGTTCCTCCGCCGTCCACCAGGTGGCGCTGCTGCGCTGAAAATCATCTGAACGCGTCGGAATGCACCACCTCGGACCAGGTGAAGGTAAGCGCTTCCTCAGCGACACTTTTTCGGTTTTTAAATGCGGCGGTTTTTCTGAATACGTCGGGTTTTCGTTTGGCCACGCCCCCCCCCATTTCTGTCGCGCGCAAGCCGGCGCCGATGCGCCACAATCCGATCGCGTGCGCCAAAATCCTGGGGCAATTCAGGTACAATCGGCGCAAATCGGAAATATTCGGGTAACACGTCGGGAAAACGCGAATCGGGCCCTTAGTAAATGACCCCCATAATGTGGAAAGCCAAATTTCTGAAAAGTTAATTGTGTATGTGTCAGGTCCACTGAATCGAAGGGGAGTATGCTCCCTGCCACACAGGTTGGAAAGTGGTATTTAGAAAGTCATGCTACCGTTCCAAAGTTCAAAGGGAAAGGAAAATATTTGCCTGTAGCTTTTCAAAATTTTATTGAGCAATTGTCTGATACTAGGAATTTTTGCAGGTGTCTGGCAAAAGAGTCCAGTTTATTGGTTCAAAAGTCCAGAAGACAGCTATGTTATAAATAGTGTGCCTGACTTCAGTTGTTCTCAACAACAGGGCCTTGTGTGGAGCCACGGGGTGGCCGAATGTTGGACTAACTCCATTATCCGTGTCTATCTCAGTAATCCATTATGAAGCAAAACTACTTTTAAGAAACATAGGCTGAATAACAGATTTTAAACTGGACAAAATTCCTTCCAATCGTCACAAGATTAAAAGGAAAGTTAGTAATGAGAAATCTTGTATACTGCTGCCCTTTCTGTAAACTCAACATAAAAAAGTGTTTATTACACAACTGCACTTCAATTCCATTAAAAAGAAAAATTCATCACTATTATTATGTTATTATTAGCATACATTTCAAAAACATTTGCATACATTAGCGATAGCCTCAATGTAATCAGATGTTGTGTTGTAGATTGTAGAAATATAATTGTTTGCATCAGTACAGTTTTAAGTTGCCAGCAGTGAGAGAAAACATGTACTAAGATAATCACCCTTATAATTATCATACAATTATACTGCACATTAGCTAAAACTGTGGTTAATATTTTAGCAAGTTATAATTTCCTAAATCCTAATTGAGAATACAGAAATAGCAATGACTTACTAGTAAGTCTCTGGCCTGTCTTTTGTAAGTTTTGAGTCTAATGAGCCTTGATGAGTTTCTCCAAACTCCCATACCTTCAATTAGTAATGTATCATTAATATCTACATCTCAGAATGACTTTTGTCAAGGGGGAGGAACACAAACACTAATTAAGAACAGATGTCTGCATTTGGTCTCTATCTGCAAGTTCTACAATAGCAGAAGTGGGGCCACAAATAAATCTCTGGTGATTTGCTTTAAGTTGTTTTATGTTGCACTTGAGTGAGGCAAAACAATGCCTATAGGAAATACACTGATGTGTAACACTTTATCAGTGTGACAAGATGGTACGACGTTGAAAGAGACTCTTTGAAGAAATGTAACATACATTAGATGCTTTCACTGTCATTGCTCATTTGATTTGAAACAGTTGGATTTATGAGAGAATGTTGGATCAGCAAAGACATTGAAGCCTGGAGAATACTTATGCTGCAACATGCTGTACGTTTTATTTATATTCCCTACTTCCATAAATAAATGAACACTTTTTTAGAGGAGACAATGTCATTTTTAATATAAATGTGAAAATAATTCAGAAATGGTCAAGGTAGAATAATTTAAAAACAGTGTTATCCAATGCAGTCACAACAATACAAATCATACTGTTCCATAAATGTAATCATGCTATCTTTATATTCAAAGCCTCTTTCTTAACCTTTTTAGTAATGTGTCAAACTGCATCACACTTTTCTTACAGTGTTTAGGTCATGGGATTAGCTATTGGGAATACGTAGTCTCGAAATATAAGGTGAATATTCTTAAAGGTAAGTAAATAAAGCATTTGTGGTTTCTAGCTTTGGGTAACAAAGTATATATTGTATTATGTTACTGTCATAAAGCTTACAAAAGCTTATCAGTGGTGCAGAAGTTGCAAAAGTCACCAAAATAGTTGAGGCTTCCACTTCCAGATTTTAAAGGGTAGCCATGGTGACATGCTTTTTTGGATATGTAGAATTCTCTCTCCCATACTTCGGCTTTACTGTAAGTCGTTGGCATGACTACAATACGAGTAAAATGTTAAAATTGAAAATAATGTCTGTGGGTTTTGTCTTTCATTTTGGAACTACATATAAGACTTATGACAGAAAGATCCTGCTACATAAAAGCATTGGAGTTATATATTCAGTGTTGTGTTATCTTATGATACTAAATGATACTTGCCATATTTAAAGGGAGTGTCCTATACAGTAGCACTAAAATTCACCAATAGATATAACACCTGGAAGTATTACTAAGTTTTCAACAAACTTCATACATCAATAATACAGTTGAACAGAGAAAAAACTTAACAGTACTATATGTTATCAGAGTATTGGATGCCCCATTTACTTTGGCTCTTATTTTCTTCCCTCTTTCCTTTCTAATCGCTTTGGAATTCTGCTTGATTTCTTTTTGATACAGGAGCTGAATGAGGTGTTGAAAGCCCTATCGAGAAGCCCTTTTTTTCTGTCTCGTCGGGTACAATGCAGCCGCAACACAAAGCTGGCGCAGACACTTTAGAAATACATGTGCTAGCAGTTTGCATAGTCAGACAGAAAACTGGCATGAACGCTTTTATATAGAGGATTGCAAAATCAAATACATAAGGGCACTATGCGCAGTTTGCCTCACTGGTGTGCAGAGTGCGCCAAATTATTGAAGGCTGGCACACAGCCTTCAATAATCTGGCACACCCTCCACATTATGTTGGACTTTCGATATACATTTGAGAATCAGTAGCAGAATGCCCCTTTAAGTGCAGATTTTTATGTTTCTGTGGTCGTAGTACAGCTGCAATATAAAACTGGCGCAGACACATCATAAATACCTGTGCAAACAGTTTGTTTATGTATGTATGTGCAAACTGCACCTGAAAACTGGCGCAACAATAAACTTTATTGAAGGGAAATTAGGGAGATGGTCTGTACAGCACTAAATGTTGCACCTGGAAAATGTTTCTTTTTTCACCTCAGCATTTCTCTGGTAGTATTAATAAGTTTACACCCACAATGATGATTGCTAAAATGTAAGCAATACTTTAGATTTATTGTACAATTTAAACTATATTTATGAACAAATCTTTGACTATAATTTGGTGTCTATAAACCAATATTTTCAATCCTTCATATTAGTAATATGACATAGAATATATATATATATATATATATATATATATATATATATATATATATACATATATATATGTATATACAGTGGGGGTCATTTACTAAGGGCCCGATTCGCGTTTTCCCGACGTGTTACCCGAATATTTCCGATTTGCGCCGATTTCCCCTGAATTGCCCCGGGATTTTGGCACACGTGATCGGATTGTGGCGCATCGGCGCTGGCATGCATGCGACGGAAATCGGGGGGCGTGGCCGAACGAAAACCCGACGGATTCGGAAAAACTGCCTCATTTAAAAAAAAAATCTGTTGCGGAGCTTGCACTTACCTTCACTCAGCCCGGCTCGGTGAACTCCAGTGCGTTCCGATGCTTTTCAGTGCAGCAGCGCCACCTGGTGGACGGCGGAGGAACTACCTTAATGAATCCCTGCCAGACCCCAGAGAACGCGCCGCTGGATCGCGAATGGACCTTGTAAGTAAATCTGCCCCATTGAATTTTTACATAGAAAATTGTTATAGAGTATTGATTGGTTTACATTAAGTAAGAGAGTAGGAACCAGGGGCCACATGTATCATTCGTTTTTTCTGTTGTTTTTGCTTCTTTTCATTCAGGCGCACAGTTTTTGCGCCATTTTTGCGACTAAACGCCAAACTAGCCGCACAGCAAAAATAACCAGCTTTTCCTCATTTATCCTAGCAATCCAGATGTTTTGCTGCCCCTAATGATATTCATCAATTGCAACGTTTTCATTTAGGTGCAAAAATGGGCGCAAAAACACTCCAGCCCGAAGGTGGCGTTAACTGAGAAGAAAGCAATGAGCCCCTTTGCAGAACAGCTCATTTCTAGCAGCAAAGCTCAGACAGACACTGCAGACACTGGTACAGACATCACATACACTGCCTGTAGACTCTATTTACATCACCTTCTATTTACAAAACATTCTGCAAAATCCTCAGCTGAAAGCAAGAGAGAAGAGAAGTTTGCAGAATGTTGGACATAGTACAGATAAGTGTACCCCATGTAATTCTGCACATTATCACCAGTGTGTCTGAGGGGGATACTGTGCAGAATTACAGGGGTGCAGCAGGACACCAGCACTGGAGGATCCCCTCCAGGAGAAGCCCCTGCTGAGGAGATCACTGGGTGTTGGGTGTCACACACCTGGGTGCTGCTGTGAGGGTCATTCTCATGCCGGGATGTGGGAGAAGCAGAGAGGAGCTTGCAGCAGGATCACATGTAAGTACCCGAATCTAACATTGTTCCGAAACTGCGCCAAAATTGCCCCTAAACTGTGTTAGAGTAAAGTGATTAATGAGAGGCAGAAAATTAACTTATCACAGATGGTTGTAGCTTGTGATAATTTGGGCAAAACAGTGCGCCAGAATTTAGGCGCAACTACTACACTTAGCCGCACAAAAGTGATAAATGTGGCCCCAGGTTTCCTAATATACTGTCTTTTCATTGTGCTATTCAGTTTATGTCTCCTCTAGCGCACAAGCCCTAAACATAAATTCTTTCAAGATTTATTTTATGATTATTAGGCTTTTAGGATACACAATTGTGAATGCTCCTATTCACAGTATGAATTTAATGTAAGTTCTTTAATGTAATATACATGTTATAATATACATGTTATAACTATATATTAGTTATAATATAATATCTCTCCAGGTCAATTAGTAGATTTTTTTGTGGAAAATTTGTCTTACAATAAAAAGGTCATAACAAAATGTAATCTTATGCAAATAATCCATTTCAGAGTTCTTCCCTATCTACTATTTCCAGACTGTCATTTCTGAGGCTGAGTTGTAATCTGAAATTGCATGGTTTTTCTGTGAAGTCAATAAAATATATGTGCAAGGGTTGCAAAGAAGTTATTAGATTTTGTGTATTCATTTACATATTAGAATTGCTAGTGCCATAGTGTCAGAATACATTTGAAATGCATTTATATCCTTTTTAGGTTGTCATTTAAAATACTGAAGACATCATCTATGTAGAAAAGGAATTATTCTTAGTTTTTCAAAATAAAAGATTTGAACTGGCCCTTACAGAATGGTTATTTTAACTATGATCTACTTGACAGACAGCACCATTTTGAAACACTCATAAGACTAAGCAGTGTGTATCCCCCCTTCATTGCAGAAGTGGATTATTCCCTTCTTTCAATTCCCGTCACAAAGACTGCAAGAGGAGATACAGAGCAGAGTGAGGACTGCAAGAATGCTGCAAAGTGCAACAGTGCTGATAAGTGCATAATTTTGGTGAAAAACATAGTTTGGGAAAAATAGTTGTATATGTTTTAATTAATACTAAGGGTTTTGTTCTATCTGTGCTCACCCCATTTTGAGTAGACACTCCCTGAACCAGGTGTATGCCATACCATTTGCGGTTGAATATATTTGCACTAGATGCAAGCACGTTGAGTATTTGGAAGCCCAGGTCTAAATAGCAAACTAGCATCACTGAGGGGAATTTTGCTACTTGAGCAGGACCTAGATTATACACAGCTGGCACTAGCTTGGGACAGTGAAGATATGGTGGCTGAAAGGAGACAAGCTCAAGGCTCATAGGCTGAATGCTGGATATAAGTAAGAAAAAGGGGTAGAGGGAAAAGTGCTAGAGAGGCTAGTGATGGCCAACCCTAATAAAAATGCATGTTTTGCTTATATTAGGGATTCAAGCCCAGGAGTAGGGCAATGACTGACGTAGGAAGTTTCGAAATAGGATGCAGAAAGGGTAAGACAGATGTTGGTGATAGGAGATTCTATAATAAAGCTGACAGATAGGGACTGTGAATGCCAAACAGAATGTTGTGGATCGGATAGACAGTTTATGGAGTGGGGTTGGAGAAGATGCAGCTGTCACGGTCCACATCAGTACCAATGACAAAGTCATTGGGAGATGGAAGGTCCTTATGAATTATTTTAAGGAACTACGTGTAAAGCTCAAATAAAGGACTTCCAATAATAACAGTGCCACAAGCATCCCTATAAACATGGCACCATTTTGGAAATTACATCCCTGAATTTATCTAGGGCCATAGTAATCGTTTTAACCCCCAACATGCTTGTTTATACAGGTTTGGTTTTGGAGTGTGATGTCGTGGTAGCAGAGCCCCTGGGTACCAGTTCAATAGAAACCCCTGAGAAATATCACCATTTTGGAAACTAAACCCTACAAAAAATGTATCTAAGGTTGGGGTGTGAGCATTTTAACCCCCAACATGCTTGCCAAAATTGCATTTTTTTACTCAAAATGCCATTTTAGTGCCAAATCTATTGTGCTCATCCCCTGCCATTTTAGAAAAACACAAGAAATATCATTGTGCGTTGTGTCCGTGTACATCAAAATCAATACATCAATAATCTACAGGGTGGGCGCACAGCAGGGCTGAGAAAGGAACAAGCAAAATTTAGGTTTTGGAGTTCTGCTTTCAGCCCCTAGGTACTAGTACAATATAAACCACCAAGAAGTGAGACCATTTTGAAAATTACACCATTCAATTAATTTATTAATTTATATAGGATTGTAGTGAACATTTTAACCCCCACGATACTGGCCAAAATGTAATACAAAGTAAATGGTGCAGAGTAAAAATTGCATTTTTCTCTCAAATATGAGTGCCACTATACTTTGGCCAACTCGTGCGACTGGGGACAAACACCTCAAAAATCATTATGGGGGTTATTCCAGTTATGGCAATGCACAGGGGTCCACCTGTGGGGTTGTGTGTAAAAAGAAATGGGGCTTTGGGCAATATGTTCTGCAGCATAGTGAGAGTTCTGAAATATTATTATAATATTAAAAGAGTCTGAGCCCAGCCATGTCTTTGTGTATCCCAGGACTGGCCGTAAAATCAGGGACCTGTAGGGCATAGTTACTGGAGATCATCCATGTGGGGTCAGAAGTCCCATCACTTCAGGAGAAATCACAGGCACTTCAGCAAAAGTCCTTGGCACTTTATCAGCACTAGTCCAAAGGTGCCTACTTGGGGTTTCCTCAGGATGACAAGGTGCACAATTAAAATTGACACTAGTCCCCACTAGCAGATTCAGAATCAGAGGCAATATAACTGTATGCCTCCAAGGCTATGTAGGTTTTAGAGGACCTGATTTCCCTAACCTGGAAAAGGGAAAACAGACGATGGGGGGAGGGGTAGTACACATACTTGTGCATACTACAACCCCCTCCACACTCAAAACTCCTTTGCACTCTTCTGCATACTACTACTCCTCCGAACCACTACTACTCCTCCGAATGACTACTCCTCCTCCGCATGACTACTACTACTAGTGGCCCATCCCACCAAGCTGTCACCCTGTTGCGAGACAGGATGACGTCACAAATGCGGGAAGCTACTGCATCCAATATATCACAGTGTACTAACAGGTAAAAAATGTTATTTAATAAAAAAAATTAATAAAATGTCCCCAAAGCTTACCACACAAACCCCCACATAAATGGTATCTCAAAATCTGTAATTGAACCCATTTGATGAGCAGCATATAAAGAAATTTTAAAAATACCCATCGAAATTATGATCTTGTCCCACATAATATGCAATCAAAAGTGATTAAAAATGTATCCATACCAACATGGGAGTGTTGCATAATATAACATGTCCTTTAAATAACAAGCAGTCACAAAGCTCCATAGAACAAAAAAAAAAGTGTTATTCCACTTGGAAAATTGTGAGACAAAAATGAAAGATTTTTTTTTTTTTCCCAGATTAGGCTTTATTTTACAAATTTGGTAAAATGTAATACAAAATATAGAAAATCAAACTGACCCATTGAATAAAGGAAAATTATACTTAGGGTATACAGTGAAAGCCAAAAAAGTGTCAAAAATCAATTACAGAATTGGCCAATGCATTGCTCTATTTCCATGTTGTACGTTGCTGTGTACCCATATAAAAAGTAATGCCACATTTGGGTTGTATCGGTACTCGGAAGACAACAAAACAAAAATAAACCCCCAAAAAGTCAATCTCCTCAAAACATATCAATGAGAATGTACCACTGAATGAAATAAAACATGTGATGAGAAAAAAATCTTAAATTCACTTTGGTAAGTTAAAGTGTTCAAAAGTTCTAACCATGTAAAGTGGCGCATGTCAAATGATGAAAAATGGGGCTGAGCCTTGAGGGGGTATTCCCATTTCAGCAAACAAATGTTATTGTTTGTGCCAATTTATATTTACCAATACACTTTTTGTATCAATTCCACATGGTTTCCTAGATCTCTGCTTTCTGTTATTCTATAGAAAGCTTCTATGTATACTTCAAGTGGAAGTAAACTTAAAAGCTTTCAATAGAGTGACTGCAAGCAGGGATCTCGAAAATCATGAGGAATTGATACCGAAAGTAAACTGGAAAAATGTATAATTTTTCATCATGCAAAAAATAAGAGTAATTTGCTGAAATTAGAATATAATACTTTAAGCTACATAATGGTTCCATCCTTAAAAGTAAGAAACATGCTGGAATTTGACTACTGGGCAAATATATACAGTTTTAATGTAGATTTAGTGTAAAAGAGACTACATATTTTGACTCTACTACAACATTTTATACAACTAGCAAGAATGTTAGGATAGAATAGACCAAAAACACAGTGCCAATGTATCATTGTGCCATTTTTTTGCATTTTGTGAATGTTCTTGCAACTTTGGTAGTCACTTGTCATTTCCTTATAAATGGTTTGCACATTTTTCTTTGTTTTGCACCTTGTATGGCCTTTTCAATTTCATGACTATTTGTGGGTGTGAATTCATTTGTGCCTTATTTATTGTTGCAAAGTTGCAAAAGGGCACTGGCAGAGTTTGTGTAAAGCCAACGGGAATGATTTTGTTTGACTTTCCGGGTACTGCTTTCTTCTGGCATATGGAGGAAGTCACCTTCAGTCATTACCATATCAGAGGGTGGAGGGGCATGTTGATGTTCTCGGCATTCCCCTCCAACCACTACTGTGGGTGTAGTTAAAGTATATAGACAGCAATATCCATAACCCCCTCCATCAGCTGGATAGTAATAGGTACTTTAAAGTCTCTCATTTCTGAACACCATAGTCTAATGGAAGTGGGATTTACCCCAGAAGTAGCTGGGCAAGCATCAGAAACTAGACTCAATTGGTTGACTAGTTAACTTTTACTGCACTAAAACTATTACAGCTCTGGTGATCTGGCTGGTTCAATGTGGTAAGTGCATTCCTACAAAACTGCTCAAGAGTAAAAATTTTAATGCCATACCACATTTTTAGAAATGTGTCCGAAAAAAGCAGATTACCAAAAAATGAACACATCACAAGTGACTTAATGCAACCTATTACTGTACTTTTTTCATGTACATCAATCCTCAGTTCCACATTGAGAATGAAGGTCATATACACTATAGCAGATGCTTTGTCCCCATAGGCAATTTGGCTTCTTTTTTCTGTTTTAATTGAACAGTATCTAACATATACATAAAACTACTGTTAGTGATTGTGTTTTGCCTAGTCTATTATTGCTTGCCAATTAGGTAAAAAATGGGTTGTCTTGCATGTTATATTCAAGTGGCCTCACTGTCAAATTGCACTTGGTGTTCAGAAAAGAGCAGCTGTAGTCATTTGAAGGTTTCAGATGTGCATTTTTATCTAAGTCTTAGTTTCAGTAACCAGAAATATCTCATTGTTAATGTATCTTGCTTCTACTATTACAATGTTGTGTAAATTAGTTTATGAATTATTTAATTCTCAAAATATTGTCAGAAATAGATGTGTTTTCATTGTCACGCTTTAAAAATTTCCAACATTTAATATGTGTGAAGCTGGCATCAAAATAAGGGGTTGTTAAAGCAGAGCAGTGGAAGCCAGATTCAGCTTGAGTGCGGACTGAAACCTTGGCTCTAAACTACGCCATTGATGAGATGAAGCCAAAAAAATGCTAAGCCAAAGCAATGATTCATTTTGATATCTTCAGCAGAAAGGCAAAAATATAAGTTTGTCAAACTCATTGTGACTTTAAAGAAACTATTAGCAATGTTGTGACAAAAGTCACCAAAGAATTTTTAGAGGCAGAACAACAATTTGCTTTATTTGAATGTAATCTTATTGAGTTTTTATGTTGTAATTTTGGATATATCATTATAACATAAATCAAATCAATTTTATTTGAAAAACAAAAGACTATTTTTTAAAGGCTCTCTGCTAGGAGCTGCTCAGTAACACAAACTTCTGACCAGATGCTTGCATTGACATGTGCAGGAGCTTCTGAACCTCTATCACTTTTTGTTATGTGTATTTAGGCGCTAAAGAGAGGACCTCAATGATGTTAACCTGCTCCATACATCCTTGATGTGACAAAAGCTCACTTCTTATGCATGTTATGTGTTGTGTTGCTTTTTAGAGCAAATTTTTAGAGTTATACTTTTTGGAGAGGTGCTTTTTAGCTTAGTTTTAGATGTTAAATTATTGCTACTATATGAATTGTTCATTCATTCATTTATTTATTTATTAAATGTCAACAATAATGCATTTTATTTATTATTCCAATTTTTTTATTTATCTATTTATTTCAAGTCGGTTCAGGCTAAGAAGTCTCACTGAAGGAGGACAAGGTCACAGTAATATCTAGGTAAAAGCTGCAGCCAGGGGTGGTTGGGATGATTTCCGGAGCTCAATGGAAAGACCAGAAATGACAAAGTGGTAAAGCAAGATTGTAGTTGCCCAGCTGGGATGGGCACCAATAAATTACGTAGTATATAAAGTTTGGAAAAGACGCAAGTTCATAAATACAAACCTATATGACTTAACCCCTTCCTACCAAAGCCCTTTTTTCATTTTTGCATTTTCATTTTTCACTCCCCACCTTCAAAAATCTATAACTTATTTTTTCTTTTTCCATGCAAAGATCTATGTCATGTCATGCTTTCTGCGTAACAAATTGCACTTCATAGTGATAGTATTTAATATTCCATGCTGTGTACTGGGAAGCAGGGAAAGAATTCCAAATGCAGAGAATTGGTGAAAAAAACACATTTCACTGTGCACCCCAAATGACATGTCTACTTTATTCTTTGGGTCGGTACAATCATGGGGATATCAAAGTTGTATAGGTTTTATAATTTTTAGAAGAATTGAAACCTCCTGTACAATTTTTAATTTTTTTTATTTCGCCACTTATGGCTCTAATAACCTTTTCAGACTTCAGTTTACAGAGCTGTGGATGTAGTCATTTTTTTCCAAATTTTTTATATTTTTCAAAATGTGTAAAAAAGTGGCATTTTCGAATTAGGCGCTATTTTATGTTAAGGGGTTAAACACATTTAAAAACCATTAATATATTTTGATATATCGGGCATTTTTTGATGCGTGGTGATACCTAGTGTGTTTATAATTTTTACTGTTTATTTATATTTATATCAATTCTAGGGAAAGGGGGGTGATTTACATTTTTATGGTTTTTTAATATAATTTTTTTTCTCATTTTAATTTTTATTATTTTTCAAATGCCCTAGGGTACTTTAACACTAGGTTGTCTGATTGATCCTGCCATATACTGCCATACAACAATAATGCTTGTTCCCATGACAAACAAAATTTTGAAAATTCAGTTTTCACAAGCACACAAAACAACCTGTTCCAATTTACAACCTTACAATTTCAACCTTAGAACAAACCTAAAGGACCTATCTTGTATGTAACCAAGGGACAGAATGTATTTTTAATTTTCACAGCCTCCATTTAAAAAAAACTTCTGTGAAACAACTGTGTGAGCACCTCAGAGGCTCTCCAAATTTGTGATGGCAGCTTATAACTTTTCCTTCTAAAATAATGGTCCTCTTTCTCTTTTCTTCCTGTTGTGTGCCTATACAATAGTTTATATGCTCATATTGCTTATTTACTTTTTTTTACGAGTATATGCAATTTGTACTGTGTCAATTGCGTATTAGCCCTCTTAAGTGCGGCCCCCACACCAGTAAAAAAATTGTAAACATATCACACAAAAACCCAACTAGGTCCTGGTGTTATAGAGCCTTAATTATGATACTATATTGCTATAAAATTCTTATTTTATTGATATGCATTAAAAACAATTAAAACATAGCATGTGCCCATCAATCAGATGAGAACAACCAGATGCCTCCAATATGGGCTAACTGGTATACTCTGTCCCCCCTGTAGTCACAATACAAACATTAGGATGACCCACAGGTAATGGAAAAGACATAACATAGGTAACATTCAATATACCATAATATAGCCATGTAACTTTACGTTGTGTGATCAGGTTGGGGGGGAGAGGCTGACTGCCCCACGTGTATTGCTACCTCGCTGTGGCTTAGGCAGGGGTAAATCGCATATTCATTAGTGGGGTTAAGTACCTTCTGGTTGGCTCGGATATGCCCTGTCATTGGACCGCAAAATATCGCGAGATCCCGGGCGCCGCGTCAACCCCGCGCACGCGCTGTGCCACACGAATGAATTTTAATTGTATTTTAATTGTATATGTATTTTTAGCTAAAAAAGTGGAAACCATATTATCTCTATTAAAACTGCCTATACTAAAAGTCACAAAAATAGTTGGTTCCAGGGGCAAATGCCCTGGTGTTGAACTGTTAAGAAATGAAAAGTGCTGCGGAATATGATAGTGCTTTATAAATAAAGATTTATTTAGGATCTATTAAAAAGAAATAAAATTTATTCTTCCATTTATTGTATGTTTTTATTCTTCAGCATTTTTGTAAAGGGACATGATAAATATAATTCATAGTAATAATGAGGAATATGGGTATCACAGGGATTATGAAAATAAAGCACAGGGGTTCTTATATATGAGCTTTCAAGAGGAAAAAAGCTCTGTTTCTTAGATGACTGCTTTCAAGATATCTCAAAAAGAGATCTTTTGTAGTCTCAAAAGCACATTTATCAGATATATTGGATGTTCAATCTGTTGCCCTTTTAATCTCACTTGAGATAACCTTCACAGAGGTCTGACTTAAAGTAAAATATTTATTTCTCCTTTATCACTTGCTGAGTCAGTGCCAAAGTATAACATACTTTAGTGTTTCTAAAACCTGAATAGACATTATACCTAATATTTACTGTTTAAAATATTTTGTAAATTATATGCTTTGTCCATCATTTTCAAATATTAAATACTACACTGGTAAACAGGAAAACTTTGCTTTCATTTGAAGTATTATTGCATTGCTCAATACAGTGAGACATTCATCTATTACCTTTAACTAAATAAAATACAGACGATTAAGTTCATTATTACATGTACTTTTTCTACAGTTAAAATGATTGAACTTATTGATAGGCGTGCGCGGTGGTCCAGGGGTTTCAATACCCCAGAAGCCTGACAGATACATAGCCAGTAGAGATGAGCGAGCATACTCGTCCGAGCTTGATGCTTGTTCGAGTATTAGCATACTTGAAACGGCTCGTTGCTCGGAGGAGTATTTTGCCTGCTTGAGAACGAGCTTTCACTTAAGGAAACACAGTAAAGAAAAGTGAATAGCACAGTGAACACAGGATCATTTAAGGATCATTAAGGATCATTTAACTAAAGAACACAGTGAATAACACAGTGAACACAGTGAAGAACACATTGCTGATGTTTCCATACATCTGCTAACTTATCAGAAGACAATAGTGCAGAAAGGTGTTCTTCACAATAGTATGTGAAGAACAATATGTGTGAAGAACACATTGCAGATGTTTAGCACGAGTCATTCTCCTTTTTGAAGTTCCACGAATATTCCATTGAATAAAAAAAAAATTAAGAAACAGGACTGACTTCCTTATTTCTAAATAAAATGACACATTTTATTTGGTCCCCTTGAAAAATGCTCAAATCTCCCATTGACTTCATTGGTGTTCGTTATTCGAAACAAGCACTCGAGCATCAGAAAAAGTTTAACTCGAGTAACGAGAACTCGAGCATTTTAGTGCTCGCTCATCTCTTATAGCCAGCTACTGTATCAATTGAGCAATAAAGCATATGGGGAAAGGTTGGGGAGCATACTGGGGGCAAAAGCAAAAAAACATTTGTGAAACAAGAATGCTGTAAATGTAGTAAGTGAGGAAGGTTTTATTGGTTGAGGACACAAATGAAATTACAAAGAGACCATTAGTGCGATAGTATCAAAGGCCTTTCAAGGGAGCCCTGTGATGTGATCCAAGGATTCCATATCGCTGGGATTAGCTGGAAGGTGTCATTCCTGGTCACCTCAATTCTCTCAAACAGCATCAGTAGATTAATTCTATTTTAACCACTGTAAAAGACAGATCAATTGATTTCCATTTTGGTACAGGTGTTGGACAGATGGGAATACATATTAGTGAGACAGGTAAGTACATAGTAGGCCCTATGTAGTAATCTAAGGGAGGTCTCTTTCAGCAGAACCTGTTGGATACCTTTTGCTAGCATGGTGCAGCAATGTCTCCATCCTGACAAAGACAGTTGGAAGCCCAAGTCCGCCACCTACTGTTTCATAAAAAGTGTTTTACGTGCGCGTAAGGAGCATTGAATATAAAATATAAAAGGGAAATTGACCCTGTATCAAATGGGTATATACAGATATTTTTGAAGGCTGTCCGAGAGTCCAAGAATGTACCTCGTGGTATGCAATCTACAAAATGTGACAATTGGTTGAGCCTAATGACTGGGGGTGGAACCTAATATTTTGCACTAATTTCATTGCTAGATTTCATTGCTAGATAAGAGTTTACCACCAGACATCAAATGCTGTACATGGACGATGCCTTTTTCTGCCCACCATCTAAAATTCCCTTCCAGGCCCGGAGGGGAGGCAGGGTTGTGAAATAGGGGTAGCAATAAGAAGGGGTTGGATTGGAGTTTATTTTGGGACCTGACCGAGCACCATGGTTTTAAAGAATGAAATGAGAAGGGTGATAAGGTTGGTAAAGAGTGTTGCAGTGTTCCTGTCACCCAAAACAAGCTTGGTAAAGATACATGCTGGAGTAACAAAGATTCCAATGTGATCTATCTAGATGTGTTTTTGAGGGTAGCTATAGGGACAAATTGGGCTATTTGAGCTGCTTTGTAATAGAGGGAGAATTTTGGCAGAGACAAACCTCCCAGGAATTTATATAAAAATAGTGAAAATTTCAGACAAATTCAGAGACATGAGAGTGTATAAATTTGAATGTTCTCGCAGGGACAGAATGGGCAGAGATAGAAAAAAAGGACAAAAACCTTGGTAGGGTCACCATTTAAATTGTGTGGAAATGAGAAGGTGGTGTGAATGGGGTGTTGTTCCAGCAGAACAGTGTATGAGTCGTGAGCTGTACCCCCAATTATGTCATGTAGTGTGATTGTATTTTGAACCTGAAGGAATCCACAAGGACTTCCTCTGTCCTAGGTAAGATATGTAGACAGAGGCCCTTTTATTTTTCCATCTTTACATTTAGCCCCAAAATGCTATTAAAGCTATTAATGAAATGCAGGAGATTCAGAAGGGAGATGTGGAGACTAGTGAGTGACTGGAGCAAATCGTTTGCGAAAAGGCTGACTGCCTAATTGTTGTGGGTAAAGGAACAGCCCTGAATATCACGGTTGGCACATATTTTTGCAAAAGCAAAAAGTGCTGGTGACTGGGGATGGTCCTGGCGTGTGTGCTTGATTATCTGAATAGGGTGGAGCGTTGGAATGGGATTAAAACAACTTGGTCTCTGTGGATTAATGCTGGGAGGAAGGAGTTGATGTGTTGGGCGAAGATTGAAGTGAATAACTTTTAGTCCAAATTTAATAGAGAGATAGGTAGGGATGGGCGAGTTTGTTAAAATTCGGCTCGTCTCGATTCGCAGAATTTTTCGAAAAAATTTGATTTGACCCGAATTGAATCATGATGAATCACATTAAAAAACAGGCATTTCCTGGCTGCAGAGAGCCTGTAGAACATTGTGCCATGCTTAAATATGCATAGGGAGTGTGGTTTGGTCTTCAAACAATGCTGTGTTTTAGTATGACATGCACATGACAGCCGCCGCTCTTAGAATCGCTTCACTCTTCACTTCCATGTGCACTTACAGAGGCCAACTTCACCAAATAAGCGAAGCGGGAACGCAGCCTGACAAGGTAACGTCTGTGCCAGCTCGAAAGGACCGAGCTGAGGACCAAGATCCCACTATAACATCAAAGAGTGCACTTTGTTTACACTGACATCAGATGATTCCATAGATTACGACAGAACCTGTTCTGTTAAACGTGGATACATATAGAAATCCCCCAAACGAGTGGAGAGGGTGTCGGCAGTCATTTTGCATTGACGTCACTGATCATTTTGCCCTTCTTTTCACCCATCAGTGACCTCTTTCAATCGGTCAAAAATGCATCAGTATTGCTAAAGCCACACAATGATTATAGTGTGAAGGTGGCATCAACAGGAGCCCAAAGGTGGCAGCAACATGGAAAGCCACAGAGTGGTCCAATGACAGAGCGTGGAGGTGGCGGCAGCAGCAGCAGCAACAGGAGGCCACAAAGTGGCACAATGATAATATTATGGAGGTGGCAGCAGCAGAAGTAGCAGCAGGAGCCCACAGGTGGCAGCAACATGGTGGCAGCAACAGAGAAAGCCACAGAGTGGCACAATGATATAGTGTGGAGGTGGCATCAGCATCAGCAGGAGCCCGCAGGCTGGCACAATGATATAGTGTGAAGGTGGCATCAGCAGCAGCCACAGGAGGCCACATAGTGGCACAATGATAAGAATGTGGAGGTGGCAGAAGCAGCAGGAGCCCACAGGTGGCAGCAACATGGTGGCAGCAACATGGAAAGCCACAGAGTGGCACAATGATATAGTGTGGAGGTGGCTTCATCAGCAGCAGCAGGAGCCAAAAATACCCACAGCAGAGGAGGCCACATTGTGGCACAACAATGAAGTTTGAAATGAATTTGAATTCCAAATATTCAATGTAAATTTTAATTTGTAGATTCAAGACGCCACATCCATAATACATAACAGCTTTCCAGAAAATGTCAGGTCTTTGACAAAAAAAGAACTGCAAAGGTGGCATCAGCAGCAGCAGAGGTCAGAGGTGTGGAGGTGGCGGCAACATGGTAGGCCACAGATTGGTACAATGATATAGTGTGGAGGTGGCATCAGCAACAACAGGAGGTCACAAAATGGCACAATGATAAGATTGTGGAGGTGGCATCAGTAGCAGCAGCAGGAGCCAGCAGAATGCCATAATTATGTAATGTGAAGGTGGCATCAGTAGCAGCAAGAGCCCGCGCGGTGGCACAATGATATAGTGTGGTGGTGGCACCAGTAGCAGCAGGAGCCCGCACGTTAGCATAATTATATAGTGTGAAGGCGGCATCAGCAGTAGCAGGAGCCCACAGGTGGCACAATGATATAGTATGGAGGTGGCATCAGCAGCAACAGGTGACTGCAGGGTGGCACAATGATATTGTGTGAATGTGGCATCAGCAGCAGCAGGAGCCCACAGGGTGGCACAATGATATAGTGTGGAGGTGGCATTAACAGCAGCAGGAGCTCGCAGGGTGGCACAATTATATAGTGTGAAGGTGGCAGCAGCAGCAGGAGCCCACAGAGTGGCACAATTATATAGTGTGAAGGTGGCATCAATAAGAGCAGGGTGGCACAATGATATAGTGTGGAGGTGGCATTGGCAGCAGCAGGAGCCCTCAGGATCACCAGATTATATTCTGTAAAGGTGGCAGCAACAGGAGCCCACAGAGTGGCACACTGATGTAGTTTGAAGGTGGCATCAGCAGCAGCAGGAGCCCGCAGGGTGGCACAATGATATAGAGTGGAGGTGGCATCAGTAGCAGCAGCAGAATCCAGACTCATTTCTCAACGTTTGGAGGAGGGGTCATGGCTGATCTTATCTGATGCATTAGGAACTGGTGAGTTGAAATCCTGGCCAATCCAAGCCTGATTCATCTTGACAAAGGTCAGTCTCTCCACATTACGGGTGGACAAGCGGGTTCTCCAGGGGGTAACAAAGGCCCCCACCGCACTGAACACCCACTCTGATGTCACACTACTGGCCGGGTAGGACAGCTTCTCTACTGCAAACTCCGCAAGTTGTGGCCATGTATCAAGTTTGGCTTCCCAGTAGTCCATGGGATCCTCTACCTGAGGTGGTAAAGTGCTGTTCAAGTAGGCCATCACCTGCTGGTACAGGATCTGCTTCATGTCCAGCTGCTGCTGGTGGTGGTGGAATCCAGACTTAAGCTGCTGCTGATGGAACTGCTACTGCTCCTACCCCCCAGCTCCCCACAGCAACCGTGGCAGTAGTACGTGAGCAATGACTGACAGGAATCCCCCGGTCAGACCTGACAGAGGATGGACAATGGCGCACATAGGCAGCAGTAAACTGTGTGCTCAGTATTTTTCTATAGCATGGCAGTTGTTCCTCCCTCTCAGCAGCTGGAAAAGTCTCTTGTGGAAGTTGTTGGTGTGGCTGAGCGGGAAGCACATTCATCCAGTGGGCTGTAAAGGACATGTACTGGCCCTGACCATAGTTACAGCTCCACATGTCCGCGCTGCCGTGCACCTTGGAAGAAACTGATAAGCTCAAGGACCTTCTGTTGTGCATATTAGTGGAGGGCTGGCACAGCCTTTTTGGAAAAAAAATTGCGGCTTGGAACTCACCACCTCGGTTCGGCACAAGCCATTAGTTCTCTGAAGGGTGCAGAGTCCACAACTTGCTGTCAACACATTGCTTAGATAACAGCCATATACTGTATATACATAGCTCCCAACCGTCCCGATTTTGCCGGGAAAGTCCCAATTTTCTTACCTCTGCCCCGCATCACGGGCAGCTATGAGGTTGTCACGGATTTTCTCCCCAGGTCCCCATAGTAAATACTTTGAAAGCCTGAACTCACAGTACAGAATGGCTGCTACAGACATCGGGGGGGAATCCTTTTCAGAGAAGTGTCGGCTTAGCGGAGAGAGCAGGGACCACGTCATCAGGTTCAGATCTCTGTCCATATATGGTCACTGCATCTCCTAGGGTTCCCCAGAGCAGACATCGGGCAGGGAATCCTTTTCAGTGAGCAGGGACCACGTCATCAGCTTCAGATCACCATCTGTCCATATATGGTCTCCAGGGCTTCCCCAGACACAAGCTCTTAAATTAAATAAAGTTTTGCCCAGGCTGAGATTCGAACCTGGGACCCTCTGCACTAGAGACAGGGGCCTTAACCAACTGAGCTATAAGCCCAGAGATACTTATCACAGGATTTCTGGTAACTAAAAAGTGTTATCTGCCAGTGTTACATTGTGACACAGACTAATGCACTGATATATAGAGAGGGATCTTCTCAGAGATTATTATTGTAATTATTGAGACTATTATTATTATTATTATAAATTTTATTATTTTTATTATTATGGAGATGATTATTAATAATAGTAAAAAATAATGATAATCATCTCAATAATAATAATAATAATAATAATCTTCATAACAATAATAATAGTCTCAATAATTACAATAATCTCTGAGAAGATCCCTCTCTATATACCAAGGCATTAAATCTGTGTCACAGTGTAACAGTAGTCATAGTTCTTAGTTACCAAAATTCTAGTCTTTGATAATCACAGAGGTTACAGCTCAGTTGGTTGAGGCCCTGTGACATTATTGTACATGGACACTGCAGCTTCTGGGTTCAAATCTCATAGAGGATATTAATCTTTTTTTTTATTGAGATGATTTTTATTATTATAATATGGCTAAAATTTGGGGCATTGCCAGGGAGTGATTGGGGGTGTGGCTTAGGGGGATCGCCGCTTTGTCCCTCTTTCCCTTTCACAAATGTTGGGAGGTATGTGTATATAGCCCAGTTACACAGACAGACAGCTAACTCTCTTAGCTATCCCTGCATTGATTTGTTTCTAGCTATCTAGCTAACTTAGAGAACATCCACACAATTGCTAGAAGAGTGAAAACAGCAATTAAAGCTAATTAAAATTGTAAGGGCTTATATGATCTTTATTGTGTTCACATCACTAGGGAATTGAAATGTAAGAATTTTCTTTCATGGGAAAAACTTTAAGGGCTACCCTCTCTGATTTGGCTTAACATGTTGTTACACTGTCTCTTTAGGTATAGTGGTGACGCATAGCCACACATAGTCATAAGTCTTCATGGGTTAAATGAAAGAGCTCACGTTGCTTTCTGTTTAAGAATATTGATCATTCAAGTTTCAATAAAACATAATAGGCATTCTTCTTCTTCTCCTTGTTGTTGTTGTTATTATAAGTTGTCTTATTATTATTATTGTATTATTGTTGTTATTATTATTATTATTATTATTATTATTTTACTAGGTAATATACCGTAGTTATTTCATTTTGGGCAGCTAAAGATTTCAGAATAACTCTTTAAGAGACCCATTTGTAAATTCACTGACTTGTCTTGGCACAGATGAAGTATCTACAGTAAGTTCAGAGACAATTTGATGAAAATGGATCAATGATTTATACTGCATGAGATAACCACATTCAGCAAAATTTAAGTCATTCTCATGCAGTTATGCTGAAGATCTACTTAAAGTGATGGTGATTAACTTGTGACTTACAACATTCTATGGTACTTGTAATTAACAACCTCTGACAAATGTTGGAAGTAGTAATAGCATAATTTCTTTTAATTAGGGCATTTTAATGAAATACTATGTGTGGCTGAATACTTATATTGCCCTGGCTTACAGTGAATTACATTGTATTATACTGCAATACTTTTTGCAGGCACGGTAGAGCATGCACATAGAGACCTTAAAACAGTGTTTCCCAACCTACACCCACATTTTTTTTCCAATTGTATGCCCCGCAAATACTGTCCATACTGTCCATAGCAGAGCCTTCCCCATTAATAAAATTTCCAGCAGCAGCCTCGCCTCATTACTAAAAGGACTACAGCAGAGCCCTACCATTAATGAAATGTCCAAAGCAGAGTCCCCCTTCATTAATTGCATGACCCACGCAGTGCTTTCCCCATTAATCAAATATCCCCAACCCAATGCAATGTTCCCAGCAGTGCTTCCCCCAATAAAATGTCCCCAGCAGTGCTCCTCCATAAAATGGCCCCAGCAGTGCCCCCTCATAAAATGTCCCTAGCAGTGCTTCCCCCTATAAAATGTCTTCAGCCGTTTTCCTCCCATAAAATCTTCCCAGCAGTGCTTCCCCCCATTATTTTAATATCCCCAGCAGTGCTCCCCCCATAAAATGTCCCCAGCAGTTATCCCTCTATATACTGTCCTCAGCAATGCCCCCCATAAAATGTTATTTCAGGGCCTTTGCACCACTGACAGTAGAGGTCCTGATAAGTATACCCCATTGTCCCCATTTTCGTTATCCTCCTCACTTTGATTGAGATCATCTTCTGCTCTCCACTGATGAAGGGATAGGACGGTTGAGGGTCATGCCGAAAGGCATGAGCTGAGCGAGACACTGCCTCACATGAATAACACAAACACTCGGAACTCACTGCTCCTTCTGGAAGCATGCCAGGTAGGCGTACAAAAAGTAAATTTTCTCATAAAATGTTCCCAGCAGTGCTTCCCCCCATTAATTTAATATCCCCAGCAGTGCTGACTCCATATAATGTCCCCAGCAGTGCCCCCCATAAAATGTCCCTAGCACTACTCCACGAAATAAAATGTCTCTAGAGGTGTTCCCCTGAAAAATTTAGCGAGAAGTGCTCCTCCCCATTAATTGTATGTCCCCAGCAGTGCTTTGCCCATTATTGAATTATCCCCAAAAGAGTCCCCTAATGCAACACCCCCAGCAGTGCTTCCCCCCATAAAATATCACCATCAGTCCTCCTCTGCTATAAAATTACCCCAGCAGTGCCCCATCATAAAATGTCCCCAGCATTGCTTCCCCATAAAATGTCCCCAGCAGTTCTTCCCTTCATAACCTTCATAATGCTCCTCCCATTAATTTAATGTCCCCAGAAGTGCTCCCCCCCATAAAATGACCCCAGCAGGGCTTATCCCCTTATAATGTCCCCAGCAGTGCCTCACATAAAACATCCTTAGCAGTACTCCACCCCATAAAATGCCCCCAGCAGTGTTCCCCCGCATAAAATTTTCCCAGCATTGCTTTTCCCCATTAATATAATGTCTCCTGCAATGTTTCCCCCCCATAAAATGTCGACCACAGTGCTCCCCCCATAAAATGTCCACAGTAGTGCTCCCTCCATAAAATTTCACCAGAAGTACTCCACCCATTAATATAATGTCCACAGCAGAGAATAGGAGGTGCCATAAGCAAGTAACCTTTTTTTTCAAGTTTTTTGGCTGCGGTCTGGGAACAAGTGTTCCATGGCCCTGTCTCAGGCTTTAGACCAGATGTTGGAGACCACTTCCTTACTAGATAGCAGATTTATAATAAACATAATGACTGGTTCCTATAGTAGTATAGTAACTCTTCCCCATACTGTTTTTAGCAAAAAAAATATTTATTTTCCATCCCCAGAAAATTAACATTGTAAGCTTACCTGGCATGCTGTCAGAAGTAGAATCGAGTCCCAAGAGTGTTATTCAAGTAAGACATAGGGGCACAATTTTCATAGACTGACGCATTGTCGCCAGCGTATGATGGGCCCGCTGCTATATAGTGGCAGTGGGATACATCGAGAGGCTTCCGCCTCTTGATGTGTCCGGGCAGGCTGCTGCGCAGCATTTATTCAGCATTTATTCTAGAAATAAGCACAGCCGGCGCTGGCCCACTCTGGCCCAGTCCCCATCCCTCTGGCGTGAAGGTGGCAGAGAGGGCAAAATAGTTGCAAGTGCTAGAAATAAGCTAGCATTTGTGATTATTTCAGGGCCTTTGGGGTACATTTACTAAGGGCTTTGTGCCGCTTTGTGCAGCACTTTAGTCGGACTGTTCTTGTTCATAATGGCTAAAACGGCTTACACGGTTATTTAAAATGTGTGTGTGCTACGATTGTGGCCTATACGAACCTTTGGTGGCGCAGCTGCACTGGGTGTCGTCGGACGGTCCAACTGATTTGGACTGACCATGGTATTTAACATTCAAATTGTGTTACCATGTTAAAGATGCACCACAAAAAAGATGGTGAACTCTGTCGGACCTGAGCGGGGAAGCAACACATCCATGATTTCAGGTGCACAATCTTAGTGAATCGCCGCATGCAGCATTATAAAAGGACAATGCACTTTCTGTAAACTTGAGTGACCGGGTAAGTAAATGTGCTCAATTGTCTCTAAAGATTTTGCAACACAGACTTGTGAGGTCCTCTATTTAATGGTAACCTACCACCTATAAAGATAGATTGGGTGGTAGGTGCATCTATAGGATGTGAGGATAGCCCTTTTAAGGGCTAATGCTCATATCCCTGCAATCTTTTATTAACTTTTAATTCCCTAATATGCAGATATGCAAAAAATTCCACTGGGGCATGAAGTAGCCAGAGCTGAGGCTACACAGCGCGGCTTCTCCATGCCCCAGTAGCCTCTTTCATCCTCCTACCAGAAATCTTCGGCACACAGCTGTGAGGAGCAGCGGGCCCTTGTCCACAAAGCCTGCTGTCTGCGCAGTGATCGCGCTGTAGCCTCTTTCGCTATTGCCACCATTTGCCCAGAAATGGTCCCCTCTGTTGACATTATGTATGCTGTAAACTGCTCACAAACAAAGAGTTCCGCAACTCCGGGTCACACATGTTGGGTTTGTTCTAGAGGGATGTTTGCAATAGTAGTGGGTAGTTTTGGTATTTATTTAGGTATGCACCCAGGGTGTGCACCACCGGTTTGTACTATATATAACATAAGGAAAAGATTGAGAGGATTGGAAAGTTGTGAGTGCTTTAGGTAATAAAACATAACTTTTATTCAGTTTCATTAGAATGTCTTTTTTTGACAGAGGCTTTTCTTCATTAAAACATAAAAGCACATAGTTTTGCATTGATGTACTTTTTAAACTATTAGATACAACTGCTAAATATATAGCTTGCAGCTTTTCATAAAATCTAATTATGGTACTCCTCCGGTAAAGAGATCCCTATATGATTTTGTCTGCAATATGGAATATGTGCGGGCATCAGACTAAATTATCAATACTTCCACAGTAGTTTGGCATAGAAGCCTGCAAGCTAACAAACAGTGGTTAGGTCTTACACCTCTATAGACAGGGCAACACACTTCTGTCAAAGCTGCTGATTACATCCACAGTCACAGTGACAGATCAACAAAATGACGGAGACCGGCACTACAGCAGGTTGTCTAGAAAGATTGCGCACGTCTGCGTCACACTACCAACTATAACACTCGCAAGGTGGGGAGCATTGTCTGTCTGATGATTTGAGCTATACAGCTGTCTGTCTGATTTACGGTTCGACTCTGTGTTGTATTTAATACTGAGGGTCCCAACGTGTGTTTTCCCCAGTCACCTCAGCTTTGCCTAGGCATGGCCAGGTTCAATCACTATTAATTTCCTGTTCCTGATTGACAGGTATGTTTACCAATCGGAAATACTGCATTTGACAGATAACACTTACTCATTCTATAACAAAGTGAGTTGATACAATAGGGCTACTATGTGTATGAAAGCAAATAGTTACATTGTTACATGGCTTATTTTAGCTACCTATTCTTAAAAGATGTTGTATTCATGTATAATTAATTTAAACATGATCTAGGGTAGCATTTTGTGATTGCATTGTTAGGAAATTAATATCACCCATTTGTAATACAACATTATATTGATGTATAGTGATAATGTAGTTGTAGTGATAAAAATGGTTGTATGTATGCTGACTACTTAAAAATATTTTCTGATTCAGGAAAATATGGTCTTATTGTATGACAATGATGGGGTTCTTCGATTTTATAAAAAACATCTAAATCCAAAGCTTTTGTTGAGTCCTTAAGGTTTCAGCCCTGACTCTATAGATCCATTTATGGTATTTTAATTCTGTGTCTCTGCTAAAATGGCTTTTTACTAGGAAGTTGCCAATCATTTGGCCTTTCCTGTATCCACTATCCCCTCTCTTACTCAATACTTTCTCCAAATCCGGATCTCTAGCCATTTATGATGTAGAGTCATCGTAAATCTTATTTGTAAGTCTCTTTCTTTTTCTTTACCTGCAGCAAAGATGACCAATCCGTACACAATGCCTCATTGTAGGCTTTCTTGATTTGCTGGCCTGAGTATTGTCTTTCCCGTAAACAGATTTTGAGATCCTTTGCACATTTTTTAAAATTCACAAATGTAGAGAAATTCCTAAGTAACCTCAGGAGTTCGCCATTTGGTATGCCATTGATAGTATGTTATAGAGTGCGCTTTTTGCATGCAGTAAACTATTAGTGGCAGCGTCCCTATGGTACGTCTAGATTTTGTTATCCTGATCTGCTTCAATACTGATATCCAGGAAGGGAATGGATTTTTTTACTGTATGATAGTGATAGCAAGATCATTGTCAATGAGTGAATCGATGAATTTTAGCAGGGTCTCTTCTGATCCTTTCCAGAGAAACACCATGTCATCTATATAACGCTTCCAGAAAACAATATGACTTGTATGCTCTTGTAATTCATCACGCTCTTCCTCTCACCACCCAAGGAACAGATTGAGGAAAGTGGTTGCGGATGCAGCGCCCATCGCCATTCCTTGGGTTTGTAGGAAGAAGCTAGCATCAAAAATAAAAGAGTTGTGTCTTAATACAAAGACAATAAACTTTTGTCTTTCTGGAATTTAGTCATTATATCTCTCCAGGAAATATTTTACTGCATTACAGCCTGTTTCATGGCCTATACTGGTACACAGACATTTTAAGTCCAAAGTAACCAATAGTTCATCTTTCTCTAAATAGATTTCATCTAAATCTTTTAGGATTTGCATTGTGTCTCTAGTGAACCAATAGTTCATCTTTCTCTAAATAGATTTCATCTAAGTCATTCAGGATTTGCATTGTGTCTCAAATGAAAGAAGCTAGAAGTATTGTATTTTTTCTGAAATTCTAGGGAGGGATCATCCCATAAATGTTTATAGCTTTGTTTATTCAGTAATTGTCTCTTGGATTCCTTGGCGTATTGGTCCTTCAACCAGATCACAATATTCCCCTCTTTGTCTGATCTCTTAAAGATCACACCTTCCCATTTTCTCAGTTCTTTTAATGCAGAAAATTCCTCTCTGATAATATTGAAAGTTTTAGACTTTTCTTCCAAATTTTCTATATTGCGAGCAACCCAATCTATAAAGATTTGAACTGTGGGAAGGCATTGTCAATGGAAGGCATTGTCTTAGATCTAGGTTTCAATTTAGGATTTAATGCTAATGCCATGGATGGAATACTCATAGTGCTCTCTGAGGTACTTTACTTTTCCTCAAAAAATCTGTAAGACATCTACATCCCTAACCTGTGTAGTAGGGTCTATTATGTTTATGTAAATTTTTTTTGACCTGGTTCAACTTTTCCAAACTTGTTTGGTCTCCCCAGTACAGTGTAGGGAGCAAGATTGGCTGTGTGAGACGCTATTGACTCAGGTAAGACAGTAGATGTTCTCCCTATGGAAAGATTGCCAAGGAGGCATTGTTTAACATTTAACACCTTGGAAAACATATTTGCAGATTTTCCAGAATTCCCTGGTGGAGCATCTATGGCTTTAAGTCTCCACACGCCCTGAAAGTGGCCTTAATTGGCAATCTTTCCTTAAGGAGAACACCTGCTGACCCTAGTCAATAGCCTCTCACACAGCCAATCCAGTTTCTTAAAGGGGTTATGCCACGAAACAATTGACTGCAAAAAGCTGTCAAAAAGGTTAAAATATTTCAAAAATCTATTTGTAAAGGTTATCTGGAAGTAAAAGTACCTTTCTATTTGTTATTATGATGCTTGTTCAGCCTCTATTCTGCTCCACACAGAAGCAGATGTGGGAGGGACCTAGCCAGGCACACGCACAGCACTGACAGAGGCAACTCACTGGCCTCACCTCAGCGCTACAGAGCGCTCAGCCTTCAGAGTCTCCTTCCACCTGCTGTGCTCAAATAGTCCCTGCATTACTGATCCAATAGAAGTCCAATTGAAATGTGTCATACGCCCCATGTTAAAAGTGCACCAAAAAAAAGTTGGTGCAGTCTGTCAAAGCAGTGCAGTGGGCACCAGATTAATGAAGAACGTGCGCCAGAAATCCTGAATCTGGCGCCCCCTGCACACTACACAGGACAGTGCACATAGTACACATGTACTATGTATTCTCACAGCATCATGGTCGGTCAGGCTGACATGCATGGATGCATAGATAAATAGGTGACAGCTTCTCACATTTTACTGATCTTTAGCTCCTTCCCTGCTAGTCAGGGACAGGACAGCAGTGTAACATGGAGGGACAGTGAATGGTGGAGAGTACAGGAGGAGGACTGCAGGACAGCAGTGTAACATGGAGGGACAGTGAATGGAGGAGAGTACAGGAGGAGGACTGCAGGAGAGCAGTGTAACATGGAGGGACAGTGAATGGTGGAGAGTACAGGAGGAGGATGCATCAGGAGAGATCAGAGCTCAGCCTGTTACTTGCGTTATCTCTGCAGCCTCCTGTGTGACCTGACTAATGGTGGAGGGAGGAGAGGGCTGCTGCATTGCTATGATCCATGTTATGGGGACTCCTCTGTGCAGCAGATGCCATGTATGTCTGCAGTTACCTTCTATCTGCTGCTGGAAGCAACTGTGGAGCAGTGGAAATCACCTCATTCACTGGTGTAGACGGCTGAGCTCTCTGCCCCATGTCTCACTTCCTATTGGCTGCAGTGTGTCAGGTGATCTCTCAGTGTGGAGTGATCTGTAGTACAGAGCAGCTGGTGAAATGTTTGTGCGCAGACTCGGCCAGATCAGCTGTTGCTCAGGACAGGACACAGCTACCACTAGAGGGCGCCAGCAACCAGGACAAAAGGAGTTATCTCAGTAAGCCTGCATATTTTGTAATAAGTGTAAATGGTGAAAGTACTTGTCACAATGCATTGGACCCAATTACAGCCATTTGCTATGGTGACACAACCCCTTTAAGCTGTACTTAGGAGACACAACCAGGTCAAAACAGTGCTATCTACAGTTGGGAGTCTGTTCCTTCTGGAATACATATACTGGATTGGCTTAATCCCACATCATGTTTATAGACTTCTTGTAGGTCATACTTGGTGTTAAGGGGGCTGCCTTTCAAGGTAGCAAAATGAAGCATTGTTTTCCATTTAACACCTTGGAAAACATATTTGCATACTTCCCAGAATTCCCTAGTGGAGCATCTATGGCTTTAAGTCTCCACACACCCTTAAAGTGGCCTTAATTGGCAATCTCTCCATAAGGAGAACACCTACTCTCTGACCATAGTGGGATCAACAGAGACCCCAGAGTAATTAACTTGGAGGCAATTAAACATTCACACTGCCCAAGTACTGCATTTTTTTTATGTTATTTGCATCACTTCTCTGTTAGGCCCCTTTCACACTTTGACATTCAGAACTTTCATTGCACTCTGACTCCTTGTATTCAATGGGGTTTTCACACACATTAAAACATCAGCTTGCTCTACTTTTGCAAGTTAAAAAATACACCATACAACACTATGGAGATGCATCAAAAATGCATTGCACTCTTAGACACGTGCAAGTACAATGCATTTTTCACTGATCGTTTGCCATAGAAAAGATAGACCACAGTCAAAAGTCTTTTTCCCAGGTGTTTTCTGCACGTGACAAATACATTGAGAATGCATTTAAAACACCAAAAAAGAGCATGAAAAACTGAGTCAATAAACAAACTCTGACTGCAAACTGATTGAACTTTAATTGTGTTTAAAATCTCACTTCAGAAGGTCTGTTATACCCTGCCTGATGAAGGGACTTAAGCTGTCCTGAAAGCTTGCTTGTAACATCTTATTTTTCAGTTAGCCATGAAAAGGTATCACAATCTCAAGAAAGTTTCTTAATTTGACATTGATCGAAAGCAACAGCAATTAAAATATTCCATGTGATATACAGGGATTCTGAAAAAAAATCCAAAAGCTGGGGAAATTTCTTGCAAGCAACCTTTTTTTTACAGTTTACCAACTGTATAATTTTTGCTATGTTTTAAGAAATTTTAATAATTTAAACTTTTATACAAAAATTTCATAGCATTTCCATACTCTGCCATTTTCACCCATAACTTCTTTAGTTCAGTTTTGAAGCTGTGTAAATTGTGATTTATTTGTGGGAACAGCTAATATTTTGTATTGATACCATGTATATCAGCAATTTATTTCTTTATTGAGTCATCTTAAAATGTCATACACCACGGGAGAGGGTATTCAGGGGATTCAGTGTAGGGACGAATTGTTTCGTGTTAGTCCTAGCGCTTCATCTGGCAAGATGACCAGGGTGATGTAATTTAAGTTCTTTTACCCAGTAAGATTTGCAATGTCTACCCCATGTATGTATCTGATTACATGAAATCATAGCATGCCTCCATGGACTTCTACTTCTCCCCATGTCTTAATGTGAGCATGCTGTGATCAGATAAGTACATGGAGTAGATGTTAATTTTACAGGGTAAAAAACCTTAGATGACATCACCTTGGTCATATGAAATGAAATGCCCAATGATGTAACAAAACTTAAAGGTTGGACTTGATGGACTAGCGTCTTTTTCCAGGCCTTATATACTATGATACTATGAACTTTTTCTCACTGTTCCATACAGCAGCATGTCCTAGCAGTGAGACCTTTCAATCAGGATCAAGTAGGAAGGGCAGTGGAAATAAAATTTAATATGCAAGACTCACTTATTTTGACAGACTCACATCATGTGCATATACGTTTTATAAGTTTAACTTATTGGCACTTACTATGGCAGGTTCTCTTTAAGATCCACATTCAGGTTCCACCATAGGTTAAAAGCAGCATTCAGCTCCAGTACTGACCAAGAAGGATGTTTTTTGTATAACACTGCAGACATCAGTCCTATGTGAAGGGGACATTTTCTTTCATTAGTTACTATTTTGACTCCCAGAAAATATAATTAAAAGAGTACAAAACTCATATGTATTGCAAAATGATACTAATATAGCATTTGAGCTTATCATATTGTTAACAATTAAAATATGGTAACATTTGCTTTTCATTTATATTAATGGTACAAGATTTACTTGTTCTTCTTATACACTATACAGCTTTATATCACAATCAGTCCTTGTGATAAAAAAAAAAAAAAAACCTAACTTTAATTCTAGAAATATTGTCAAATAATGTCACTAACTTCATATTATTTATAGAGATATTTCTGGAAAATAATCTTGTTATGCATACTATTGCTGTCAAGCAGCTAAAATAGGATAGAAGACCATGTGTAATTTGGCTATATCGAAAGATTTCAAATTCCCTAGTGTCAAATAAATGACAAGATAGTTTTTTCTGAGCTCCTACGTGATCCCTTTTAAGTGCAGACGACTAATGCAAAAAAATGAAAAAAAATGAAAAAATGGGCTTGAAGGATTGTTAAAACAGAGAGAATGAGAGAGTCTATCTTTTTTTCTCCACAATATGAATACTGCAAATGATTGAAAACTTCTATATACGACTTCTCGTATGATGTCTTTGTGTCTAATTATCCACTCAAAGAATTAATATTTCTGATAAACTTGTGCTGCATTTCTTTTTAAAATAGACTATATACAATACATTTGCTTGATATTTGCATAAGGTAATGATGCATATATATATAATATAATAATATACGTAATATTACATAAGATTATACACAAGGGGCAAGAGGGTTTTGGCCCACTGCTGGCAGAAATAAATTTATGCATTTGACTAGCTACAGAGGGGTGCTTTAGCCATGTAACTTTTTTACAGGACTCCACTCTTTTAAGTTTTTTCAATTCTGTTTAAGAAAAAAACATAACTTTTTTCTCTTTTTGTTTACAGAGATATATGAGAGCTGCAGGTCCAAATATAGTTTTAAATAATATTATTTAATATTTTATGCAACTTATGGAAAGCTGGAAAAATGAATGAAATAGAAATTTAAAGGCAATTGCACTATTTTCTTTTTTTTACTGTGCACTCCAAACTTTTTTGTTTGGATCAGTAAAATCATAGAGACACCAAGGTTTATATATGTTTTTAATATATAAGTTTGGAAATTTTCAAGGAACATGTAAAAAGATTGCCAAATATAAATATATATGCCAATGCCAATAGCGGTTTCATCATTTTTAAACGTGTACAGAGCTTTGAACCATTTCTTTTTACCAGACAAGCTCTGATCTTTTGATCACTTTTTATTTGAATATTTATGTGTTAAATTAGCAAAAAAGTGACAATTTTTGAAAAAAAGATGCCTAAAATGTTTATGATTTATTTGTTTAATTTTATATGTTCCAGGGAAACGTGATGACTTGAATTGAAACATTTTTTTCAATTATTTTTTTGTTTACTATTGTTTAAAATTCCCTAGGGTATTTTAACCCTAGGGGTTCTGAGCATTCATACAATAAATGGCAATACTATTGGCATCTGCAACCTGCAATGTATGGGGAATGCTCAGCTGTGAATAGCTCATTGTATAGACAACCCATACTGCTTCACAATGTACTATCTTGTTGTGATGTGCGTAAAGGTTAAGCATTTTTCTATTTTTGAGTTTACTCCTCACCTTTCATAACTTATGTATAACTTTTAGCTTAAAGCGGAACTGTAAAGTTACTTGACAAAAAGTAGTTTTAGCACAGTTGGAAAGAGCCTTTGACAACAATTCCAATGATGCCTGTATCATGCTTATGGCTTCTTCCTATCCTGAGAAATAGGGATAATACTTATATGAGGCTATCTGTAATATCCTCTCAGTTTTTTGTGAAGTTGGTGGTACATCCTGGCTTTGACATCAGCTATGTGCAATGATGTCAATAGAACTCAGGGCATTCACATAAATGTGAACAAATGGCTCAGCCAATCAGGACACAGAATCAGTGTTACTGCTTTTACAGAGATCTAGTGCAGAGCAAGGAAGGAAAGACACAGAGAACTGGAGATCTTACACTGGATCAACTCCATCACACAGAAAAAGAAATATTAAGTATGCGTTCATACATGGCATTAAACACATCAGAAAAGAAGAGAAGATTTGCCTGATTACATAGCTGTTAACATTGTGTTTCCAAAATGCATGTGGTAGCACTATATTAATACAATGGTAGTAACATGGTGGTAAAAATACATTTGTTAATACAATGTTAACAGCTATGTAATTATGGAATATCTCCATTTCTCAGCTGTTCTGATCTGTAAGCATGCATTACTGCCACGTGTGAACACACCCTAAACAGATCTCCTCAAAGGGGTTAAACTGTGTATACTGTACACTGTGCTGTGTGTGCAGGATCTGATGGAATTCATTAGAACTGATTAACAAATGTTAATAAGTAACACTGTTAGATTAGATGTATGATGAGCCTAAGGCTGGTGCCACACATAGCGCTTTGTCTGCGTTTGAAAACGCAAATACAGACCAAGCCTCGCCCACCGGGGCGTTTCCATGGGAACGCCTGCGATCTGGAATGAGTCGCCGGTGTTTTGCGTTAATTTAACGCAAAATGCCGGCGGCTTGTTCCCAATCGCAGGGCGTTTCCATAGAAACGCTGATGCGATCGGGCCTAGGCCTGGCCCGGTGGGCACGGCTTTGTCTGCGTTTGCGTTTTCAAACGCAGACAAAGTGCTACATGTGGCTCCAGCCTTACTTTTAAAAATCAGAAAACTGCACATTTTTCTAAATCTTAACCACATTTACAATGTTTTTTTTAGTAAAAAATAAATGAAAAACCTATGTTATAAGAAAACATTGTCAAAATCACTTGGGTGAGTGATCTAAAGCTATAAGCAAATATAATGACATATGGCAGATAAAAAAAAAAAAAAAAAATCAGGCTTCGTCCTGAAGCTCTAAATGGCTAAGTCCCCTTTAAGAGATAAGGTAATACAGATGCTGCTGGCAGGGAGACAGGTAATGTAAAATAAACTATTATAAACTGCTGAAATGATTTAGAATGCTGACAAGGTATTTGTTTTTAAATCAGCATAGCATAGGCTATTGGAACTAGTTTCCAGCTCAAATGAGATTCCTGGTGACAGGTTCCTTATAATGGTATGTCATGTACTTTATTGGAATCCATCTTCTATATGAAATCTCTTCTATTTACTTATAAAAGTTTCCTCTAGAGTTTTGTCCAAATGAGCAGAAAACTAATATTTTGTCAAAGATGAGTCAAGTTTAGAAACTGGAGGGACAGTGTCTCTTTTGTCATATTAAAGATAAGAATCTCATCAGAATTTCAGAAAGCATAATAATTGTCATTCTTATGCAGTTAAAGATATAATTCAAAATGTAAGATGTATATAAAAACCCAATTCTTGCCAAGTGTATAACTGTCTGTCTGGCTCTATAACTTACAGAATTACAAGCTGATTGATCTGATATGAATCTGGAAGATATCATTCTAATCTTTAATATGACACTAAAACAGAGCACAGAGCATTTAAAATTACACTAACCCTGGATGCTTTAAACTTGACTCATCACATGCAAACATGACTCTTCTCTGCTTAATTTTACTTGGCTTTACAGAATTTTTTTATAGGTCAATGTATGAGATTTTACATAAAAGAGGGAATTGTTGAAAGGATATTTCATACCCCAACTTGAGAGCACTGTTAGTTTAGGGAGTTAAAGGAGGTTAAAGTACGCTTAATGTTACAGATGGCTCAATAAAATCTAATACCTAAAAGTTTTGAGTACTTTTGTAAAATGTCTTTTCTTGTGATGAGTTTATTTACCAATTGAAAATACACCAACTGCATTTACCAGCAAATAAATTAAATTGGCAGCTGTGTTACATCCTAGCAATTCTAAAATATTGGTGTGAATGTAGCAAAACATGAAAAATGCTGATTTAAAACCAAACCAAATCAACATGCAACCAGTAATTATATTTTCTTAACGTTTGTTAAAGCCTTGCCCATGACATAAAATTACAACATAAACCCCATAATCCGGCAAAATTGGGTATTACCTTGTTTTCTGAAACATACAACAACCTAGAAAGATTAAACACAGACAGCAATTCCAATTATGTTACTAGGCAATACAAATACTAAAAACATGTTCAGTATAATTGGAAAGCTTTCTAATGTCACATTTTGACCCTCATAAATGTTAATGTATAACTATTTAAAGATAAGCACATTTGTTCAGGAACAGTTCAGTAAGATTATAGCTTTCTGCTATTACTGTTCAGCTGTCATACATTGTGTCTTGCTACTTATTATGCTAATTGAAAATCTGTTGTTGGTATTTACAAATGAACTTGATTATTATACAAGTTAGTGAGCTACTGAACACAATCGGAGGATACCTGTATATTCATGCATTATGTCTAAATACCAAAAAAAATCACTGTGATACAACAACCATCTGTGAGCCATGAATTCACATTAACTCGCCTTTTTTTGGCACTTTATCTGATTTGTTTTTCTATTATAAGAAATGATGCAAATGAAAGGAACCTCTGATACATAAAGTCTCAGTGTTTGTATAAGCTTTTCAAATTATTCTAATTATTATTTTTGCAGGTTGTCAATTTAACTCCTGATGCAAAATCAAATACTGCAAAATCAAGTATATAAGCAATGTGCTTAATTAGTGAATTCGGATGTACATGTACATGAGCCTGTGGCTCACAAGTTCAATTGCCATAGAAACCCAGGTTGGCTTTATGTGTATGGAAGTGTACTTCAAAAACAGGTTTTTAATATATGCAAATTAAGTTCTTCCTGGGACGCTATCAGCAATCTGTAAGGGCTATGGTAAAACTCTTCCCCCAGAGCCCTGCAGTGATGCCTCCTTGCACCTCCACAATATATATAGTCCATTTATTATCAGAGACCTGCAGCTGTGAAGTTGCTCCTGTTGCACTGCCAGCTTGGAGCAGTGTATATTGTGGATGCCCCCTTGTGCATTTATGATATGGCCATTGCATGTGCAATGCCTGAGGTCGGTAGGTACTGGGCATGTGCAGACCTTTGCCAACCTGATCAGTATGTATCACAGAAATTTAAGGAGGTGTCACTACGATAACCCTGAGAGCTTGCAGGGACCATGGCAGTGATAGTGAACCTTTTAGAGACCAAGCACCCAAACTGCAAACTAAAGTCCATGTAATTATTGCAAGTGCAAACACGGCTATTTAGCCTAAAAGTACAGACAATCCCACTCAGATACATATAGTACTAACAAGATAAATACCATCATACTGATAATAAACCACTATAGAAAGACCAACATCACCAATAATATCACTTGGCAGAAGCAAAAATAGTGAGAAATACTACCACTATACACTGAGGAATACAGCCATACAGTGAGGAACACTACTGTTTTACAGTGAAGAATACTACCACCACACAGAGAGGAACACTACCGCCATACAGTAAGGAATACTACCGCCACACAGTGAGGAATACAGCCATACAGTGAGGAATATTATTAACATATTCCATAAGAATAATTTTCTGCTATATAGTAATTATTAGTAATTATAGTAATTATTACCTCCATAATTATACACCAATACTGTGTTAGTTGTCTTGAGCAGGGGCTGGGGGGGGGGGCTATGCTTCTTTAGCTGCTCATGGACCAAATATTGGCAGTAGCAGGGGCAATATGAAGGATTGGGGAATCCAATTTGAGAGGGGGAATGTATAGGGCAAAGTTTGTGTTGTAGTAGGGTGAATGGTGTAGGCACTGAACAGCAAAGTTAGAAGGAACCAGGCAAGTGAATTTCGGATCAATCATCCCACATGACACATGTCTGTGGTCTCTGCGTGCCCTCTCTGGCATGTGTACCATAGGTTCGCCACCACTGGGCTATGGCAAAGCCCCTAATATCACTTGCAATTGACTTGCATATTTCAAAACACCTGTTTTTGAGGGCAAAGAAAGCCTTTACTAAAGAAGTACACTGCCAACATCTTGCTGCCCTAAAGAATATACCACTAGAGCTGCTTTGGCAAGTCGTTTCCAGGTGGTAGCCTTGCTCGCAAAGCGGTCGTATTCCTGAGGGGGCGTCCCGAGGCTCTGCCCCGCTCACTCCATAGGCCGACAGTGATTGCCGCTGCTCATGCAGCAGTAACTGCCCCTAACCACGCCCCAACCCCGCCCCCTCATGAATACGTCAGACAATTACATTGTACCCCGCCGCAGTGTTAGATAGCGTTACCGAAAAGATGCTGAAAAGAAATTTGACATTGAGTTGACTGGTCATTTGTGAATGCTGCTCTCCTTAAATTTAACCTAAATTTGATAAATTTGACCTATTGTTAGAGTAATTTTTATCTTTATATGCCTAGCCCCATGCAAGACGTGAGGTATATGGCACTCTGTCACCTCACTAATCGCACCAGCAGGGCTGTCCTCTATCACCGACCTTATTCATTTTGGAAACCTTTCTGCAATATGTCAGAGAAGATATCTCGTTTCAGGGTCTCAAGGTGGGAAATTATCAAATTAAAGCTTCCATGTTCACAGACAATCTCCTTTTTTGACACTTTGAAAAGGGCCTGTCCTGCTTGGTGTCATTACTTTCTTCCTTTGGGGCCCAGTGAAATCGCTTCAAGCTTCTCACACAGCAGTAAAAACACTGGAGTTCCTCCATTCACATGCATAACACATGGGCATTCCCCCCAGTTTTAAGGTGGGAAATCTTGGTTCTCTGTTTTCACATGTCAAAGTGACCTGTTGTTTTGGAAAGCTGATTATATATGCATCCTTTATGCAATTGCTATTTCTGTGTGCATACTGTAAACAAATATAAATTATAAAGATTAAAAAAATACAATGGCAATGATGTGGCTGAAGTTCTCTTCTCCTCGAGTCAGTAGTTACAACTGACAGGAAAACAGTGTGTGCAGAAATTTAGCTGAGGCTAACCCCCACTCTCTTAATGCTGAAATAGAAGATCCTCTGATCTAGGTACAGAGGTGCTAGTATGGCTGCCTGCACAAGATCGTGTACAATCTCAGGCCTCAAACAACAGTTCTGTGGTCTTTTGTTTGTGACCTGTGTATCATTGGTGTATGGGGTCTGCTTGCATGGCAGTAACTTGGCTCATATACAGGGCCGTGGAAATCCTGGCAGTGTAAACCCATAGTAAAGCATTTCTCTGTGTGCTGTCCATTGAATCAAAGGATAGGAAGCTGACAAATTGTGCAATCGCGTGCATGCAGCCTAATCAAATGTTTGTTTTATGCTTTGTTGGTAACATTACTTCCAGAAGTTTCACTAACCACTTTTGCAGGCTTAAAAATACTTCTCTAACAGAGGTTGTCTGGACCTTGGGTTATTTTTTATATTGATGATGGGAATTCTACAGCTCACTGTATAGTGCAGTAGACTTGGACTCATTGGGGCACATATATCAAGTTGTCTCGTACTGTATGCCTTTTTTTTGTTTCCTGCTTTCCTGCTTAACAGATCTTTGTGTTTGATACATATGGCATTTGAAGATTTACTATTTGGTACAGTTAGTCCACTGGGATTTGGGCACTAGAAATACATTCATAAAGACCTGGATGCCATGGCGTAACTGTGCAATCCCAGGAGCAGTTAATGGTTATTTTCCTTTTAAGGGTACAATTCTTCTGAGATACCTCATACTCATTTTGAATATAGTGTCTATAGGTAGGATATCATGTACCCTTATTTGTGTGATTATCCCCTCCCCCAAATGTCTCTGTCATTGTCCTTGTCTTTGTTTATGTCTTTGTCTTCTGTTTTTGTTGATACTGGTTATATATAATGCTTGTGCATCTAGACCTGGAGGGAAATACTAAGCATTCTGTAATATTGTATTGATTACCCGCTTATTGCAGTTAATTGTTATCTTAAAAAAACTTTAATAAAAATAGTTAGAAAACAAAATTGTAATTCTAAGACCTGCATTAAGAAACAACCCATACATTGGGGCAGATTCACTTACCCGGTCCATTCGCGAACCAGCAGCGCGTTCTCTGTGGTGGATTCGGGTCCGGCCGGGATTCATTAAGGCAGTTCCTCTGACGTCCACCAGGTGGCGCTGCTGTGCTGAAGTTCCCCAGAATGCACTGAAGTACACCGGCCTATTCCTAGTGAAGGTAAGCACGAGCCCCGCAACACTTTTTTTAAATGCGGCGGTTTTTCCGAATCTGTCGGTTTTTCGTATGGCCACGCCCCCTGATTTCCAGCGCGTGCATGCCAGCCCCGATGCGCCACAATCCGATCGCGTGTGCCAAAATCCTGGGGCAATTCAGGGAAAATCGGCGCAAATCGGAAATATTCGGGTAACATGTTGGGAAAACGCGAATCGGGCCCTAAGTAAATGACCCCCATTATGTCGGTGCCACCAATGTGCTTTTCTTTTCTTATTTATATAATTTTGTAAGCTTGAATGATTTTACCAGTTTCATTTGCTTAAATCATCACAAAATCCTAAAAAATATGTTCCACATAAAAACCTGATTTTAAAAATAGGTTGTTTCCTTAAAGAATTATCTGGTTTATAGTTTGCCATGCACCTCCTTTGAGTAATTAGCAGCCCATTTCTTAAATTAATTTTTAAAAGTCAGGATTAAACATGAAAAATGGAAATAGTTAAAAATATAAATTCTAGATGTTCAGTGCTTGTGGAAGATATATATTTTACAAGTAGTAGGTATATTAGCCTGTAATTAAAATTACTATACACATTAAGAGATGTTAGTGTAACTAACAATTAGATAGCAAAGTTCCTTTTTTGTTATATTTTCTTGTATGTGGTACTACTATCTCAATATTTAAAGATGAAAATTTATTTCTAACTTGTTTTGACCTGCAGAAGATATTTTATTTAATTTAAGGAGGTTGAAGTGTCCTTTGGAGATTAGTAGTGGATTTCAGGCTGAAATATTATCATATATAAGAAAAAAAATTAGAGGGCCATTAAACATTTGACTCGCATAGAATGAAATATTGATACTTAATTCAGAAATGTTCGTGTGGTCTTTCCCCAGATATTGCACTGTTATTACACCCTTAGGGCTCGCTTAAGAGATCACACATCTATCTACCGTGCACCGTCAGGACAGTATAGTCAGACATATTAATGAAGATGCATAGCATTTAAAGGTGCAGAGAATTCAATATTTTACAAAAATGTCTTTTCTACATTTTATGTCTTTATGCAAAGTCCCAGTGATTAATAGAAGCAATGCTGTTGTAAGTTAAATACTTATTTTTTTTTTGTTTTAATGTTCTTAAACTTCAACTACCATTAAATCACTCCTCACCACTCTTTACACCTTATGTCAGACCACCAAAAGGTCACATAGTCAATGTTCATATTCCTCAAAAAGCTCCTTACTTTATCTCGAAGTATAGCAACATACGGGCAGTCCCACAATTAAAGACACAGACTTATAGACAAATCCTAGTAAAAGACCTCTCTGACCACTGTGATCTCAGGGGATACTGTGTGGATGTTGGTACATTACGGAACTTCAGTCCCAGACTGCAATGATCAACTGTAAGAGTTATCATAGGTTTCTGCAATTAAGCTTTAGGCCCCTTCTACACTAGCGAGTGTGATGCGATGAACTCGCATCACACTCGCAACGCAAGCTGCCGGGAACGCACGGCCCGAACGCTGCACCGCGGGAGTGAACTCAGCATGTCAGTTCACTCCCGCGGTGCAGGGTTCGGGCCGTGCGTTCCCGGCAGCTTGCGTTGCGAGTGTGATGCGAGTTCATCGCATCACACTCGCTAGAGTAGAAGGGGCCTTATTGTTGATCCTTGCTCTCAGTGCAACCGAAAATTGTATGTCATAGGAACAAAAAACATGTTTTTTGCGCACCCAGCGCATACACAGAGTGCAGTGTACCTCCGGCCGTGGCTCACACTCACCCGGCACTTCTCTCAGGTCCTGCCGGGATCACATAACCGCTGGCCGCTGCTGCGGGCATTGAGAGCTGGAGCAGCAGCATCACGGCCCACATGTCTTCCCCGGGGTCGGCGCTCACAAATCTCACACATCTCCGCATCCTGCTGAGCGGCCCGGCGCGCGCTGCGATCGCGCTACTGACATTCCCCTGACATTGCTCAGCCTGCACGCTACATGGAATAATTGCCAAGCGTATCTTTACGCATGGCAATTATTTTGGGGGGTAATGGCGCCTCATCACGCGTCTATGACGCGTGGTGAGGCGTTAATGCGACCTCTGAATGGGGGTAATTCATCATGAGTTAGGCTCCTTATGACAGTTCTATGTATGTATTTTGAGTTCTGCTGCAGTCAGATTAATTAATGTGGCTTTGGCCCTTGATAAATCTGTTTGAAGTGTCTATACTATGTGCGACAGTCGCATGAAAAATAAATAAGTTGCTGAACATAGACCAGGCTAGGGACTAGCATCAATTTGTGTCAAACTTGCACTTAAACAGAAATTTCCATATCCTGAATTCAGTCATATTTTGAAAACTAGTCTATGCAAATACTGAATTTGGATCAATCAGGGTCTATTTTGAAGTGACTTTGTTCATTTGACACAATGAAAAGTTGCAAAACAGCATTTACATCAAAACTATGCTAAACAAAGACAAAAAAACAATGAGAAATTACCCTAAATGTTCTTAAATGAGATGCCTCGGGGGGAGCAAATGCCTCACTGTTCTAAAAGGACATATTGCTGCAAATGGTCCCCTGATTACTGAGCCAATGGAGTGTGATGCAACAAGACCTCTATCCTTATTTGAATGAGCTGTTTGTTCAGCTGCAACTGTTACAGAAACTGACATTCAAATCTGTACTGTAAAGGCACTAATGACAGTTTAGTGACGTTAGTATATGCCAGTACAAGAGCCAGAGTAAGTCAGAGTTATGCCAGATTTAGGGGTATCACGTGATAACTTTTAGATGGCTCAACTGCATGAGCCACACTGTTACAAGCCAGGGAAAATGTTGAGGTATTGGATGGAGTTCCTCTGTTAAGGTACTCTATGGAGAGACTGTTGGCCTGCTACACATCGGGAAAAAAGAACTTTGTGCATTCAATCCCACCATAGTGATCAGTCTATGGCACAGCACTTATCACGGCCATGATCATGGACTGATGTGAAGAAGAACAATATGCAGGCTTCATAATTGGAAGAGGTGATTAATCCTCAAGTGAATAAAATTGAAGCCATTAAAAGCTTGGAATTGTATTTCTGTAGTTTTATTCCCAAGTTTGCCAATATAGCAGTACCCTTAACTGACCTGACTAAGGGAAGCAAGTGGAACCTTGAAGATAAGAGGGCTTTTCAGGAGTTGAAGATGACTCCGTTTTGGTCACATCCGACTTTAAAAAAGACCTTTTTGTCCTGGTCGATGCCTCCAATATAGAACTAGTAGCAGTCCTTTCCCAAGAGATGTAGGTGGAGGGGAAAACCCAGTGAAGGAAAAACAGAGATGAGTTTTGTTTCAGGTCAGCGGCCTGCGCCTTTATGATGAAGTTAAAGGTCTCAGGTAACTCAGTTGCCCACATCCCTTCATCTGCCTTTCAGGGGAGGGATTGCATCCAGATCTTCCACCAGGGTCAGCCGAAGCTCTAACAGATGTGGTGACCCCACACATTTAAGTGCAAACTGCACTGTGCAGAAGTGCGCATTGTGTTATTATGTTGGCCATCTTGCCAACTTAGGTCACCCGTCCAGCCATTATACTAGTTCTTTTGCTAATGCGGTTCTGGCTCCAGCGGGTGAAGGCCATGAGGCCAAATCTGCTGGAGAGGGGAATAGAACAGGCGAAGGAACTGAGGGACAGTTAAGAAAGATAAGAAAGTGATGCCATCCTGACAGAGGCGAAAGGGAGAGGGAGTTGGGGGAGCCACAGGTCCTGAGGTCCTGAGGAATGATGAGTTGAATGAGATGGTAAGGATTCTCCCATTATGAGAGTATGGATGAGTATAATACGATGTGGCTACAGGAAAAGCGCAAGCAGGGTGCAAAGAAAAAGAAGGGGGTTCACAATCTTCTCCGACCATGACTCAGAAGGCCTAAGGAAGGTAAAACTGAATCCCTTCTGGTTGGTCATTCAGGGGAGGTTCCAGAGACAAGCTGACTTATGATAGCATAGCAAGTGAGGCTCGCCTAGTGAATGTCCATATCTGGCACACCCTATGCCAGTGGTGGCGAACCTATGGCACTAGTGCCCGAGTGGCGGCACTCGGAGCCCTTTCTGTGGGCACCCAGGCCAACACCCCAGCATGAAGTTCACCAGACAGGACTCAAAGAATTTTCCTACAGAATCTTCCTACAATGATAGGCGAATTTGCCCGCCTCTATTCAACTGCATTGGTGTCTTTAGGAGTCTGAACAATTGAAAGTTGTCAAAGAACAAGGAGAAATACATTACTGCTTATATTGCTGTGCAGGCACTTTGCAATAAATAAGTGGCTTTTGGTTGAAGTTTGGGCACTCAGGCTCTAAAAGGTTTGCCATCACTGCCCTATGCCATGCGGGGTTCACCTATTATAAAGGTAGGTGCAGGTCTAGAATAGACAGGTTTTATTTAAAGAAGGAAGATGTTTCTTCAGTAGTGTCTGCTGTTTAGGTGGTGTTCTCCAACCACTGTCTAATTTTATTTTCTCTGAATGTTACAGAGACCCCCCCCCCCAAATGGGAAGAGGCTATTGGAAGCTCAATTTATCTCCTCTGGAAAAAGCAGAGATCAGACAATCCTTTGAGGACTTTCTTAAGAGCAAGGTACCATTTTTGGGCCTTTGTAGCAGTAAGTCAGAGTGGTGGTAGGTGTTCAAAAAAGGGTATTGAGATTCTCCTGTCAGCTCTCGAGCCTCAGGAGCTTGGACAGGTACTGCCTGTATCAGGGCGTGAAGAGGAAACTCGAGCACCTTGTCTCGACTGGAGGTAGTCATGAGGATATCTCCAGAGTGAAATTGTGTGAGGGAAATACCGCGTGCATGACACTTACAGAAAGAGAAGAAGAAGTCACCCTGGTTATTGAAGGGCTCGACCTCAAGAAATCCCCATGGCTTAAGCTCCAAATGTTATAAGACCTTTAAGGACTTGTTCCCCTCTTGACTGAGGTATTCAATGAGTGTTTTTCCTTGGGCACTCTGCACAAGGAAATCATGTGGTCTGCCCTGATCATCCTGTCAAAGGTTAAGGACCAATCTTGTATTGAGTACTGGAAGCAAAGGTGCTGTTTAATCGACTGGTGCAGTTTGCAACCCGGCTCCTTTTGGGAGAAAGGTGAAAGCATTTGATTGGGTTAACCATGAGTATCTCTTGTCTGACCTCCTTAGGCATGGTCTGCCAGGGAAATTTGTCGATTGGCGGAAGATTTTGTATGCAGGGGAAGAGTGTTTCCTGCTTGTGAACGGTTGGATTGGCCGCTCTTTTGAGGTTCAGGTCCAGTGTTCATCAAGGTTGTCCTTTGAGACCACTGCTGTAATTGTTCATGATTGACCCATTCCTTAGGAGGGTTGATCGTGGCCATTAGTGGGAGTCAGGATGGACCAGGCGATACCGGGGGCCACTCTATGGGTAATAGCGCATGCTGATGATGTCACTATGGGAGGAGGCACAATGGGTGATTTCAGAGGTTGACCGCTACTCAGAGGCCTCTGGGTCCAAGATCACGCGGGATAAATGTGAGAGTCTCTGGCTGGGAGAGGGAGGTCCAGCGTTGATCTCTTGTACTCTCTTTGAGGGCCCCAAGACTCTACCAAAGTTCTCGGCATGGAATTTGGCCATGGATGATAACCTCATCCAAAACTGGGACAGCAGGCTTAAGATCGCCTCCCAGATGGGGGGCCATTGGAAGGGTTGGTCATTGACCCTCAGGAAAAGGGTGAACCTGATCAAAACTTATTTGCTTCCATTGCTGATATCTCTGGTGGGTATATGCATCTTGCCAGAACCCCTCTGGACTCGGATCTACAGTCTGTTCTTCCAGCTCTTATGGGGGAATAGGCTGTAACTAATCAAGAGGGAGGTTACTTACCCCACAAAGAGACAAGGAGTATATGGTAAACTATGCTGTATTCCTAGTGAATACCTTTCTTAATATCAATGTTGCATACCTCTGGAAATAGAGGGCTCCTCCATCCTGTAGGGGATGGTTTTGACCTTTCTTCCAGAAATGAGAGACAGGAGGGCAAGTGAAGTCAGACCATAAGGATGCAAGGATTCTAGTTTGTCTATCCAATAGACTTCCTTTTGCTCTAAGACTAACCATCTAAGTTCATACACTTTATCTCCCTTTTCTTTGAAATGTGCAATGCTAGTTTTGTTTTTATTCTGTGCTTTACTTTTATTATCTTGGACAGACTCAACGGATTATTTGTTGAGAAATTGCTTTATCATTGATTTATGTTCATTCACCCTAGTTTTTATATTGCAAGTTGTTTGGCTGACATATACTAACCCGCAAGGGCATTTTAACATTTAAACTACATTTTTACTTTCACATGTAAAAAAGCCTTTTAAAGGAATAGGGAAACCTTTCTGGGGGTGATTAAACTCTGACCCTTTAATAATCGAGGTACAGTATTGACATGACAGGCACCTATTCCTTTCTTCTGTGCACAGAATTTCAGTGGTATTGATTTTATTGGGGCACGTACATCTGATCTTATTTTCATTAGCTATAGATTAGCATTTTTTATACACGAATATGTATTTTTTTCCTCTTCATACTTCACTGTATATACCGGCCTCACCTTGTGGTTTCCGGGGTTTTGGAGCTGTGGGAGCTGCTTGACTAAGCCAGCCATTCACTTCAGTTAGAGAAAATTATCTACCAGACGACCTAGAACCCGTCCCCAGAGTGGGCTACAAACCGCACTTTAACAAGTGGTCATCAGGTGAGCGGTTTTCTTCTCACTTACCATTCTTCGTCTATAAAAATATTACACAAAGCGCCATCCTCTCCTGTTTTTTGTGTCCTTTTATTTTATGAAACTGTTATTTTTGCATTGCATGTATATGTCTGTTTAATTTATGTTACCTTTTTTATGTCAAAACTTAATAAGAGCCTTGTTGTGTTCTAATAATTTAATGAACTCAGATGTTACCTACATTAATTGCTTAACTAGTGAGTGTTTATAGTGTATTTGGGCATTGTCTAATGCAAGTTGATGTATCAGCCTTATATGTTGAGTTGTCATAGCTAAAATTATTTTGGAGGGCGGAGTTGTGAAAGTTGTGACGATCAAGTGTAAGTGTAATAAAGTGCCTGTATTTCACAAAAAAGAAGCATGTAAACAGCCTTGGGCCCATTGGACACTTAATTTGCCACTGGAAGCACATCACTTCTTCCTGAAAAGAACAAGGCAGTTTAGTTTTCAAAAGTTTTATCTGAACAAAACACACAAAGTAATAATTTGGGCTTAATTTGAAGCCTTGTTTGTGACTTGGGCACCTTGCAGTCATTGAGCCAACCATGAACTCTTTTGTATACCAAAGTAGTCCAGAGTCAAATAAAAGGTCATGAAAATGAACTTTTACCAACAAACCTTAAAGAATTAAAGAACTGTTTGAATGAGTTGATCAAAATGGGACTGATAGTCACAGAGAAAATGATTGCTTATATTTTGAAACTGCTAGAGGTGGTTCTGCAAGCTACTGATTTATAGGTTTTACTTAGTTTTTCCTATATAGCTTTTCCATCTTGTCTTTTATTCTGACATTATATTTATTTATTTTTTATACGATTATTTTCTGATACGACCGCCTACTTAAGAACACCTGACTTACATATGACCCCTAGTTACAAAAGTACCTCTGGATTTTGCTAACTTACTGTACTTTAGTCCTAGGCTACAATAAACAGCTTTAACAGTTATCAATGATGCCTGTAATTAAGATTTATTGTTTATCCTGGTTCTTATGACAATCCAACATTTCTAAAATCCAATTGTCAGAGAGACCAAAAAAATTTTGACTTGGGTTACAATAATAAAGTATAAGGTTCCGACTTACATACAAACTCAACTAAAGAACAAACCTACAGAACCTATCTTGTATGTAACCCGGGGACTGCCTGTATTGAAAACCAAAAAAATCAAGATTTTTTTCATGTTTGTTCTTTGCGTTTGTTATTTGTGTTAAATACTGAGTGGACCCATAGAAATTGAGGTACCTAACCCGAACCATACCGCCAAAGTCGCTGGCAACATTTAAATCAGTGCAGCGCATGCGAACATCCATTTTGAGAGGGAACAGAGCTTGGGGACATCATTGGGGAGCATAAATCCTCACCAAAATGGAGCTGTTCATGTGCTGCATCAACTCAACCCCCTCACATCGAAGCCTGAGGCGTTTTCATTCTTTACTCCCCACCTTCAAAGATCCATAACTTTTTAATTTTTCCATTTAAAGGTCTGTTTCAGGGCTTGTTTTCTGCGTAACAAATTGTACTTCATAGTGACGGTATTTAATATAACATGCCATGGAAGCAGAAAAAAGTTACAAATGCAGTGAAAATGTTGACCCTAGGTGGCCTGATTGTTCCTACCATATACTGCAATACTGCTGTATTGCATGGCGCAAAGAGCATAGAACACATATGGTGTGTATTGCATATAGTGGAGCATACAGAGTGAAGTAAGAGAGAGCGACTGCTATAGGAGAGAGGACTGGCACATCCATGTCTGGGAGGCTGGGTGGGATACATGTGATCTAGTGCAGCTTTTATTCTGAGAAAGAGGTATTAGTGGAGAGCTGGTGAATGACAGTGACAGTGAATGTTCAGTGGCTAATGACAGGGTGGAGTTGAAAGTGATTTGCATATGTAGCGGCGTCATGTCCATAAGAGTATGATTGCCATATATAGAGTGTATGTATGGTACATAAAATACACTGTATATCAGAAAAAGGGATGATTTAGCAAAAAAAACATGAGAGGTAGAAAAATTATGAGTATATGCTGAGTTTTTCAGCACAAAAAACCCTAACTCAGCTTATACTCGAGTCAATTAAAAAATATATATTTTTCCCATATCCACATAGTGCCACATAAAATATAACTTTTATTAATTTCCAGATAAAAGGTTTTATAGGCAAATAAACTTCATTTAAAAACCCTCTATCTGTGTGGAGATTATTTCAGTTATTAGTAAAGTTGTTAATAAAGTGGTTACTTGTGCTTTTTATTTCTGTATTTGTCTGTTCATCATTTTCAATAGCTTCAATTGCAGTGTAATGAGCTTGGCTGGTTTATTTTTTATCATAAACACTGTATCGTCGGATGATCCAACTGATTAAATTTGTGTCGCAACCAATGCACTTACATACATCGGGATGAAGATGGTGAACTCCGGCGGAACTGAGCAGGGATGCGACACATGCAGGGTATCGTGCACACAATGTTAATGAATCGCGGACAATGCACTTTTGGGACTCCTCCGGACAGGTAAGTAAATGTGCAACAGTATCTCTCACTCAGCCTGCACTCCCTATTATAACAACTTTTTCTTTGTTTCAGGCTAACTGTGTCTGAAGCTCAGAGTTCCTTATCCTTAATCTACTTGCTCCACACACACATTGGTTCTAAAATCTAACTATTAGCCCCCCAACATGTTTCTCTGGCTTCCTCAGGGGAAATGGGCTATAGATAATGGTGGCATGAATTGTTTGGGGCTTTAAAGACTAGTTGAGTCCTCCCAATTCCTTCGATTGACCAAATATGAGCAATCTCCTGGATTGGTGACGATTGAGTGGACCAGGGTAGTGAGTGATTTGTTTTTAAACAAATCAGACTATTTGTCAAGATGAAATCATTGTGTCATCAACTAATGTAGGTCAATTCAGGAGAGCTATTGTCCAATGGTAACTCTTCTCTTGCAGATACAGGCCAACTTAGATGGGGGGGTTATTTACTAAGGGTCCTGCAGCCGCATTTTTGTGTTGCAAGCCATGCACTTACATGCACCAGGAAGAAGAAGGTGAACTCAGGAGCACCCGATCGGGGAAGTGACACATGCAAGAAAACAGGCACACATTCTTCATGAATCGCAGCAGAGTTCATCCTTGTCGGACAGTCCGGATTGGGGATTGCTGCACAGGGACTGGGTAAGTAAATGTGCTGCCTGTATGTAGTGTCAAGCGATGTACTGCGCAGGTCCTGATACTTAGCTACTAAGATACTGTATGACAGGCTCGCTGGAATGTGAGCTCCTGGCCAGTCGAGGCTGGCTGTGCATGACTCCGGACTTAGTATTCCGTCGTATGAATGATCTGCGCATGTCACCAGACTTGGTATTTTTCTGTTGTGATCAGAGATGAGCGAGCACTAAAATGCTCGGGTGCTTTTTATTCGAGACAAACTTTTCCCGATGCTCGAGTGCTCGTCTCGAATAACGAACCCCATTGAAGTCAATGGGAGACGCAAGCATTTTTCAAGGGGACCAAGGGTCTGCACAGGGAAGCTTGGCCAAACACCTGGAAACCTCAGAAAATGATGGAAACACCACGGAAATGGACAGGAAACAGCAGGGGCAGCATGCATGGATGCCTCTGAGGCTGCTTAATCTCACCATTATGCCAAAATTATAGGCAACAGCATGGCAATGACAGAGTGACCGTATGAGGCTAGATAGCATCTAAAACATCCAATAATTGACCCTGACACTATAGAAGACGGCATAAGGAGGCAGCGGCAGCAGCGGCAGGCTAGAGAGTGGCATGCGACATACCCCAAAAGGACTCAGGCTTCAAACCAATTTTAAAAATTCCTTTTGGCGAGGATAACGTGTAGCACTGTATGTATCAGTATTTTGCCTGGTTAAGGCAGCAGAGAGGAACCAAAGGAGGTGAGCAAGAAGTGCTGAAATGATTTCCTATGTGAAGAAAAGGTTGACGGTATATTTAGTCGATAACACAGCATGGTGGCGACATAGTGACCATAACAAATCTGGTGAAACACCCGAAAAATGAGCCTGACACAGCTCGTTTGATAAGGGGACGACATGTGGAGGTAGCCATGGAGACGACTTCCATGACTAAGAGTGACAGTATGGGGCATCCATATTGCGCTGCTATGATTGAAACTTCAGGTCTCCAGCATGGCGGCGACAGATGCGCCGAGTTCCATTATTTATATGGTGAAACACCTGAAAATTCTGCCTGACACAGCTCGTTTGATAAGAGGATGATGTGCTGTATATCCTCTCGCGCTCCAGCGTCTGGGGTATAGAGAGTTGAAAGTTGCGCATAAAGACATTAGTGGACGCTGTGGAGGATTGTGGAGGCGAAATGGACAGGAAACAGCAGGGGCAGTATGCATGGATGCCTCTGAGGCTGCCTAATCTTGGGATGGAGCTGACGGTCCGCTGCCAGGTGAGCTTTCACCTGTCCAAGCCCCTGTCGCTTGGCTCCTCCCCACCCAAAATTGGCTTGGGGGCCAGAAGCGTTTACTTTGAAAAAATTATAATTTTCAAAGCAGGCGGGGGCTACAAACAGCACTACTAAGAACCTTTTGTATAAGATCAAGTGTAGTACTGTTCTTATAAGTAATTGGCTTGGTTATGGTGGGTGAGGGGAATGTAAACAGATGCGCAAGAAGCGCAGAAATAATATCAATAATGATAAAAGTTTGCCAGTATATTTTGTGGATAACACAGCAGGGTGGCGACAAAGTTAACAAGTTTGATGTGGAAGCCATGAAAAAACCCCAAAATTCTGCCTGACACAGCTCGTTTGATAAGGGGACCATGTATGGAGGCAGCTATATGGACGACTTTGGGAGGCAGCTATGGAGATGATGTGTGGAGGTAGCAATGGAGACAATGTGTGGAGGCAGCTATAAAGACGATGTGTGGAGGCTGCTATGGAGACAATTAAATTTGGATAGTGCCTGTATGTGGCAGTCCAAAAAAGTTTTGAAACCAGAGGAGCAGGTAGGTGGTCCTCCAAAAAAATTAAATAGATTGAGTGCCTGTATGTGGCACTCCCAAAAATTGTTTAAAACAGAGGACCGGGTAGGTGTCCCTCCAGAAAAATTAAATACATAGAGTATTATAGCTAGAGCCAGTTGGCCCTGGCAAAAAATAGCCAGTTTCCTCTGCTTTAGTGTACAAAGAGGAGGAGAAGGAGGAAAATGAGGAGGAGGAGTGCATACATTATTCAGGTTGAGCTTCTTTCACCTGGTGGAGAATGGAAATCCTGAGAAATCCAGGCTTTATTCATCTTGATAAGCGTCAGCCTGTCAGCGCTGTCAGTCGACAGGCGTGTACGCTTATCGGTGATGATGCCACCAGCTGCACTGAAAACCCACTCAGACAACACGCTAGCGGCAGGGCAGGCAAGAACCTCCAAGGTGTACAGCGCCAGTTCGTGCCACATGTCCAGCTTTGAAACCCAGTAGTTGTAGGGAGCTGTGTGATCATTTAGGACGATGGTATGGTCAGCTACGTACTCCCTCACCATCTTTCTGTAAAGATCAGCCCTACTCTGCCGAGACTGGGGACAGGTGACAGTGACTTGCTGGGGTGACATAAAACTGGCGAAGGCCTTGTAAAGCATACCCCTGCCAATGCTGGACAAGCTGCCTGGTCGCCTACTCTCTCTCGCTACTTGTGCCGCAGAAATACGCCCTCTGCCACTAGCACTGTCAGAAGGGAAATACTGTTTCAGCTTGTGGACCAGGGCCTGCTGGTATTCATGCATTCTCACACTCCTTTCCTCTCCAGGGATGAGAGTGGAAAGATTTTGCTTGTGCCGTTGGTCCAGCAGAGTGAATACCCAGTAATCGGTGCTGGAATACATTCTTTGAACGCGAGGGTCACGGGATAGGCAGCCTAGCATTAAATCTGCCATATGCGCCAGAGTCCCAACTTGCAAGAATTCACTCCCCTCACTGGCCTGACTGTCCATTTCCTCCTCCTCCAACTCCTCTTCTACTGCCCATACACGCTGAACAGTGAAGGATTGAGCAATGCTCCCCTCTTCTGTCTCGCCAACATTCTCCTCCTCTTCCTCCTCCGATATGCGCTGATAAACATACCTGAGGGTGCTTTGGCTATCAACAAGGGAATCTTCTTCCCCCGTCTCTTGTGACGAGTGCAGAGCTTTCGACTTCATGCTAACCAGAGAGTTTTTCAACAGGCCAAGCAGCGGGATGGTGAGGCTGATGATGGCGGCATCGCCACTGACCATCTGTGTTGACTCCTCAAAGTTATTCAGCACCTGACAGATATCAGACACCTCATTGTAGACTTGAGGAAGCTGACTGACCTGACTACCAGTTCTGGTGGAAATTCAGCTCTGCGATGCTGGTAAACTCTGGATAACATGGTTAATGTTGAATTCCACCTCGTGGGCACGTCGCACAACAGTCGGTGAGCGGGCAGTTGGAGGCGGCGCTGCGCTGCCCTGAGAGTGGCAACATCTGTGCTGGACTTCCTGAAATGCGCAGAGATGCGGCGCACCTTCGTGAGCCAATCAGACAGATTGGGGTATGTCTTGAGGAACCGCTGAACTATGAGATTTAACACATGGGCCAGGCATGGCACATGTGTCAGTCTGCTGAGTTGCAGAGCCGCCACCAGGTTACGGCCGTTGTCACACACAACCATGCCTGGCTTCAGGTTCAGCGGTGCCAGCCACAGATCAGTCTGCGCCATGATGCCCTGTAATAACTCTTGGGCGGTGTGCCTTTTATCGCCTAGGCTCAGCAGTTTGAGCACCGCCTGCTGTCGCTTAGCGACGGCACTGCTGCTGTGCCTAGAGCTACCGACAGATGGCGCCATGCCCACAGATGGTAATTCGGAGGAGGAGGTGGAGGAGGGGTGGGAGGAGGAGGCATAGTAGGCCTGAGAGACCTGGACCGAGGTAGGCCCCGCAATCCTCGGCGTCGGCAGTATATGACCAGCCCCAGGGTCAGACTTGGTCCCAGCCTCCACCAAGTTAACCCAATGTGCCATCAGCGATTAATAGTGGCCCTGCCCGGCAGCACTCGTCCGTGTCCGTGGTCAGGTGGACCTTGTTAGAAACGGCGTTGGTCAGGGCACGGATGATGTTGTCTGCACGTGCTGTTGCAGGGCTGGGACGGCACATCGCAGAAAGTAGCGGCGGCTGGGGACCGAATACTGAGAGGCAGCCGCCGCCATGAGGTTGCGAAAGGCCTCGGTCTCTACCAGCCTATAGGGCAGCATCTCCAGGCTAATAATTTGGAGATGTGGACGTTGAGGGCTTGGGCATGTGGGTGGTTTGCACTGTACTTCCTCTTGCGCTCCAGCTTCTGGGGTATGGAGAGCTGAACGCTGCGCATGGAGACATTGGTGGATGCTGTGGAGGATCGTGGAGGCGAAGGTGTGGTTTTTGCACAGGAGGTGTTTGGGCCAGGGTCGTGGGCAGGGGGTTGACTAGCAGAGGCAGCAGATGACACAGGTGAAGGAGCAGTGGTGTGCCCGGCCGTAGGTGAGCAGCCTTGGTTCCATTGAGTGGGGTGTTTAGCATTCATGCCTGCGCATACTAGTGGTGGTTAAGCTGGTAGTTGTGGAAACCCTGCTGATCCTTGTGTAGCACAGGTTGCACACCACAGTCCGTCGGTCATCCGGTTTTTCTTTAAAGAACCTCCAGACTTCCGAAAATCTTGCCCTCGCCACGGGAGCTTCACTACGTGAAACATTTGGCACTGATGCACCAGCTCTGGCCCTGCCCCTCCGTCTGGCCCCTCCACTGCCTCTTCCAACCTGTTCTCGTCGAGGACTCACCTCCGTCGCAGAAGCACTGTGTTCACCCAGCCTATCAACCCTGCTTGGGTCTGTCACCTCATCATCCTCTGATTCCTCAGTGTGCTCCCCCCTCAGACTTCCTGCCCTGACAACAACTTCACCACTGTCTGACAACCGTGTCTCCTCATCGTCCGACACCTCTTTACACACTTCTTCCACTACGTCAACAATGTCATCATCACCCACAGACTGCGACCGGTGTAAAACCTGGGCATCGGGAAAGAGCTCAGCAGCAACCGGACAAGTGGTTTGTGACTCTGGGAAGGGTCCAGGAAACAGTTCCTCAGAGTATGCTGGTTCAAATGCCAAATTTTCCTGGGAGGGGGCAGACTGGGGGGAAGGAGGCTGAGGTGGAGGAGCTGGAGGAGTGCTGATTTCGGTGACATAGGTGGACTGCGTGGAAGACTGACTGGTGGCCTCAACGGTGCTCTACCACGAGTCCCAGTAACTTGAGACATGAACCCAGGGAGTGTAGCTCTGCGGCGTTCCCCTGCTCCCTCATCAGCAGGTGGTGTCTCACCCCGCCCAGGACCACAGCTTCTGACCCCTGCAGTAGTTGGACACCCACGCCCTCGTCCTCTACCCCTACCCCTCGGGTTCAACATTTTCAAAATTAAAGTGTAAACAGTAAATTTTTTTTGTGTTTTTTTTTGTTTTATTAATGTTTTTTTTTTTTTTTAACAAAATGATCAGAAGAAATGAAACAGCAACCACAGAAGATGATGATGATTGCTATGGCTAGTTTGTAACCTACACTGACAGCACACAACTAGATTTTGTGCTTTGTCTGTGATGACTTTTAGTTTAAAAAAAAAAATTAAACTCAAACAAAAAAAGGGGCAGACTGTGCCTAATTCAATCAAACTCCTAATAAATTGTACCACTTAGGTGTTTGAGATGGATATGTGTGTCACTAAGAGCTAAATAGAACGTTCCCAAGTCTCCCTGAAAATTCCTCACAATATGGTACTAGCTGCACTACTAGTGCCAGCAAGGCCAGCCACAAGCAAATAAAAAAAAAATAAAATATATAACGCTATTGTAGCCCATAAAGGGCTGTTGGGTTCTTGTAGACTCACACCTGCCTAACACTAATCTAATAGAATACCCTAACGCTATCCCTGCAACAGCAGCAGATCTCTCCCTAACGGCATCCAGACAGAGAATGATGCGAGCAGTACGGGCAGAAGCCAGTCTATTCCAGGGTCACCTGATCAGGCCAGCCAACCACTGCTTTCGACTTGTAAGGGTACCATGTCATGCTGGATGGAGTGCAGACGCTCCTGGCTTGTGATTGGCTCTGTTTCTGTCCGCCAAAAATCAAAACGGCGGGAGATGCCATTTTCTCGAGCTGGCGAAGTATTCGTCCGAGCAATGAGCAGTTACGAGTACGCTAATGCTCGAACGAGCATCAAGCTCGGACGAGTGTGTTCATTCATCTCTAGTGCTTATCATAACAACATAATGTTCCCTTATTTAAAACATTATTCCCACTACAAGAGCAACATTGCATACAATTTTTGGCACGAGTCCTGAAAAGAGAAACCAAGATTTAGTTAATAAACTAAAGGGCATATGAGAAACCCCCCATTACAATTTTGTGAAACACAGCTAGGCCTAATAATGACAAGGTGACATGATTTCACTATCATCATAAACAGGTATCTTTTAAAATAATTGATTCTAAAATTTTCTTGAAAATTTGAGAGAATGCTGTTAGATTTGTGATCTTTCTAGTGTTGTAATAAAACAAAAGGACACTTCTAAAATCATGCCAACACAAATCCGACATATGGTTAATGTTAGTAACTAATTTGGGTATTAAGACCCAAATATCAGTTTGAATAACAGAACATTTTGAAGTTTGGAAATAGTTATTTTCTTCAATATGTTTACCAATTTCACCTTTTTTTTAATTAATAAATGCTAAATATATCAACCAAAATGCCCTACTAACTTGCAGTACAAAATTTCACAGAAAAACAAACTCAAAACACTTGAGTAAGTTATAGCTTTCAAAAGTTATTACTGGCTAAAGGGACACATGCTGGTTTTGAAAAATAGGCCTTGATCATGAAGGAGTAAATGAGATTGGCCACTAAGAGGTTAAGTGTTGTAAAAGTGGCGGGTGGTTTGACTTTTCTTCACTGCTGTAGAAAAATTAAAACAAGAAGTTAACAAGAAATTATTTCAAAAATGTTAATGGTTTGTTTGACATTTCCACTTTAACCCCTTTAACCCTGCTTTAAAAATTATTTATTTAATTTATTTATTTTACATCAATTTCTATCAGCCACAAACTTAATATAATGTAAGCATTCGTATTACAGTAATTTTGTTTCCAATGTTACCTATTTTATATAGATTTACAACTCTGAAATCAATAGCTTTAGCCATGTAGGACAACTTTGCTTATAACTTTCATTACCTGTATTATTAGCTGAAGCCTGTGATTCTTATCTCCTAGTAAAGGGTTTACATTTGTATTCTTACAATTCTGGAGTATGTGCGACTTTTTGAACACAGTGGGGCAGATTTACTTACCCGGTCCATTCGCGATCCAGTGGCGCGTTCCCCGCAGTGGATTCGGGTCTTCTGGCGATTCAATAAGGTAGTTCCTCCGACGTCCACCAGGTGTCGCTGTTGCGCTGAAGTTCCTCGGAATGCACTGATCTTCCCCAAGCGCAAGTCCAGCGACACTTTTTTTTTTTTAAATGCTTTTTTTAAAATCCGTCAGGTTTTCGTTTGGCCACGCCCCCTGATTTCCGTCGCGTGCATGCCGGCGCTGATGCGCAAATTGGCGCATCTCGAAAATATTTGAGTATTACATCGGGAAAATGCGATTCGGGCCCTTAGTAAATGACCCCCAGTATATTAAGATTGTTTTTGAGACAAGGTGTCAAAAAACATTCACCAATTCTGATTAATAATGGATTAAACTTATAGTCTGGTTTGTACTGCATGTGAAAAAAAACAAATGTCTTACAATTACTATTTTATCAAACTATGACATTATATAGAAATTTTGATTTTTATTTGAAAGAAGAGATGTGGGTATTGCGTCTTCATTTTGTTTTTATTTTCTCTTTATCATACTCTTTCTACTGTGTTACAATAAAGTCAAACAATTATTATAAGGTTCCTTTTGAGTAGCTCAATTTAAAATAAATGCTTTTGATTTATTCTCTCTTTCTCTCTAAATATATATTTGTGTGTGTGTCTACATTCATACACTTTTGGCATCTAATAACTTCAGCAATGTGTTTGCTACCAGCAGCAAGCAAATAAATATTCCATGGTAACTGGGTACTTAAATACATGGATAGTAGCAATTCTTAATATCAAGACTTATAAATTTCACAGATGAGAGGTTCAATTGTTAACCAAAACAATGGCAGTTTTTAGCCTTGAGCTGTGATTATTGCCACAGTATAATCTTTGGTTATATTATACTCCTTTACAAGGTTGAAAAGACAAATGTTCATTGCCTGTACTCTTTCTCATGATTTATTAGGCTCTGGGTATTCTCTCCCAGGAGCATTAACAAATGAGTGGTTGTTTTGACTGCTTCTAAAATTACAAAGACTTCTATTAGTAGAAGAAGAAAATCATCTTGTGAAGTGTCTACTGCTATGTGCAGTAAAACTCTAAATATGTGTAACCTGTTTTATGTAATGAAATGACAAGTATAGCAATCTTAAAAATAACCTTTTGTGCTGTGAGTCCATATCTCCATGAGTCATGAATCAATCCGTATGGTTTATTAAAATGACAATCCAAATAAATCAATTGAGAAAAGGTAATAAAAAATAGAAAAAGGAAAACATATAAATATGTGTAAATTCCTCAAACCCAAAAACAATTATGTTTTCCAAAGTTCACATGGATGCTAATTTATGACACCTTACATAACACAACACACATCCTGCATGGATATCAGGGGTGTGGGTAGCTATATGTACAAATAGCTTATATATAAAATAATATCCCTAAACATTTGAGATGAGCGGGTTGTTTTAAATTCAGGTGTGACGGCTTTGTCTGAATTTCGTGACAAAATTCGGTTTGGTACCTGGACTTTGGGACCAACTTATGCCTAAACGTGAAACCCATTGAAATCAATGTGGACCCAGATTTTAACACCCAAACATGTCTATAAAATGTGGCTAATAAGGCTAGAAGACTGAAGAATGGTGAAAATAACAGGGCAGTTGCCCTTCCCACAATGGGCTAGAGAAAGTACTTAAAATAACATAAAAATAAAGAAATATGTAACAATATATTAATAATAGTAGTTACAATAAGTGTTGTGTTTTAAGTTGCTTTATTTGTAGTCAGTGAAGCTGGTGGAGGGGCCAGGGGATGGATCATGCCCTGTGAGGATGTCATATGATTTTGGGAGGAAGTGAAAGCCGTGACATCATTGCAGGTCCTTCGGAGGACAGTTTCCACTGTGAGCTAATTGCTGAAGGACCTGTGATAATATGCTATTAGAAGAAAGTCTGACTTATTTGAGATCTCTGGAAAAATTTAACAAAAAAGTCTGTAAAGAACATTCTTCAGAAAAGATAATATGTGAAAATTGTTTGGAAGACCAATTAGAAAAGAACTGCAACTATTTTACTCTAGATTTACATACCTTTGAGTGTTTTCCATATCTTTGTTTTAAATTTGGGAAAAAAAAATTTGGGGTGTTTTCTACAAAAATTATAACTAAAATGTTGTGCATTGGTCTTATCTTATTTTGCAATTTTGAGGTAAATTTGTAAATGTTATTTTCCATGAGTTTCTCCATATGAGTTGCACAAAGGCCTAAAAGGCCCCCATTTTTGTAAAAATGTAAAAAAGGCAAGGATTTATCAGCTATAGGTCATGGAGCAGTCTATGATAATTCACCTAGCTGGGATTCCATGGGTCATCCACATGCCCCTTCCCCAGTTGAATTCATAGCGTGAAGTGTTGTAGTCATGATAATAATTTCCATGCTTCTATGCTAGAAAACTGATTAAGAAGCTCTGATAAATCTTCCCCATAAAGTTTCCAAATGCCCAACTTCTTGTGTTGGAGGATGAGGAAGTGGAAAGAGGACCATTGCAGGACATCTAACATGATTATGATAAAATCGAAGTGCCGGCATTTTGGAATGTGAAGACTGAGGGCAGCTTTGAAGGCTTGGTGAAGGAATCATGATGATATCCTATAGACACAATACATCATTCCCACAGGTTGTGGAGAAAATAAGGTGTGCTGTATGCAAAGCGATTAGTCAAAAGATGCATATCACAACTGATATCTGGCTTCTCTTTAGGTGCCCATTGGGTTACTGCAAATGTGGAAGGTATCGCTGTGGTGCATATACTTCAGTCACTGAAAATTGGTAGATATCACTCCTTGTCTTCATTTTCCTCTTACTCCTATTCCTCTTCTCCTACCTTTGTTTACAAAGGAGGGCAATTGTTATGTTTAGTGATTAGCTGTATTGTGCTGTAATGTGTATACAGCATAATTGTTTGGCTGTGTAGTAACTGCGCTGTTCATATATATATATATATATATATATATATATATATATATATATATATACACTCACCGGCCACTTTATTAGGTACACCATGCTAGTAACGGGTTGGACCCCCTTTTGCCTTCAGAACTGCCTCAATTCTTCGTGGCATAGATTCAACAAGGTGCTGGAAGCATTCCTCAGAGATTTTGGTCCATATTGACATCATGACATCACACAGTTGGCGCAGATTTGTCGGCTGCATATCCATGATGCGAATCTCCCGTTCCACCACATCCCAAAGATGCTCTATTGGATTGAGATCTGGTGACTAAGGAGGCCATTTGAGTACAGTGAACTCATTGTCATGTTCAAGAAACCAGTCTGAGATGATTCCAGCTTTATGACATGGCACAAGTAGCCATCAGATGTTGGGTACATTGTGGTCATAAAGGGATGGACATGGTCAGCAACAATACTCAGGTAGGCTGTGGCATTGCAACGATGCTCAATTGGTACCAAGGGGCCCAAAGAGTGCCAAGAAAATATTCCCATGACACCACCACTACCAGCCTGAACCGTTGATACAAGGCAGGATGAATCCATGCTTTCATGTTGTTGATGCCAAATTCTGACCCTACCATCCGAATGTCGCAGCAGAAATCTAGACTCATCAGACCAGGAAACGTTTTTCCAATCTTCTACTGTCCAATTCGATGAGCTTGTGCAAATTGTAGCCTCAGTTTCCTGTTCTTAGCTAAAAGGAGTGGCACCCGGTGTGGTCTTCTGCTGCTGTAGCCCATCTGCCTCAAAGTTTGACGTACTGTGCATTCAGAGATGCTCTTCTGCCTACCTTGTTTGTAACGGGTGGCGATTTGAGTCACTGTTGCCTTACTTTCAGCTCGAACCAGTCTGCCCATTCTCCTCTGACCTCTGGCATCAACAAGGCATTTCCGCCCACAGAACTGCCACTCACTGGATGTTTTTTCTTTTTCGGACCATTCTCTGTAAACCCTAGAGATGGTTGTGCGTGAAAATCCCAGTAGATCAGCAGTTTCTGAAATACTCAGACCAGCCCTTCTGGCACCAACAACCATGCCACGTTCAAAGGCACTCAAATCCCCTTTCTTCCCCATACTGATGCTCGGTTTGAACTGCAGGAGATTGTCTTGACCATGTCTACATGTCTAAATGCACTGAGTTTACAATAATAAAGAGGCATGTGTAAAGCAGCAAAAAAAGACAAAATGTATTTAGATTAACAACATAGAACAAACATCAATAGGGCAAAAATTAAAAACATTTAAAAAGGATGCAAGACAATGCACCCATGAGTGAGAGATCACCTGGAGCCTGACACCTGATAATGTCAGGTCATCTAGACCTGAGCCATCCACAGATAAATCCCAAAACACTGGCTGTAGTATGCAGGTGTATGGCGGCTAGGTATGTGTGTGTGTGAACTGAAGTGGAGTGTCCACAAACAGCAGGCTAAGCATAGGGAATATGGAGATCTATGCACAACTTGTGCAAAGTGTCCTGCTATGCCATAGAATGAGAAATGATGCCCTCAAGACACATACCGCCTAAATAAGCCGATGCCTGTGTATTACCAGAGGGTGTGGGATGAGGGTGAGGGCTCAGGAGAGGTCGCCCCACGCGTTCCGCCGCCAACCGCAGCTTCCTCAGGGGTGCCCCATGGATGTAGTACCCGAGTATATATCTATAGTAGTTGATGTAAATGTGCGGCCGGTGCGTGTGCGCCAGGGCTGCGTCAGAGGACATGCCCCTGGAAGTGGAGAGCAGCATGCCGCAGGGTAACGTCACATCTGCTGATGCGGGCGGCTGCCCGCGCATGCGCGCTGCAATCCCGTATTCGGCCAACGGCGCTGCCGGATGCCGAATGTAGACATAGGATGGATGAGAGGTATGTGCCAAATGGACCAAATTACTAATAAAGTGCTAGTGCATTGCTATGGTTAAAGATACCGAAAAAGCCGGTGATACATAACAGTGCATGAAAGTGCTTATTCCCTTCAACAATGGATATACAAAAAAGGACAAAAAAATTATTATTATCATAAAATACTATACAGAAAGTAGATTCAAAAATGTGAGAGACCTACAATTTATATTATTAAGCCTAGTAAAAGAGAAAACTTTTTGTTCTATAACATGAAAAAATAAATAATAATAAATCCCCAAAATGAAAAATAACCAAATACAAAAGACACACACTGTCATCCACTCATACTAAATATATGCATGGGCCCATGCACACTCGACCAACACACATACAAAAAGATATTATATAACATATCTGTATACAATCAAACAATATTTCATATCAAAATTTCCACAAAATCAATATACGTAGTGGGTACTGAAAACTTGTCAATATGACCGTATCTGTTGCATATATACGACTAAGATCAGGCTTGAATTCACATGGTGATGGGGTGGGGGTCAGGGATGATGCAGATCAAACAGTTTTATAACAGCATTAGATGCGACGTTGAAATCAAAAGAGAGAGACACAGGAGGGAGTCTTCTATCAGGTTGAGACCTAAATCTAGATACAGTTGGAAAACAAACAAGAATTATACAGAAACAGTGACACACGTTCTAGTGCATGCAGGAGGACAGTGTGGAAGGCTGTGCGTGGAGATGGATATGGTACACGCATACCTAGACATGGAAAGGAAAGAAAGAAAAGGAAGAAAAAGAAGAAGGAAAACGAAAAAGGAAAAGAGGAGGGGGAGAGAAAAAGTGGATGAAAACCCCAAAAAATGTGTGATGTGTACATCCTAAATGGAGATTGTGGGGAAGATGAGGAAGAGTGACAAGTGAGAAGCACAAGCATGAAAGTGAAGGCAATGTGAATATATATGACCCAAGTGACCAAAGGGGGAAGAAAAGAATGTGAAGAACCGTGCAAGAAGAAGGCAGAGAGTCAGGGACAAAAGGGAAAAGTGAACCCTGAAGAGAGAGGGAGTGAGTGAAAACAAAAACAGTGCCAGTGTAAGTGCCAGGAAGGGGTCACAAGAGCACAAGGTGACCCGGTAAGTGCCAACCAGTGTGGAAAATGGCTGTGTAACCATGAGTAGAAGAAAGAGAGAAGAAAGAAAGAAAAAGAAAGAAAGAGAAAAGGCACAGAAAGCGAACGCAGGAACTGCCAGGTGGTGAGTGGGGGGGAGGGTGGAAAGGGGGGGGCGGGGAGTTGTGGGGGAAGAGGAAAGAGTATGAGTGTCCTAGGAACAGAGGGACCTTATGGAGAGAGGAGAGAATACCTATTTTTTGTAGAAGCCAGAGAAGAGCATTTCTTCATTCATCCCCCGAGGAGCCAATGCTGACAGCTCAAAAATCCATTTGGCTTCTAGACGGAGTAAGGCAGGCATCAGGTCCCCTCCCCGTATGTTGGGTTGCAACTTATCGAGACCTATGCACTGAGTTGCCATCATGTGATTGGCTGATTAGAAATTAAGTGTTAACGAGCAGTTGGACAGGTGTACCTAATAAAGTGGCCGGTGAGTGTATATATATATATATATATAATATAGTTATTCAATTGTTCATAATACTGCATTCTGTTCTGCCTCCATTCTTGTTATATGTGACATACACTCACCGGCCACTTTATTAGGTACACCTGTCCAACTGCTCGTTAACACTTAATTTCTAATCAGCCAATCACATGGTGGCAACTCAGTGCATTTAGGCATGTAGACATGGTCAAGACAATCTCCTGCAGTCCAAACCGAGCATCAGTATGGGGAAGAAAGGGGATTTGAGTGCCTTTGATCGTGGCATGGTTGTTGGTGCCAGAAGGGCTGGTCTGAGTATTTCAGAAACTGCTGATCTACTGGGATTTTCACGCACAACCATCTCTAGGGTTTACAGAGAATGGTCCAAAAAAGAAAAAACATCCAGTGAGCGGCAGTTCTGTGGGCGGAAATGCCTTGTTGATGCCAGAGGTCAGAGGAGAATGGGCAGACTGGTTCGAGCTGATAGAAAGGCAACAGTGACTCAAATCGCCACCCGTTACAACCAAGGTAGGTAGAAGAGCATCTCTGAACGCACAGTACGTCAAACTTTGAGGCAGATGGGCTACAGCAGCAGAAGACCACACCGGGTGCCACTCCTTTCAGCTAAGAACAGGAAACTGAGGCTACAATTTGCACAAGCTCATCGAAATTGGACAGTAGAAGATTGGAAAAACGTTGCCTGGTCTGATGAGTCTCGATTTCTGCTGCGACATTCAGATGGCAGGGTCAGAATTTGGCGTCAACAACATGAAAGCATGGATCCATCCTGCCTTGTATCAACGGTTCAGGCTGCTGGTGGTGGTGTCATGGTGTGGGGAATATTTTCTTGGCACTCTTTGGGCCCCTTGGTACCAATTGAGCATTGTTGCAATGTCACAGCCTACCTGAGTATTGTTGCTGACCATGTCCATCCCTTTATGACCACAATGTACCCAACATCTGATGGCTACTTTCAACAGGATAATGCGCGATGTCATAAAGCTGGAATCATCTCAGACTGGTTTCTTGAACATGACAATGAGTTCACTGTACTCAAATTGCCTCCACAGTCACCAGATCTCAATCCAAAAGAGCATCTTTGGGATGTGGTGGAACGGGAGATTCGCATCATGGATGTGCAGCCGACAAATCTGCGGCAACTGTGTGATGCCATCATGTCAATATGGACCAAAATCTCTGAGGAATGCTTCCAGCACCTTGTTGAATCTATGCCACGAAGAATTGAGGCAGTTCTGAAGGCAAAAGGAGGTCCAACCCGTTACTAGCATGGTGTACCTAATAAAGTGGCCGGTGAGTGTATATTGTTGTTATGCTGCCATCTGCTTGCCAGGATGTACATGTGCTCCCTCTGCTTGTTTTGATAACATTTCTAAGTGGGTGTGGCTTTGGAGCCATGTTACCTGGTTATTTCCTGTGACAGCCATTTTAGGTTGCCTGTAACTGGGAACACACACATTTTGGACTACTGAAGCATCAATTTCTGACCAGCAGCGACATGTGTCAGTATTAAAGCAGCAAAATGTGTCAGTAGCAAGTATTAGCTACTCAATCAACAGCATCAAAAATCTCAGAGCGACCACAATAGTGCACCAGTGTTTACAGCTGTATCTGAGGTAAATAAACCAAGTCTTGCTTCACATCTGCATCTTGTCTAATGTATCTGAGCCGTGGTTCTGTCTGCTACACATTCAGGATACGAAGGTAGGAAAGTTTCCCAGTTACTATATACCAGCCAATTACTCCTTCAATCGCCTCCTGTGGGAAGTCAGAAATTGGCAGAAATTGGCTTACTGCTCATAATCAGTCAGAAATTGTTTTAAAGCCCCAAATCACAGTTATAAATTGGATTACAGCCCAAAATCACAGTCAGAAATTGTTTTAAAGCCCAAAATCACAGTTATAAATTGGCTTACAGCCCAAAATCACAGTCAGAAATCTCCCCTGCAACAAGCACATCTGTAGTGACTCTGCCTGGCTATTTTACATGTGCAGTGACTCTGCCCAGCAGCATTTCATGTCTGGACAAGCCTCAGGGGAAGGTGTATGTATTTGTAATATCCTATACATGCAGCAAGGTCTTCCTCAGACCATACTCCTTCTAAGAGACTTCCTGTAAATACTTAACATTGCTGAGGTCACAGAGATTTGAAAACCCTGCAATTCACCTAAAAACAAAGATAGTTCACCTAAAAACAAAATGGCTGAAAAAGATACTAAAACACAGCAAAGACAAGCTGAAAAGGAACTCACACTTCCAACAGACAAGATTACATAACCAAGACGCTCTCTCACTAAAGGACACTAAAGGTCATTGAAAACTATCACACTACATAAGAGGAGTTCTGTGATGCTTCAAAGTTAACGCTGAGAGGCTACAAGATGCTGTTACAAGGCTAAATACAGTGTACGAAAGATATGTGACTTTTGGCAAAGTATATCACCTTCTTAAAAGACCCAAAAATTGATGAAGCCTTAACCGAGCTGAACAAAGCAGAATCATTAGAGAGAGAAAGAGACGCCATGGTGCAGAATGCTAAAGCTAAAGCAGAACTCCATATCTCTCATTTAAAGGAGACTAGATTGCATGGAACAAATTCATCAAATTAGTCACAAACATACAGATCATCATGTTTGAGAAGCTCAGTCCTGAGTGACAGATTACTAGAGGCCCATATAGATGCAGAGCAATCCAAAATAAGACATGTCTTCAGAGAGAAGGAATTAATGGAAAACGGATAGGCTCTGATAAAGACTCTTCAAATAGTGATAGAAGAGGAAGTCGCATTAGCCAAAGTAAAGGTACTTGAGCAAGCATTGAGCCAAGGTCTTGATCCAGTTTGCTCACCACCACAGGAAACAGACAATCCAGTGAATTAGTGCTGAAACAGTTAACGGCGCGCTCCCTATTCTCAGTACTGTTCAAACTGGCAATGCTGAAACCTACAAGTCAGCTATACCTGAGGCTCGAATGCTGTCTGTAGCACCTGCAAAAACTAATAATCATCACCGTGATGTACCTTCTCATGGCCAGTTATCTCAGCAAGATGGCTTGCTATTTTTTCTGTTTTCTCCAGTTTTATTCACAGCATAATCAGTGGTCATAATCAGTGGTCATCAGACCTTCTTAATAGCTCAACCATGCAGCGACCTCATTCTACCCAGGAACATATCACCCTTTAACGCCAAGCAACCCATATGCCCAGGAGATACCACAAGTTCACAAGGCAACAAGCAGTGAGAAAGCAGATATGTCTGAGTTTGCTAGGTATATGGTTAGCAGGGAGCTGACCAATACCGTCTGATGACGTGCAGAAAGCTGCCATCGCCAACCTTAACCTAACCGCAGAGCAGGAGCTTGACCTCCTGGTCAAGTGTTTGGGACTAGGCTCTACAAATCACATCAAGAACCTCATGACTGTCTATGTGGGACAAGCAGGAGCAGGTCTTGTCGCTGCCTGGCAGAGACTTGAGCGTGCCTTTAGCAATAGAGAAATCCCTATTCAAGAGATTGCAGAACATTCCAAAGATTAATCTCAAGGAGGTCAACAAGCTAAAGGACGTAAATGATCTGCTCATGGAACTGGAACTTGCTAAAAGAGACCCTCGTCAATCTGGATTGTGCTATCTGGATACCGCCCATGGGGTGAACCCAAGTGTCACAAAACTTCCAGACAGTTTGCAAGAGACATGAGCAACATCAGATTCAAGATACAAAAGGACACACAATGTCACTTTTCTACTTCTGCATGGCAGGGACAATCTAAGGGTACACAAGGTGCATCAACAGTGTAACGGTCCTGACTATGCCCTGTATGCCCGGAGACTGGACTTGGGGTCGGTAGTGATAGGAAATGTATGTTTGGATAAACCAGAAGTTGACTCTTTAAAGACTAATGTGTGTGGGGATTGATGCACGTCTTACATCAAACCATGCCCTCATCACTATAAGGTGAAGAGAAACATCCTGGCCTCATACAAGTGCCTGATGTCTTCCCCCCATCCTATGCTGATGACCTGGGGAGATCAGTGTTTCTCACAACTAAGGATGACAATAAAGTAGCCTTGTCAGTAGCGGAAAGAGAATTTATCAAGATAATGGACAGTGAGTTCTCTAAAGATTAAACCAATCATTGGCCATTGCCCTTGCGAGCTTCCAGGGCAAGACTCCCAAATAACCGGAAACAAGCTTTGTCTAGATTTAACTCTCTTCAGTGTACCCCAAAAAACAAGCCTGAAATGAGAGAATATCTATGGATTAACTGACTAACGCTTTAAGATGCTAGAGGAGCTGCGAAGCAGTTGAGGTTTGCCTGTGTAAGCAACTTCATTGGAGCATGTCGAGAACTAAATATCGACACAAAGTCCATCCAAGATCACTTGGTGGAGAACAGTTGCACCTGGAGTTTTTATCCTCCACATAGTTCCCACATGGGAGGCACCTGGGAAAGGATGATTGGTATCTCATGCAGTATCTTAAATTTTATGGTAATGGATATGAATTCTTCAAGACTAACACATGAGACTTATTCTTGTTGCTGAAGTTTTCACCATCATCAATTCAAGACCCGTTGTGCCAGTATCATTGGATCCTGAAACCCCAGCCATTATGAAAAAATATTCTGGAAAACCATGGAGAACTGGCTCCATCCTTTAACCCCTTAAGGACGCAGCCATTTTACAGCTTAAGGCTCAGTCCCATTTTTTGGATTCTGACCTGCGTCTCTTTATATGGTTATAACTTTTGAACACTTTTACTTATCAAAGCGATTCTGAGATTGTTTTTTCCCCACATGTTGTACTTCATTTTAGTGGTAAATTTTGGCTGAAAAGTTTTACATTTATTTACAAAAAAAGGGAAAAAATGATGAATTTTTAGAAAAATTTGCCATTTTCGAAATTCAAAATCACCGCGTTTTCAGGCAGATCTATTTACCACCTAAATAACTTGCTGAATAACATTTACCATTTGTGTACTTTACATTTTCATAATTTTTGAAATGTTTGGATAATTTATTTTGACGTCACGTGGCCTACAAATCGAATAGCGATTTTCCGTATTTTCAGAATTGACTATTTTGGGGATAAATACTGTTTGAAATTAAATTTTACATATTTAGCATCAAAAAAACCCTATATAACCAACCCATTTTCAAATCTGCACCCCACAAACTATCAGAAACAGCATTTACAAAGATTGTTAACTCCTTGAGATCTTCATTGTAATTGAATCAAAATGGCGGTGAAATTTAGAATGGTCAAATTTTGTCGGTTATACGTTCATTTAGCTCTAAAATTTACACATTTCCAAAAGATAAAAAGAGACAACCCACCATAAAATTTGTTCTACAATTTCTCCTGAGTGCAGGGACCCCCCACATGTGGACATTACTTGTGTTATGGGGGCACAGCGAGGCGCAGAAGGGAAGGAGCACCCTGCAGCTGTCAGGATTTTAGTTTTCTCGTTGCCCCCTTTTGCAGGCTATAAAATTTTCGTTTTTCCGTTATTTGGGTCATGTTACGGCATTTTTTTTGCGCGATGAGATGCTTTTTCCAGTGTTACCATTATGGGGTTGGTATCACCTATTGTTGAAAATTTGGGAACTTTTTTTGAGGTCATGAGTAGAAAAGCATCAATTCTGTTCTGGATTTTTTACTTTTTTTTTTTCGTGTTCACCGTATATCCTAATACTCCTGTTATCTTTATTCTATGGGTCGATACAATTATGGGGATACCAGACATGAATATTTTTTCTTATGTTTTATTAAATTTGCCAAATAAAACCGTAATGTGGGGAAAAATCAATCATTTTTGCATCGCCGTCTTCCAAGTGGCATAACATTGTTACGTTTTTGGCTACAGAGCTGGTTGATGGCTTGTTTTTTGCGGGACATGTTGTTCAGTATCATTCTAGAGTACATATGTTTTGTTGATCACTTTTTATTGCATTTTTATAATAGGTAAAAATCATAATTATGGGCAGGTTTTTAACATTTTTTTTTTGCGGCGTTCATCATATGGGTTCAATAGTTATTTAGTTTTATTCTATGGATTGTTATGGACGCGGTGATACTATATATGTGGGGTTTGTGTTATGATTTAGACTTTTTTGAGCGTTATATGTCTCTTTATATGTTTTGGGGCTTATGGGCATTTTTAGTGATTTATAAAGTTATTTTTTATTGAAAAACATTTTTTTTTTACATTTTTTACTTGATCCACCATGGCATATGAACAAGCAATCATTTGATTGCTTGTTCATGATAATACTCTTCAATACTGATGTATTGCAGGGTATTAGCAGTGCCAGCCTATGCAGATGCATAGGCTGACACTTTGCCTTTAAGATGACGTCACAGACGCCATCTTAAAGGCACTGCCTTCAGGCTTCTCTGGGGTCCCGATCGGACCTTAGAGGTGCCATAGCAGCGATCAGCCCCCCCCGAAAATGGCGCGGGGGGCCGATCGTGGGGTAAAGACCCCCGGAAGGCATGTTGACCGCGGCATTTAACGGGTTAAACGCCCGCGATCGGAGCCCACTCCGACCGCGGGTGTTAGCCGGGGATGTCAACGGTAGATTACCGTTGAAATCCCGCGGCTAACGATGCAGGTTCGGCTGCTATGCAGCGCTGCACCGGCATCGTCTCTGCGCAGTAGCTGTACTGTGCTGAGCGCTAAGGGGTTAAGAAGGGCGAGGAGTGCTGGTACTAGCCTTCATTTGGAGTATACCATATGCGGAAACTTAATCAAATAAGATTCGTGTTTGACTCATGCTCCAAACATCAAAGTGTATCTCTTAATGATGCCCTTCTCACAGGTCCAGAATTTCTGCTGGGACAGGCAAACAAACATGAAGACTTCAGCAATCAGGATCCAGATAACCGGAATAATCCAGAAATCTGCGGTTGGTGCGTTAGTCACTGGAAAACAGCCAGCCTCCATGCTCGGTTGTCAAGTCTTTGAACGTTTCTCCAGTTGCAGGAGACTCGTCAGAATTATCGCAAGGCTAGTTCATATTGCAAGATGCTATCACCATACACCTGGAGATAAAGATTGTTGTGGTTGGCATATCTGCCACAAACCCTTCCTTGCAAATATCTCATAGTGAATTCCTTATAATATGTCATGTGCGGCAGGAAGAATTCAATTCAGAATGGAAGTGCCTGTAAAACAAGCAGCAGGTTCCAGTGAAAGCCATATTGACAATCTAAATCCATTTATGCACAGTTTTGGGTTGTTAAGGGTTGGTGGTCGACTGAGTCAAGTTGACCTGGGAGTTGTGGAGCAGAATCCTCTCATTCCCAGAAAACATCACATCACCATCTTGTTGATCCGACACCACCATGGAAAGAGAGAACACCAAGGTAGGCAGATTACAGAGGGCAAGTTACAACCTGTAGACCTTTGGATTGTAGACATGAAGAAACGTGTGGCACACTTACTGTATCACTGTGTGAATTGTCAGAAAGCAAGGGGAAAGCAGTTACACCAACAGATAGCTGACTTACCTGCAGTCAGACTAACTACTGAGCCACCCTTCACTTACGTCTTTGGGCCATGGATGGTGTCTGCATACAGGACCCATGACGGCCATGCAAACAGTAAGCGATGAGCCGTACTATTTACTTGCATTTGCATGAGTGCCAATCACATAGAGGTGATAGAATCTATGGATGCTTTGCGTCTGATTAAAGCTTTAAGATGCTAGAGGAGCAGCGAAGCAGTTGAGGTCTGACCATGGAAGCAACTTCATTGGAGCATGTCGAGAACTAAATATCGACCTAAGGTCCATCCTAGATCATTTGGCGGAGAACAGTTGCACCTGGATTTTTTTATCCTCCACATAGTTTCCACATGCGAGGCACCTGGGAAAGGATGATTGGGATCTCACGCGGTATCTTAAATTCTATGCTAATGGATGTGAATTCTTCAAGACTGACACATGGTTATTCTTCTTGCTGAAGTTTTCTTACCCAGAAGACTGGGAATCCAGTAATGCCAAGTAGAGAGTATACACATGCAAACATCTACCAAAAACAGTGTAAACGTGTACAATACTTAGCAGATTACTTCTGGAACAGATGGCAAAATGAGTATCATATAATTCTTCAAGGAAGAAGAAAATGACAACATCATTAACCAAACAAAAATGATTGGCTGGCCTATCGGGCTAGTTACAAAAGTTCTTCCCAGCAAAGATGGCAGGATTCGGAAGGTGCACTTGAAGATCTCTAGGAAGGGCAAGTCTGTAGGATGAACAGGGCTGAATTTTATTCCACAGATATCTTAGTGTTTTATATTGTATTATAACATTTTACTATAGGTTTTGGACTATATCTTCTAGACATTAGTTCATAATGAAATCCCCAAAGGGAATTTCAAATGGGGAGTATGCTGTTCTCCTCAGATTCTCCTCAGATTATAAAGCTGGATGGTGTATGCGTGTGTATGTAAAGGAATCTGTACCGCCACGTTTACAATCACCAAATTTTGCACAGTTGTTGACTGTGACTCGGGGAACGTCTTAGATAAGAGCCGAAACTTTCACCCCGCACTTTCCAAAATTCAATTAGAGACCAATTTATGTGCATAAACACCCCTTTTGGGTGCATTATATAAAATACATGTGTAATCTGTGTGGACGTTTGAAATAATGTATCATTTGGAAGTATTCAAACTAAACAGATTTTAAAATATTGTACAAACAAATCTTCAATGACAATTTTCAATTACATTGTTTTCTTAGATTCAGTAAGACAATAGATTATTCCATCTGAATCATTAGCATCAATACATTCAAATACCTTGTGAAATGAATCATTCTTTTTTAATAACTACTAGGTACATTTGTATCTGGATGTGGCAAAACTTTATCACTTTCAGAGCATTACATGTTTATTCTACATTCTCATTCATTTTTGCTTTCAAAAAAATATAAATGCTTATGTTTTAAAACTGCAGACCTTTCATTTTTCTTAAAACAGACAATTGATAGATACAATAGTTATCTTCTCACGTTAACCTATCACTAATAGATGCGCTCAATTTCATATAATTTCAATATATTGTCGAAAATATGCAAAATCATGATCATCAATACATATATATTTCAGGCTTTTTTATATTTATTAATCTAATGTACATTATGTACATCCCAGAATCTCTGACATATTCCGACATTTAGCCTATTATTTTATAAAATATAATTTAATTTACTTTAAAACATACATTTGTAAAATGTAGCTCTCATTATTGTATTTCATTAATCCATTATGAAAAGAAAATGTCAACCTGAATAACATATTGGGGCAGATTTATCAAGCTGTCTGAAAGTCAGAATATTTCTTGTTGCCCATGGCAACCAATCATGGCTCAGCTTTCATTTTACCAGTGCTCATGAATATTTCAAAGGGGAGCTGTGATTGGTTGTCATGGGCAACTAGACATATTCTGACTTTCAGACAGCTTCACAAATTTGCTCCATTATGTCTATAACACTTAAAATAATGGATGCAAGGTAACATCTATTGTGTGCTATGACATAGAGTATTATAAGAAATACAATATGCAATGAAAGGTGGTAAACCTTGGAATAAGAACATTTTTATTGTCATGCTGTTGGAAAATTATTTATAGGTTTTGGGATTTAACCTGTATCAGATAAAATGTGACCAGTTTACTTACAGCTTCCATTTAGTGCAAAGGGTGTTGACAAAGAACATCACATAGCACCATCAAATATTTTCTAAAGCTTTCTCAAGAAATTATTTCACAGTAATCACAGTAACATCATATTAATGTTGTCAGTAGTTATTGATTGGGTGCTTTCATAATATTTAGCTGGTAATACATACCCCTTAAGGACATTGACCTTTTTCATTTTTGAATTCCCATTTTCACCCCCATTTTCAAAAAGCTTTATATGTACAGAGCTGAATAAGGGTTTGTTTTCTGCAAAATAAATTTGTATTTAATATCCCATACCATTCACTAAGAAGCTGGAAAAAATTGAGAAGACAAATATATGTGCCATTTTCTTTTGGACCCGGCTTTTACAGTTTTCACTATGCACTCCAAATGACACCAACCCTTTATTCTTTGGGTTGGTACAATAACGGAGATACTAAATTTAAATATGTATTATTATGTTTTAGCAGATTTTAAAAAAATGTAATCTTTTGTTCAAAAAAAGAATTCTTCATTTTTCTTTTTTGTATACCTTTTTATACTTCACTGTACTGAGCTTTTTTTGCAGGATGAGATAATGGGGCACATTTACTAAGAAAGTAGGAAAATGCACTAAAAGTGCTCTGCCTGTATATAATGTTCGGTGCGCCATATTCATTAAAAACGTGTGCCAGAAATCATGAATCTGGCGCTTACGTGCTATGGTCCGATAGTGTTCAACAATTTTTTTGTGGTGCACCTTTAACATAGGGCGTGCAACAGATTTTGCATGTTAAATCTGGAACAGCCCTTAATTTGTGTTGCATAGTGGCTAGTGTAGCTGTGCCACAAAATGGTTGTGTGTGACACATTTGTGGTGCAGACACTTCTTAAATACCTGTGCAAGCAGTTTCCACTAGAAAGAATGTGCAAAGTCTGACAGAAAACTGTTGCAAAGCCGTTTGTAAATGGGCCCCAATATTTTTATTGCAACCATTTTGGGAATTATATGACCTTTTAAACATTTATTATTAAAATGTTCATGTGTTGCAAAATGACAAAAAAGTACTGACATTTGGGGGCTATTCTCCATTATAGGGTTTGCTACTGGGAATAACCGGAATAACCGTTTTTATTTTTGATAGATCGGGCATTTTGGGATGCAGCAATACTTAACATGCTTATGAATGATTTGGCTATTTTTATATTAGTTCTAAGGAAAGAAGATGATTTTAGCTTTTAGGTTTTGATTTTTATTTTTATTTTTTTTTTATTTTGTATTCTGAGGGTGGTGATGATCAGGTGACTTTTCCCGGGAGCATTAAAATGGTTAACACCCATGATCAGTGTCCATACCATTCTAGGGTGTTAGTGGTGGGTGTTTCCTGATTTATGCAAGATGTTTATTTAAAGATGAAGCACAATATGATTACTATGGTATCACTATCTGGCTTTCAGTTATTATGATAATTATTAAGATCAAGAAATATTGTTTCACAGCTCTACCACAATTAGAGAATCTAGTTTGTCCAAAGACAAAAAACACTATTAGTGATCATTAGTGATCATACACGGCCTAGGATGCATATATTGTCTCCAGGTTATGTGGGTTTATTTCCTTTAATGCACATTCACAAACTCACAGTGCCACTGTGATACATTATGGGTATAGACTCTGAGATCCAGACTGGAGTAACTTGAAGTAGAGCTCAGATGGAATCAGGTCCACAACAGTTGTGCAAAATATACTGGTTCTTTTATTGGTTGCTATGCGTTTTGGTTCTAATACATGGGGTTAATCTTTCACTATGAATTTTGAAAAGGAAACTATTGTTTTTCTATACCTTGAACTATCATATGAAAAAAAACTGTATCCACACTAAAACACTAAAATTCATACTAAATCAAAAGAGTAGACAGTAATAGTTTTCTGGACTACACTAGTGGGCACTACCCGAAATTGCTTAAAAACGTAGTCTTTAGTCAATCCATAGACTTAGGAAAAATTGCACCGATTTATCTGACTACAAAAATCAAGCAGGGATGAAATAAAAATTTAGACAAAAAAACGACCCGATGCTAAGTCAAGCTCTCAACCTAAATAAAAATAGATCCCAAAAAGGCTGTTTAAAACCAAAAAAGAAAGATAAATACAATCTGACTAATACTGGATCATCCTTTTTGATTAATTTCTCACTACCTATGATAGGGGAAATAAAGAAATTGAAGAATACTGAACAAGCAGAGGGGTATCCTACGTATGGATCCATTCTTGAAAAGTATAATACCAGAGCAAGTGAGGATCATATTTAGAAAATCAACATTTATCAAAAATGTGATCGCTCCTAGCAAACTAAAAAATGATATGGAAGGAAAAAATTAAAAAAAAATATCAACACCTGGGGTAAAGAATGTGGGCATATTAAATGCCTTTGCTGTGAAATTATAAAACATAAAGTGACATCATTCCAATCAAAGACCACAGGAGAAGAATTTAAAATAATTGAAGCCCTCTCCTGTGCATCTTATTATGTTATATATCTAGTTGATTGTGCCTGTGGTCTTCAGTATGTGGGTCGTACCATCCAAACCCTAAGAGTACGTATGAATGGCCACAGGCACAAGGCTAAAATTGGCCTATCGAAACACCTACATTTGGAATACGAAAGAAATTTGGTAATAATTAATGTTGCCCCAATAGAGCAGATTCCAAAAGAGAACAAGAATAGGACCAAAACATTGAATTGAAGAGAGTCCTATTGGATAATTAAATTAAACTCTTTGCATCTATATGGCCTCAATGAGGTAATAGAATCAGTATGAATCTTTTTACTGTAATACTGTATTTATTATTCCCCTTACAAAATATATTATTTTAATAATATAATATTATTACTATTACCCCTCTTTCCCCATATTTCTCCATTTTGCCTACTGGATTCAATATGTTATATATAAAAGCTCAGATAACTATGTATCTCTCTATAATCTGCTTTAACAATCCGGGTAAGAGAGCAGCACTAAGAGAACATTAAATTAAAGCTTTATAATATTACCATACCAAGGAAAATAGCCCATTTTTCCCCATTGGGAGGCTCATTGTTTTCCTTATTTTTAGCTTTTGTATATACCCGCTGAGAGTAGATATGATGAGAACTTGAGAACAAGCGACTCACACCTCCAACTCTCCACAAAAAGTTAGATACCAGGGAATTGGCAAAAGAGCTTTCGGCTATTTGACCCCTATCGGCTTCCGTAGGAGACCTGGTTGTCAGGCAACACCTCCGACTCTCTGCAAAAAGTTAGATACCAGGGAATCAGCAAACAAGCTTTAGGCTTTTCAAGTTTGGAGCTCAGAGCCTTACCCATTATACAACACTAACTGTCAGTCCACCTTGGCAGAGAAAGGCAGAAAAAAAAATGAAAAGATTGGCGCCAGGAATCTCATTCTACATTCCACATTTCTATCTACCCTAATCATATCCATAACAATGTTACACAACGAGAGGGCCCTGTCTTTTTTGTTTCCTCTCTCTGACTGTCACTAGAGGAATACAGTCTAAAGGTAGAGAGACCCCCTTGCCCTCCAGCTTTCTCTAATGTGATAAATTACACACACATAAATACAGTTAGCCTACATAGGGTGAGGCTAACCTACCACTATATACTGAGAAATAAGATTATTTTACTTCGTTTTGAAGGTGTGTGTACTAAATGTAAATCCTGGTCTTTCCTTTGTAGAATGATACCTCTTAGTCATACATTATTACACCAAAACGTGTGGGCAGTCATGTGCAGGAGACACTAGGGAGATATAGCTGACAGATGAAGAACTAATCCATAGAGAAGACCATGATAAAGAGATGTGATAATAATAATGCTGGGCTGAATTTTATGTTTGAAGTAATTTATTTCCTAGATATTTGATAAAATATGAAAAATGGTTAGGAATTAATGAAAAACCATCTATTAGAAAAAGCTAATCATTAAATAAAAGGATTTGCTCGCTGTGGGATAATTATTGAATTATAAGGATTATGTAATATAATTACATGGAGCCTGCTTATTAATGTATAAATACTACCTCAACAAGGAAAGTGAGGAATAGATTTGTGGGACTCTTCCACACATCGGGGGTCATTTATCTTTATATTTCTTCCTGCTCTTTTGCTACATTTTTGCGACATTGAAACATTTGTGTGACATTTTTTGCGACATTTGTAACAAATGGCTCAAAAAGAGATCTTAAAAAAAGAAAACATTTAACACAAGAAAAAAGTGAGATTGATAAATTGCCAAAGAAGCAGATGAAAAAATGACAGGCAAAAACTAGCCACAACAAACAGAGACAAGAGACAGAAAAAATGGCCCCCATTGTACCTAGCTGTTCATTTACGATAACACTAATATTAGTAATAAACATCATAAAAAAAGATATGAATAAAAACCCAGAAGAGTAAAGCCAATACTACAGGCACTAATAGTCTTCTATATTGAAAAAAGTAGTAAGGTTAAGCAATCATTCAGTAAAAGAGGATAAACTTTACACCACCGAGTCTACTGTTGCTGAGCTTTCTACATTGGTCAGGTTATCATCCAGTTACCTTCAAATGCGGTGTCCCTATTGGGCAATACCTATAGCAAAGTTCTGATTGAGAATCTTGTAAAAGAATGGACTTCTTTTTATTCAAGTTACCCAAAAAAGGTTATACAGAGCAAAAAGCATTGAAAGAACTGAATACATTTGCTCAAATAATTTTAAATTTAGAAGAAACATGACTTGTGCTCCTATGTTCAGCAATTTACCAAATCTCTTTTTTGAGACCTGGCAGATTATGTGCTTAATATAGACAGAGCCCATGGGCACCAAGACCAAACAATCTTGCCGATGTGATGACATGATACAACTTTTTTCATATTTAGAAACTGTTGTTGCATTCCATTAACCCCTTAACGCTCCGGCGCAGAGCCCCTTAACGCTTAGAGCTACGGCGCAGAGGTATAAGGTTTGTATGAAGAGGGCTCACGGGCTGAGTCCTCTTCATACAGAGGTGGGGGTTGTTGCATATTGCAGCAAACCCCCACCGCTAATAACCGTGATCGGTGCTTGCACCTATCGCAGCTATTAACCCTTTCAACACCGCACCCCCAACGCTCTTACAATCGCCGCGCCCCCGAACGTCATCGTGGGGCGGCGATCGGTTGACATGGTAGCCTCGGGTCTTCGTTTGACCCGAGACTATCTGGCATCTGCAGATTCGTTACAATGAGCCAGTGGCTGATTGTAATGAATGTGCTGCAAAAATGCCATATATTGCAATACAGAAGTATTTCAGTATATGTTAGGAGCGATCTGACTATCTAGGGTTAATGTACCCTAGATGGTCTAAAAAATTGTAAAAAAAAAAATTAAAAAAAAAGTTTCAAAAATAAAAAAAATTAATAAAATATTAAAAGTTCAAATCACCCCCCTTTCCCTAGAACGGATATAAAACATAATAAACAGTAAAAATCACAAACATATTAGGTATCGCCACGTCCCAAAATGCTCGATCTATCAAAATATAAAAACAGTTATGGGCGGAGGTGACCTCTGAGGCAGGAAATGGCGCCCAAATGTCCGAAATGCGACTTTTGCACCTTTTACATAACATAAAAAATTAAATAAAAAATTATCAAAATGTCGCACAGACCTCAAAATGGTAGCAATGAAAACGTTGCCTCATTTCGCAAAAAATGACCCCTAACACATATTCGTGCGCCAAAGTATGAAAAAGTTATTAGCGTCAGAAAATGGCAAAAAAATGTTTTTCTTTTTTGTACACATTCGTTTAATTTTTGAAAATGTATTAAAACACAATAAAACCTATATAAATTTGGTATCACCGCGATCGTACCAAACCAAAGAATAAAGTAGGCATGTTATTTGGAGCGAAGAGTGAAAGTCGTAAAAACTGAGCCCACAAGAACGTGACGTTTTTTTTTCAATTTTTCCATATTTGGAATTTTTTTTCAGCTTCGCAGTACACGGCATGTTAAAATAAATAACTTCACGGGAAAGTAAAATTTGTTACGCACAAAATAAGCCCTCACTCAGGTCTGTACACGTAAAAATGAAAAAGTTATGGATTTTTGAAGTTGGAGAGCGAGAAATGAGCCGAAAAACCCTGCGTCCTTAAGGGGTTAAAATACAAACTGGGATTAAACTCTCTGTAGACATATCAACCACCACACTTCAAGGTAGAATTTGACCTCATTGTCCCATTAAAAGTCTTGTTCAGAAGTCTTACCAACAAGCCCAATCTAGAACTTGGAGGAACGATTTTCCATTTTGGAGACCTGGTGCATACCCAAGGTCAAGAATCTGTATGCACACCCAGCAATAGAGGAGAACTTATTGACCCCTAATAACAGTACTAATTAGTTTCTACTTGTACTTAGTTATTATAATTGACTAAATTCATTTTGCAGCCAGTATTGTTTTTGTTTATATTTCTGTTCTTACGTACAACTATGTATGTTCATGTCGCTGCTCATGCTTGAACTCATTTTCCTGTGTTCATATTCTACAATATTCTGCCACAGGGCTACCATTCAAAGTCAAAGAATTTAATAACCCATGTTCATTCTTGTGGTTGGAAGATAGGGTATAGCTAAGTGATACTTGCTGTCTCCCAAATACAGATTTTTATACTTTTTTATACTTTAGACAGAGTAAGGGAGAGTAACGCCCTTCACCGGCCCACTCCCGGCAGGCTGCGCCCCCTCCGCTTGGCCGGCCACACCCACCCTTCACGCCCCACTGGCGTGAAGGTTATGGATTGGGGCAAATAATCGCAAGTGCTAGCAATAAGCTAGCATTTGCGATTATTTTAGGGTCCTGATAAATATGCCCCTTTGAGTACAAAAATCTGTAACTGAATTTCTATATTCAGATGATGTAATAGGGTAGTCACTACATTTCTATATTCAAACAGTGTAACAATGGGTCCTCCCAATTCAATTTTAGGGTTGATACATTGGACACATGGCCTATGCCTTGAAGGTGCTGGCATGCCCATCAGTAAGTGAACATGTGTTCAGTACCACTGGGAGTTTCATCACTGAAAAGAGAATCCTATCCACAGCAAATGTGGTCATTAGGATGAATCAGACATGGATCCCTCGTGCCTTGGATGTGCTAGAGCATGAGTGAGTGGTTTAGGTGTTGGATACCTCTTCCATCGCCTCTTCCACTCACACCACCACATCCAACTCCTCCTCTGCCTGTTTCAAAATGATTATTCTAGTAGTGTAGATTTGATCATATTAGCCATTAAGAGCAGAAGAAGAGTGAAAAATTCTGGTAATATCTTTTTTGAGGCAGAGTATAATTAATGGTGTAGCCTTCGCCAGGATACATATAGTATATTATAATGGAGTGAGAATAATGGCCTCTGGATACCCATAGCGCCTTAGGCCACATTAGGAATAACTTTGTCTGCTACTTATAAGGGGTCATGTATCTTATCTCTGTAAGTGTTGGCTGTCTTTTTTTCCATCTGCTTCTTTGGTAATTTTTAAATCTCACTTTTTCCTTATTTTAAATGGATTTTTTTTCAGATCTCTTTTTGAGACATTTGTTACAAATGTCGCAAAAATTACACAAATGTTGCAAATCATTTCTTTCCATCCATGCATTTAAATTTAATTGAATTCATTTGCCATATGTAAACATTTCTTAAATTAGATGTTATTAAAAAAATGTTCCTGTGTGAAGATATTTCCTCATAAATGTAGTCATGTTGTCCCTTAGAAATGAGATAGCTTCCTCGGATACGACCACCTCACATTTTGGCAGCAGTGGTCAGACATGCGCTGACCACCTGGATTCAGTGTTCAATACCACAGGACAGCTGTAGGACATGCAGTAGCTCCCAGACAAATCATATACAAAGACTTTTTGTTTCTTTGTGCAAACCCTCCAGCAGAAGTGGCCGTAGAAGAAATGTTTATATATGGCAGATTAATATATCTGGATGTAAATGCCCAGACGAGAATACCCCTTTAAGTATAGTTTCATCAGAAGGTTTTTGCACTAAATTGAAATGATAATTGTAATTTGTGACTTTTAGTACTTCTGGAATAAAAGATAAATATGTCTTACTGAAGAAAAACAAATGTCCGACTGACATTTTCAAAATTGCAATGCACCAAAAAAATGTCAGGAAGAAAAATAAAGATAAATGACCCCCATAGTATCTTATAGTGAAGTCAGACTAAGTGTTTTGGCATACTCATAATTTCTTGTATTGCAGTGATAATAACTGCACCTGGATACATAATATTTCTACAGCTGTGATATAAACAGCATTTTGTTTAGTTTTAATTCTTTTTTATTTCTTAATTTTAGTTTTGGATTTTAAGCACTTTCCCTACACCACTTATTTTAGTATAGCAAAATTGCCCACATTTTGTGGACCTTTACCCCTTATTAGCCCTCATTTTACAGCCATTTTTGGGTGTTATAGTTTGGGCCTTCATTGATTCGAGAGCTCCAGCGATCCATAACCCGAGTCGCAGGCGCACCCGTGTGCATCCCTTTGCCCCCGAAGCCAGCCTTCACTCTAACTTACCTTCCCTGGCTCCAGGGGTGGTCTCCATGGTCCCCATGCTAGGCAATCACTGGCTCTCTAAGAATTAAAGGGCCAGCACACAGATAATTGGTGCTGCCCAGCTGCCTCCCCTGATAAATTCCCAGACATTTTCTGTGTCCCCTGCCAGATATTTGTGCTTCTATCCTTGAGAGAAAGCTGTGTTCCTTGCCCTGTGCATCTATCTTTATTTCCATTGTGACCTCATTTCCATTCCTGACTTTGCTCCTGTGCTTCCTGTCCTGACCTACCTCTACGTCCCCAACTCTAAACCTGTGCTGCCTGTCATGACCTCCTCCCTGTCCTCTATCACAGTTTTGCCTTACGACTCCGTACTATTCCTTGGCCGCCACCACAGACATTATTCTCTGATCTGGAGTGTCCGGACGAGAATGAAGTCTGCTGCGATTCACTTACATCATGTGCTGGATATCCTGCATGTGTTGTTCCCCGCTCAGGTCCTGCAGAGTTCACCATCTTCTTTGCGGTCCATGATAACAGTTGAGATATATATGTATGATCAAGAAGTAGACTAGTGCTAACTAACTAATGATGGACTAATAATATAGTCTTGTGTCTGTTAGTCATGTAGTCTTGAGTATGTAGTCAGATATTTAATGTAGTCAAACAAATGTCAGTGCTCTACTCTTTAAAACAGCTGTTCAACTTTAATGAGTAATCTCACCACCTTCCCTCATCCCCTAGGTTTCGTGCTTCTACCTCCGTTCCCCTCCACCAGATCCGAGTGCAGTCCCCGTATAACCTCCGTGTCCGTGTTGCACTGTTGGTCCGATTTCGGGAGATTAGCAGATTTCCAAGGTAAAGGAAGAATTTTTTATTGTGTATACTCACAAGGATATGGTTAAAAAAGCATAAAATGCTAAACACCTCTTCAGTTTTGCCTCTTCAGGCTACTCAATTGGTGTCTATTGTGGGAGAGTGCCGGGTCAGTGGCTCCTCTGGACTTTTTACTCCTTGTTTCCAGAAGTTCAATTTCTGTAAGACATAGATATTGCATGTAACTGTAAATCCCAGAATAGGACATTGAGGAGGCATTTTATTTGTATTGTATCTGTTTCCATACTTTATCATCCATTATAACTTTTTAATTAAATAATCATTTTCCCCAAGTTTGGACTCTGCATTTTCAAGGAACAATTCCTAGGTAGAGCAGGTAGAAGGATAATCCCACATATTACAATGTGTAAATGGCAACTGTCATTGATAGACTCACTCATAACATTAGCAATATTAATTGAACAAAGAGCGAGCCAGCAATATTAATCTTATATGAATGTCAGTAAAAATCTTAAGCTTCAATGTTAATGGGTTGAACTTGCCCTAAAAGAGAGCAGCACTTTGGAGAGAAGCAATTGCCTCTATAGCACACATACTATGTATACAGGAATCTCATTTTGCTAGATGCAAACCTCCAAAATTCAGCCATAAAAGGTTTCCAGTCATAATTCAGGTCAACGCGAATACTAAAGTAGCAGGGTTCTGTATCGCTATACAAGATTCCTTGTATAATTTCAAGCTATTGAAACTGTGGTAGATAAAATGGGTCATTTACTTTTCTTGGTTTGTTCTATTAACTCTAAAATATTAATTCTAGTCAATATATATTGTACCAACTTATCCCAAATTTCCTTTTTAAGTAAGATCTCGAAGAGAGTAAATTTCAAAATTCAAAAAGGAAATTTAATGCTGTGTGACTTCAATCTAGTTCAAGATAGTAGGATGGGCTCTACAAGTAGAATGTCTCCCCCATCACTGACACAATGGCTTCAGGGTAAAGGTTTATTTGATTATTTTTGTTGTCTGAACACCGCCTTGATAGAATACACCTTATTCACTTTCTCTAAACTGGACCTATCTTTTGTAGACAGGAACACATTATCAGGGATGACCAAATCAGAGATTGCGGTAGCCATGTGGTCCAACCACGTTTACATTATATTAGACCTCACATTAACCCCTAGGATCCTCCCAACCAGAATATAGAGATTTATTTTTAGTATTCCTTCACTTAAGACTAAGATAGAGCAGGATATGTGTGAATTTTTTTCACACTAACAACCAAGATAATATTGCAAGCATTGATTTATGGGCAGCACATAAGATAGAAATAAGAGGCACCCTAATGCAACTAAGTGCTCAACATCAAAAGTTTAGGGAAAGGAAATTACATGAATGTCTCCAGGCAATAAAAAAAGCTATAGAATATCATCCAGAAAGGGTATTAGCTTAATCACATGCAAAAAAATAAGGGGCATATCAATGGCATATTTTTATTGTGCAAGGAAAGACAGACAAGCTGAGCTACATGCTAATGTGGGAATCAGATATAGGGGTGAAATTTGATAATGAACAATGGGCAAACACCTTTAGCTGGACAGCCCAATGTTCACCTTGTATTAACCACTTAGAACAAATGAAAAAGATGCATCTAAGATGGTATCTCACACCTGAGAGGCTCTTTAAGGGGGGAATGTCTTTTATTCCTCTATGTTGGCGGGAATGCAGAGCCAAAGGTGACCAAGTGCATATGTGGTGGTTATGTCTTAAACTGACCTTATTTTTGCTACAAATAGGGGACTTGATTCACATGGTAACACACTCACAAAACGTTATTTCTTCTCAATTAGCTTTACTCCATCTAGGGACTGAAAAATTCCCAGTAGCCCAGAGATGGATTGTTACTTATATATTGATCACGTGCATAGTGACAAACTGGAAAACAGCACAAAAGCTAGATTTAATAGATGTTTGTAATAAAGTAAACACATATATGTACTTTGAATTAACTATGGCTACAAATCATACCCTGTGGGAGAAATCACCTTTTTCGAACCCCCAAAAAACAGTTTTTACCCTTAAAGAAAATTCTTAGATGTATCGGAAATTATATTTCAATAGATAGGCTATATTTAGAACCATTTGAAATATTTCTCACTTTGGATGCGAAGTGAAACTTTTGCCCCTCCCAGGCTGTTGTAGTAAAATGTGCTCCTTTTGTACACTATTAGTATTGAAATATGAAAGCAATATCCGTATGTAATTGTGGGGCTTTTTTTTCTTGTATTGTCTTTATTTGTTGTCTTTTTTGTACAGCATTTATATACTGTATATGTAAAATAAAAAAATTTAAAAAGAAAGCACATGCGCCACTCATTGAGAGCTGCCCTAATTGATCAGTATAATAAATAACTAAACTCTAGAAGGGATGATTACTGTACCTCTCATAACAAACCAAGTAAATTGAGGGCAGCAAAAGTAATTACAGTGGTAGCAGCCACAGCAGCCGCTATGGGGCCTGCAGTGTCACAGGGTCTGACAACTGACCTCACTCTAAAGAAAGGAGGATGTGCACCATTATATACATATTATGCTGCATTCTATACAGTATTATACATATATATATATATTTTGCCCAATGAAAAGCTGCATAGAAGACAGACTTGAAAAAGTTTGGTCTATCTAATAAGTTTAATTAGCATCCATCTGGAAGTCATGTACCTGGTGCAGACTTCCCACATTGGCTTCATGCTTGTGAAGAGACAGGCCATGCCAAAGGCCTATGGAGCTGTGGCAGTGAACTGATACAGAGAGTGTTTGTGGTGCCTGTAGTAGTGGGCAGTAGGCCTTTACCTCGTGAGGTAGGGAACCTCAATGTATAGTTAGTGCCAGAGGGGCATATGCTTTATTTTGATGTTTTCTTTGTTTTGTATTACTACCAAATAAAACTGGCTGCGGTCAGTTGTATCCAAATCGCACAATGTGGACAGTGATTTTACTGGAATACTGGTGAATTGTGCCTGTACGATGATCCTGGACACAATCCCTTACAATTAGAGATGGTTGAATCAATTCAAACTAAGTGGAATACGATACAAATTTCAGGGAAAATTCGATTCGTCAAAAATCCGAAGTTTACACTGATTTGTGGGAACAAAGTTTTTTTCCCCCTGCTTTTTTAGCGAAATGGCTGCAAACACAAAGTGTTCCCAGAACTCTGGAAAGGAGAAAGGAACACCCTCGATGACATCTGCAGACCTTTAAGCCAATCAGCCACCAGCAGGCTTATTTGATGTCACAGCCCTATAAAAACTGTCAGCCATTTGCAATCATGGCATTTCCCACTGCATGTGCTATCTCTAGCGTCTAGCTGCTATTACTGTACTGTGCTGTAGCGATTTCTGCTCCAATCCCAGGGTGTGCATTTAAGGGGATCTGTATACCCCAAATACCAGTTCTTTTTTGTTACTGAAGCCACTAGGAAATCTGTTTCATATACACACAGCTGCTATAGTGATTTCTGCCCCTCTCCCAGGGTGTGTGTTTAAGGGGAATCTGTATACCTCATAAAAAAGCAGTTCTTTTTTGTTACTGAAGCAACTAGGAAGAAATCTGTGTCATATTCGCACAGCTGCTGTAGTGATTTCTGCTTCGCTCCCAGGGTTTGCGTTTTGGGGCATCTGTATAGCGTGAATTCCCATACTTTTTGTGTTGCTAAAGTTGAGAGCAAGAAATACATGTCAAATCCACGTAGTTTATAGAGTGATTTTATCTCCAATTGCAGGGTGTCCATTGTGGGGTATCTGTGTAACGCAAATTCCCATACTTTTTTTTTTTTTTTTTCAATAATTTTTATTGATTTTTTTTTAACATACAAGGTATCAGAAAAGGGCTTTCGCCCACGTTATTCCGAACGCAGTCAGAATTGTTGTTAATAATGTATAAGTAAACTTCACAATGTTCACAGAAGAGAACAATCAACATATCTATGAAAGTTAGATCAGGCTATACATGTCTATTTACTATGTTTGAGTTGTTAGAAGCTCGTTTAAATGTGTCCTGTATATATATTGAAATACAGTAATAGTCTTAAAACTTAAATATCCTATTTTGGCAGGTAGCAAAATGTTCTTAATAACACATATTTAACAATGTAGTAAAAAGTATAAAAAGTATAAGTTTGTCCGCTTGTAATCCCTATGACTAAGGTATGTAAATCAGTCGGTTGTGTACACACTATATTTTAAAGTATAATGATGAGGACCACAGTGCCCATTTTTTCTGAAAAGATAATCTGCGTTGGGAGTGACCGGCTAGGGTGGCTTCGTAGGCATATGTAGTATTCATAGTGTCTATGACCTCAGAGAAGGGTGGGCTGGTTGTTTGCTTCCAATGCCGTGTAATTATCAGTTTTGTGGTGACTAATAGATGAGCGATCACCACTTTTTGATTTGGTTTAAATGATTTAAGGTCCATCAGTAGGAGTGCTGTCTTGGGTGTTAGAATGTAAGGTCTGCGGATTAGGGATGATATCAACTTATTGGTCTGCTTCCACAAAGGGGATATTAGTGTGCATTTCCAGAGAGTATGAAGTAGTGTTCCTGTGTGTCCACAACCCCTCCAGCATTTAGATGATGATGTTGGGTATATGAGATGCAGTCGGGAGGGTGTGTAGTACCACCGGAGGCATGTCTTTATCACAGCTTCTTGGAATTGAGTGCACGTGAAGATATTGTATATATCCCTTAGGGCTTTTTGCCAATCTAGGTCTGAGATCTGTTTGTCTAAGTCTCTAGCCCAGTTTTCCATCGGTTTAGATTGTGACAGCAGGGATTTGTCATCTAGAATATTGTATATTGTCGATATTCCCTTTGCTTTTTTCCCTTTCCCTGCAAAGAATCTGATGACCTCAGTATTGATTGATGGGGAGGAGGTTTGGAGGGTTGTGAAAAAGTCGTTTAACCTATAGACTATTAGAAATTCTGACTCTGGCAGTTGAAATTTAGTATTAAGATTTTGAATCTCTATTTTTCGAGAGTCTGGTTTGATTTCAAATACAGACTTTATTCCCCTTTTTTTCCAACGCGTCAGATTCAGGTCATGAATTTGATCCTCCAGAAATTCTATAGGAATCTCTTGTAGAGGAAGTTTAGACGTCTGTTTCATTTTTTTCAGGAGTGCTAGCCAGCTACAGTCCGAGGCCTGTATAGTGTGGATTTCTGACTGCGGTGGTTTCAAATCCCACAATGCTGCAATCAGTCTGTTTTTTAAAGATGAGGTCTTAGTTAGTGCTAATTCCAATGGTATCCACGCTTTCTGAGTGTTTGAGTTCCACCAATGTGTCATTTGGTCAACCATACACGCTGTGTGATAGTCTTCCAGGTTTGGGACCCCCAGACCTCCCACTAGTCTATGTTTCATTAATATATTCATAGAGGTTCTTGGTTTTCTGCCTTGCCATATAAATTTAGACATTTGTTTCTTGGCCTGTACAAAAAATGTTTTGGGAATGATGATAGGAAGAGTACGGAACAGATAAAGAAATTTGGGTAATATCATCATTTTATACAATGCAATTCTTCCGAACCATGAATCTATATGGTTGGCATATTCATTCATTTCCTGATTAGTTTTGAGTAATAAGGCCGGGAAGTTGTGTTTAAATAGGTCATTTGTAGGAGATGATAGTTTAACCCCTAAATAATCTATGCTGGTTGTTTGCCAGTCAAGATCAAATTCTCGTCTGAGGTATTCTGTTTGTTTAGTAGGTATGGATATAGGTAGGATCTGTGTTTTGGATACGTTAAGTTTATAGAATGAGATCTCACCGGATTTGTTCAGTAAAGCCAATGAGTGTTTTAAGGAGGAGACGGGGTTGGTGTGCATTAATATCACATCATCCGCGAAGAGAGCGAGTTTATGTGATGTATTCTCTATCTCTATTCCTTTAATATGCTCATTTGCTCTGATTGCTTCTGCTAGCGGTTCTATGGATAGATTAAAAAAGGTGGGGGAAAGTGGGTACCCCTGTCTTGTCCCATTTGTCAAGTAAAAAGATTTAGACAGGACTCCGTTTGTGAGAACTTGGGCATTGGGATTAGAATATAGTGCTTTGATGGCCGAAAGGATTGGGCCCAAAAAGCCAAATTTGTCAAGGACCGAGAATGCATATGACCAGTTAACCCGGTCAAACGCCTTTTCTGCGTCAACCGTCACAAATACCGCTGGTAGCTGTTTCTTCTCACAGTATTGCATTAAGGAGATTATTCTCCTTGTATTATCCGGAGCCTGTCTGCCTGGTGTGAATCCTGTTTGGTCATTTTTGATAAGGTACGGGGTTACTTTCATCAGTCTTGAGGCAAGTATTTTGGCATATATTTTAGTGTCCCCATTTAGAAGCGATATGGGTCTGTAATTTGACGTTTCATGTGGGTTTTTTCCTGGTTTAGGGATTGTTGTGATAATGGCATTTAGCATGTCTGAGGGAAAGCTGCCTATCTTCATGGCCTTATTAAAGATTGTTTCTTGGTGCGGGGCTAGTATGTCCGCAAATTTTTGATAGTACTCATTGGCAAAACCATCAGGTCCTGGGGCCTTGTGCTTTGGTAATGATTTTATTATAGAGATAATCTCTGGTGTCTTTATAGGGTTGTTTAATTCTTGAAGCTGGGCTTCTGAAAGTTTTGGAAGTTTGACACTTTCTAAGAATGTATCAATGGAGGCCTGAGAGGGGATTGGAGTTTCTGGATTGTCTTTCAGATTATATAAAGCACTGTAATAATATTGAAATGCTCCGGCAATCCCTCTTGGTGACAAAATCTTTTCTCTAGTTGTTGGGTGAATTATCTTTGCAATTTTGCTTTTCTGCATGCGTTTTTTAACTTTGGAGGCTAGGAGTTTCCCTGCCTTGTTGTCTTGTGATTAGTGTTTTAATTTCAATGTTTTAAGATTTTTTTCGTATTTATATAATAGTAAATTACGGAGGTGGTCTCTCTCTTTTTTCAATCGCTCAACTAGGGAGGAGTTTAAAGCTTTTTTATTTATTGTTTCTAAGTCTCAAATGTTTTTTAGTGTGCTTTCTATTTGTGCATCTCTTTTCCTTTTTATTCTCCTACTCAGATCCGAGATAAGTCCCCTTACATATACTTTGTGGGCTGACCACATTGTAAACTCATCTAGGTCAACTGATCTGTTATAATGATAGTAGTCCTGTATGTATTTTTCTATTTTCTTTGTGTTTTGGTCGTTTGCTAATAAGTATGTATTTAGTCTCCAGATATAGTCGTTATGCTTGGGGTATTGATCACTCAGAGAAATGGATATAGGAGCGTGGTCTGACCACGAGATCTCTACTATTCTGGCCTCTTCCACTCTGTCTAAAAGATCCTTATTTGCTAAGAATAGGTCAATTCTTGAGTAAGTTTGGTGACGCAATGAAAAGTAAGTAAAGTCTTTCTCGTCAGTGTGTAGGACTCTCCAGACATCAAAAAGCGAGTACTCTGAGACTACCCGGTCTAGTCTGTTGTTAGAGTTGGGCTTTTGTGATGTAGTATCTATTTCTGGTGTTGGGGGGGCATTAAAGTCTCCACAAAGGAGTAGGTTGCCTCTTTGTACTTTAGTCACCACCTTCATTACCTTACTAAAAAACCTAATCTGGTGTTTGTTAGGGGCATATATGTTCACCAGGGTGAAATCTATGTTATTGATGCTGCAAACCACCACAACGTATCTACTCTGTGAGTCTACTATTTGGGAGTGCATTTCCACTGCTAGAGTATCCCTAAAAGCCACCATCACACCTCTTTTTTTTTTTTTGAATGTGGACGAAATTATTGTTGGGAAACTTTTGTGGTATAGTCGTGGGGGTTTTTCTACTGATAGGTGAGTCTCCTGTGCGCATAATATGTCACATTTTTGAGTTATAGCCTCCCTCCATAGAAAAGCTCTTTTCTGCGGACTGTTCAAGCCCCTCACATTCATGGAGACTAATTTGAACCCCATTATCAGCTTTGCTCACTCTGCTACCTCCACTAAAGTGTGGTCTCTTCCCCTCTATATATTCAGTAGGGCGTCAAGCTCTTAGAGTGTTGTATACTATAGTGTGTACTCAGCACCTATCGTACAATTCAGCGGACAACAGAAAAACAAAGAAAATTGAACCTTAATAACAAATATCAAATTAACACAGTGTTAGTATTATTTTTTAGGTACAAGTCACGTACTCCAATCTAGAGGGCAAGAGTGGTAATTACACGAATGTAGCCCATTTGCTCCTGAGCAGTAAAAATTGTGTATGATATTAGTGTCCAACTTATATATAACTAGATAATAAGTCATTATAATTGTTACCATCAGGCGTTACCCGGGTTACAGCCACCTTACTTTTGGCTAGCTGCCTGTATGTTCCAGCTTGCCCATTATAGTTCCTCTGGTAAGTCCCAGGTGTTGATTATTCTCAGGCCATCTTCTGGGGTGTGCACTACATGGATTGTGTCCTGGTGTTTTATCAATAGCTTCGTCAGAAAGCCCCATCTATACGAGATTCCATGCTTCCTCAGTAGGGTTGTCAGGGGTTGAAAATTTCTTCTGGCTTGCAGTGTAGCCGCCGATAGATCGGCATATAGTTTCACTGGGTTGTATGGTGTGGGAAGAGATGGGTGCTTTCTGGAAAAGGCCAGCAATTGGTCTTTGGTATGGTAAAAAGAGAAGCGTGCTAGAACGTCTCTGGGAGTAGAATCTGGCAGATTTTTTGGCTTGGGGACTCTATGAGCCCTGTCCACTGATAGTTCATACTCTGTGAGAGCATTACATACTCTCGCAGTTGGTTGTTAGGTATGGATTCTGGAATCCCTCTAAATTTAATGTTGTTTCGTCGATTGCGGTCTTCATAATCGACCAGTTTAGCTTGCATCTGGGCGACTTTTTCTTCAAGATCTTGGTGACCGTCTGCTAGATTGTTAAATTCAGAGGCATATTCTGCCATTTTGGATTCTACATGAGTAACCTTATCTTGGATTTCTGTAATAGTAGATTGAAGGGGACTCACCACTTTTAGGAGGTTTGATGTTAAGGAGGTCCGCAGAGCTTGCAGCATGTCCTTGAGTAGATGTTCTGTCACCGTTTTGTCTGAGGTTTGAAACGCTGTGAAGGCGTCTGTTTCCTCTTCCTCCATATCTCCTTCATGGCTTGTAGATCCATTCTCCCACGATTCTGCATTTGGGTTTAGCTGCGTCTTCTGTCGCTGTTTCACTGGACTACCCGTTGGTGTTTGGGGTTGTTGTGCGCCTATGTCGGCAGTTCGGTTGTGCTTAGGCCCCGCTCCACTTATAGTTGTATTTTTCTCAGGGCGCACATTCTTGGCCTGTCTCAGTTCTCCGGAGGCCATTTTGTCCACGTTCGGTGATGGCGTGTCAGACCACCTATCTGGGATCTCAAATTCCCTCTGCGATCTCGGGGATCTCTCTTTTATGCAGCGTTCTTGTGCACGATGGTTCGCTGGGCTTGTTACCTGTTTGCTGGTAAGTTTGCTCTCTGGTCCGCCGGTGCACTTCAGCTTCGTGGCGCCAGCGCCATGTTTGCCGCGACTCACGGTGGCCGGGAAAAACTGCGGGATTCGCCTGTTGTGCAGGTTTGTACTCTCACCCCTCTTTCCCATAAGCTCGGGGTGTCTGGTGGAGCACCTGTGAGGGTGCTGGGAGTCGCTGAAGAGGGGTGATTGCTCTGTAATGCTGCTCAGGAGACGGAGCTCACGCTTCATGCAGCCATCTTCACAAGCGGCCAAACCACGCCGCCAAATTCCCATACTTTTGTGTTGCTAAAGTTGAAAGCTAGAAATACGCATCAAATCCACATAGTTTAGAGAGTGATTTTCACTCCAATTACAGGGTGTCCGTTGTGGGGTATCTGTATAACGCAAATTCCCATACTTTTGTGTTGCTGAAGTTGAGAGCAAGAAATACATGTCAAATCCACGTAATTACTGTGATTACCCACAGTGTCAGACAGAAAGGTGGCAGGTAGAGCAGGCAGAGGTCACAGCACAGTAAGGGGACATCACAGCAGGGGTGACTCTCTGAGGCCAGAACTTCCATTGTCATCTAGCGGCAGTGTGTTGATCAACAACCCAAAGGTTGTTGATTGGTTAACTAGGTCACCCAATTCCTCAAATATAACATCTGACAACCCCAGCCAAGAATTTGTGGGTTCATCAGATACAACAATTAGTTGGCATGCCCTAGGAGCATGTCAGCAGCCCTCACCTGTCCTCAACCTGCCTCTGTCCTGTTCATTTCCCTCAGCCAGAGAGCTACTAGGTGGTGTGGGCTCAGTGACACTATACAGTGAGGACAAAGTTCTTGAGGACAGTCAGCAGCTGCTTGGCAGTGAAGAGGTGGGGCAGACATCCGCTGCTTCATGCAGTAGGCAGGCTGAGCAAACTGACACCGTTGAGAATAGCAGTGACAGGGAAACGCAAATCACACATGGGAGCCGGGTGAAGCAAGGGATTCATCTTCGTCAGGTGAAGAGAGTGTCAGCTTGTGGGTCAGGCAGCAGAGCAAGCAGCAATTTGCTACTGTGGCCGTGAGTAAGCAGGGTGGCAGCAGTGCGAGGACGGGAGCCAATCAGCCGCGTGGTACAAACCAAGCTTCTCAGATCCAAGTAAGCAGTGGTACAGGGGGAAAGCGAGGCAGCTGTGTTAGTATCACTCAGTGCAGAGTGTTGGCAGCAAAATCACGCCCCCGCGTCAACAAATGCAGCGTCACCATCCACCATCCACTCTGTGGCTTTCCATTTTGCTGCCAGCTGTGGGCTCCTGCTGCTGCTGATGCCACCTCCACACTCTAATATTGTGCCACTCTGTGACTTTGTGTTTGTTTTTAGCTTTAGCACTACTAATGATGGATTATTGACCGATTGAAAGCAGTCACTGACGGATGAAAATAAGGGCAAAATAATCAGTGATATCAATGCAGAATTACTGCCGACACCACTGCACACTTTTGGGGGGTTCTACATGTATCCACGTTTAACAGAAGAGGTTCTGTCGTAATCTATGGAATCATCTGATGTCAGTGTAAAAAGAGGGCACTCTTGGATGTTATTGTGGGATCTTGGCCCTCAGCTCAGTCCTTTCGAACTGTTGCAGACGTGACCTTGTCAGGCTGCATTCCCGCTTTGCTTATTTGGTGAAGTTGGCCTCTGTAAGTGCCCATGGAATTGAAGAGTGAAGCGATTCTGAGAGCGGCAGCTGTCATGTGCGTGTCATACTAAAACACAGCATTGTGTAAAGACAAAACTACGCTCCCTATGCATATTTAAGCATGGCACAACATTCTACAACACCCTACAGCCTCTCTGCAGCCAGGAAATACCTGTATTCTAACGTGATTCGTCATGATTCGATTCAGGTCGAATCAAATTTAAAAAAAAAATTGGCAAATCAGGTCAAACCGAATTTCAACAAATTCACCCATCTCTACATACAATATATAAATGTGCTTGTGTTTATGAGTGTAATTTGCTATTTTTTAAGCGGGAAGGGGCATAATGCACATGCAGAAGTCTACTATGGGGCCCTGCCTCTCCTAGATACGCCCCTGATCTGCATGGTTAAATAACAATTAGAGGGTTTGAATACCCTTCCACAGACTAATACAATGCTTATCAATGGCTGGGTAACTTGTGATATTGTATATACATGCATTTGTCTTATTCTAATTTTTTAAATTTCTTACCCAGGTGTGAATATATTATGATCCTTTTAGATGCTATATTTATATATTTAGATATATTTACTACTTTTTTTTATTCTGATGCTATTGCTCTTCTTTCTTTGATCTGTAATACCCATTTGGTCATGTCCCTTTAACAATTAAGGTTGTGCACCCGTCACATGCACTAAATAACCATTTTTTTGCCGAGTTCAAACATTTACCCATTGTCTACATGCCAGGAATCAGGTTGATGCAGCAACCATTGCCTCCTACTATAAGTGTAGACTTACAGAAAACCCTGCCGAAAACGCAGTGTATCAATCTTTATTATAAGTATATATATGTGTGTGTGTATTTGAGTGTAATATGCTATTTTTTAAGCAGGAAGGGGCACCATGCAGTGGTCTACCATAGGACCCTGTTTCTCCTAGATACGCCTCTTCATGGTTGAATGACAATTAGAATGGTTAAAGAGAAGACCTGTTGATATATTATTTCTTTTCTGGATTTTGTTTCACTGATTTTTGAAAACAGTGCAAGGGAATTCTGAATATGTGTGCTGAATATATTATGTCTGTCTCTCATGTATTACTTACATGAAACATAGGTTACTATGGAAAAATGAAGTACACTCATGGTAAGCAGGTTCTTGCCAGATTATGTTTAATTTTAGCCCATAGTTCCCTCCTATCTGAAGTATTCACCTGAAATCAAATCTTGTGCATCAAAAATTACATAATGTACATATAGTAGGTATAAACAAACTGAATTTAATTTTGAATTGTACAAATGTATTGGACATGCCGACAGCTATTGTTTGCTTTGAAAAAGAAGAGAGAAGAAAAAAATGAAGTAAGATGTATTGGCAGAAAGCCAAAAGCATCTACCAGCTGCAAAGCCAGTTGGGACATTATGTTTCTTGACAGAATATGTGTCATTCAAGTGCACAGCACTATTGTTCTCCTCACAGTGTGATGTGTGTTTTTGACGGGTTAGTGGGTATGTTAGTTACAATTAATCCTTTTGTCAGCCAAGGCTAGAGTAGCTTCATGTGTTACTGAACGCTAAAAATATGTATGGAAACACCAGAAAACAAATGACTCCCTTTGGAGAACTGAACATTAATAGTCAGTATTTTCTAAGATATTAAAATCCCCTATTAGAATAAGCCAGGTCTGTTTGTTCATAAAACAAAAACAATATAATGTGTGAATTCCTTTTAAATCCTAGAACATCTGGAGCTGAAATGTATAATCAACTAATGTTCCTGAAATAATCACATGTATACTAGTGGGCAGTCTAAAATGAGAACACAAAGAATTAATGAAAACAGTCCACTGTATGTTTAGATCTAAGTAACTACATTCTTCATGAATATTACATTGATTCTACAATGAAATCGAAAAGGTTCAGCTCACCTTCCTTGATTAACCCCTTGCGCACGGACAACAAGATGGACCCCACGGACTTCGGGTCTTAGATGCAATTCCAAACGAAAGAAGATGATCCAGTGTCTCAAGGGAGTATGATTATAAAATCTTGCTTTTATTAAGGATCCAAATAATACAAAATCTTCAGGCAAGGTACACAATCTCTTACATCATGGTATGTAGGAAATGACCATTGATTCTAGGAAATACATTGATTCTACGGTCTAAAAAATAATCATTCAGCAGTTGAGAGAGTTTGTACAAACATGTTTGGTATAAAGTTATGATTGTACAATCAATGCCCGCAGAGGGTATTTACAACGCTTCTTAATGGTGCTGCACATGTAAGATACAGGAGAACTGCAAGAAAATGATGTCATCAGATGATGAATAGAAGAAAGAATTAGCAGATGTAAGTAAGAGAAGATAAGTAGGAAGCCATGTTTAACATTGTCTAGTGTATATGTTACTGTAGACAATAACATGGAAAAATGACAGAATGTTAAATAGGAAGGTAATCTGAGTCATGGGACCCAAGAATGTATCTTTCCAGCTGCTGGCAGTATCCAATTCTTTTATCGAAGTATTATAGAAACTGTGGTCAGGGCCAACTGATAAAGTGGGCTTTTGACCAAAAGAAAATATATATAGCTACTTTTATTCACTTCATTGATTTTATAGATACTTTATACAGAAAATAATTCTTAAGACTCATTTGGGCAATCTTTACAATTGTCCCAATTCAGAGGTATAGTTTAAAGTGAACCTGTAGTCACAAACCCTTTTTTTGGCTCCCCCATGTCGCCCATAGTGTACACATTGCCAAAGAGTTTTTATTTAAAAAATGGCTTTTTCCGAAAAAAAATCAGGAGTGGTTTCCCTCACCATCCTCAGGAAACTGCTACATCGTGCATCCATTTCAAATGAAAAACCTCCCGTGTGCCCCATACCTCCTTCTCCCCATTGGTTTCTCCCTCAGGATGTCATATGTGTCTGTCCCACTCCTCACTGGCCACTCCAACGGGACTAGGGACACATCTCTGCATACAGAAAGGTAAACTTTCATCCAACTTAGCTTTTCTTTCAGAAAAAGCCAGTTTTACTATGAAAACTCTTGCAATGTGTACACTATTCTCTTTGGGGCCATGGGGAGGCCAGAAAAAGGGCTCCTGATGACAGGTTCCCTTTAATTTTACCATTATCAATTGCCTTGATCATGGCTAACTTATATGCTTATTATAATAATTATTTTTCTTTCTTCTGCTGTCTTATGAGCACATAAAATGTGTATATATATACTCTACATCTTATCTTTGATATTTTCCAAAATTATATAAACCACATCATTGTCTGGGGTTGGGTGGAGTGAATATTATGCTTTAAAGGAGTTTTCCCACCAACACAAGTTAGGCTGTATCCATGGGATAGGGCCTAACTTGCTGATCAGTGGTGGTCTCAGTGATAAGACCCCCGCAGATCACGAAAACGAGGGGTCCGACAGTGTCCATTAATCTCTATGGAGCTGTCGGAAATTGCCGAGCACCACGCACGGCGATCTCCGTCAACACCATAGAGATTAAAGGAGCAGAATGGTCATGCGTGGCCGTCTGCTCCATTAACCTGATGGAGCGACGAGGGGTCTGACGGACCCATTGTTTTCGTGACCTTTGGAGGTCTTAGCTCTAAGACCCCCACTGTGTTCATGGGAAAACCCCTTTAAAGGCTTATTTCAGTAGCTCAATGTATCAATTTTAGCCTTTTTTATTATTATTGTTCTTATCTTTTTTTGTGAAGATAAAGATTATACTTGTATATTTCTAATTGTGTTACACTATGCTCATATAGTAAATGCAATTTCCCTAAGACAGGCAAGGGGCTATTGTTATAAATGAGCACCTCATAGGAACCAGACTCCTATCATTAAAACCTGATGGTAGTTCTGTGGAAACTGTGGAACCTATTTGCATCCATCAGATTATTGTTGTTTGTGTTGTGCCCACCCTTCAACAGAAACTCATGTTATTGCTGTGGATCACAGTGCAGAAATCAACCTTTGCTATGTAAAGGTTAAGCTCCACCATGCTGCCATAGCAAAATCACAACATAAGAAATAATAGAAACTTTTGTGTGTTGTAGAATTATTGCTGAGGTAAATTCTGCAGCCTCATGCAAGTGCATGTAGTCTTTTTTGTAGTTGATTTTTATGAGTGGGGTTTTGGGTGCTCCCTCAAATGAATAAACTGTACCTTTGGTAGGTTTGCAGACTTTCTCTGGTCTTGAAGAGCACCAAAGCCAATCACAAGCAAATTAGCACATAAATGAAGACACTTCAAGCACAAAAACCTTTCAAAAGTCCTGCTACTGATACTGTAACTACATTTAAAAACAAACAGTGCCATTTCTCTCTATGCACTCAAAAAGGCACATAGCATGGCATTTATCCCTACACCACAGACATTGTCAATAAAGGCAGCAACATTATAATTGGCATATTTCAACTTAACCTTTGACGATCTCTCCCATACAAGTCAAATCATTGATAAGCCATTATATGTTCAGGGATCCAATATATCTCTAAACTTATTGTTTTCCTAATAAAGAAGGGCTGTCAGATGCTAAAATGGCTGGTTCCTCTTAAATCAAGCACACAACTTGCAATGGGATACAGTAAAGATCAGGCATTTTGCTCCTACCAATCTATGTACTCAAATCTATACATCTCTACACTTTGAGTAAGATACTCAGGAGGCTAATGTTGGGAAAAAGAGAGAGGTCTTATTCTAGAATCACATACAAAACCTACCGCACTGAGACTAAAATTGCTGGACCAACAAATATGCCCAGATTAGATTCAACACTGAAGTCAACACATCCATCACACTTTTGGGATACAGGGGATTAAAAAATCTAACAAAGCAGGGTGATGATATTTGTTTATGTGTCTGCAGATGTTATTCCTGGTTGCAGGCACCCTATGTCATCAGTTTAGATAAGAAAACACTAATATTTTTGGAGAGCATTTGAACATTTTGATACCATTATAAACCCTAGGACAGGTAATAGGTTCTCTATTAAACATTATTTTACATGGAAATCAGAATGTCTTATATATGTTTTTCATTGCCCAGGTGGGCTTCTTTATGTGGTTGAAATCACACAAAAAATGTTTTTTTCTAGAATTGAGCAACATAAATCTACAATGAGTACTGCTAATATTGACCTACCTGTTCTGTTTTGTTAGATGTGGCCACAACTATTGTAACTAAGATCTGAACTTACGCTGGGAGACAGAATTATTTTTCACTTAGATCTGACACTTGTTTTTACTAACTTTTGGTATCTGAATCTAAATAAGCACCCCTGTTTTTTTCTATTATGTCCAGTTTTTATGGTACAATATACCCTTGCTTTGTCCTACAAATATCACAAAATTAGCATATTGAAGGAAAAACTACCTAAATATACAATTTATTTACAGTTATTTTATTCATACAAAAGATATTTATTGTTATTGTAAGTCAAATTTTGTACAAGTAGTAAAGATCTCCAGGTTTTTCTGGAGTGTTCAATCTGTGGGCAATTTGCCTGATGCTCCAACAATATTTAACCATTGTACAGTATGTACACCCCAATACCATGCCTCAATGATCCACATCACTGAATGCATCAAGGTTTTTCTGGAAGTCAGCAATATGGCTATGCACCTTGATACTCATTTTACAAACATGCATTTTGAAGCTTTTCTAAAGTTTCTGGAGTTTCAGTGTAGTGGCTCTTTCCCACATTTTCTTCAGTATACTATCAGTGATTTTCATGGATAGGATAATGGCCCTTTGTTGTCTATTTGCCAATTCACACGTCCGATTTCTTCCATGTACCTCTGGTCTGCTGATACAAAATTGGAACATGCTATTTTTCACTTTTATGGAACAAAGACTTGAATAGAAGTCAATGGGGGGAATGTATTAAGACTGGCATTTTGGAAACCTGTTTTAAAATTCCCATCAACCGACACATGATGTGCTGGATCTACTTACAAGCTGCAGAAGCCTTATCCATCAGGTCAGACCTGTTTAGCCCTGACTTGAAAGAGATTTTAGCTGCAGTCTCTGCAGGTTTTCCAGTGAAGACTATAGTAACTATGTAGGACTGCCAAATGCCTACTCCTGGCCAACCAGCTCTCCAGAATGTGCAACATCCTCCACCGGGGAATAGCCTTTTCGTGGGGCCTGGAGTACCCAGAATACCAGTGTGGCTGGCGATTGTGGCCTTGACACGCTTATGTCATGGTGCTTGGTATGGGGACCGGAGGGCTGTCCTAAAGCCTGGCAGGTCTCCAGCAGTTGGTGTGTACAAGAAATATGAAGGGAGATGCTGATTTACTGGTTCTCCCTTAGGCAACCCCTTAGTATCTGTAAGCTTAGACCCTGGGTAATGGATGGGGAGCCCGTGGTGGTAGAAAGCCGTATCCAGGCTAACGGTTAACAGCAGATCTGGTACTGGAGTGGTCGTGGAGAGGAACCTCAGGAATAGTGCACTAGCGTGGTAGTAGATGCAGGCTGGGATGGAGCTGTGTCCAAACTGTGGAGGCTGCAGCTCTGGATTGGAGTCTCCTGACTCTGGTCCTGGGATTCGAGTGTCAGTACTGAAGGTGTGCTAAACACTGTGTCTCTCTTCACTCCATGTGCTAAGAGCATATGTTAAGACCTGTGCTCTCCAAGAGAGCTGGTGGTAAATGACCTTGTGCTCCTCCTGGTTGTATTCTCCTGGTCAGGTGGTCACACTCCAGTTTACATTGCAGCAACATCATTGGTCAATATCTTACATCCACTTAACTATTAATGAGGTAGAATCTACAGGTGCTAATTACATTCGACTTCCCTGCATTATCCCTTCATGAGTTGACTACCTTATTCGCTACTACTCCCTTGCCTATATGTTGTTACTGGTGTTGCATACACCCTAGGTAATCGGAAGAGCAACCCACGGCTCGGCTATGGACCACCGGCAGCATATGGCCATGCACACTACAGCATGTAGGGGTGCGGATGGTAAAGTGCAATTTTTGGAAAGTGCTGGCTATGTGCAGTGTAGTGAAGACAAGCTGCCCACAGCCCTGGAGACAAGCACTGTGGTTGGTGTTGGACTGGGTACACAAAGATGAAAACAGTACAGTTGTTGGCTAATGCTCTTAAACAAACTGTTTGTAAAGGGAAAGGTATGGTTTTATGTCCTGTAATCCACTCCTTGCGCCAAGGCCTGAAAATTTGTTTGAAAACTCGTCACCTAGGTGGTAATATTACACACATAAATGGTACATATAGTACATACACTATACCTGCCGTCTGAGGGTCTTACCCTAGTGTATGACGTCTAGGTGTCACTATTTGAACATCCCCAGTCCCCTAAGGACCCACAGTTTACAGAGGTCAAGCAATTATGAAGCTTGAGTTTGCGGCGTAAGACTGCGGTCAAGATTTGACAAATACAGATACAAAGATGGTCCAAAACAGTCTTGGCTACATACCGTATTTTTTTTGGCCTATAAGGTGCACCAAAAATCCTTTAATTTTCTCAGAAATCAAAGATGCGCCTTATAGGCCAGTGCGCCTTACATATGAACTTATACAGAAATGTACTACAGACAAGATGTACTGTACATTCACCAGTGTTTAATAGCTCCATCCCCAGAAATTTCCTGCACCTTCCCACACAGTATACAGGGTCCCTAGCTCCTGAAGTGCCCTGGCACCACAACTAACACTGTGCCCATCCTGCTCTCCCCTAGCACGGAGAGACCGGAGCCGCCATAGTGCTGACCACGAGGCAATCATCATCATCATCAGTAAACAATCCCCCATACCTGACAGCCCTGTAACAGGGGAAAGAGAAGGAGCCACAGGGAACCCCACAGGAATAACACCCTGGCTGAATAGGGAAAGAGAAGGGGCAGAGGGAGACCGCTTAACCCCTGCTGCATCACTCTGCATTAACCCCCAGCAGCCCATACCTCTGAGATCAGAGCTCTCTGACACGCTGAAGAATTCCCGGGAAGTGTAGCTGGCTTGGACTGTGCACAGGTCTTCCACCTGCTGGTCATTTTTAGGTACTGCCTTTGATCCTGCGCCTTATACTTAACAGGCATTTATTAGAGGTGCGCCTTATAGTCCGGTGCGCCTTATAGGCCGAAAAATACGGTACTTGCAAAGCCTGACAAAAGGTTAAATGCAAACTTACTTATACTATAGTTGTGCAAACATAATAGCCGCATTGGCTTTAACAGCCCAATGGGTACACAGCTTAAATGTTACATAACGTTTCTGGCAGCATGGCTACCTTGGGTAGCAGATTAGTAATGTCCATTTTCCTAGAAAGAAAAGGCATATAGTGCAAACAGAATGTCCATTTCTAAAAATGAAAGGCATAAGTACAAAAGATACAAAACTTTTTCCTTGGAGTTACCAACCATAAGTCTCTCAGAGAGCTCTTGTGAGTAGAGTCCATTCTCTGGGTACAGTCCTTGATGTGGGAAAAAGTGTAGCAAACAAAGGGTCTCCTCTTCACATGAGGGAAAGAATACTTTGGTGAGGTAGCTCTGCGTCAGCACAGATGAGTGCTATCATAGCTCAACCGGGGAGAAGTTCAAGGATAGTCTCTTGACTTTTAATAAATAAGGGCAGAGTCCCAGGAAAGTTTCTGGCTCAATATCAAGGGTATGTGGGCGCAGCCAAACTGGGAGTAGAAAAATCAAAGATATTTACATAACAGCAAAGTTAGTGGGCATCAGCCCATCAGGGTTACTCACTATCAGATACACGGTTAGGATCTACATCGACTTCTGGATCCTGTGAGGAAACAGCAGCTGGCTGGGGACACCTGGTGGCTGTTCTACGAACTGCAAGTTCGTTGTCATTCCTCAGGGGTCTAATGACATTCAGGGGTGGGACCGCCGTCCTCCGTGGTGTCGGCTTCTCCAGCTGGTGGATCCATAGGAGCCATAATCATAGACGGATCCAGGAACAAGTAGATAGCCGCTTAGCGCCCTTTCAGCCTCCAACTCTTCCGGGGCCTGGTCATCACCCTACTGAAACGTAATCATTGGAGGGACATCCCTTGCAGGAACCATGGGTTCTCCTCTCTCCTCTGCTGCTTCATCTTCCACGGAAGACCCGTGAGAACCCGCCACATGCCACACTTGCCGCTGGAGAGCTGACTGGGGTATTTCCTTGGACCAGGCCTGGTCAATGGATAGCGATGAGGCCTTTGCTCACAATAACAGTGGATGGGACACTCACATGGGTCACCGCTTGGGGCACCGCAGGCTGAGGGCCCTCGGGGTCCTCATTGCAGGCTGAATTAGTACCATTCCTCAGGTTTTAGGTCATTGAGTCGCTCTGGCAGGTCAAGCAGCTTTACAGACCGTCTGGGAATTAAGACTTTGCACCCGGTGAAGTCTTCTGTGGCAAAGCCGAAGCGCCGCTGCATGTGTTGCAAATGTAAAACTGGACACCTAACATGCCACCTCTACCAGTAGTAAATATAATGTGTCTGAAAATAATAATGGAGCACATGGATGTTATTCATATGTGGTGAATTTTTTTCTCAGCTGATGCTAGGGAACGTGATGTTCCGTCTTCTAATTTTTGCAAACCAAAACAGATCAACAAATCCTGTATGGACTGTTAAAAAACAGATGCAGATACAATGCCATTTTCTAATGGACTGAAAACTAGCTTTTTTTTTGTATACACCCTACATGAATGAGCTTGGGTATTTCAAAAAGAACCATAACTGATAGCATAGACAATGCTGAACTTGTAACTGTTGTCCCCAGCCCTTCTCACTTGAGGGAGATTTGCTAGCTCTAGTACTTCCCTCCATCCAGGCTTTAACCAGCCTAAAGTGAGATATATGTATTCCTGTAGCAGTGAATTACACTGATGTGAAACTTTACTTTGGGTAAAATTTCAAGTGACTAAACAGACATCTGTATACCCCATTTGTAATAACTGCATATCTAGTTCTATGCTCCACTCCTCTAGTTGAATGTCCAATGAGCAACTCATACTGGGGTAGAGTTATCTTTACATCTTCACGTTGCTAGTGGAGGTGAATCTGCTTTTGTAATTTGAAACTGTGGCCACCCATTAAAATTAGGCAGCAAGAGTGCACCAAGCCTGTACTATATGTAAAAGTGCAGGATAGTTATACAAAATATTAAGCAAGTGACATTTCCCACACTTTACTTCTGGGTGTGATTAGAACCCATTTAGCCATCCTTTAATACTTGCCAACACAAACTAACTTCAAAATGAAATTTTGGACGACTACAATCCTGACTCCTCCAATAGGGGAGGTTATGTACATATGGATACTGGTAAAAGGTCAGTTAGAAAGTAGACACCCTGCTCTGATGTGGATGTATTTCGAATCACAAAAGCTGTTTATTAGAAAAACTTGTGGACTATGCTGCTTTATTGTTCTCCTCCCGCTTCCCTTATTATCCTCTTTATTATTGATGATACCTTAGCCTGTGTGTTTGGGGGGGGGGCAATCCTCACCCACTGTGGGCAGCAGGGGTTTTTTAGTTGTTCAACAGTATCCTTACATTCTAAGGTTTTTGCTTGTGCACTTTTTTATTTGGTTTTGATCATTGTGTCTGTTTTCTACATATATGTTTAATAAAGATGGATTATGGATTTTTTTGTTTGGGATTTTGTCTAGATGTATTCTCCCAGCTCTGATTTGGCCTGTTGACTCAAATTGTTCTTCTTACCTGGTCACCCTAGTAAGAACAAGGAACATCTCACAATTGGGGCCATCAAATAGGACTCATACCCCTTTCCCTCTCTTGTTGTCAGGCTTGCACGTGTGGATCCTCTGGACCACTGCAAACGATGACACAAGCCACTACCTGGGACCGGAGTCTAAATGGTACCCTGTTTTCACCAGAGGCCGCTGCAAAGCAGGTTAGACAAGCTACAGCGTGGTACCACCAGGTCGTTCCTCAGCCGTGACTTGTCTGCAGTGGCGGCCAAGGTCAAGGTACTGAGACAGCAGACAATCTCGAGGTCAAAGTCCAGGCACAGGGTCAGGGCAGGCGGCAGAGATGCAATGTCATAGTCCGATCCGGGGTCAACAACAGGACGTCCAAGCAGATGGGTACGTGAACACAGCACACAGGACAGCAGCATGGAGGAACACTGGTACACAGGAACACGGAGGAGCTCAGGTAACACAGGAACATGGAGGAGCTCAGGAACACTGGAGACACAGGAAGGCTGGAGACACAGGAATGCAGGAGACACAGGAACGCAGGAGACACAGGAATGCTGGTAAATTGCAGAAGACACTGGAACGCAGATAAATCGCAGAAGAGCTTTCTCTCAGGCTGTTATGCACAAAGATCCGGCAAGAGTGTAAGGAAGTTGCTGGGTTTTTAAAGGGGATGTGATCAGCCAGTGCACCAATTAGCGTTGCGCTGGCCCTTTAAATTTCCTGAAGGTGCTGCGCACGGACAGAACTCGGTAGGGATTTCGGAGCGGGGAGAGGTGAGCTGCGCCAGCACCGCGCCTGAGAGCCCCAGGGAGCACGGGTGAGCCCACAACCCGCGATATGGGTTCGGGACCACCCGTGACACTTGTTTTGATAGTTTATAGTGAAGGGCACAATCTCTGTAAAAGAATTTTATTACATGTAAAATGAAACCTACCAAAAGAAAATGCAAGTTACACAAGACAACAGACATGACATCTGTCCTAAAAATGGTAATGCTTGGATGTTAACATCAGCTATAAACATTATAATTACATAATTGAATTTGTACCTATATGTGACTCAAGGTTGGATACTTCATTAAATATGTTGAAAAGGAATACATAAGTAATCTGATGGAGAAAATCCCAAGACAAAAACTCTAAATGAAGCTTTAAAATTATCTGTCAAATTAGGAGCTATTCAATAATTATTTTTGCTAGAATATAGCACCTGAAGTTGATTTTATCTCATTCAATGTTAGAATTGTATTTAATATTCTAAAAATAAATGGTAAATAATAAACAATGTAATCATTGAATATTGAGTAGTGGAATATAATTCAGAATGTCACTTTTACAACTGTTTCACAACATTACAGATTTTTAGACATTAAAGTCACATGCAGTGCCATCTAGTGTCAAATGTATAGAGTGAACGATCACAATATATTGAAAATATAGTAATGGTAATGTTCAGAGATAGAAATAATAAAATCTTACTTTGCCATCTGTATTTGTTGAATATTTTCAATTAATAAAAATATACATTCTTACACATTTTTTTAAATTTGTATTTTGTAATTTTTTTTTACGTAAAATAAAACATTTTGATCACAGTTTCATAAAACCAATTGCATTTCAGATCTTCAAATATACAGTATATACAGTACAGCTAAGATGAAATGCACAACATTTTTTCAGGAATTTCTCAAGAGCAACTCATTTATTTTTTATGATAATACAGTAATAACTATAATAATTAGGGCAAGCATTTGGACACAAACCTTTCACAATATACTTGATGGCAACACTTACCAAAATAAAGGGGGGGGGGGCATTTATTAATGCCAATTTAACCCCTTCCCGCCGCAACACTTATTGTTTTTTGCGTTTTCATTTTTCACTCCCCACATTCAAAAATCTATAATTTTTTTATTTTTCCATGTACAGAGCTTATTTTCTGCTGAACAAACTACACTTCAAAATGGTGGTATTTAATATTCCATGCCATGTACTGGGAAGCGGGAAAAAAAATCAAAATGCAGTGAAATTTGTAAAAAAATGCATTTGTGCCGTATTCTTGTGGGCTTGGATTTTAGGGATTTCACTGTATGCCCCAAACGACATGTCTACTTTATTCTTTTGATGACGTTTACAATTTTATCATCTTTAGGACTGTACGACCATTTTCACTTTTTATATAATTTTTAATTTTTTTTATTTTAGACTTTGGGCGCGATTTTCCGTTAAGGGGTTAAATGCAGTGAAAAACCTTTATTATATTTTGATAGATTTGGCGTTTTCGGTACCTAATGTGTTTATGATTTTTACTGTTTATTTATATTTATATCAGTCCTAGGGAAAGGGGGGTGATTTGAGTTTTTAGTTTTTTTTATTACAATTTTTTTTTTAAAACTTATTTTTATTTTTACTATTTTTCAGACTCTCTGTGGAAATTTAACCCTAGGTTGTCTGTACGATCCTATCATATACTGCCATATTACAGTATGGCAGTATATGGTGATTTTACTACTCATTTATTACAATGTGCTGAAGACCCGAGGCTGTCATGGCAATGGATCGCAGCTCCCTGATGACGTCATGGGGAGTGACGATCCTCGGAAAGATGGCAGCGCCCATGCGGCACCATCTTTTTGAAGCCGCCGGTAGCTTTGCAATATGCAGCAAAGACTTACCGGCTATAGAGAGGGCTCAGCCCATACTACTCATTTATAGCAATGGCTTCACTACCATATAGGACTATCTGTGCGAGTTACAGCAATACACAGTTATAGAAACACATACACATTCTCCCAGTGCTTTCAAATAGTATTCTTAACTTGTGATTTGTGACAAAAGAATTTGGTCCAATTTAAAATGCTAGAGAAAATAAGTGAAATATTGAGAACTTTGCACTCTCTGATTATAGTCAATACTTTTTCAGCGTTTAGGGGAACCATTCATGGGGCTTAACTTGGGTATATTGTGGTTAGTGTACTGCATGTATACAATAAATAGGATTTGTTTTTATGCTACATACTATGCTACATACTAGCTTTATATAGCCCATCAGTACTAAAGTGCCAGAAAACCTATTTAAAATTACACAGATTCAAGTCTGCTTTAATGCCAATAATCCACGTTTCTTTTTAATATTCTCAAGGATTCTTCCCAAACAGTATAAATGTTTCAATACATAAAAAAGCATATAAAGTAGACAAAGGTTTCTGTGCAACTTTTAACTCCAAATTGAAAGAGCAAATGAATGTAGTTGCTGAGTAGCTCTGCATGTTTTCAGATGTTTTTCCTTTTTACTTAAAGGTTTTGACTTTTCAAGTTTCTTTTATTGTTTTGATTAATAGTGTGGGTGAGAAATCCTGCTGTCCATAAAAATATAAAAGGCTATTTAAGACGACTATATGAAAAGAAGAATACCCTATGTTGTGCTTATAAAGGATTTACACATCTTTTATACAACGTCAAAGAAGTTAGTTATGAAAAAAATTGTAGGAATCATGTTCTAAAGAAATATTTTGTTTTAAAGAAGTCAGTAGAAATTACTTTCAGCACTTTTCAACATGGATAGTTTTTCTGAAATCGTATAACACTTTAGATCTGTGTGGAAAGGCAATGCCTTTGTAAAGGGTGCTCCCGTGATCCATGTCGCGGATCGCAGGTACACCCGTGCTCCGCTGACTGCCTGTCCCTGTCCCCCTGCCCGCAATTACCTCTTCTGGCTCCTGGCTGTGCTCCGGGTCCTGGTGTGGAAGCCACACGCCTCCTGGCCGGGTTTCCAGTGTCCCCAGGATTTTTTTCTCATCATCTAGTAGCAATTGTATGAGATGTTATGAGTTATTAGTAGCTTCTCTTTCCCATTTCGTCGCAAGGGCCGGAGATCGGCACCTTTGTGATGAAGTGAGTTTAATCCTTAATCCTCTTGAAATTATTGAATTCTTTATATAGTTCTCAAAGGAATGGACTTCACACTTAGAGGTAATTTTTTCTTTATAGACTTTTGTTAACCCTTTGAAGGCAGTATTGAAAGTGCGAGTGTATCTCTTCTGAACAAATTCCTTATCAGAGAATACCTCTTTTGCATCTGCTATCCAGTTTTGGGTGTATAGGCCTATTGACAAAAAAACAGCTATACCAGAAAAATATAACAACAGTATTCAATTATCAATATTGAATGCAAATTTGAAAACTTAAAGAAGGCATTACTGATTGTAAAAAAAATGGGATACTGACCACCAGACATGGACCACAGGATACGGACCACCTAACACGGACCACCGGACACGGACCGCAGGAGGCATCTGGAATTGCACAGGAAGAAACACACAGGAACGGAACCTCAGGAACACATGGAATTCTTTCACTTCAGTGGGAAGACTTGAAGATCCGGCAGGGAGTGAAGGGAGCCGCCGGTTTATATAGCAAACCTGGAAGTGACCAGCGCCAATGGGATGGACACTGGCCCTTTAAGTTTAGTGAAGTCCGCACTAGCAGAATATCTGTTAAGGAGTATAGGTTTGGAAGCACTATACTCCTTGATCGCCCGCGAAATGGGTTTGAGGGCTGTAGCCCACTTCCTAAGATCAAGGGGAGCAAAGAAGGAGAGACACAGCCATTTCATCTTGAAAGCTTTGGAATTCTATGTCACAAAAAAATTCTTTGTATTGAATGGCAGATTTTACCACCGTCTCAGGGGCACGACAATGGGTTGGCCATGTGCGCCAACCTCTGCGAATTTGCTCCTGGGCTGGTGGGAGGAAACATGTATCTTTTCAGAAACCAACTTGCAGAACATGTTGAACATTGATGCCTGGTATAGATATATTGACGATTGCTAGTTGTCTGGCAGGGTACACAAATTGCGTTTACTGCATTTGTTCAGCAACTGAATATAAATACAATATGACTGAGCTTTACCAATGAAATCACTGAAACATTTCTGAATTTCTTTATCACTAAGTATTCAGGGGGAGCTGTAACAACAGAGGTATAGCAGAAGGCCACCTCTATAAACTCCCTCCTGAGGTGGGAGAGCAACCATCTGGCCTCCCTAAAATGCGGTATCCCGAAAGGGCAGTATTCACGCTTATGGAGCTCTTACACAAGCTCTTTTTTAAAACAGGCTAAAGATTTACATATTAGATTCCAGGATAAAGGCTATCCAGATAGAATACTAAGATCTGCTTTCCAAAATGTAAAATTTTGGATGTTTCCTCTAATAAACTCTCCTTAAAAGTATTTGAGGTTTTAGTTCAAAATTGGAGCTTTTGACTCTGCACAGATAATTCTTATGAAATTCTCATCTCTGCTTTTAGCTTTAAAGGTGTGTTTTTAATTGATTTCTAGATATTAACCATTGTTTTACTCATTTTAATTACTTCTTTGGTACACTAACGGTCCATAAATCCTCCTAGTGGATTAGGTGTATGCAGCTTAGGCTATCAGCACCTAGGTTACAGTTGAGGGGGAGGAGCGTATCAGCCTCTTATGGTATATGCACATGATAGTATGGTGCCCACGCCAAAGCAACTAGCCACCATGCTAGATTGTTAAGAGATTAAGTGAGCCACTGCATGATTTCTCTGTTTGATAACCTGGTGAAGCAGAGACTTAACGACTTCACATATCCTGGAGGTATTGGCAACTTCAAAAGTTCCACTGATGATTGCGTCTGATGGCGCATGAAAAGCATAGCATATTGCCACATTAGCTACTCTGTAGCATTAGGGACTATCAGTTGTCATTAGGGACAGTATCAGGACCGTCTACTCAGGGGGTTAGGAATTAGATAAGCTTAGGATATGAATAGGCACTTTATATTAATGGTTGTAAATTTTTACTAGGGAGGTTGGAGGCAGTTATGGATATGGTATTTTATGATTGACTAGCTGTTCTATACCATAGTTAACTTTTAACTGATAATATCAAAGGTTATGTTTTATTATTGTAGAACATCCTGCTGTGCTCTCTATGTATTTTTGGGTGCTTTGATTACCAGCATCTTGTTACTTGGTCAAGGGTGAAAACTGACTGTTTTTTCTTGTGAACAATATTTATTATCTCACGATAAAACAGTCAGTGCAGTAAACCCATTTTTAATAAAATGTAACATCACTGTTCTCTGATATATTGCGATACATAAACTGAAACATTATCTTTTAACTTTCCTAAAAATATTAGCAAGAAAAAAAAAGCATAAAGTAATCTTTCACATTTGTTATTATCCCCAGCAGGAAAAAGGATATTGAAATATACATTAAACTACAAGCCATAAATAGTGTCATCAATTGCATAAGTTGGTAAAACATATTGAATGCTTTATACTATAAATCTGAGTATATTAATTACACTCTGTCTTTGCTAATTAACATTATTAGGGAATCACTGTAAATCCACAAAATATACAGATTTCATGATGACTACCAATTACTTTTAAAATACACATAGTGAACTTCAAACAATATGTTTTCTAGATTTATTTATAAAACATTGCTATTGCTCTAGTACCATTAAATCATTCTGCAGCAATTCTATTTCAGCAATTTTTTTATGCACTTTTTTTTATTTCCCCATAGTTGGGCCATCTTATATGGGCAAAAAGATGGGCTACTTTTTGCGTAAAAAAAAAAAAACTGCAGATATCTTTATTTTCTAGATCAGTATTATTAAGGGGATATTTTCAATATTATTTGCTTTATTTTGATATGTTTAAAAAATGTTAACTTTGGTTTCAATAAACTTTATTTCTATTGAAAATTCCAAAACCCATTATTTCATTATATTTGTTTTTTCAAAACATTGTTATTGTTATAAAATTGTTATTGTAAAGTGATTTTACAATACATTCACAATAACTATTACAGTGAAGTTAGCAATATTGACATCTACATCAATCAAAAATGTGTAAAATGTATGCTTGGTTATGCCAGGTGACACACAAAAGCTCCCCTCTGATGTCAGCCTCTGCATGGTGTGGTGGATAGGTAACAGGAAATTAGAGTTAAACCAATGTTCACACCAGTACACAGAAAAGCATCATGGCAAAAAAATAATCTGACACAGAGAATGTAGCAGTAGAATGGTCAAGTTACAGCAGAAAATGTAGATTCCCCTGTAAACATTAGTGAATGTATATGTCAGAACTCTTTATGGGATAAGATTTTAGGCTTCTGTGCTTGTAAACTATACCCTAGACTACATGTGATTAACAGCTTCCTTTCAGGATTTTTCCTTAGGGAAAGCTGGGTGAGAGTATAAGCTTGTTTTGTGTTCAGCTGTGGGTTGAGTGATGGAAAGCTGGCTTGAGTGATGGAAAGCTGAACTAGTCAGTTCTGAGGGCAATGTCCTCTATTCCATTTAAATGCCGCCCAGTCCCTTCAAAAAAGAGGTAATGGATGGTCGTGATGAAATGGTCATAAAGCCCCCAAAATTGTAGCAATGAAAGCGTCATCACACCCCACCAAAAATTATACCTTAAACCTTAAACAAAAAAACCAAGCTCTTTTAATTTATGAAGCAAACATACCTTGAGAATACTGTAGCTACACTGATGCGGAATCATATCTTGTTTAATCTCTGAGATAAGCGGTGAAAAAAAAATTAAAAAATTCAGGATAATGAGTCACTGTCGCTCCTTTGCTTGGCTCAGTGCTTCTCTTCTTACACCGCTAAGGATAATGTAATCACTTAGAGGCAGAAGTAATCAATCGCTGCACCATCCCCCAGCTGCTGTGTATGAGTCATCCAGCTCAGTTTCATTAGTCCTGCCTGGAACAGAGCAGAAAGTTTATGTAAAGTGTTTATGTACTGCAAGAAGCATGCAACCCAGCTTTCCCAAGGTCCTGAATGTCATAATTTTTTTTCCAGCAAAACCACTCAACTCTGGGATTAAACAAAATATGCTGCTGCATCGGTGCAGCTACAGCATAATGCATGAAATAAAATGGTAGATTTTAGAGATGGGAGAATTTGTCAAAATTTGTTTCGACCAGGTTCGCCAAATTTTTTGAGAAAATTTAATTTGACCCGAATCGAATCATGTTGAATCACGTTAATTAACACTTATTACCAGGCTGCAGAGGGCCTGTAGGGTGTTGTGCCATGCTCAAATATGCATAGGGAGCATGGTTTGGTCTTCAAGCAATGCTGTGTTTTAGTATGACACGCACATGACAGCCGCTGCTCTTAGAATCCCTTCACTCTTCAATTCAATGGTCACTTACGGAGGCCTACTTCACCAAATAAGCGAAGCTGGAACGTGGCCTGACAAGGTGATGTCTGTGCCAGCTCGAAAGGACTGAGCTGAGGGCCAAGATCCCACTATAACATCAAAGAGTGCCCTCTTTTTACACTGACATAAGATGATTCCATAGATGACGACAGAACCTGTTCTGTTAACGCGGATACACATAGAAACCCCCCAAAAGAGTGGAGAGGGTGTCAACAGTAATATTGCATTGACGTCACTGATCATTTTGCCCTTCTTTTCATTCCGCTTTCAATCGGTCATTAATCCATTAGTATTTCTAAACCCAAAAACAAACAGGAGTTGATCCAAAACACAGATGACCAGTAAATGGGATATTTGCATGTCCTCTGTGTTCTGTATCCCCTCCTGCTTTTGGCTTTCAATCCTGATTTCCTTCTGACAGATGAAATGAAGGGGAAAACCAAACATAGTGGCAATATCATAGAGGGATGGAGGGTGAAAACAGCATTATGGAAATCACAGGGTGTTCCATGGAGACAGCGGTCAGTTGGCAGCAGCATGAGTAGCCCGCAGAATGGGACAATGACAAATGACAAAAGGTAGCGGAAACAGGAGTGTGGAGGTGGCAACAACCTAGTAGGCAACAGAGAGGCACAATAGCAGAGTGTGGAGGTGGCAGCAGCAGAAGCAGGAGGTCTGAAAGTGGCACAATGACAGAGTGTGGAAGTGGGTGACAATTCCAGGCCCTGTTGATGGTGGGATGGCAGATGGGGGGAGGCAGATGGAGCAACTGGCAGCAGATGTGTGGCATCAGATGGCTAGCAGCATCAGAATAGAAGCTGAGGCAGGTAGTTAGAATCCAGCCTCATTTCTCAATGTTTGGGAGAGACATGGCTGAGCTAATCTGATTTATAAGGCATTGTGTTGAAATCCTAGCCAATCCAAGCCTCATTCATCTTGACAAAGGTCAGGCTCTCCACATTACGGGAGGACAAGCGGGTTCTCCTTGGGGTAATGATAGCCCCCCCCCCCTGCACTGAAGACCCGCACTGATGCAACACTACTGGCTGGGCAGGACAGCTTCTCTACTGCAACCCCGCAAGTTGCAGCCACACATAAAGTTTGGCTGCCCAGTAGTCCAGGGGATCCTCTCCCTGGGGTGGTAGAGTGCTGTCCAAGTAGGCCAGCACCTGCTGTTGCAGAGTCTGCTCCATGTCCTGATGCTGCTGGTGGCGGCTACCCTCCCCACTAGGAGGGTGAAGGAAACTGCTCATTAAGGAATCCAGTCTGCTGCTGATGGAGATGCTACTTCTTCTACCCCCCCCCCATTTTCCTACAGCAGCCATGGCAGTAGTGCATGAGCGATGACTGCTAGGAATCCCCTGGTCAGACATAAAGGAGGATGGACAATGACGCACATAGGCAGAGACCAACTGTCTGCACAGTATTTCTCTATAGTACACCAGTTGTTCCTCGCTCTCGTTCCTCACCCATTTTTGACCGGCAGCGGGGGTCCAAGAGGATGGAGAGCCAAAAGTCATCCCTATGCTGGATGTTGACTATTCGGATGTCACTAGTAAAACCAGCAGTATGCTACAGGCCATCTGCACAAGTGACTCTGAGGGACTCCCGGCCTCCATCTCCACTGTATACGACCACGGTGCTTCTGGGTCATCTGCCTCGCCTTCTACCTCCTCCGGATGCTCCTGCTCCTCCTCTCCTGTAACCTGATTAGAAAAAACACTAATTTCACCAGACTCTGCTTGTCCTCCAAAGTCCTCCTCCTCCAGTTCGGCCCCCACCGGACTCATGTGGCCATGAGATGTAGTCACCACTTCTCCAGTGCCCTGACCAGACTGATTTTGCAGCATGAGTTCCAAAACATGAAGCAGTGGAGTGGAATGACGTTATTCATCCCAAAGTCATGGCAACTGACAAATAACGTGGACTCTTCAAAAGGCCTGGTGTCACGCATGAGCTGCCAGTGCTGACATCAAAGTTACACAGGGGAGTACTCTCCCGCTTGCATCATCAAAAAATCATTAATGGCTTTTCTCTGTTCATACAGGTGGTCTCACATACGGAGGCAGGAATTCCAATGGGTTGAAACATCACATATCAGCCTATGTTGTTGGAGGCCGTTTTGACGCCGCAACTCGAGGAGGGTGTGCTTGGCTTTGTAAGAATGGCTGAAGTGCATCCACAGTTTCCTGCCCATTTTTAGAATGTCTTGCAGATGGCTGGACTGGGGTGCCAACGTTAGCTCCCTGGCCACGCTTCACTTTCTGCCAGCAGGCTCTACATATATACACATGCTCGGCTCCTCTGGTGTCCTAACAAAAAGCTGCCACACCGCTGAGTTGGTGATTTTACCGCTAACACCCTGCACTGATTGACACCCTGAGTGTCACTGCTTACTTGGACCTGAGAAGCGGGTTTTGTACCCTGGAGCCGTTTGACTCCCATCCGCACACTGATGCCACCCTGCTGAATCACAGCCACAGTAGTGACTTGCTGCCTGCTTCAAGGGCTTCATGATGATGAAGCCCTTGCTTCACCTGGTTCCAAGTGCGATCGGCTATATCATTATCGATTTGTATTTCCCTGTCACTGCTATTCTTCTCAATGGTCTCAGTATGCATAGCTTGACTACTTGCAAGTGCAATATAACCTCCCGTGCCACTCTCCACATCTCTACTTTCCCGCCTACTGCATGAAGCAGCGGATGCCTGCCTCACCTCTTCACTGCCAAGCAGCTGCTGACTGTCCTCAAACACTTCATCCTCGCTGTATAGTCGAGTTGAGTCCAGACCACTTAGTAGATCTCTGGATGAGGAGTTGAGGAGTTGAGGACAAGTAAGGGCTGCTGAACTGCTCCTGGGCCATGGCATGGCAAGTGTTGTATCTGATGAACCCACGGACTCTAACCTGGGGTTCTCAGATGTTATTTGGGAGGAAGTGGATGACCTAGTCAACCAATAGACATCCTTTGGGTTGTTGTTTAACACTCGATGCCACTAGATGACAACAGCAGTTCTGGCCTCACAGACTGATCCCTGTTACCTTTCTGTCTGACATAGTGGTTAATCATCTATTTGGATTTGACACACATATATATATATATATTGCTCTCAACTTCAGCAACAAAAATGAACTGCTATTTGGGGTATACAGATCAACCAAAATGGACTTCCTGGAATTGGAGCAAAAATCACTCCAGCAACTGTGTGGATTTGACACAGATTTCTTCCTATTCACTTCAGCAACAAAAAAACTCTGCTATTTGGGGTATACAGATCCCCCAAAATGGACACCTGGGATTGGAGCAGAAATCACTCCAGAAACTATGTGGATTTTACACAGATTTCTTCCTATTCACTTCAGCAACAAAAATGAACTTCTATTTTGGGTATAAACGGACACCCTGGGATTGGAGCAGAAATTGCTACAGCACAGTACAGTACAAACAGCTAGACGCTGGAGACAGCACATGTAGTGTGAAATGCCGCGATTGGAAATGGCTGCCTGTTTTTATAGGGCTGTGTGACATCACATAAGCCTGCCAGTCGCTGTTTGGCTTACAGGTCTGTAGATGTCATCAAGGGTGTTTCTTTCTTCTTCCCAGATTTCTCTGCCCCATGTAACACCTTGTGCTCGTGCCTAAAGGTAATTTTCAGATTGTTTTTTCATGAAATGTTCTTCTTAACCATAGTGGAATATTTTGGTTGAAATTTTTATATTTATTTATGAAAAATTGTAATATTTAGTGAAAATATTGAAAAATTAGCCGATTTCTAAATGTTATGCTCATCATACAGCTAGTTCAACCACCCAAATCGGTTCCTAAGAAACCTTAAACACATGTCGGCTTTATGTTAACATATTTTTTTTATTATTATTATAAGGATCTTAAAAGGCGTACAAATCAATTATTTCATTTATATTCATTTTTAAATTTATAGGGGTTATAAAAGTTTTTTTTATTAAAATCTCCCCACATAGTACCATATTTTTAAATTGCACCCCTCAAACTATTCAAAAGAACTATTGTTAACCAGTTAAGCATTAAACATGAAATAAAACTGAATTATTTGACAGTAAAATGTCTATTTAGCCCAAAAATTTACATTTACAGGACAAAATAAGAAAACACATCAACAAGTCACATGTGTATGCAAAAAGAAGGGAATGAGTGCCATTTTGCTTAAACTAATTTCAGGCGCTATGTAGCATTTGCTGAGCCTAGAATATACCAGAACAAGAGAAACCCCAAAAAAGTAACCCTATTTAAAAAATAAACCCCTCAAGCATTATATTAACAATATTTTTAGGTGGCTATATCACATTGATTACATTTTCCTAATTGTTTTATACACCGTATAGCATGGATATCATGTTATCTATTTTATCATTTATTTATGATTTTGAGAAAATAACACTTTCTTTAGCATTAACATATTTAAGTAATGTAAAATTTTTATATTTTTGTTGATTGAGTTGTATTAAGGCTTACTTTTTGTGGAATGAGTTGTAATTTTTATTGGAATCAAAGTTGTATAAATGTGACATTTTATCACTTTTTATTGCTTATTTTGTTTGGTTAGATGCACAAAAATCCTAATTTTGATCATGTGTTTTCTTTCTTTTTTTTTAATATATTCACTGTTCAAGTTCAGTAATGATTTCATTTTATTGTATGCTTTGTTATAGACATGGCAATACAATATATGTGCGGGAGTTTTATAATATATGGGGCATTTAGGTAACTTTCATTTTCATTTTTACCACCTTTAAGAAAAAAAATTATTTCCCATTCTGGGACATGATCACCTGATCACTTGTGCAAACGAATACACTGCAATTATGATGTATGCCGGTGTATTAGAGTAGTCAGCATATGCAGATGCACAGTGACAGAACCTGCCGGAAACATGTGAGGAAGCCCTATAGATGCTGTGATCATGTATGTCTGCATCGCCTGCAGCTGCGATTGTGACCATATGCTGGCTCCCACATGCTGTCACCTTTTACAGTTGTCGTGGTTATAGTTTTGCGCAGCACAAAGATGCACGTCCAGGTGCAGGAACTACCGAAAGATTGGACGTACATTTTCGTTCTTGGTCTCAAAGGGGTTAACTTTTATTTTTTTATTGTATGTGCCATATAGCCTTGATTACATGTTATTTATGTTCTGTGGTTCATTATGGCAATATCCTTATATAGATTATTATTTTTTTGAATAAATTTGCTGAATAAATACGCATTTGGAGAGAAAAATAACTTGTTTTTGCATCAGCATCTTCTAAATGGTGTGATATTTTGATTTCTTTTGTTGACTGGGCTTTATTAGGGCAAATTTTTTGAATGATTAGTTGTACTTTTTATTGGAACCATTGTGGTGTAATTGTGATAGCTTGATAACTTTTAAAAGTTTTTATTGGTTGGATGCACAAAAATCTGAAATTTTAGCTTGTTTTTTTATTAATTATTTTTCCACTGTTCACTGAATGATTTTATTTTTTTGTACGGGTTGTTACAGATGCCACAATATATTATATGTAATGTTTCTCTGGTGACTTTCACTTTTATTTTTACTTGTAGGTGTTTGGTCATTAATGGAACATTTAGAGGACTTTTAATACTTTTATTTTATATTTTTAATGTAACTATTTTTTTAACAGTTTCTTTTACAAGTTTTAAGTGTCCCACTCTGGGACTTGAACAAGAGATCATCTGATTGCTTGTTCAAAGTAATACACTGCCATGCTGATGAGTATCACAGAGTCGGCCTATGCAGATGCATAGGCTGACATGCACAGTGTGCAGATCCGACATTATCTAAAATTGTGCTGCTGCAAGCCGGACCCCAAAGCTGCCATAGAGATGATTGGCACCCCTTGAAACCGGTGCAGGGGAGCCAATCATGACGTGGGCACACACAGAAGCCCTATAGGAGCCGCAGTCATGTTTAACTTTGGTGCCTAAATAGTTAAGCAGCTGGGAATGTGGCTATCACAATCCTAGCTGTTACATAGGAGGCCCGGGCTCCAGTTCTCTTCATCTTTTATTTGTAGGAATGCCGAGTTGAGACAGTCAGTTTGAGCAGAGAACCCCTTGGGCCAGCGCTGAGTGAAATTATGGAGGACTGGTAACATTTTCAAGGGACCACTGCGTGGATTAGCATAATTTCTTTCTTTCTATGTGTAAAGAAAACATTTAGCTAAAATCTTAATATGTCCTATCTCTTGGCAGGCAACCTGCTTCAGGCACCACTGTTTTGATATACTCAATGATACTTAATTCATATAGAAATTATTTAACTGTAAAGGGACCATTACATAACATGTTATCAGCTGGCATAATTTTATTGAGCAGTAGGAGTTAATCAAAGTGATATGTAGTTGTAGCCAAATGTTTATTATTGTATATTTACAATAATAATAATTTAATATTATGATGTGTGGAAAATAAAACGTATACTGAATATTTTCCCATGATTGATTCATCATTTATTTATGTTTAGCTCCACCTCCATGAAAACACGGTAGCTGAGGACTACAGTACATTTTCATTCCGAAAAGCTCAGTTTAAGGATTATCATTATATACTACTGATTCATATTATTGAGTACGAAATTACGTACGGAAAACATGTAGGTTATGGCTTCATATGACTTGTTAGCACTAGTTGTTATTACAAAAACAATGCGTTGCAAATGTGGTTTGATAAAGAAAATATAAAAAGTCAACTTTTTTCATCATAAGAACAGCATATATTTGGTTTTCCATTAAACAACTGATGTGTAACCTCCGAAACAATACTGTGTAACATCCAAAATGATTGAAACTAGTCTTCTTTCACCTTAGGAAATTGCAGTAGAATAACATTTGGATATTTATAAAGTGCTATAAAACATTCATGAATATATTGAGTTTCTTTGTAGAGGTGGTTGTATCATTTCCTGCATTTTACATATAATTTTGCTGTCACAGACATCATTAAGCTATGAGCAGTAGAATAATAAGGGTTATTAGGGTAACAAACTCTCTCCATTCTGAGGAACATAAATGTATAAATGTTTAAGCAGTCCGTGCAGTCATGATTAGCAGACAACTAATGATAGTGATACTGGGTAGGCACATTCATTATAGTTAAGATCAATGAGGGGGACGGAGCCTCGTTGGAAGGTAATGTTATAGGTTAGCAGACATGATTTACAGCTAACTACTATATGATTCTTAGAATGTGACAGCATAGTGAAAGTGGTTAGAAAATACTAATTTGTTTAGTCAATTCAGTTGAATTGAGGCAACATGTGAAATGTTACTTTTTCTCCAATATTCTTAATTTAGGATCATTTTCTATTTTGAAAAAAATAAACATTTTCTACCTCCTTCATTAAGACAAGTAAAAGTTGTGTACTATAGTGTTAAGATATAGGGGGATCACCATCTGAAAATCAGAGTACTTTAAGTGGCTGTTAAGTACACTTAGTGACCTACAAAAATGTCACTTTGTGTCACTAGCTCTAAGGGACATTACTGGCTTTTTTCCTCTAATGCTTTTTCAGCTCAGTTTATTAGGACTTCGGTGACATCAGTTGTAAAAGATACATGTCTAGCATATGCTCATTAGGAAAGAGGTGCAAGTATAGGTCTATTTTTAAATTTAAGATATTTTAAATAATCATACTGTGCATTCAGGGGCCTTACTAGAACTCTATGGTCTCAATGACAAAATTTGAACTAGTCCCCCCAACGGATAACCCTTTTTTCGCCCAACCAGTATAAGTTAAAAAAATAATACAACAGTTTTTTCTGCATTTTCTAATCCAATCATATGCCAATAAAATCACCATATATGAACCAGACAATACCAACAGACCATGTCTACATATAAATACCTGATGCTGACTAAATAATATCATCATAGTGGTACCATATAAACCACTTTACCGAGTCCACCATCCAGTTACCATATGCTTTAATGTAGTCATAGCAGACATAGCAGCCCACCTTAAAAACAAAAACACATTTATACACTTATATAATCACAAATGTATATACTTATATACACATATACAGTTCTACACTCATATACACACACATACACTCTTATACTCATACGAGCACAATAATGCACATATGTTCTTATCCTAGGACGGTCATAAAACTGTAGCACAGTGGCTGAAAGCATATGGAGAAAGTAGAATGCAACAAGTTATAGACTCCTAGTCTTACCACCCCCCACCAACATTAATGAACTTGCAATCTTATTACTCTGGATGTTATATCTGGTTTTGCAAAATAATTATTTTCTATTCAGGAACTCATTTTTCAAACAACAAAAGCGTGTGAGCCAATATGGCCTCCACCTATGTGAATATCATAATAGCATCACTGGAGGAGGTCCTTGTCTATGTATCCCACCACTTCTGACATGTTTTGGAGTGGTGGAGGTACATATATGACATCTTCCTCCTATGGACTGGTAGCATTGAGGAACTCCTTGCTTTCCATTCTTTTCTCAATACTATTGGTGAGGATAAAATTTACAGTAGTCTGCACGTACATAGAGATTCAATTTTTGGATGTATCTGTCACTTATGAGAATCATAGATTAATCACAGATCATTATGTAAAACCCGCGGACTGGAATACCCTCTTAAGGCATGACCGCTTTCACCCTTGTCCTATGCTCGACTCATTACTTTTGAGTCAATTTCTCAGTGTAAAGAGGATTTCAAGCACTGGGCATACTCGTGATACCAACATGACTAAAATGGCTCATAATTTCAAGGATAGGGGTTATCCCCTAAGAATCATAAAGAAAAACAAAAAATTTGCTGAGGAAAGAGATAGTTTTTGTCTTAATAACTCACTCCTAAGACACAGCACGGATTCCTTTTATATCTACCGCCTATTGGTAATCGGACCGGCCACATGTCTCCTATGATTCATTCATAAAATTGCAAAATACCTTAGTTTAGGTCATCTGGATCAGCACATATAATATGGCGTTGTGGTGGAAGTATAAGGTGCAACGGCTTCACACTCTTATAATTTTGTGGCAATGGAAGTAGCTTGTGTGTGTGAAACTGCACCGGAGCACGCTAGACGCTTATGCATGCTGAGACCTGTAAATGCAAATACATTAATGAAATGTCAGTTTTTCACTGACATGGTGTTTTTTAAAGCATTCCGGGTAAAGGATGGGGACCTGTATAGGGACTCACTGAAGCAGGTTAAAACTATGATTCGTGAATGTAAAAATAGATATAAAGAGAAACTGGAAGGCAAGTTGGCTGCCAACCAGGTCAGTGAGGTCTGGAAGGGTATGAAATTAATAACAGGGATGCAAGCAAAGATGGGTGGTTTTTTAGGGGATAGAGATAATGCGAATGCCTTGAACTCCTTTTTTAATCGGTTTAGTACAGGGGAAGGGAACCCATGTATCGATTGTGATGGGGACACTGACGAGGAGGATGTTAGATTGGGAGGTATGGCCAATATAGATGTTGGTTTCTCAATTTTGGCAGAGGATGTAATATGTGAACTAAAGAAATTAAAGGTTAGAAAATCGACAGGTCCGGACTGCGTAAGCGCGAAGATCCTTCGAATGTGCTCTGGGGAACTTGGTCCTGTCTTCTGTGAATTGTTTAATCGTAGTATTTCAGCTGCTGTGGTTCCTACGTTATGGAAGACGTCGTGTATTATTCCGGTCCAAAAGGTCAGGGCTCCGAGAGAACCAAATGACTACCGCCCGATAGCGTTAACACCAATAATTATGAAGGTTTTTGAGCGTTTTATTTTGAGACATCTTGCTGAAGTAGTTGAACCGTATCTTGACCCTCTACAATTCGCATACCAACCACGTCTGGGTGTGGAGGATGCGATTCTTTATTTGCTCCACAGGGTATACATGCATCTGGACGAGCCGGGGTCTGAGAACAGGATAATGTTCTTCGACTTTGGGAGTGCTTTTAATAGGATTATCCCGAAACGTTTATGTCAGAAATTGGGTAAAATGGGGGTTGGTTCTGGCCTAATTCAGTGGATCTTTAATTATCTGATATTAAGACCGCAGAAGGTGAAAATTGGAAACACGGTGTCGGATGTGGTTGTGAGTAACATTGGAGCCCCACAGGGGACTGTTCTTGCCCCGTTTCTATTCACCATCTACACTGCAGATTTTCAAAAAAATCGAAGTGAGTGTTTCTTGCAGAAGTATTCGGATGACACTGCGATAATAGGGTGCATAAAAGGGGGAGATCTGTCTGAATACTGGTCGACCATTGACGTGTTCTCGGGGTGGTGCGACACAAATGGTTTGGAATTGAATCTATCTAAGACCAAAGAAATGGTAATCAGTTTCCGAAAAGAATGTGATACTGATGGTGAGCCTACGAAGATTAGGGGTGTCACAGTGGAACGCGTCAAAAACTATAAGTATCTGGGCGTCTATCTGGATGATAAGTTATTGTGTCATATAAATTCAGAGAAATTGTATAAAAAGGCGACCGGGAGACTGTACTTTTTAAGATCTCTTAGGTCTTTTGATGTGGACCGTAGGATGTTGTTGTCCTTTTACCAGTCTGTAATTGGAAGTGTTTTATTCTGTGCGGTGGTATGTTGGGGAAATAATGCTCGCACGACTGACTTAAACAAATTTAAGAAATTGGTTAGGAAGGTGAACTCAATTGTTGGTACTAAGACAGAGGATTGGGAGTCAGTCTTGTGTGCACGTATGCTCTCCAAATTTAAGTCCATTGTATGTAATGAGAAAACCCCATTACATAACACACTGATGGGTCAACGTAGCACATTTAGTGATCGGTTTCTGCATATGAAATGTAGAATGAATCGTTTTAAAAATTCTTTTATACCGAGGGCAATTGCATTAGTTAACATGGGCAAGTAATTAATATCTGTAACCATGGTGTTTTTCTTCTTTTTATACTTTTTACTGACTCTTTTAAAATAACTGTTATTATCTATATGTATATGTATGTTGTATCTTACTTGTTTGTATATGTATAATTGTGATCATGAATGGAGGTGTTGCTGTTGCTGTTGTCGTTGTGGCAAAGTCAATTTTCCCTATGGGGACAATAAAGCATTCTATTCTATTCTATTCTATTCTATGGCAATTGATGCATGAAAAATGCATTGCACTTGCATGTGTCTCAGAGTGCAATGCATTTTTGATGCGTCTCCATAGACTTTTATGGTGCGTTTTTCATGCGCATGACTTGCAAAAGTAGAGCATGCTGAGATTTAAACGAGTGCTTAAAAAAACGTGTGTGTGTGCATGAAAAAAAATGCAAGTCTGAAAAAGACCAATTATCACAAAGGGTCAGAGTGCAATGCAAGTTCTGCACGTCAAAAGCACACGCAGAACACTTGCATGAAAAACGCAAGTGTAGAAGGGGCCTTAGAGTATGTTCAGTGTCTCAGTTTTTCACGCACATTTTTTTTAATGTTTTCAATGCATTTTCAATAACAAGCAGATAAAAACTCAGAACTGAGTCTTTTCTATGGCAATTGATCAGTGAAAAACGCATTGCACTTGCATTGGACTTGCATGTGTCTCAGAGTGCAATGTGTTTTTGATGCATCTCCATAGACGTATATGGTGCATTTTAAAAAAAGTCCCAGTTGGTGAATGCATCTTACTTTAGTGCAAACAGCTGTATTTGTAAGATAAATACAAGAAATCCATTGAGAAACAGTGCATCACAAGTTGTGGCGCAAATGTGAAAGTGTTGCAAAAAAGTGCAAAAAACGTCATTGCTCAAAAATCTGTGACTTTTTGGTTCTAACATTTTGAAGAAAGGTAATGACTAATATCCCCCAATGTGTTTATGTTTTATTCTATTGAGTATAGTTCAATAAATTAAAATATTTGAGTACAATCATCCCAGCAACTATAATGCAACAACACATTTCTTATCTAAAATGCATGATTTTCATGTTGGCTTAATAGCAGCACAAAACACTTTATTACATTTATTTGTATATACTGTAACAGCATAATCTTTTCATTTATTTGTTGTGTTTTTTCTGTATATCCAATATCAGCCTTTTTCTCAGTTTATCGCTCATCATGGTATAACAATTAATATTTTTTTTTAACTGTTCTCTACCTGCTCTTTTTCATCTGCTGCACTTTTGGAAACTTTCAGTTTTTATTTTAATTGTGTAAACTTTTCAAACTATTGAGTTGCTACTTTCTCATGTCTCTCATGTGATTTCAGAATAATAGGTACCATATATACTCGAGTATAAGCTGACCCGAGTATAAGCTGAGACCCCTCATTTAACACACAAAACTGGAAAAACCTATTGACTCGGGTATAAGCCAAAGGTGGGAAATGCATTGTTCACAGCCCCCTAGTATAAAGCCTGCCAGCCCACTGTAGTATAAAGCCTGTCCGCCCCCTTTAATATATAGCCTGCCATCCCCTGTAGAATATAGCCTTCCAGTCCCCTGTAGTATATAGTCAGCCCATTGTAATATATAGCCTGCCAACCCCCTGTAGTATATAGTCTGCTAGCCCCCTGTAGTATATAGCCTTCCAGTCCCCTGTAGTATATAGCCTGCCAGCCTCTGTACTATATAGCCTGCCAGCCCACTGTAGTACATAGCCTGTCAGCCCTATAGTATATAGCCTGGCAGCCCCTGTAGTATATAGCCTGGCAGCCTCTGTAGTATATATCCAGCCAGCCCCCTATAATATAAAGCCTGCCATCCCCCTGTAGTATGTAGCCTGCCAGCCTCCTGTAGTATATAGCCTTCCAGTCCCCTGTAGTATATAGTCAGCCAGCCCCCTGTAATATATAGCCTGCCAGCTCCCTGTAGTATATAGCCTGCCAGCCTCCTGTAGTGTATATCCTGCCAGCCCCCTCTAGTATATAGTCAGCCAGCCCCCTGTAATACATAGCCTGCCAGCCTCCTGTAGTATATAGCCTTCCAGTCCACTGTAGTATATAGTCAGCCAGCCCCCTGTAATATATAGCCTGCCAGCCTCCTGTAGTATATATCCTGCCAGCCCCCTCTAGTATATAGTCAACCAGCCCCTCTTAGTATATAGCCTGCCAGCCCCCTGTAATGTATAGCCTGCCAGCCCCCTGTAGTACATATCTTGCCAGCCTCATGTAGTATATAGCCAGCCACCCCCTATTGTATATAGTCAGCCAGCCCCCTATAGTATATATCCTGCCAGCCCCTGTAGTATATAGCCTGCCAGCCCCTGTAGTATATAGCCTGCCTACCCCCTCTAGTATATATCCTGTGAGCCCTCTGTAGTATATAGTCAGCCAGACCCCTGTAATATAATGCATGCCAGCCCCCTATAGTATATAGCCTGCCAGCCCCTGTAGTATATAGTCTGCCAGTCCCCTGTAGTATATAGTAAGCCAGCCCCAGTATTATATAGCCTGCCAGCCCCCTGTAGTATATAGCCTCTGCCTCCAATATAATGCCTGTAGGAAAAAACAAAAAGTGTACTCACCTTCCGACACCCAAGCAGGTCCTCTTCTATCCATCACAGCTCCGGCATCAGCTCCGTGTCCCTGCGCGATCTGTCACACGCACCACAACATCAGCCGCTAACTGACATCATAGTGCCTGCCAATGCCGGCGCACACATTAGAATGTCAGCGTGCGGCTGACGTCACGATTTCTGCGACTGATTGGGCGGGACTTGGAGCTGATGCCAGAGCGGCGATGGATAGAAGAGGACCTGACGGGGGTTGTCGGAAGGTGAGTACACTTCTTGTTTTTTTTTCTTGACTCAAGTGGGACCATTGTATTAAGACTAGAGATGAGCGAACACTAAAATGCTCGGGTACTCGTTATTCGAGACGAACTTTTCCCGATGCTCGAGTGCTCGTCTCGAATAACGAACCCCATTGAAGTCAATGGGAGACTCGAGCATTTTTCAAGGGGACCAAGGCTCTGCACAGGGAAGCTTGGCCAAACACCTGGGAACCTCAGAAAAGGATGGAAACACCACGGAAATGGACAGGAAACAGCAGGGGCAGCATGCATGGATGACTCTGAGGCTGCTTAATCGCACCATTATGCCGAAATTATGGGCAACAGCATGACCATGACAGAGTGACAGAATGAAGCTAGATAGCATGTAAAACATCCAATAATTGACCCTGACACTATAGGGGACGGCATGCAGAGGCAGAGGCAGCGGCAGCAGGCTAGAGAGTGGCATGGCGACATACCCTAATTGGACTCAGGCTTCAAACCAATGGGTGTCAGAGAGGAACCAAAGGAGGTGAGCAAGAAGCGCTCAAATAATATCGGTACATGATAAAAGTTTGCCAGTATATTTTGTGGATTACACAGCAGGGTGGCGACAAAGTTAACATGGAAGCCATGAAAACAACCCAAAATTCTGCCTGACACAGCTCGTTTGATAAGGGGACCATGTATGCTTACAGTTCATGCCAGTCGCTGCACTGGCTGCCAGTCTCCTTTCGAATACAGTTTAAAATAATAATAACCCTCATCCATAAAGCTCTGTATAATGCTGCACCCCCCTACCTCTCCTCTCTTATCTCAGTCTATCGCCCAACCCGTGCTCTTAGATCCGCCAGTGATCTTAGATTAACCTCTACCCTAGTGCGGACCTCCCACTCGCGTCTCCAAGACTTCTCTAGAGCTGCACCAATTCTATGGAATGCTCTGCCCTGGACTATCAGACTAATACCTAACCTCCAAAGTTTCAAACGTGCTCTTAAAACCCATTTCTTTAGGCAAGCCTATAACACTCATTAACTGCATGAAGTTTTAACTCTTCTACTAACCCGTCCTGTGTCGTCCTCCCATCTGTTATCCAGCAACCAACAGGCACCAGACTTCTCTGCAGTCCCATTCACCCTGGACCTGGTATATAAGATGACGGCTGAGTGGTTCAAGCGACAGCAATTCCATTTATTATATTTTTTTCTATTCCCTAAGAAGAATGGCTTGACCATTAAATATTCTTTTACCTCGTGTTACCCCATCATCTTCATAAACCGTAAGCTCTGGCGAGCAGGGACCTCACTCCTGTTGTTCCATACAAATGTTGTGCTCTGTTACATTACATTTGTATTTGTTTCCTATGATTTGTAAAGCGCTACAGAATATGATGACGCTATATAAATAAAGATTATTATTATTATTATTATGGAGGCAGTGAACTAGTAGTAGATTAAAGGTGCTGCAACTATGTTAGTTGGATCTTGGGATGGAGCTGGCGCTCTGCAGCCAGGCGAGCTTTTGCCAATCCAAGCCCCTGTCTCTAGGCTACTCCCCAAACAGCACTTCTAAGAACCTTTTGTATAAGATCAAGTGTAGTAGCGTTCTTATAAGTTTAGGATATGGCGGGTGAGGGGAATGTAAACAGATGCGCAAGAAGCGCTGAAATAATATCCCTAAATGGTAAAAGTTTGCAAGTATATTTTGTGGATTACACAGCAGGGTGGCGACAAAGTTAACAACTTTGATGTGGAATGCCCTGTAATAGCTCTTGGGCGGTGTGCCTTTTATCGCCTAGGCTCAGCAGTTTCAGCACCGCCTGCTGTCGCTTAGCGACGGCACTGCTGCTGTGCCTAGAGCTACCGACTGATGGCGCCATGCCCACGGATGGTAATTCGGAGGAGGAGGAGGTGGAGGAGGGGTGGGAGGAGGTATAGTAGGCCTTTGAGACCTGGACCGAGGTAGGCCCCGCAATTCTCTGCGTCGGCAGTATATGACCAGCCCCAGGGTCAGACTCGGTCCCAGCCTGCACCAAGTTAAGTGTAGTAGCGTTCTTATAAGTTTGGGATATGGCGGGTGAGGGGAATGTAAACAGATGCGCAAGAAGCGCATGATGCGCATGGAGCTGGCGCTCCGCTGCCAGGCGAGCTTTCGCCAATTCAAGCCCCTGTCTCTAGGCTACTCCCCAAACAGCACTTCTAAGAACCTTTTGTATAAGATCAAGTGTAGTAGCGTTCTTATAAGTTTAGGATATGCCGGGTGAGGGGAATGTAAACAGATGCGCAAGAAGCGCATGATGCGCATGGAGCTGGCGCTCCGCTGCCAGGCGAGCTTTCGCCAATTCAAGCCCCTGTCTCTAGGCTACTCCCCAAACAGCACTTCTAAGAACCTTTTGTATAAGATCAAGTGTAGTAGCGTTCTTATAAGTTTAGGATATGCCGGGTGAGGAGAATGTAAACAGATGCGCAAGAAGCGCATGATGCGCATGGAGCTGGCGCTCCGCTGCCAGGCGAGCTTTCGCCAATTCAAGCCCCTGTCTCTAGGCTACTCCCCAAACAGCACTTCTAAGAACCTTTTGTATAAGATCAAGTGTAGTAGCGTTCTTATAAGTTTAGGATATGCCGGGTGAGGGGAATGTAAACAGATGCGCAAGAAGCGCTGAAATAATATCCCTAAATGGTAAAAGTTTGCCAGTATATTTTGTGGATAACACAGCAGGGTGGCGACAAAGTTAACAACTTTGATGTGGAATCCATGAAAACAACCCAAATTTCTGCCTGACACACCTCGTTTGATAAAGGGACGATGTATGGAGGCAGCTATATGGACGACTTTTGGAGGTAGCAATGGAGACAACGTGTGGAGGCTGCTATGGAGACAATTTAATTTGGATAGTGCCTGTATGTGGCAGTCCCAAACATTTTTCAAACCAGAGGAGCAGGTAGGTGGCCCTCCAGTAAAATGGAATAGATTGAGTGCCTGTATGTGGCAGTCCCAAAAATGTTTCAAACCAGAGGAGCAGGTAGGTGGCCCTGCAGTAAAATGGAATAGATTGAGTGCCTGTATGTGGCAGTCCCAAAAATTTTTCAAACCAGAGGAGCAGGTAGGTGGCCCTCCAGTAAAATGGAATAGATTGAGTGCCTGTATGTGGCAGTCCCAAAAATGTTTCAAACCAGAGGAGCAGGTAGGTGGCCCTGCAGTAAAATGGAATAGATTGAGTGCCTGTATGTGGCACTCACAAAAATTGTTTCAAACAGAGGACCGGGTAGGTGGCCCTCCAGAAAAATTAAATGCATGAAGTACTATAGCAAGAGCCAGTGGGCCCTGTCAAAAAATAGCCATTTTCCTCTGCTTTACTGTACAAAGAGGAGGAGAAGGAGGAAAATGAGGAGGAGGAGGAGTGGATCAATTATTCAGGTTGAGCTTCCTTCACCTGGTGGAGATTGGAAATTCTGAGAAATCCAGCCTTTATTCATTTTAATAAGCGTCAGCCTGTCAGCGCTGTCAGTCGACAGGCGTGTACGCTTATCGGTGATGATGCCACCAGCTGCACTGAAAACCCGCTCGGACAAGACGCTAGCGGCAGGGCAGGCAAGAACCTCCAAGGCGTACAGCGCCAGTTCGTGCCACATGTCCAGCTTTGAAACCCAGTAGTTGTAGGGAGCTGTGTGATCATTTAGGACGATGGTATGGTCAGCTACGTACTCCCTCACCATCTTTCTGTAAAGATCAGCCCTACTCTGCCGAGACTGGGGACAGGTGACAGTGTCTTGCTGGGGTGACATAAAGCTGGCAAAAGCCTTGTAAAGCGTACCCTTGCCAGTGCTGGACAAGCTGCCTGCTCGCCTACTCTCCCTCGCTACTTGTCCCGCAGAACTACGCACTCTGCCGCTAGCGCTGTCAGAAGGGAAATACTGTTTCAGCTTGTGCACCAGGGCCTGCTGGTATTCATGCATTCTCACACTCCTTTCCTCTGCAGGGATGAGAGTGGAAAGATTTTGCTTGTACCGTGGGTCCAGGAGAGTGAACACCCAGTAATCGGTGCTGGAATAAATTCTTTGAACGCGAGGGTCACGGGATAGGCAGCCTAGCATGAAATCTGCCATATGCGCCAGAGTACCAACGCGTAAGAATTCACTCCCCTCACTGGCCTGACTGTCCATTTCCTCCTCCTCCAACTCCTCCAACTCCTCTTCTTCTGCCCATACACGCTGAACAGTAAAGGACTCAACAATGGTCCCCTCTTGTGTCTCACCAACATTCTCCTCCTCTTCCTCCTCATCCTCCTCCACCTCCACCTCCTCCGATATGCGCTGAGAAACAGACCTGAGGGTGCTTTGGCTATCAACAAGGGAATATTCTTCCCCTGTCTCTTGTGACGAGCGCAAAGCTTCCGACTTCATGCTGACCAGAGAGTTTTTCAACAGGCCAAGCAGCGGGATGGTGAGGCTGATGATGGCGGCATCGCCACTGACCATCTGTGTTGACTCCTCAAAGTTACTCAGCACCTGACAGATATCAGACATCCACGTCCACTCCTCATTGTAGACTTGAGGAAGCTGACTGACCTGACTACCAGTTCTGGTGGAAGTTGACATCTGGCAGTCTACAATCGCTCTGCGCTGCTGGTAAACTCTGGATAACATGGTCAGTGTTGAATTCCACCTCGTGGGCACGTCGCACAACAGTCGGTGAGCGGGCAGTTGGAGGCGGCGCTGCGCTGCCCTGAGAGTGGCAGCATCTGGGCTGGACTTCCTGAAATGCGCACAGATGCGGCGCACCTTCGTGAGCAAATCAGACAGATTGGGGTATGTCTTGAGGAAACGCTGAACTATCAGATTTAACACATGGGCCAGGCATGGCACATGTGTCAGTCTGCCGAGTTGCAGAGCCGCCACCAGGTTACGGCCGTTGTCACACACAACCATTCCCGGCTTGAGGTTCAGCGGTGCCAGCCACAGATCAGTCTGCGCCGTGATGCCCTGTAATAGCTCTTGGGCGGTGTGCCTTTTGTTGCCTAGGCTCAGCAGTTTGAGCACCGCCTGCTGTCGCTTAGCGACGGCACTGCTGCTGTGCCTAGAGCTACCGACTGATGGCGCCGTGCCCACGGATGGTAGTTCGGAGGAGGAGGTGGAGGAGGGGTGGGAGGAGGAGGAGGCATAGTAGGCCTGAAACACCTGGACCGAGGTAGGCCCCGCAATCCTCGGCGTCGGCAGTATATGAGCAGCCCCAGTGTCAGACTCGGTCCCAGCCTCCACCAAGTTAACCCAATGTGCCGTCAGCGATATATAGTGGCCCTGCCCGGCAGCACTCGTCCACGTGTCCGTGGTCAGGTGGACCTTGTCAGAAACGGCGTTGGTCAGGGCACGGATGATGTTGTCTGACACGTGCTGGTGCAGGGCTGGGACGGCACATCGGGAAAAGTAGTGGCGGCTGGGGACCGAATTCCGAGGGGCGGCCGCCGCCATGAGGTTGCGAAAGGCCTCGGTCTCTACTAGCCTATAGGGCAGCATCTCCAGGCTAAGCAATCTGGAGATGTGCACATTAAGGGCTTGGGCGTGCGGGTGGGTTGCACTATATTTGCGTTTCCGCTCCAGCGTCTGGGGTATGGAGAGCTGAACGCTGGTGGATGCTGTGGAGGATCGTGGAGGCGACGATGGGGTTTTTGTGGCAGGGTCCTGGGCAGGGGGCTGACTAGCAGCTGACACAGGGGAAGGAGCAGTGGTGTGCACGGCCGGAGGTGAACGGGCTTGTTGCCACTGAGTGGGGTGTTTAGCATTCATATGCCTGCGCATACTGGTGGTAGTTAAGCTAGTAGTGGTGGAACCCCTGCTGAGCCTGGTTTGGCAAATGTTGCACACCACAGTCCGTCGGTCATCCGGTGTTTCCTTAAAGAACCTCCAGACTTCTGAAGATCTAGCCCTCGCCGCAGGAGCCCTCGCCACGGGAGCTTCACTAGTTGACACATTTGGCGCTGATGCACCAGCTCTGGCCCTGCCTCTCCGTCTGGCCCCACCACTGCCTCTTCCAACCTGTTCTGGTCGAGGACTCTCCTCCGTCTCAGAAGCACTGTGTTCACCCGGCCTCTCAACCCAGCTTGGGTCTGTCACCTCATCATCCTCCGATCCCTCAGTCTGCTCCCCCCTCGGACTTCCTGCCCTGACAACAACTTCCCCACTGTCTGACAACCGTGTCTCCTCATCGTCGGACACCTCTTTACACACTTCCACTACGTCAAGAAGGTCATCATCACCCACAGACTGTGACTGTTGGAAAACCTGGGCATCGGAAAATTGCTCAGCAGCAACCGGACAAGTGGTTTGTGACTGTGGGAAGGGTCCAGAAAACAGTTCCTCAGAGTATGCCGGTTCAAATGCCAAATTTTCCTGGGAGGGGGCAGACTGGGGGGGAGGAGGCTGAGGTGCAGGAGCTGGAGGAGTGGCGATTTCGGTGACATGGGTGGACTGCGTGGAAGACTGACTGGTGGTGGACAAATTGCTCGAAGCATTGTCAGCAATCCACGACATCACCTGTTCGCACTGTTCTGGCCTCAACAGTGCTCTAAAACGAGTCCCAGTAACTTCAGACATGAACCTAGGGAGTGTAGCTCTGCGGCGTTCCCCTGCTCCCTCATCAGCAGGTGGTGTCTCACCCCGCCCAGGACCACGGCCTCTGACCCCTGCAGTAGTTGGACGCCCACGTCCCCGCCCTCGTCCTCTACCCCTAGCCCTCGGGTTAAACATTTTTAAAATGAGAGTTATAACTTTATTTTTTTTTTTACTTTTTTTTGTTTTTTTTTGTGTTTTTTGTTTTTTTTTGTGTTTTTTGTTTTTTTTTGAGTTTTTAAAACCAAACAATGCTATCCTATTGCTATGGCTATTTTCTAGCCAAGTATCAAAGCACACTACTATGCCAGATGAGATGACACTGAGTTAGTGCCTAATTGAAATCCAACCCCTACTAAATTTTCCCACTTCGGTCTTTGCTATGGATATGTGCGTCACTAAGCGCAGAACACAGCGGTCGCAAGTCTCACTACAAATTGCTCAGAATTGGCTAGTACATGCACTGCAGAAAGTACAGCCACCAGCAGATCAACCAGAAATCAAATATATAGAACGCTACTGTATGCGTAAGTAAGCTCTTTGTATTCTCCTATGGCTATTTTCTAGCCAAGTATCAAAGCACACTACTATGCCAGATGAGATGACACTGAGTTAGTGCCTAATTGAAATCCAACCCCTACTAAATTTTCCCACTTCGGTCTTTGCTATGGATATGTGCGTCACTAAGCGCAGAACACAGCGGTCGCAAGTCTCACTACAAATTGCTCAGAATTGGCTAGTACATGCACTGCAGAAAGTACAGCCACCAGCAGATCAACCAGAAATCAAATATATAGAACGCTACTGTATGCGTAAGTAAGCTCTTTGTATTCTCCTATGGCTATTTTCTAGCCAAGTATCAAAGCACACTACTATGCCAGATGAGATGACACTGAGTTAGTGCCTAATTGAAATCCAACCCCTACTAAATTTTCCCACTTCGGTCTTTGCTATGGATATGTGCGTCACTAAGTGCAGAACACAGCGGTCGCAAGTCTCACTACAAATTGCTCAGAATTGGCTAGTACATGCACTGCAGAAAGTACAGCCACCAGCAGATCAACCAGAAATCAAATATATAGAACGCTACTGTATGCGTAAGTAAGCTCTTTGTATTCTCCTATGGCTATTTTCTAGCCAAGTATCAAAGCACACTACTATGCCAGATGAGATGACACTGAGTTAGTGCCTAATTGAAATCCAACCCCTACTAAATTTTCCCACTTCGGTCTTTGCTATGGATATGTGCGTCACTAAGCGCAGAACACAGCGGTCGCAAGTCTCACTACAAATTGCTCAGAATTGGCTAGTACATGCACTGCAGAAAGTACAGCCACCAGCAGATCAACCAGAAATCAAATATATAGAACGCTACTGTATGCGTAAGTAAGCTCTTTGTATTCTCCTATGGCTATTTTCTAGCCAAGTATCAAAGCACACTACTATGCCAGATGAGATGACACTGAGTTAGTGCCTAATTGAAATCCAACCCCTACTAAATTTTCCCACTTCGGTCTTTGCTATGGATATGTGCGTCACTAAGCGCAGAACACAGCGGTCGCAAGTCTCACTACAAATTGCTCAGAATTGGCTAGTACATGCACTGCAGAAAGTACAGCCACCAGCAGATCAACCAGAAATCAAATATATAGAACGCTACTGTATGCGTAAGTAAGCTCTTTGTATTCTCCTATGGCTATTTTCTAGCCAAGTATCAAAGCACACTACTATGCCAGATGAGATGACACTGAGTTAGTGCCTAATTGAAATCCAACCCCTACTAAATTTTCCCACTTCGGTCTTTGCTATGGATATGTGCGTCACTAAGCGCAGAACACAGCGGTCGCAAGTCTCACTACAAATTGCTCAGAATTGGCTAGTACATGCACTGCAGAAAGTACAGCCACCAGCAGATCAACCAGAAATCAAATATATAGAACGCTACTGTATGCGTAAGTAAGCTCTTTGTATTCTCCTATGGCTATTTTCTAGCCAAGTATCAAAGCACACTACTATGCCAGATGAGATGACACTGAGTTAGTGCCTAATTGAAATCCAACCCCTACTAAATTTTCCCACTTCGGTCTTTGCTATGGATATGTGCGTCACTAAGCGCAGAACACAGCGGTCGCAAGTCTCACTACAAATTGCTCAGAATTGGCTAGTACATGCACTGCAGAAAGTACAGCCACCAGCAGATCGACCAGAAATCAAATATATAGAACGCTACTGTATGCGTAAGTAAGCTCTTTGTATTCTCCTATGGCTATTTTCTAGCCAAGTATCAAAGCACACTACTATGCCAGATGAGATGACACTGAGTTAGTGCCTAATTGAAATCCAACCCCTACTAAATTTTCCCACTTCGGTCTTTGCTATGGATATGTGTGCCACTAAGAGCTAAACACAACGGTAGCAAGTCCCCCTGCTAATTCCTCACAAAATGGTACTAGATGCAAATTAAAATAAAAAAAGTAGAACGTTATTGTAGCCCTAAGAAGGGCTGTTGGGTTCTTTGAGAATCACTCCTGCCTAACAGTAAGCTAATAGAACACCCTAACGCTTTCCCTGACCAGCAGCAGCTCTCTCCCTAGCGGCATCCAGACACAGAATGATCAGAGCAGCGCGGGCAGCGGCTAGTCTATCCCAGGGTCACCTGATCTGGCCAGCCAACCACTGCTATCGACGTGTAAGGGTACCACGTCATGCTGGGTGGAGTGCAGAGTCTCCTGGCTTGTGATTGGCTCTGTTTCTGGCCGCCAAAAAGCAAAACGGCGGGAGCTGCCATTTTCTCGAGCGGGCGAAGTATTCGTCCGAGCAACGAGCAGTTTCGAGTACCCTAATGCTCGACCGAGCATCAAGCTCGGACGAGCATGTTCGCTCATCTCTAATTAAGACCATTGGTCTCGCATAAGCCAAAGCCTGTGCCTGTTTTCTATCCCAGGATAATGCCTTGTAACCTGTCCAGCTCCACAGAAAACAGGGCACAAAAGAGAAAAAGACACATATTGGGACACCTTTACTAAATCCCCTGCGCCTTCATGTTCTTTCTACAGCAAACTGCTTGCACATGTATTTAAGAAGCTGCACTAAAAGGGTCGTTCTGGTGCACAGTTGGACTGTCCAACACTTTTATCATGCAGAGTCCAACAGAAATGCTTTGCATGCATTATTTTAAAGGTTCAACAAAAAAAAAAGTTGTTGCACTCAGAGCAGTGCATGGAGCAACAGATTCATGCAGAACCCGAGCCACAATTCATGAATCTGGCGTACACTGCACACTTCACAGACAAACTGCACCTAATGCAGTTTGCACTGTTGATGAATGTGGGTCAATAAAACACACAGTCACCACTGCTATGCCACTCCCTCCCCTCAGATCCAAACCTTATCTTGTTTGTAGAGTTGCTGTTGTGACCTCCACACACTGCTGAGAATAGGATCAGGCTGCCACAGAAACCCGGAAGTACCTGTCGGTACCTGCCGACAATAGTCTGGAGTTTACAGTTGGAGAGAGGGGAAACCAGCTTGTAAACACCAGGACTGATAGAGAAAAGTTGGATTTATATCTGTGAAATTCTGTATTTTGTGAATAAATTTGAATTAAGAATCTTGTCTTTGTGGGAATTAGATAGGTTTGCGCCAACCTGGACTTGAAATTCTATTGACTTTGAAGTCGAAGTACACTCAACACTAACATTGCATAAAATTGCATCAAGATATGTTAAATGGGTTTTCCCACGAACACACTATAACCCCTGTAGACGGCCGGGGCCCAGAATACTGGAGTGGCTGGTTTATGTAGGCAAGTTAGTGCCTACTGTCACTGTGAATATGCTATAAGTTTTAATTTTCACAATAAACCTATTGAGTTGATAAAGACTTTGGGTTCCAGGATCTTTGGTTGATATTGTATCACCGCCAAGGGCTCTCCAACCTCCATCATCCAGGGACTCCCATATACACCTCAGAGGTTGTCCCAGGGAGAAACCTACTGCATCAGTCTTGCCCCGAATTTCTTGCACCACCTGCTGGAGACCTGCCAGACTGTAAGCCTATCCTCCAGTCCCAATACCAAGCACCATGACCTTAGCGTGCCCCAGGCCGCATAAACCAGCCACTCCAGTATTCTGTGGCCCGGCCGTCTACAGCCACTGAAGAAACGCTAGATCTCAGTGGGGGATGTTCCAAGTGGTGTCACAAACAGGATATATACTTCTGTGCCTTATTCTGGCACTTTGAACTGTTGTTTTATAAAGACTGTGCTGCCTCACCTTGCTGCCATAAGGGTTAAGGCCCAAGTGTGATTGTGCAGAGTGCTGCTCCAGCACCTATAAGGTTAATTTCTTCAAATAAGAAGAAATCTACTACAATAGCACTGATGTGGCTTTTTCCCCTTTCCAAGGACTGTACCTAGAGAATGGACTTTAATGCATTTGAGGTCTCTGAGAGACTTATAGCCATTCTTATTTTTCAAGGGAAAGGACAGCCTTAGCTTTGCTATGCTGAGGGAGGAGTTAGCTATGATAGCCTTAAAAAGAGATTAAGAGAAAAGAGGATTGCATATTTGCTGTCTCACCCAGCCAAGCTTAAGGTAAAGCCCATTATTTTGAAGATGCAAGAGATGCAAATGAATAGGTGGAGAGGGTTTTAAAGATCTGAGGTTACCAGACGGGCACATCTGCTCCAGATATGAAATTTCTCCAGGATGAGTCTAGGGTTATACTACTCTGGACAATGGGATGGGGGTATAGGGAGGGGGTGGTCTTGGCCATGATTAAGATGCTATCTTGGAATATATGGGGGTTTGGGTGACAAATTGAAGAGGAAGAATGTCTTCGATTTATGTTGCTCATATTAACCTTACACTTTAGCACTAGCATTACCACTTTTTTGTGAAGTTATAGCAATTTGCATGTTTTGAGATGCCGATGTGAACATAGGATATGTTTAGTGATGTGGTGATGAACTAGATTAGCTTCAAGAACGATTAAATTTTTAGTTATACTATGTTGTAATGAAATTTTTTTTAAATTATCTTTAATAAAATGACTTAAATTTTTTTAATCATGTGTTGATGCAATATACACTCACCGGCCACTTTATTAGGTACACCTGTCCAACTGCTCATTAAAACTTAATTTCTAATCAGCCAATCAAATGGCGGCAACTCAGTGCATTTAGGCATGTAGACATGGTCAAGACAATCTATCTCTATTCTTCTATCTCTGGCCAACTAGAGTGGGGATAGGACCCACCCCATGCTCTTAATTGTTGTGTCACTATTGTTTTGTGGTATAACAATAAATTTGGAACCCCCATACCACCCCCTAATTTAGGAGAATAAAGGATTTCTTGGGCAACTCTAGGTTTCTGGCCCTTCCAAATGAATCTCAACATCTGCTTTTGAAATTTTTGTAGTAAAGATTTAGGGATAGGAATGATCAAAGCCCTCAGAAAATACAAGATCCTCGGGAGGACCAGCATTTTATACAGAATTATTCTTCCAAGCCACGAAGGTTCAGTGTTGCTTAATGCATCTACTTCTCTTTGTAACTCATTTAATTAGTGATGGGGGAGCATATTTTTACCCCTAAATAAGTGATTGTGTCATCAACCCATTTGAATGGGAACTTCTCCATTAGTTGTTGACGAAGGAATTTGGGAATGTTGATGCCCAATATAAGGGATTTGTCTGCATTGACCTTATAGAAAGAGACCTTTCCAAAGTCATCCAAAATCTGCATAACCTCTTGTAACGACATTAAAGGGTCTGACAGCATAAGGACTACATCATCGGCGAAATGGCCGATTTTGTGTTGGCATTTTTAAATCTTAATCCCTTTAATAAATTCCTTTTCCCTTATTAAAGATGCCATCGGTTCCATCAGCACAACAAAAAATAAAAGGGACAGGGGGCAACCCTGCCGGGTGCCATTGGTTATTTTCAGCGTATGAGACAAGTACCCATTGGCTAGAATCCTTGCTGTCGGGGATGAATATAAAGCTCGAATAGCTCTCAGGATATTACCATCAAATCCAAATTTCTTTAGAGTGGAAAAGGCGAACCCCCAATGGACCCTGTCGATTGCCTTCTCTGCGTCCAAAGTGAGGAGCAGAGAAGGCATCCGAGAGGACTCCATCACAGATACTATATCTATTATCCTCCGCGTACCATCGGAGGTCTGGCGACCCTTGGTGAACCCTGCCTGATCATTGTGAATTATACTAGGGAGGATCTTAAGTATCCTGTTGGCTAATATTTTTGCGTATAGTTTGGTGTCACAGTTTAATAGGGAAATGGGTCCAAAATTTGGGGGAGAAGTAGGCTCTTTTCCCGGTTTTGGGAGAGTGACAATAGTAGCTTCTAACATTTCAGCGGGCAATGTACCCCCTGTCATGGCTCTGTTAAAAACCTCCAACAAATAGGGTCCCAATATTTGGTAAAAAGTTTGATAATATTCATTACCGAACCCATCAGCCCCTGGGGCCTTGCCTTTTTTACCATGCTCTGGGTCGTCGAGTCAACCTCTGGGTCTGGGACGAGATTAAAATCGCCACATAAGATCAAGTTGCCTTTCTGTATACGATGGATCTTTTTCATCAATTTATTTAAAAACCTCTTTTGTGATGAGTTCGGGCAGTAAATGTTTACCAGTGTGAAAGTCACCGAATTGATGGAACAAACCAGAACAAGGAACCTTCCCCCATCATCCATTAACACCTCTTGTACACAAAGATTTACATTGTCCCTTATTGCAATAAGAACCCCCACTACTTTTGTGTCTGCATTAGCTTGATAACACGTCGGATATTTGTTATTAGAGAATATCGGACAATTGTTTTTAGCAAAGTGCGTCTCTTGGAGGCAGATGTTATCCGCCTTTACCTTGTTCGCATCTCTCCAAACTGAGGATCCTTTAAACGGAGAGTTGAGCCCCTTTACGTTTATTGATAGAATTTTAAGAGACATCAGAATATTTGTGAAATGCTATTTTTAACCCTTGAACCTTGTAAAGGTTAGCCTGCTCACCTCTGATATGTACATATCTATGGCCCATTAAAATTAAAACAATATTAACTTTTAAACAAACTAACATGGTGGCAATGGAGGGGACACATTGATCCTGCTGCCATTGCCTGGAATATGCTAATAAGTTGCTAGTAATCAGTGCGTTTATCAAAATGGTTGCCAAGCAACCTGATACCTATTTTAATAAACCCAAATAAGGAGACCCACTCTGCTACCTTATGGCCACAATGGGCAAAGACTCCACTGAGGAGGTTTCATAATAAAACAATTCAACAGTTGATAAATATAGATGAACACCAGTTGCCAGTACTCAACTTCCTACAAAAGGAAGAAATCAAATATAACCATACACAACTGAAAATAAAATACCCTCTCAGGCAAGACCCCACTTGGCTAGAAAAATGGCTCCTAAAAGACACACTACCAAAAGGGACAATATCTCTATTGTACTCATATATTTTATCCCAAGGTCTAAACGCAACTCCAGCGTACATAAAAGGGTGGGAAGCAGACCTACACATGTCATTCACTTCAACACAGATCAAACAAATACATCGTCGCTCACATGTCTTTTCTAGGTGTGTCAAAACACAAGAAAACACATACAAACTAATGACACGATGGTATAATACACCCTCAGTACTAGTCCAAAAGAAATTAATTAAAAGTGACAACTGTTGGAGATGTGGTAATACAGGAGGAACCTTGAGACACATCTATTGGCATTGTCCAAAGCTCTTTAAATACTGGTCAGAGGAATAAACCCACATAAGGCAAATCACTAAGAAACAGGTAACACTAACTCTAGAGACAGTTTTGCTATGGATACCATATAGTACATGGGCCCCAGCCAGGAATGATTTGACCATTCATATGGTCCAAGCAGCCAAGCTTCTTTTACCACCTAAATGGTTGCAAACAGAGGCACCCAAACTTTCAGAGTGGATAAGCAGAGTAGACGATTTGTACTGCTTGGAAGAAACAGTTGGGAGACGAGAACCCATTACAAATTTACGAAAATATCGGATCCATGAAACTATAGAAATAGGGCAGACAATCCAAGTATAAATGAATTAACAGATTTAAGTAAGACAAGGAAAATGGCGCCATATAAAGGCAGCTACCAAATGAGGCAAATTAGTTGACTGGAAAATTATAACACTATCTGTTTATACATACATTTGTATGAAAATAATACAAATAAGTATTTGATGTGTTAGAGGTTGTTAAAAAACATCTAGCAACCGAGTTACAAGGGCATGAATCCCAATGTAAACTGACATTTCTTGTATAGCTATTTGATACATTGTTAAGTGGATTTGCAATTGTATATCAGATGTATCCAACAGTTATGTAAAATGGTTTTATATGCTTATACATATGTAAAATCAAATAAAACGTTTTATACAAAAAAAAATAGGACATGTCAAAAAAATAAATCCAATTTGTCAAAAAAAAAAAAAGTTTAACTTTTACAGGTTTCAGCTGAAATGTATGCCAGGCCCTGACTGTTGAAGATTTAAAATATGAAGTTCTGGAGCCTCTTAATTAATCAAGACTTCAAATACCAACAGACCAGATAATTTAAATCAAATTTTGGAATAAGGTATACCAGATATTGAGCCTTTACCTTCAGTTTTAGTGGCACTGGGTTTTAGTTCCTTACTTTAAACTTTACAATTTATGTGGTCATTGAATGAGAACATTAAGCACAATTGTATTTAGTCTAGATATTTATTTATGATCTAAACATAGTCTGATATATTCAGCAAATAATATTGAAATGTATTCTATACTTTAGTTATGCTTCTTTTCTCTTAACTTTTTTTCCTTTAGTCATTGTACTCTATATATACTTTTGAAAAAAACAACAATGTCCCATGTCAGTGTTATCATGGCAGTTGTGACCTGGCAAAATAAGACATGTAGATGTGGCAATCAGGTATAATCATAGAGCATATAAAAATACGTGTGACTTACAAGAACTACTTTAGAATTATTCATATCCTCACATATGTTGCTCAGTTTTCACAGTGATTATAGCTATAACAAATCCCACTTAAGGCAGTATAAATTAATAGAAACATGTTTAATCTGAATAAATGTTTATTCAGATGGCAGGCAGATTGACAGATTGTAAAACTCTAATATGTGTGAATTTGGCAGTGTTTCCAGGTAATCATTCATAGACTGAAGACAAGACATCCTTGTAAGCATAGTGATTAAAAGATTTTTTTATTTTCTGCCTTTTTCATTCCCATGCCATCTGGCAGATATCTTTTCATTTTTTAACTAAATGCACATTATATTTTTTCACATCCATAAAATGAATTCTGCCTGAAATGAACCAAAAAAGTTTTACATTTATGGAAAATGATTAGTTAATATTATACAGTAGGTACACAACACATTGTTTTGGATAAAGCTGTGAGGATATCCATAATGCTGGTATTGTGCAGTGTAGCAGATTAGAGGACAGCATATATAGGTACTTAATCCATCGCTACTACATCTAAAGTGTGTTCATATCTTTAGGCTGGAATCACATATAGTGTTAAAAACCTTTTTTTTAATAAAAAATGAATGGTTTTTTGTTACTTGTGGGATGAGTTCAAAGTTTTATCAGTACTATTTTAGGTTACCTAGAAAAAGGTTTTATAATTCAATTTCTTTGAGAGGCAGGATAAACACAATGCACTGTTGTTTTCTATTTTTATTTTATATGGCCTTTATTATAGAGGCATCCTTAGATGTGTTGCAGAGGGTATTGGGTGAATAATAGGCAACCTTCCATCCGTCTAACTTCATAGATGTTTCTGCCAATGTTTACAGCATCTTAGAAGTTAAACCAACCTGTGACATGGCTCTCTGTAGTGTATTTTATCCTCCCATTCTTTAACTTACCTGCTCCCTTTGCAGCATTGTGAAATTTTTCCCTGTGCATAAGCACTTTATGAAGATAATTAAAACATTATTACTTTTTGTAGAAAAACATACAAGTTCCTGAAATGGAAAACAAAGCCCTGGATTTGTCTGCAGTAACCCAAGGATTAATGCAGACATGTGGTAAGCAGGACTAGTCTGTTAGTCTATGTTGCCTTACCTTGCATAGACACCTTTGAAATGTCTGTACTGGGTCTGCTTATCATGGAGTAGGGGTAGGCTGGTCGTGGGAAGTGTACTCCATCCAGGCTTCGGTCCTGGGTTTCTGTATAGCCCACAGGTGCGGGTCACAGGCCTTGTTAAAGCCTGATTTAAACTGCACGCCAGAAGCAGTACGTGAGGCACTACCTGGCTAACACTATGGCCAATAGGTACAAGGTACTCCATAGTTATTAAGATGCTCAGATAGTTTAAAGAGGTTGTCGAGTTTCAGAAAATAAATATTATTGTTTCAACAGTACAATGAAAGTTTGTACAATATACTTTCGGAATCAATTCCTCATGTGTTTCCAGATCTCTTCTTATTGTCATTTAGTAGGAGACTTGTACTTCCAGGGGATATAAAACTATCCACGGTCATGTGATGTCACACAGGTTTATAGATCATTAGTATCAGAGAGAGTAATCAGAGTTGTGTGATAGACAGACTACAGAAGGAGCTGCAGAAGACACTTTGCAAAAGTACATGTATCCTCCAAATCTGTCTCTGAAACTAAGAAATGGTGATAGAATCTGCTCACATATTATAGGTTTGTCTAACAGCACAAGTAACAGCAGCACAAGTAAAAAAAACATTTGTTCTGCTTTAAAATAGAAATGAAAATGTATGGAAGGGAGGAATGTTAAAAAAAATATTTTCCTATAGGCATTATCATTAAATATTTTTCTTAAATATATTTCTTAAAAATTTCTCAAAATCATGCCAACATAAATCAAACATTGGGGAAATGTTAGTTATGAAATTATTTGGGTTGTATGACTATCTGCCTGAAAAGCAAAGAAATTTGAAGTAAAGAAGTATTTGAAGTACAGAATTGAAAAATTTCAATTTTAAGTTCCATTAGTAAGAAATTTAAAAATTTTCATTTGAAGTTGCATGGAATCCATTCTTTGTCCATCTTAATAAATGATAGGATGTCGACATTGTTTTTAGTGGTGTCAGTAAAGACCCCACCAGCTGTGCTGAACAGGACTTATAACAGCACACTTGCCACAGGGCAGGATAGGACTGGTAAGACACAGAGAGCAAGCTTTGGTCATGTGTCCAATCTGATTTCTGGTACTTTTTGCCCTATTCGATGGAAGTAGATAGAGAAGAAGTGAACATGCCATTCCAGTTTGTGGCTATGATAACTGTCTGCTAGTGTTCCTACTGCTTCCTCCTCTTCCTGGTGCTACTGAGTTCTCAATAATGCATTGGAACTTCTCATTGTAGTCTCACGCTCCAGTATTGCAATGAAGGATGCTACGCATGGCAAGTGACGGGGGCCACTGGTGCTGGCAGGGCCTACTCGAGTTGTACCCCAGAGATATATTAATGAAGCAGAAAGCCATTACTCTTTGAATCATCGGTGCCTCTCCAGTGCCTGGTTTCCATTGGAGCCCACAGCTGACCCTGCAAACCTCCCAGCCAGCAGCAGTTTTTGGGGGTCGGTGGGCAGTATTATCATATACAAAGAGGAGAAAAAAATCTCTTCAGGCTTGAGGCAGGCAGGAAGCAATGTGTGATGAACACAATGTGTGAGGACCCTGTGACCTATGTGACCCTGTGTGAGGGAACTCTGGAGGACAGCATGGTAGGAGTCAAGCCCTGTGTAATAAACTCTTTGCTGTCATGCCTCTGCCTTACTTCTTACTTTCGTAGTCCATCCATGGAGAGTAATCTAAAATGGATTGTGTTATTACAGCCTGCTGAAGCCTGCTAATTATTTTCTCCCTCCTAGAGTATAAATTATTGCACACTTTCTGCCCCTGGCCATTTGACCCATTTGACCTTCCTGTTGACTCCCTGCTCCTTCCCCACATACAAGCACCAAAATATATTTGCCAGGTCACCTTGCTTCCCAACTATGTCCTAGCTATCATCCCATCAATGCCTTCTTTAAAACATTAACCCTGAGGGTGCGTTCACACATAGGCCCACATTTCTTAAAGTGCTTGCGCCAGTTTTCTGTTAAGACGTACAAACTACTTGCACATGTGTTTAAAAAGTGTCTGCTCCAGTAATGTGCCACAAAATTGTGCAGAGTCGGACCGTGCGCCACATTTATTATTGTGCCTCAACAGAATTTTGTCATACGCTCTATGTCAAAGGTGCACCAAAATAAAGTTGGTGACACTTCCTGAGCAGTGTAGTGAGTACCAGTGTTTTGGGCATGCGTTTGGATGTATGAGTAAGAACGCATGTGTTTATCATGTTGCCATATGTTTGGCTGCTTTTAATGCGTCTTCTTTCATTTCTAGAAGTGTATGCAGCTTTGAAAGCAGCCAAACACACGGTAAAAAGAATGCAATTTCAGAGTCAAAGCATTTGTGGCTGCATTGCATACATTCAGGGGTGGACTGATCATATGACCCACTGGGGGAAATCCCGATGGGCTGACTAATCAGGGGCTGCTTTGGGGCTGGTGGGGCCAGTGGAAAAATAAAAAAACATGTACTCACCTTTCTGACACTCCCCCGCAGTTCTGCTGATACAGTCCATCCGGCAGCAATAGCTCTGTAGATTGTGGCGTCGCATAGACTATGACGTTGGCAAGCATCGGAACTGTCACTACCATCCAGACTGCATTATGCAGCTGATCTGCAAGTTTTATTATTTTTATGTGTTGGGCAGGGGACTGGCTGTATACAGTGGGTGGACAGGCTGGCTGTATACAGGGGGGCTGTCTGGCTTTATACAGGGTGGGCTGGCGTTATACAGGAGGAACTGGCTGGCTGTATACAGGGGTGATTGGCTGGCTATATACAGCGGGGGCTGGCTGTATACAGGGGGGCTGGCTATATACAGGACTGTATACTGGGGGGTTGACTGACTGTTCAAATTTGTTGCAGGGTAATTTTCCCAATTTCTGCCAAGGATACTGAGGTGGATCTGGTTGAATGTGCCCCAATCTGTGTTGGGACTTCTTTGCCTGCCAATATATAATATTCTTTGATGATCCTTGATCCATCTTGCTAGCCTAGGGTTACTGGCTTTGCAACCTTTTGATGGACCATGAAACTGAAGGAATAGAGAGTCATCCTTCCTGAAACCGCTAGTGGCAGATAAATAGTTAATAACTGCTCTCCTTACATCTAAAGAATGTAGGGATTTTTGATGTTCATCTTTTGGATCTGGAAAAAAATGACAGTAGATGTCACGGCTGTACCTGTGATCCTCAGTACGGATCGCGGGTACAAATGTGCCCTCCTACATGGCATGGTGTCCCCCCTGCCCGTACTCACCTCTCCAGGCTCCTGTCTCTGCTCGGGTCCCGGCCTGTAGGCCGCACGCCTCCTTCCTTCCAGGCGCTAGGGCGCGCACACGCCGACTTCTCAGGGTTTAAAGGGCCAGCGTCCTTCTGTTTGGTGCTGGCTAATCAGGCTCCTGTCATCCAGCGTTTCCAGAGGCCTCCTTGTTTCCTGTCCTCTAGCATATACAGATGCCTCTGTGTTTCCTGTATGTCTTCCAGCGTTTCCAGACGCCTCCGTGTTTCTTGTCTCCCAGCGCTCCCAGATGCTCCTGGTGGCTCCCGTGTTCCAGAGTTTCCAGATGCCTCCGAGCCACCAGCTCTCCTTCAAGGACTCATCCATTCCTGCCTGCCTGGTTCCTGTGCCAGCTTCTGCCTGCTTGCCTGCCGTGAGTTCCAGCTCATCCTGTCAAGTTTCATTGCTGCTGTCATCCCAGGTTCGGACCGTGTCCTACATCCTTGTCATCCCTGGCTGCCACCACAGGCCGCATTTCATCTCCCGGGGTCCAGTGGGTCCACTGGTCCACAGACTCCTCCCTCCAGGCTCTTCCCATAGAGACTTTTAGTTATGCTGTCTGTGGACTATTACAGTAGACATATATTTTAATGGATATTGGGAACAGAAGTCTTAAAAGATATCCATTTAAAACTTGCTTGCTGCATGGGTTCAAAAGGAGGACCCTTCAACATCTGAAGGACTAGGGTTAAGTCCCATGATGGAATGGGTGAATGGCTTAAGGGTTCTGATTCCCTCTGAAGAATCAAGGAATTTCTAGAAAACTTGGATTCTAACTGAGCATTGATAGACGCAAAATGGAGCTTCATGTTTTAGGACAACTCTTCCTGTAGGAATTGAAGAATGGAGGGTAAATTGTCTAATGGTTACTTGGATGGATAACTAAATTTTTTGTAAATTGACCAAATTCTGTTGTAAGCAGATACAGTAGATGGCTTCCTAATAACAGAGTCAGATAGCCCGGCCTGTGTTAGGTTGTTCCACTCAACTTCCAGGCCGTGAAATGCAGGTGTTGAAGTTGAGGATGATAAAAACCTCTTTGAAGGAAAAAATATGGACAAAGCGCTAGTTTCCAGAATCTTCCTTTTGAAAGATAGAGAAGTAGAGAAAACCATGCCCGGCTGGACCAATATGGGATTATTGCACTGGCTCCCACTCCTTCCTCCAATATTTTGCGAAGAACTCTCGGGATTGTGGATAAAGGTGGAAATACGTAAATCATACCCAGAGCCCAAGTGATTGATAGATCGTCTATCGCTTTGGAATGCCCCAAGGCTGAAAAGAAACAGAATCTGGTTGTCTTTCTGTTGTCTTGAGAGGCCATGACATCCATGAAGGGTTGGCCCATCTTCTGTGTTACTTGATTAAAGACTTCCGGATTTTACTCCCAATCTCCTGGGAGCAGCTTGACTCGATTCAACATATCTGCTTTGCAGTTGTGAATGCCGTGAATAGGAACCGCCGAGATGTGTAGAAGATTCACTTTTGCCCTGGTCATCAGCTTCTAGCACTCTTTGGCTAGCAGGAAGTAACGAGTGCCACCTTGTTTGTTTAGATTTTAAACAACGACTATGTTGTCCGACTGTACTGACACTCTGATAATGTATAAGCAAATAAAATGAAGTCTCACAGCTAATCTCACAGCTCACAGTTCCTTTAAATTGGTGGAAAGACTCTTTTCTGAGGAGACCATGGACGTTGTACCCAATGACTGTTCACATGGGCACCCCAGTCTCAGGGGGAGTGATTCCTTGTGAGGATTACAATGTACTCATTGTGAGCAGTGCGTGAGCTTCTGTCTCCTGACCTCTGACAATTTAAGGGTCATTGAGTGAGAATTGATTATTAATCCCAAGAATTGTATCTCTTTATCTCTATTATAGCTTTTCTAATGTCCTCTGAACAATTTGAAGATGATAAGGAAGGACTATGAGAATATGCAGATAAGCATCTGACAGGTCTATAGATGCCATGAAGTGATCTTTCTGTAAAAGTGTCAGGACAGACCGGATGGTTTCCATTTTGAAATGGGACTAAACACTTAGAAGGAGTCTTCCATTCCTGTTTTAACAGCTTGTTTAGGACTGTGTGTCCTGGTAACCCTTTATCTTTTGTTATTGGAAAATAAGATATCTTTTCTCTGGGAGATTTACAATGAATATTCTATTGTAGTCTCCCCTGCCTTTAAGAGCTCCTTACGGTCTTCCATCTTGAAGAGGTACTGGTCCTCAGAATCATTTAATTTCCCCCTCAGACAGACTCATTGGAGGATGAAGAGGATCAGGGAACTACTAAAGGTGTTTGTTTTGACTTCTTTCTCTTATGCTGACTTTTAGCATTTTGAAATACCTCAGACACTTTTTTTTTTTTAAACAATTTTTTCTTTATTTTTTCCACAAAGAAAGGGAGGAATACACAATACATTGAGAAGAAGAAATTCTTGTCCAAGATATAAAACAATTTTCTGCTTACAAATATTTTATGAACAAGAAAGCACCATTCCTTTCATAGTCGGTAGGTTCCAATTCTTAAGAAGTGCAAGGCCAACTGGCCCAGAATGTGGGGTAAGGTCAGACGTACTATCCCCTACTACATATATACCCAAAAGAGAAATGAATGGTACATAAATATCTCGGCCTTTCAATACCTCCAAGGTGCACCCCCCCTTATCCCCCCACCCCACCGCTTCGGACGAAGCCCCTCCCTCCCCTGCCGAGAAAGAAAGAAGGGAAAAAAAATATATATATATATATTTTAACTTGTTTCCTCCCCCCATATCTTCTCCCAGAAGTCCATTCTGTTCTGCTTTCCATAATAAAGTTTTTCATACAGCACAATTTTGGCCCGAAGGGCTTCCCACTGTACTAGAGTCGGGGCATGGGGTTTCATCCAATTCCTTGCAATTAGAACTTTAGCTATGAGTGTCATTCTGCAAATAGTAGCTCTTTGAGTCTTTGATAGCCCCCTCTTATGTCCCGCCTGTAAGTGATTCAATAGGAGAGTCTCCATATAAAAAGCAATTCCAAAACCCAACCGGTCCTCAATTATTTTGTGCGCCTCTTTCCAGAGGGTGTTAATTTTTGGGCATGTCCAGCTAAGATGTATAATGTCTGCATGTGGGTCCCCGCAGCGTCGACATTTGGATTCCTCATATACCCCCATTTTTTTGAGGCGTACTGGAGTATAGTACAACCTGTGAATAAAATTAAATTGAATCATCCTATGGTTCGTGTTTAGTGACGAAAGAGCCACATTTTGGTATGTCCCTTTCCATTGATCTTGTGTAAGGTGAATACCATCCAATTCCCACTGTGTGACGTTCTTCAGTACTGTGTCCTTAGTGTTTTCTCTAATTAATATTTTATATATTTTCGAGACCGACATCTTCCCCTTCCAATTGGAGAATATCCGATCTATCAACGTATCTCTATGGATAATAAAGTGATTCTTATCTTGTGTCTTATTAAATGCATCCCAGATTTGTAAATAGTGAAAAAAAGTGCTTCTACCCACCCCATATAGTGTTCCCAATTCTCTATAGGAGAGTAATGTTCCATCTTTAATTATGTGGCCCACCTTCGTGATCCCCAATTCCTTCCAAATTTGTACATCAGTTAATTTCCAGAATTCCTTCAAATTTTTGTTGTTCCATAGTGGGGTGAACTCCAATGACCCCGTCCCTGCCCCGTGCCGCCTAAGGCGCTTCCAGCATTCATTGATAATTTTACAGACCGGGAAATTTTTTGCCAGTTGCCCTAGCAGTTGGCCTGATTCACAGACCTCTGGGAAGGGCATATTACCCCTAGTTTTTCTGAAGATCTGTGTTAGTGCCCTTGTTCTACACCATTTTATCATGAAGCGCACTTTGGCTGCTACAAAATACAATCTAAAGTTAGGTATCATTAGTCCTCCCTCTGCGTGTGTCCCGTATAGATAGCTAATTTTCATTCGAACATGTTTTCTCCCCCATATGAGATCATTACAGAGTCGCTCAATTAGTCTGAAGAGTTTCTCTTCCACCCATACCGGAGACGCTGAAAGCACGTAAAGTAGTTGTGGCAATCCCACCATCTTCAAAAGGCCTATTCTATCGGCTCTACTCAAAGGCAGCTTGACCCATACTGATATTTTGGATCTTATTCTTGCAATCGTTGGCACGATGTTCAGTTCAGCGTATCGACTGAGGTCAGCGGAGATCCGTATACTCCAAATAATCGAATGCTGAGTGAGGCTCCAACACCTGTAGTTCCCCCATGCTCTCAGTTGGAAATACATCAATAGGGAGCAATACTGTTTTTTTCCAGTTTATTTCGAATCCAGAGTAACTACCGTACTCTTGTAGAAGCTGGATTACTTTCGGGACAGAGCTCTCCGAATTTCCCAGGCACAGGAGGATGTCGTCCGCATAGAGTGACAGTTTGACTGAGCTTCCATTACAGCCACAACCAACTATGTCTGGGTTTGATCTCACCAGAGCAGCCAGGGGTTCCATGAAAATATTAAAAAGTAATGGGGATAGGGGACATCCCTGACGGGCTCCTCTTTGTAGTTTGATTTTTTCTGATAGAACACCATTGGTAATAATCCTAGCCTCTGGATCTTTATATAGCAGCTGGACCCAAGCTATAAAAGCTTCCCCGAAACCGACATTTGATCTTTAAACCATGTCATAAAGGAATGAGCCTCAGCCCTCAATGTGTGAGATTCTGTAGAGACTGAGCAGGACAGACAGACAGTAGTAACAGCATCATCAGGTAGTATTTGCTCACAGTTATTACACAAACTATGTTTGGCTATTCTTTTTCTCTTCTCATTTCTCAAGGAGGCCTCAGGCTGGGGTTCAGGTGTGGACATATGAAGAGAGAACAACAACATGAGCAACAATATAGCATACCAAACCATATTACCAAGGCTGGAGGACAGCTAACCTTAAGACACAGAGGAGTTCTGCTGCCTGTCAAGCGGGCAGAGAGTGATTTGGTGCCCAGAGCTTTAAAACTCCGAGATCCTGCGATACTCATCTAATCTCGCGCAAACTCATAAAGCTATGAGCCTTTTTCCCATAAGCGATTGTTATCGCGGGATCAGAGGATCCTTGTGTATGTCCAATAGACAATGGTGCCCGAGCACAAGGAATACCAAAGCCACGAGGTCTCGTGATAACTTTGAGACCACGCACATGCTCAGTCTCCATACCCAGAAACAGCCGAAGCCAACATGCAAAGACCACACAAAAAAATATATAAAAATACATATTTACAATGGCATAAGTGAATAACGACAAGTAATGTGAATTGACACTTACCCGGGGAATTTGGGAGGGGCTCCAAGTCTCCCAGGGGGCTGCCCGCCCCCGTATGGCACATACTGCAAAACAGATCCAGGTGGACTTACAACATGTCATGAGAGGCAAAATGCGATCCACGGACATATAAGTGTTAAAAAGCACCTGACCAGACCATGCAACTAAGGGAGCCAAGGCAGGTGTATAGGTCCTTCAGGTCACATGCTGGCGTACTGACTGTTTTCCCTGTTGGGATGCCTGACCTGAACTCTTCTGCTTTACCTAAGAGAAAAATTAAATACAAGGATGTACATGCCTTGCCTCTTTATAGTTGTAGATAGTCATTGGCTAATTGTAAATTTTTTTTAATACTGCTTATTAACCTGTTCTCTTCTGGTTTGTACCTAGGGGAGTTAGCCCATTATGTGCTGCCGAATGGACAATAAGGAAAGTAGTTATATTCTTGTACATAAGGTGCAGTATTATAGCAATTATATTCCTGTACATAGGGGCAGTATTATAGTGGGTATATTCTTGTACACAAGAACAGTATTATAGTGGTTATATTCTTGTACATAGGGGGCAGTGTTATAATAGTTATATTCTCCTACACAGGGGGGCAGTATTTTAGTACAGGCGGTCCCCTACTTAGAAACACCAGACTTACAGATGACCCCTAGTTACAAACGTGCCTCTGGATTTTGGAAATTTACTGCACTTTAGCCCACGGGTACAATAAACTGCTATAACATTTATCAAAGGTGTCTGTAATTAAGATTTATTGTTCATCCTGGTTCTTATGACAACCCAACATTTTTAAAATCCAATTTTGACAGAGACCAAAAAGTTTATGAATGGGGTTACAATTATAGACTATACAGTTCCAGCTTGCATACAAATTCAACTTAAGAACAAACCTGCAGAACCTTGTACATAACCCGAGGTACATAAAATGCAGCATTATAATATATTTTACTTAGGCCCATTATTATAGTAGTTATAGTACTGAAAAAGAGGAAAAAAACCAATCAGCATTTATTAGGAATATTCCTAATAAATGTTTTTCCAATTTTTGCCTTCTTTTTTGCCAAATGCCGATGTTTTTTTCCTGTTTTTTGCTACCCATTTACTCTATGTCCCCTGGACCGGACCAGATTATTCATCATTTCACGACATGAACTAGAGCTGTTGACCGGGTGAGCTGACACTTCCTTTCTTCCTATTTGTTTGATTATAGTAGTCATAGTCTTGTTTATCAGCGAAAGTATTGTAGTAGTGTTTTTTTTGTGTGTATACGTAAGTCAGTATTAAGTTGTGTTCTTTTAAAAAAGAAGTTTTATTCCCGTACAAGGGAGGCAGTATGAGTCTTTTCTCTGAGCTGTACATGTTGATTTAGACCATCTGATAACAGTTTGTGTGGAGTTTAGTAACTCCACCCACATCACATGGTCATGCCTACTTGTTTTGACCCTGCCCACAGAATGGGGACACTTTTACAGTTTTTTTTCAAGGGCTACATTAAATTCCCATTCCGCCCCTGGATATTTTAGATATATATGCAAGACTTAATAAAGCAGGACTTAAACAGACATTGACAAACTGGTATGTAAATGTTACACATTTTTGCATGGCATTTGGCCTAAATTGTTAGACCAAAAGAGGGCTAAATTCTTCAACCAGTTGGATCTGATTACTTCTCATGGCAGCAGGGAACTTAGTGCACATTGATATAGAAAAGAGGTAAAAATAAAACACAATATACAATACTGCAACAAAAAAGTTTTGTTCCATATCTTCTAATTAATTAATCCCTTTTTTAGTTGAACCCTTTTTGAGTCCCTTTTTGTTTTTTGTATTTCCATTTTTCACTCCCCACCTTCAAAAATCTATAAGTTTTTTTATTTTTTATGTAGAGAGCTTTGTGAGGGCTTTTCTGGGTAACAAATTGCACTTCATAGTGGTGGTATTTAATATTCCATTGCGTGTACTGGGAAGCGGGAAAAAAAATTCAAATGCAGTGAAATTGGTGAAAAAGCGCATTAGCACCATTTTCTTGGACTTAAGGGGTTTCACTGTGCACCCCAAATGACATGTCACCTTTATTCCGTGGGTCTGTGCGATCACAGGGATACCAAATTTGTATAGGTTTTATAATGTTTTCATAGCTTTACAGAAAATGAAACCTCCTGCACAATTTCTAGTGCTAATAACTTTTTCTTACTTCATTGTACAGAGCTGTGGGTGGTGTCGTTTTTGTTACTTTTGATAATGTTTTCAGTGCTTCCAATTTTAGGACTGTATGCCCTTTTGATCACTATTTTAAATATTTTTCAAAATGTTTGAGTTTGGGCGCTATTTCCTGTTACATGGTTGAACGCTGTGAAAAATATTATTATATTTTGATGGATCGGACATTTTGAGATGCGGTGATACCTAAAAGGGGGGTGATTCGAATTTTTAGTTTTTTTTTTATATATATATATTTTTAACTTTTTTACATTTATTATTAATTATTTTTCAGACCCCTAGAGTTCTTTAATCCTAGGTTGTCTGATTCTACCATTCAATGCCATACTACAGTATTGCAGTATATGGAGATTTTACTCCTCACCCATTACAATATGCAAATCACACTTTGTAATGAATAGGATAAAACCAGACAGCCTCAGGTTTTCTGAAGGCACAAGGCTATCATGACAACTGATCGCCACCCCCCGATGACGTCAAGGGGAGCGTCGATCTGTGGAGGCGGCTTATCACATGAGCACTCTCCATTCACCTGCAGCCAATGCGTGACTTACTAGCTCCTGCTGTGCTGTCCAGGGTTCCAGCCCAGTGGTGACCTCCTGCCATCCTGTTCTTCTGCTGTGCCTTCCAGGGTTCCAGCCAACGGTGTCTTCTCTCCGTACCAGCATTACCACTGTTCCTCTGCATTCCTGCTGTCATCTCAGGTTATGTCTTATACCAGCTAGTCAAGTGAGATAACTAAAATTCATAACTTTTTATTGGAAATGCATTAAAAACCAACATCTAAATAATATCAAATAACAGTAAAATCATCCAGTGCATCCAGCCTAGGTGGTCACAGTATCACTGGGATTAAACAATGTACATACCAAATCCTCAGATAGAAAGTCTCTTGATCTCTTACAGAAACATAGATGTAGTAGAAAATAATTGCATCTTACCATACATGGCGGTGTCTGTACAGAGGTACCTGGTGGGTTCCTGGGTCGGGAGTATAAGTCCTCTCCTGGGGAGGAATAGATGTAAGGAGAAATCAAAGGTGCCCCTACACTCTCCCTATGGTCCCGAAGTTGTCTCCCGCCCTTACAAGGGCAGTACCATTAAGACTTGCCCTATGAAAAAATCAAAAATACCCCCACATCCCCCCAACCTGACGCATTTCTTCACACATGGGATTCATCAGAGGGTCTACATCGGTGAAATGCGGACATTAAAAATTAGATACAGTGTTATGGGGTCACTAAGGGGTATCAAATGTGCAGAGTTACTAATATAATGATAAGTACTCTGCAGTGGGGCCCAAGTGAAGTGGCCACACTCATGATCCCTAGCTGGTCTCTAGAGATAAGAGACCTCTCTTAATTATGGGGTAAAAATACCCTTGCTCCCCCAGCTCTTCATACTCACACACCATTCACATGCAGCGATTGCCGCCATCACACCTTACACGCATCACCAGAAGTGGCGGGAGGCCTCGTCCCCTGACATGCATCATCGGAAGTGCTGATAGGCTCCGCCCAGTAACATGTGTTGCCGGAAGTGGCTGTAGGCTCCACCCACTGACACGTGTCACCGGAAGTCCTGTTAAGCTCCGCCCACTGACGTGTGGTCAGCTGATCCAGTCACATGCATGGAGGAGTGTTTGTTATTCAAGGAGAGGCAAATAGTTTACTGGTCACTATAGCGACCATATACCGCTGACACTGCTTGCTCTGGCATAGCAGCGATCATCATGCTATGTACTGGCTAATAAGACAGCAGGTAAAAACAGGCTAATGCAAATTCTGCAACACACATTAGGGTTGTGAAATTTATAGCATTGGCCACCAACAATACATATTAAACCTATATACACCCCACTCCTAGTGATAAGGATAATAAAATTTAGGTATATGATGCGTGCAGCAAATTTATTTACATTTTACTGATACCTCAGAGGTACATAATTCGTGACAGATCGAGATGAGCGAGCACTAAAATGCTTGAGTGCTTGTTACTCGAGTCGAACTTTTCCTGATGCGCTAGTGCTCGTATCGAATAACGAACCTCAATGAAGTCAATGGGAAACTCAAGCATTTTTCACTGAAAGAACACATTAAAAAGAACATTGAAGAACACATTGCAGATGTTTCCGTACATCTGCTAACTTATCCGAAGACACGAGTGCCGAACGGTGTTCTTCACAATAGTATGTGAAGAACAATATGTGTGAAGAACAAGAACACATTGCAGATGTTTCCATACATCTGCAATGTGTTCTTCACACATATTGTTCTTCACATACTATTGTGAAGAACACTGTTCTGCACTAATGTCTTCGGATAAGTTAGCAGATGTACGGAAACATCTGCAATGTGTTCTTCACTGTGTTCTTCACTTAAATGATCTTGTGTTCACAGTTTTCATTGTACTCTTCACTGTTCTTCACTGTGTTTCCTTAAGTAAATGCTCAATCTCGAGTAGGCGAGATACTCGTCCGAGCAACGAGCCGTTTTGAGTATGCTAAAACTCGAACGAGCATCAAGCTCGGACGAGTATACTCGCTCATCTCTAGTGACAGACTTATTCTTCAACGTTACACAATTAATAACAGACTAATACTCATGTGTATGTATTATGTCAAAGAAAACAGGTAAATAGTAATTGCTCGTTGAGACCGTTTGGTGCCACTGTTCTTAATTTTTGGATCCACCTGGTCTCAACCTGTAGGATTTTTCTGTTCCAGTGACCACCTCTCTCTGGAAATGGCACTGTGAAAATCCTCATAAATCATAACACTCTGGGGTCCCCTCTATGCATCAGATGCACATGTCCCGTGCATGTCTTATATCCCCCAAGTGGTCACCAATTCTCTGGAGCTCTCTAAAAGTCTTGTCTATGTATTCTACATGCATTCAGATGTGGCCTTATAGATCACCCCCATGGAAAAGCAATTTATGAAGTCCCTGATGGTAAAAACTGGTTCAATACCTTTCCATGGAAGGTCTTAGAGATGTTGATAAATGGGCAAGCTATACAGTCTCCCCCACATCTGAAACAGCCCAGAGGTTTGCGAAGCAGCCGTATCCCTTTAGGTTTAGGGGGGACAAAGTGGCTGTGTACCAGCCTATCTTTTATGGAACGCTCCCTCGGAATGTTACAAGTGGGCTGGAGCCCACCATTTCTCGGTTTTACTCATCCATGAGTAGGATAGGCCAATGTTTTTGCAGAACTGCTCTCACACTCTCTGCACCATTGTCAAAAGTTGTGACAATCCTACACAGACCATCATCCTCCTTTTTTTCCTTATTGGGCCTCACAAACAATTCATGTTGTTTGAATTTAAATGCATGTTGAAATGCTGTTCTAAGTACCCCATCAGAGTACCCCCTTTGAGTGAATCGTTGGCCTAAGTCATCCGCCTGAGATCTAAACTCATTGTCAGTGGTACAGTTTCTCCTCATCCTTAAGTACTGGCCTTTGGGATCCCCCTCCTAAGTGGGAGGGGATGATGACTTTCCCACCTCAAAAATGAGTTGGTCGCTGTGGGTTTACGGTAGATGGTGGTCTCTACTTTCCCTTCTCTGGTTTTAGTCAGTAATACTTCGAGGAAGGCCAGTTTTGTCGGATTCAATTCGGTGAACCTGAGCCCAATATTATTGGTGTTAAGTAGAGATGAGCGAACATATTCGTCCGAGCATGATGCTCGTTCGAGCATTAGCGTACTCGAAACTGCTCGTTGCTCGGACGAATACTTCGCCCGCTCGAGAAAATGACAGCTCCCGCCGTTTTGCTTTTTGGCGGCCAGAAACAGAGCCAATCACAAGCCAGGAGACTCTGCACTCCACCCAGCATGACATGGTACCCTTACACGTCGATAGCAGTGGTTGGCTGGCCAGATCAGGTGACCCTGGGATAGACTAGCCGCTGCCCGCGCTGCTCGGATCATTCTGTGTCTGGATGCCGCTAGGGAGAGAGCTGCTGCTGGTCAGGGAAAGCGTTAGGGTGTTCTATTAGAATAGTGTTAGGCAGGAGTGATTCAACAAGAACCCAACAGCCCTTCTTAGGGCTACAATAACGTTATACTTTTTTTTTTTTTATTTGCAGCTAGTACCATATTGTGAGGAATTTGCAGGGGGACTTGCTACCGTTGTGTTTAGCTCTTATTGACACACATATCCACCTCAAACACCAAAGTGGGAAAATTTATTAGGGGTTTGATTTCAATTAGGCACAGACTGGCAGTTTCTTTTTATTTTACGTTTATTTTTTCATAACTCAGCGTCATCTCATCTGGCATAGCAGTGTGCTTTCATACTTGGCTAGAAAATAGCCATAGGAGAATCCAAACGGCTTACTTACGCCTACAATAGCGTTATATATTTTATTTCTGGTTGATCTGCTGGTGGCTGTCCTTGCTGCAGTGCATATACTAGCCAATTGTCAGGAATTTGGAGTGAGACTTGCGACCGCTGTGTTAAGCGCTTAGTGACGCACATATCCATCGCAAAGACCGAAGTTGGAAAATTTATTAGGGGTTGGATTTCAATTAGGCACAGTCTGGCAGTTTCTTTTTATTTTACGTTTATTTTATCATAACTCAGCGTCATCTCATCAGTGTGCTTTCCTACTTGGCTAGAAAATAGCCAAAGGAGAATCCAAACGGCTTACTTACGCCTACAATAGCGTTATATATATTTTATTTCTGGTTGATCTGTTGGTGGCTGTCCTTGCTGCAGTGCATATACTAGCCAATTGTCAGGAATTTGGAGTGAGACTTGCGACCGCTGTGTTTAGCGCTTAGTGACGCACATATCCATCGCAAAGACCGAAGTGGGAAAATTTTTTAGGGGTTGGATTTCAATTAGGCACAGTCTGGCAGTTTCTTTTTATTTTACGTTTATTTTTTCATAACTCAGCGTCATCTCATCAGTGTGCTTTCATACTTGGCTAGAAAATAGCCAAAGGAGAATCCAAACGGCTTACTTACGCCTACAATAGCGTTATATATATTTTATTTCTGGTTGATCTGCTGGTGGCTGTCCTTGCTGCAGTGCATATACTAGCCAATTGTCAGGAATTTGGAGTGAGACTTGCGACCGCTGTGTTTAGCGCTTAGTGACGCACATATCCATCGCAAAGACCGAAGTGGGAAAATTTATTAGGGGTTGGATTTCAATTAGGCACAGTCTGGCAGTTTCTTTTTATTTTACGTTTATTTTTTCATAACTCAGCGTCATCTCATCAGTGTGCTTTCATACTTGGCTAGAAAATAGCCAAAGGAGAATCCAAACGGCTTACTTACGCCTACAATAGCGTTATATATATTTTATTTCTGGTTGATCTGCTGGTGGCTGTCCTTGCTGCAGTGCATATACTAGCTAGAGATGAGCGAACATGCTCGTCCGAGCTTGATGCTCGGTCGAGCATTAGGGTACTCGAAACTGCTCGTTACTCGGACGAATACTTTGCCCGCTCGAGAAAATGGCAGCTCCCGCCGTTTTGCTTTTTGGCGGCCAGAAACAGAGCCAATCACAAGCCAGGAGACTCTGCACTCCACCCAGCATGTCGATAGCAGTGGTTGGCTGGCCAGATCAGGTGACCCTGGGATAGACTAGCCGCTGGCCGCGCTGCTCGGATCATTCTGTCTCTGGATGCCGCTAGGGAGAGAGCTGCTGCTGGTCAGGGAAAGCGTTAGGGTGTTCTATTAGCTTACTGTTAGGCAGGAGTGATTCTCAAAGAACCCAACAGCCCTTCTTAGGGCTACAATAACGTTCTACTTTTTTTATTTTAATTTGCATCTTTTACCATTTTGTGAGGAATTAGCAGGGGGACTTGCTACTGTTGTGTTTAGCTCTTAGTGGCACACATATCCATAGCAAAGACCGAAGTGGGAAAATTCAGTAGGGGTTGGATTTCTATTAGGCAATAACTCAGTGTCATCTCATCTGGCATAGTAGTGTGCTTCCTTTGATACTTGGCTAGAAAATAGCCATAGGAGAATACAAACAGCTTCTTGAAGCCTACAGTAGCGTTCTATATATTTGATTTCTGGTTGATCTGCTGGTGGCTGTAGTTTCTGCAGTGCATGTACTTGCCAATTCTGAGCAATTTGTAGTGAGACTTGCGACCGCTGTGTTCTGCGCTTAGTGGCGCACATATCCATAGCAAAGGCCGAAGTGGCAAAATTCAGTAGGGGTTGGATTTCTATTAGGCAATAACTCAGTGTCATCTCATCTGGCATAGTAGTGTGCTTCCTTTGATACTTGGCTAGAAAATAGCCATAGGAGAATACAAACAGCTTCTTGAAGCCTACAGTAGCGTTCTATATATTTGATTTCTGGTTGATCTGCTGGTGGCTGTAGTTTCTGCAGTGCATGTACTTGCCAATTCTGAGCAATTTGTAGTGAGACTTGCGACCGCTGTGTTCTGCGCTTAGTGGCGCACATATCCATAGCAAAGGCCGAAGTGGCAAAATTCAGTAGGGGTTGGATTTCTATTAGGCAATAACTCAGTGTCATCTCATCTGGCATAGTAGTGTGCTTCCTTTGATACTTGGCTAGAAAATAGCCATAGGAGAATACAAACAGCTTCTTGAAGCCTACAGTAGCGTTCTATATATTTGATTTCTGGTTGATCTGCTGGTGGCTGTAGTTTCTGCAGTGCATGTACTTGCCAATTCTGAGCAATTTGTAGTGAGACTTGCGACCGCTGTGTTCTGCGCTTAGTGGCGCACATATCCATAGCAAAGGCCGAAGTGGCAAAATTCAGTAGGGGTTGGATTTCTATTAGGCAATAACTCAGTGTCATCTCATCTGGCATAGTAGTGTGCTTCCTTTGATACTTGGCTAGAAAATAGCCATAGGAGAATACAAACAGCTTCTTGAAGCCTACAGTAGCGTTCTATATATTTGATTTCTGGTTGATCTGCTGGTGGCTGTAGTTTCTGCAGTGCATGTACTTGCCAATTCTGAGCAATTTGTAGTGAGACTTGCGACCGCTGTGTTCTGCGCTTAGTGGCGCACATATCCATAGCAAAGGCCGAAGTGGCAAAATTCAGTAGGGGTTGGATTTCTATTAGGCAATAACTCAGTGTCATCTCATCTGGCATAGTAGTGTGCTTCCTTTGATACTTGGCTAGAAAATAGCCAGAGGAGAATACAAACAGCTTCTTGAAGCCTACAGTAGCGTTCTATATATTTGATTTCTGGTTGATCTGCTGGTGGCTGTAGTTTCTGCAGTGCATGTACTTGCCAATTCTGAGCAATTTGTAGTGAGACTTGCGACCGCTGTGTTCTGCGCTTAGTGGCGCACATATCCATAGCAAAGGCCGAAGTGGCAAAATTCAGTAGGGGTTGGATTTCTATTAGGCAATAACTCAGTGTCATCTCATCTGGCATAGTAGTGTGCTTCCTTTGATACTTGGCTAGAAAATAGCCATAGGAGAATACAAACAGCTTCTTGAAGCCTACAGTAGCGTTCTATATATTTGATTTCTGGTTGATCTGCTGGTGGCTGTAGTTTCTGCAGTGCATGTACTTGCCAATTCTGAGCAATTTGTAGTGAGACTTGCGACCGCTGTGTTCTGCGCTTAGTGGCGCACATATCCATAGCAAAGGCCGAAGTGGCAAAATTCAGTAGGGGTTGGATTTCTATTAGGCAATAACTCAGTGTCATCTCATCTGGCATAGTAGTGTGCTTCCTTTGATACTTGGCTAGAAAATAGCCATAGCAATAGGATAGGATTGTTTGGTTTTAAAAACTCAAAAAAAAACAAAAAACACAAAAAAAAAAAAAAACACAAAAAACACCAAAAAAAACAAAAAGAAGTAAAAAAAAAAAAAAAGTTATAACTCTCATTTTAAAAATGTTTAACCCGAGGGCTAGGGGTAGAGGACGAGGGCGGGGACGTGGGCGTCCAACTACTGCAGGGGTCAGAGGCCGTGGTCCTGGGCGGGGTGAGACACCACCTGCTGATGAGGGAGCAGGGGAACGCCGCAGAGCTACACTCCCTAGGTTCATGTCTGAAGTTACTGGGACTCGTGGTAGAGCACTGTTGAGGCCAGAACAGTGCGAACAGGTGATGTCGTGGATTGCTGACAATGCTTCGAGCAATTTGTCCACCACCAGTCAGTCTTCCACGCAGTCCACCCATGTCACCGAAATCCCCACTCCTCCAGCTCCTGCACCTCAGCCTCCTCCCCCCCAGTCTGCCCCCTCCCAGGAAAATTTGGCATTTGAACCGGCATACTCTGAGGAACTGTTTTCTGGACCCTTCCCACAGTCACAAACCACTTGTCCGGTTGCTGCTGAGCAATTTTCCGATGCCCAGGTTTTCCACCAGTCACAGTCTGTGGGTGATGATGACCTTCTTGACGTAGTGGAAGTGTGTAAAGAGGTGTCCGACGATGAGGAGACACGGTTGTCAGACAGTGGGGAAGTTGTTGTCAGGGCAGGAAGTCCGAGGGGGGAGCAGACTGAGGGATCGGAGGATGATGAGGTGACAGACCCAAGCTGGGTTGAGAGGCCGGGTGAACACAGTGCTTCTGAGACGGAGGAGAGTCCTCGACCTGAACAGGTTGGAAGAGGCAGTGGTGGGGCCAGACGGAGAGGCAGGGCCAGAGCTGGTGCATCAGCGCCACTGTCAACTAGTGAAGCTCCCGTGGTGAGGGCTCTTGCGGCGAGGGCTAGATCTTCAGAAGTGTGGAGGTTCTTTAAGGAAACACCGGATGACCGACGGACTGTGGTGTGCAACATTTGCCAAACCAGGCTCAGCAGGGGTTCCACCACTACTAGCTTAACTACCACCAGTATGCGCAGGCATATGAATGCTAAGCACCCCACTCAGTGGCAACTAGCCCGTTCACCTCCGGCCGTGCACACCACTGCTCCTTCCCCTGTGTCAGCTGCTAGTCAGCCCCCTGCCCAGGACCCTTGCACAAAAACCCCATCGTCGCCTCCACGATCCTCCACAGCATCCACCAGCGTTCAGCTCTCCATACCCCAGACGCTGGAGCGGAAACGCAAATATAGTGCAACCCACCCGCACGCCCAAGCCCTTAATGTGCACATCTCCAGATTGCTTAGCCTGGAGATGCTGCCCTATAGGCTAGTAGAGACCGAGGCCTTTCGCAACCTCATGGCGGCGGCCGCCCCTCGGTATTCGGTCCCCAGCCGCCACTACTTTTCCCGATGTGCCGTCCCAGCCCTGCACCAGCACGTGTCAGACAACATCATCCGTGCCCTGACCAACGCCGTTTCTGACAAGGTCCACCTGACCACGGACACGTGGACGAGTGCTGCCGGGCAGGGCCACTATATATCGCTGACGGCACATTGGGTTAACTTGGTGGAGGCTGGGACCGAGTCTGACCCTGGGGCTGCTCATATACTGCCGACGCCGAGGATTGCGGGGCCTACCTCGGTCCAGGTGTTTCAGGCCTACTATGCCTCCTCCTCCTCCCACCCCTCCTCCACCTCCTCCTCCGAACTACCATCCGTGGGCACGGCGCCATCAGTCGGTAGCTCTAGGCACAGCAGCAGTGCCGTCGCTAAGCGACAGCAGGCGGTGCTCAAACTGCTGAGCCTAGGCGACAAAAGGCACACCGCCCAAGAGCTATTACAGGGCATCACGGCGCAGACTGATCTGTGGCTGGCACCGCTGAACCTCAAGCCGGGAATGGTTGTGTGTGACAACGGCCGTAACCTGGTGGCGGCTCTGCAACTCGGCAGACTGACACATGTGCCATGCCTGGCAGCGTTTCCTCAAGACATACCCCAATCTGTCTGATTTGCTCACGAAGGTGCGCCGCATCTGTGCGCATTTCAGGAAGTCCAGCCCAGATGCTGCCACTCTCAGGGCAGCGCAGCGCCGCCTCCAACTGCCCGCTCACCGACTGTTGTGCGACGTGCCCACGAGGTGGAATTCAACACTGACCATGTTATCCAGAGTTTACCAGCAGCGCAGAGCGATTGTAGACTGCCAGATGTCAACTTCCACCAGAACTGGTAGTCAGGTCAGTCAGCTTCCTCAAGTCTACAATGAGGAGTGGACGTGGATGTCTGATATCTGTCAGGTGCTGAGTAACTTTGAGGAGTCAACACAGATGGTCAGTGGCGATGCCGCCATCATCAGCCTCACCATCCCGCTGCTTGGCCTGTTGAAAAACTCTCTGGTCAGCATGAAGTCGGAAGCTTTGCGCTCGTCACAAGAGACGGGGGAAGAATATTCCCTTGTTGATAGCCAAAGCACCCTGAGGTCTGTTTCTCAGCGCATATCGGAGGAGGTGGAGGTGGAGGAGGATGAGGAGGAAGAGGAGGAGAATGTTGGCGAGACACAAGAGGGGACCATTGTTGAGTCCTTCACTGTTCAGCGTGTATGGGCAGAAGAAGAGGAGTTGGAGGAGTTGGAGGAGGAGGAAATGGACAGTCAGGCCAGTGAGGGGAGTGAATTCTTACGCGTTGGTACTCTGGCGCATATGGCAGATTTCATGCTAGGCTGCCTATCCCGTGACCCTCGCGTTCAAAGAATTTATTCCAGCACCGATTACTGGGTGTTCACTCTCCTGGACCCACGGTACAAGCAAAATCTTCCCACTCTCATCCCTGGAGAGGAAAGGAGTGTGAGAATGCATGAATACCAGCAGGCCCTGGTGCACAAGCTGAAACAGTATTTCCCTTCTGACAGCGCTAGCGGCAGAGTGCGTAGTTCTGCGGGACAAGTAGCGAGGGAGAGTAGGCGAGCAGGCAGCTTGTCCAGCACTGGCAAGGGTACGCTTTACAAGGCTTTTGCCAGCTTTATGTCACCCCAGCAAGACACTGTCACCTGTCCCCAGTCTCGGCAGAGTAGGGCTGATCTTTACAGAAAGATGGTGAGGGAGTACGTAGCTGACCATACCATCGTCCTAAATGATCACACAGCTCCCTACAACTACTGGGTTTCAAAGCTGGACATGTGGCACGAACTGGCGCTGTACGCCTTGGAGGTTCTTGCCTGCCCTGCCGCTAGCGTCTTGTCCGAGCGGGTTTTCAGTGCAGCTGGTGGCATCATCACCGATAAGCGTACACGCCTGTCGACTGACAGCGCTGACAGGCTGACGCTTATTAAAATGAATAAAGGCTGGATTTCTCAGAATTTCCAATCTCCACCAGGTGAAGGAAGCTCAACCTGAATAATTGATCCACTCCTCCTCCTCCTCCTCATTTTCCTCCTTCTCCTCCTCTTTGTACAGTAAAGCAGAGGAAAATGGCTATTTTTTGACAGGGCCCACTGGCTCTTGCTATAGTACTTCATGCATTTAATTTTTCTGGAGGGCCACCTACCCGGTCCTCTGTTTGAAACAATTTTTGTGAGTGCCACATACAGGCACTCAATCTATTCCATTTTTCTGGAGGGCCACCTACCCGGTCCTCTGTTTTAAAAAATTTTTGGGACTGCCACATACAGGCACTCAATCTATTCCATTTTACTGCAGGGCCACCTACCTGCTCCTCTGGTTTGAACAATTTTTGGGACTGCCACATACAGGCACTCAATCTATTCCATTTTACTGGAGGGCCACCTACCTGCTCCTCTGGTTTGAAACATTTTTGGGACTGCCACATACAGGCACTCAATCTATTCCATTTTACTGCAGGGCCACCTACCTGCTCCTCTGGTTTGAACAATTTTTGGGACTGCCACATACAGGCACTCAATCTATTCCATTTTACTGCAGGGCCACCTACCTGCTCCTCTGGTTTGAACAATTTTTGGGACTGCCACATACAGGCACTCAATCTATTCCATTTTACTGGAGGGCCACCTACCTGCTCCTCTGGTTTGAAACATTTTTGGGACTGCCACATACAGGCACTCAATCTATCCCATTTTACTGGAGGGCCACCTACCTGCTCCTCTGGTTTGAAAAATGTTTGGGACTGCCACATACAGGCACTATCCAAATTATATTGTCTCCATAGCAGCCTCCACACGTTGTCTCCATTGCTACCTCCAAAAGTCGTCCATATAGCTGCCTCCATACATCGTCCCTTTATCAAACGAGGTGTGTCAGGCAGAAATTTGGGTTGTTTTCATGGATTCCACATCAAAGTTGTTAACTTTGTCGCCACCCTGCTGTGTTATCCACAAAATATACTGGCAAACTTTTACCATTTAGGGATATTATTTCAGCGCTTCTTGCGCATCTGTTTACATTCCCCTCACCCGGCATATCCTAAACTTATAAGAACGCTACTACACTTGATCTTATACAAAAGGTTCTTAGAAGTGCTGTTTGGGGAGTAGCCTAGAGACAGGGGCTTGGATTGGCGAAAGCTCGCCTGGCAGCGGAACGCCAGCTCCATGCGCATCATGCGCTTCTTGCGCATCTGTTTACATTCCCCTCACCCGCCATATCCCAAACTTATAAGAACGCTACTACACTTAACTTGGTGCAGGCTGGGACCGAGTCTGACCCTGGGGCTGGTCATATACTGCCGACGCAGAGAATTGCGGGGCCTACCTCGGTCCAGGTCTCAAAGGCCTACTATACCTCCTCCCACCCCTCCTCCACCTCCTCCTCCTCCGAATTACCATCCGTGGGCATGGCGCCATCAGTCGGTAGCTCTAGGCACAGCAGCAGTGCCGTCGCTAAGCGACAGCAGGCGGTGCTGAAACTGCTGAGCCTAGGCGATAAAAGGCACACCGCCCAAGAGCTATTACAGGGCATTCCACATCAAAGTTGTTAACTTTGTCGCCACCCTGCTGTGTAATCCCCAAAATATACTTGCAAACTTTTACCATTTAGGGATATTATTTCAGCGCTTCTTGCGCATCTGTTTACATTCCCCTCACCCGCCATATCCTAAACTTATAAGAACGCTACTACACTTGATCTTATACAAAAGGTTCTTAGAAGTGCTGTTTGGGGAGTAGCCTATAGACAGGGGCTTGGATTGGCGAAAGCTCGCCTGGCAGCGGAGCGCCAGCTCCATGCCAAGATCCAACTAACATAGTTTTAACTGCAGCACCTTTAATCTACTACTAGTTCACTGCCTCCATACATGGTCCCCTTATCAAACGAGCTGTGTCAGGCAGAATTTTGGGTTGTTTTCATGGCTTCCATGTTAACTTTGTCGCCACCCTGCTGTGTAATCCACAAAATATACTGGCAAACTTTTATCATGTACCGATATTATTTGAGCGCTTCTTGCTCACCTCCTTTGGTTCCTCTCTGCCACCCATTGGTTTGAAGCCTGAGTCCATTTAGGGTATGTCGCCATGACACTCTCTAGCCTGCTGCCGCTGCCTCTGCATGCCGTCCCCTATAGTGTCAGGGTCAATTATTGGATGTTTTAGATGCTATCTAGCTTCATTCTGTCACTCTGTCATGGCCATGCTGTTGCCCATAATTTTGGCATAATGGTGCGATTATGCAGCCTCAGAGGCATCCATGCATGCTGCCCCTGCTGTTTCCTGTCCATTTCCGTGGTGTTTCCATCCTTTTCTGAGGTTCCCAGGTGTTTGGCCAAGCTTCCCTGTGCAGAGCCTTGGTCCCCTTGAAAAATGCTCGAGTCTCCCATTGACTTCAATGGGGTTCGTTATTCGAGACGAGCACTCGAGCATCGGGAAAAGTTCGTCTCGAATAACGAGTACCCGAGCATTTTAGTGTTCGCTCATCTCTAATACTAGCCAATTGTCAGGAATTTGGAGTGAGACTTGCGACCGCTGTGTTTAGCGCTTAGTGACGCACATATCCATCGCAAAGACCGAAGTGGGAAAATTTATTAGGGGTTGGATTTCAATTAGGCACAGTCTGGCAGTTTCTTTTTATTTTACGTTTATTTTTTCATAACTCAGCGTCATCTCATCAGTGTGCTTTCATACTTGGCTAGAAAATAGCCAAAGGAGAATCCAAACGGCTTATTCACGCCTACAATAGCGTTATATATATTTTATTTCTGGTTGATCTGCTGGTGGCTGTCCTTGCTGCAGTGCATATACTAGCCAATTGTCAGGAATTTGGAGTGAGACTTGCGACCGCTGTGTTTAGCGCTTAGTGACGCACATATCCATCGCAAAGACCGAAGTGGGAAAATTTATTAGGGGTTGGATTTCAATTAGGCACAGTCTGGCAGTTTCTTTTTATTTTACGTTTATTTTTTCATAACTCAGCGTCATCTCATCAGTGTGCTTTCATACTTGGCTAGAAAATAGCCAAAGGAGAATCCAAACGGCTTACTTACGCCTACAATAGCATTATATATATTTTATTTCTGGTTGATCTGCTGGTGGCTGTCCTTGCTGCAGTGCATATACTAGCCAATTGTCAGGAATTTGGAGTGAGACTTGCGACCGCTGTGTTTAGCGCTTAGTGACGCACATATCCATCGCAAAGACCGAAGTGGGAAAATTTATTAGGGGTTGGATTTCAATTAGGCACAGTCTGGCAGTTTCTTTTTATTTTACGTTTATTTTTTCATAACTCAGCGTCATCTCATCAGTGTGCTTTCATACTTGGCTAGAAAATAGCCAAAGGAGAATCCAAACGGCTTACTTACGCCTACAATAGCGTTATATATATTTTATTTCTGGTTGATCTGCTGGTGGCTGTCCTTGCTGCAGTGCATATACTAGCCAATTGTCAGGAATTTGGAGTGAGACTTGCGACCGCTGTGTTTAGCGCTTAGTGACGCACATATCCATCGCAAAGACCGAAGTGGGAAAATTTATTAGGGGTTGGATTTCAATTAGGCACAGTCTGCCATTTCCTTTTTATTTTATGTTTATTTTTTCATAACTCAGCGTCATCTCATCTGGCATAGCAGTGTGCTTTCATACTTGGCTAGAAAATAGCCAAAGCAATAGGATAGCATTGTTTGGCTTTAAAAACTAAAAAACACAAAAAAAAAATAAAAAACACAAAAAAACACAAAAAAAGTTAAAAAAAAATTTAAGTTATAACTTTCATTTTCAAAATGTTTAACCCGAGGGCTAGGGGTAGAGGACGAGGACGGGGACGTGGGCGTCCAACTACTGCAGGGGTCAGAGGCCGTGGTCCTGGGCGGGGTGAGACACCACCTGCTGATGAGGGAGCAGGGGAACGCCGCAGAGCTACACTCCCTAGGTTCATGTCTGAAGTTACTGGGACTCGTGGTAGAGCACTGTTGAGGCCAGAACAGTGCGAACAGGTGATGTCGTGGATTGCCGACAATGCTTCGAGCAATTTGTCCACCAGTCAGTCTTCCACGCAGTCCACCCATGTCACCGAAATCGGCACTCCTCCAGCTCCTGCACCTCAGCCTCCTCCCCCCCAGTCTGCCCCCTCCCAGGAAAATTTGGCATTTGAACCGGCATACTCTGAGGAACTGTTTTCTGGACCCTTCCCACAGTCACAAACCACTTGTCCGGTTGCTGCTGAGCAATTTTCCGATGCCCAGGTTTTCCACCAGTCGCAGTCTGTGGGTGATGATGACCTTCTTGACGTAGTGGAAGAAGTGTGTAAAGAGGTGTCGGACGATGAGGAGACACGGTTGTCAGACAGTGGTGAAGTTGTTGTCAGGGCAGGAAGTCCGAGGGGGGAGCAGACTGAGGGATCGGAGGATGATGAGGTGACAGACCCAAGCTGGGTTGAGAGGCCGGGTGAACACAGTGCTTCTGAGACGGAGGAGAGTCCTCGACCAGAACAGGTTGGAAGAGGCAGTGGTGGGGCCAGACGGAGAGGCAGGGCCAGAGCAGGTGCATCAGCGCCAAATGTGTCACGTAGTGAAGCTCCCGTGGCGAGGGCTCCCGCGGCGAGGGCTAGATTTTCAGAAGTCTGGAGGTTCTTTAAGGAAACACCGGATGACCGACGGACTGTGGTGTGCAACCTTTGCCAAACCAGGATCAGCAGGGGTTCCACCACTACTAGCTTAACTACCACCAGTATGCGCAGGCATATGAATGCTAAACACCCCACTCAGTGGCACCAAGCCCGTTCACCTCCGGCCGTGCACACCACTGCTCCTTCCCCTGTTTCAGCTGATAGTCAGCCCCCTGCCCAGGACCCTGGCACAAAAACCCCATCGTCGCCTCCACGATCCTCCACAGCATCCATCAGCGTTCAGCTCTCCATACCCCAGACGCTGGAGCGGAAACGGAAATATAGTGCAACCCACCCGCACGCCCAAGCCCTTAATGTCCACATCTCCAGATTGCTTAGCCTTTAGATGCTGCCCTATAGGCTAGTAGAGACCGAGGCCTTTCGCAACCTCATGGCGGCGGCCGCCCCTCGGTATTCGGTCCCCAGCCGCCACTACTTTTCCCGATGTGCCGTCCCAGCCCTGCACCAGCACGTGTCAGACAACATCATCCGTGCCCTGACCAACGCCGTTTCTGACAAGGTCCCCCTGACCACAGACACGTGGACGAGTGCTGCCGGGCAGGGCCACCATGTATCGCTGACGGCACATTGGGTTAACTTGGTGGAGGCTGGGACCGAGTCTGACCCTGCAGCTGGTCATATACTGCCGACGCCGAGGATTGCGGGGCCTACCTCGGTCCAGGTCTTTCAGGCCTAGTATGCCTCCTCCTCCTCCCACCCCTCCTCCACCTCCTCCTCCGAACTACCATCCGTGGGCATGCCGCCATCAGTCGGTAGCTCTAGGCACAGCAGCAGTGCCGTCGCTAAGCGACAGCAGGCGGTGCTCAAGCTGCTGAGCCTGGGCGATAAAAGGCACACCGCCCAAGAGCTATTACAGGGCATCACGGCGCAGACTGATCTGTGGCTGGCACCGCTGAACCTGAAGCCAGGCATGGTTGTGTGTGACAACGGCCGTAACCTGGTGGCGGCTCTGCAACTCGGCAGACTGACACATGTGCCATGCCTAGCCCATGTGTTAAATCTCATAGTTCAGTGTTTCCTCAAGACATACCCCAATCTGTCTGATTTGCTCACGAATGTGCGCCGCATCTGTGTGCGCATTTCAGGAAGTCCAGCACAGATGCTGCCACTCTCAGGGCAGCGCAGCGCCGCCTCCAACTGCCCGCTCACCGACTGTTGTGCGACGTGCCCACGAGGTGGAATTCAACATTAACCCTGTTATCCAGAGTTTACCAGCAGCGCAGAGCAATTGTAGACTGCCAGATGTCAACTTCCACCAGAACTGGTAGTCAGGTCAGTCAGCTTCCTCAAGTCTACAATGAGGAGTGGACGTGGATGTCTGATATCTGTCAGGTGCTGAGTAACTTCGAGGAGTCAACACAGATGGTCAGTGGCGATGCCGCCATCATCAGCCTTACCATCCCGCTGCTTGGGCTGTTGAAAAACTCTCTGATCAGCATGAAGTCGGAAGCTTTGCGCTCGTCACAAGAGACGGGGGAAGAAGATTCCCTTGTTGATAGCCAAAGCACCCTTAGGTCTGTTTCTCAGCGCATATCGGAGGAGGTGGAGGTGGAGGAGGATGAGGAGGAAGAGGAGGAGAATGTTGGCGAGACACAAGAGGGAACCATTGTTGAGTCCTCCACTGTTCAGCGTGTATGGGCAGAAGAAGAGGAGTTGGAGGAGTTGGAGGAGGAGGAAATGGACAGTCAGGCCAGTGAGGGGAGTGAATTCTTACGCGTTGGTACTCTGGCGCATATGGCAGATTTCATGCTAGGCTGCCTATCCCGTGACCCTCGCGTTCAAAGAATTTATTCCAGCACCGATTACTGGGTATTCACTCTCCTGGACCCACGGTACAAGCAAAATCTTTCCACTCTCATCCCTGGAGAGGAAAGGAGTGTGAGAATGCATGAATACCAGCAGGCCCTGGTGCACAAGCTGAAACAGTATTTCCCTTCTGACAGCGCTAGCGGCAGAGGGCGTAGTTCTGCGGGACAAGTAGCGAGGGAGAGTAGGCGAGCAGGCAGCTTGTCCAGCACTGGCAAGGGTACGCTTTACAAGGCTTTTGCCAGCTTTATGTCACCCCAGCAAGACACTGTCACCTGTCCCCAGTCTCGGCAGAGTAGGGCTGATCTTTACAGAAAGATGGTGAGGGAGTACGTAGCTGACCATACCATCGTCCTAAATGATCACACAGCTCCCTACAACTACTGGGTTTCAAAGCTGGACATGTGGCACGAACTGGCGCTGTACGCCTTGGAGGTTCTTGCCTGCCCTGCCGCTAGCGTCTTGTCCGAGCGGGTTTTCAGTGCAGCTGGTGGCATCATCACCGATAAGCGTACACGCCTGTCGACTGACAGCGCTGACAGGCTGACGCTTATTAAGATGAATAAAGCCTGGATTTCTCATAATTTCCAATCTCCACCAGGTGAAGGAAGCTCAACCTGAATAATTTATCCACTCCTCCTCCTCCTCATTTTCCTCCTTCTCCTCCTCTTTGTACACTAAAGCAGAGGAAACTGGCTATTTTTTGACAGGGCCCACTGGCTCTAGCTATAGTACTTTATGCATTTAATTTTTCTGGAGGGCCACCTACCCGGTCCTCTGTTTTAAACAATTTTTGGGAGTGCCACATACAGGCACTCAATCTATTTCATTTTTCTGGAGGGCCACCTACCTGCTCCTCTGGTTTGAAGACTTTTTTGGACTGCCACATACAGGCACTCAATCTATTTCATTTTTCTGGAGGGCCACCTACCTGCTCCTCTGGTTTGAAAACTTTTTTGGACTGCCACATACAGGCACTATCCAAATTGTCTCCATAGCAGCCTCCACACGATGTCTCCATTGCTACCTCCAAAAGTCGTCCATATAGCTGCCTCCATACATCGTCCCCTTATCAAACGAGGTGTGTCAGGCAGAAATTTGGGTTGTTTTCATGGATTCCACATCAAAGTTGTTAACTTTGTTGCCACCCTGCTGTGTTATCCACAAAATATACTGGCAAACTTTTATCATTTACCAATATTATTTCAGCGCTTCTTGCGCATCTGTTTACATTCCCCTCACCCGGCATATCCTAAACTTATAAGAACGCTACTACACTTGATCTTATACAAAAGGTTCTTAGAAGTGCTGTTTGGGGAGTAGCCTAGAGACAGGGGCTTGGATTGGCGAAAGCTCGCCTGGCAGCGGAGCGCCAGCTCCATGCCAAGATCCAACTAACATAGTTTTAACTGCAGCACCTTTAATCTACTACTAGTTCACTGCCTCCATACATGGTCCCCTTATCAAACGAGCTGTGTCAGGCAGAATTTTGGGTTGTTTTCATGGCTTCCATGTTAACTTTGTCGCCACCCTGCTGTGTAATCCACAAAATATACTGGCAAACTTTTATCATGTACCGATATTATTTGAGCGCTTCTTGCTCACCTCCTTTGGTTCCTCTCTGCCACCCATTGGTTTGAAGCCTGAGTCCATTTAGGGTATGTCGCCATGCCACTCTCTAGCCTGCAGCTGCTGCCACTGCCTCTGCATGCCGTCCCCTATAGTGTCAGGGTCAATTATTGGATGTTTTAGATGCTATCTTGCTTCATTCTGTCACTCTGTCATGGCCATGCTGTTGCCCATAATTTTGGCATAATGGTGTGATTAAGCAGCCTCAGAGGCATCCATGCATGCTGCCCCTGCTGTTTCCTGTCCATTTCCGTGGTGTTTCCATCCTTTTCTGAGGTTCCCAGGTGTTTGGCCAAGCTTCCCTGTGCAGAGCCTTGGTCCCCTTGAAAAATGCTCGAGTCTCCCATTGACTTCAATGGGGCTCGTTATTCGAGACGAGCACTCGAGCATCGGGAAAAGTTCGTCTCGAATAACGAGTACCCGAGCATTTTAGTGCTCGCTCATCTCTAGTGTTAAGGCTTTCAACGAAATTTATGAACATGTCTTTCCCTCCTCTCCACAGTACAAATATATTGTCTATATATCTGAGGAAAATTTCAGCTCCCTCAATGCCAGTATAAGTGGGATCGCCAAACAATACTGTGTTCTCCCACCAGCCCAGGAGCAAGTTGGCATATAAGGGAGCACTAGGGCTTCCCATTGCTGTGCCTCTGAGCTGGTGGTAGATCCTACCATTGAAGAGGAAGAAGTGATGTGTCAAGGAAAACTTTGGTGCACCAGGACGTTATGGTACGTCCCTTCGGCTAGATGCTAAGCGCACAGGGACGTGCTATAATGTCCTGCTTCTGGCACCGGCTCACAAACGGAGCTGGATCCGATTGCGGGTGTTAACCCCTTACACGCTGCGGTCAAGCATGACCACGGCGTGTCAGGGTGTTTCTACTATGGATCGGATCCGATCCTCTTCTGGGCAGCCCCGAGTCTGCCCGGGTCTGACTGTAAATTGTCTGAGCTTGCTCCTGCATGCTCAGACAGTTTACACTGCTCTGCAATGAAAAAGTATTGTAGAGCAGTGCATTGAACTTGAACCAGCAATCAGAGCTGCTTTCAGCGTCTCTGCAAAAGAATAGAATTTTTTCGTATTAGTGTTATAGAAGTTATAGAAGTATTATAGAAGTTCAACACAAGCTTTGAATATTATTATCTCTGTTCATTCCTCTGGGTGATAGAGTTTGTAATGTGTGGATCCAGAATGATTCTAATTTTTTAAGGATTGCCACTCCCCATTACGTCTCGAGATCCCTACGTGTTCAATGACTTGGAACTTAAGTTGGTTTACAGAATGCTTTTTTCATGAAAGTGGGCAGGTACAGGGAGTAAAAATTTTTTTATCTGATGGTAGATTTGTGTTTTGAGATTCTCTCTCTGATGGGTAATGTCGTCTTGCCAATGTATGCGAGACCACAGGGGCACTTGATCAAGTAAATGACAGTCTGAATTGCATGTGTAAAAGTCGCGTATAGGGTATCTTTGGCCTGTGTGGGGATGTGTAAATGTGTCGCCTTTCTGGACGTTGTTACATTGCAACAGGATAGGCATGGGAATGTGCCTTTTTTTCTGTGTTTTCATGAAGACTTGCCTTGGTATTTTGGTACATGAACCAATGTCTGCTTTCCCTAGTTTGTCAGGGCATTTGAAACATGGTAGAAAGGGTTCTTTGAACTCAAGGATATTGGGCTGTCCTTTTTGAAGGAGTGGCCAGTGTTTACGTATGATTTTATGGACCTTAAAGGAGAAGGAGTAGTATGTATGGACAAATGGTATGCGTTTCGTGGATGGTTTTTCCGATCTTGGTGGTCTTTTTTTGTATTCTGTTAGAGTGTTAGGGGGATATCCCCTTTGTGAGAATTTGTCCTGTATTTCTTCAAGTCTGATGTTCAGAATTTCAGGTTTACTGATAATTCTTTCTAATCTCTTAAATTGAGAGATAGGAAGGGGGTGACAACTGGTGAAATGCAGTAGATTATTGCGGTCTGTGGGCTTGGTGTATAGGTCAGACCATAATGTACCGTCTGTTTCTTTGATAATGAGAGTGTCAAGGAAATTGATTTTATGGTTATCGCTTTGTAGTGTGAACTGGAGTTCTGGTCATACCGAATTGAGATCACAAGGGAACTGTTGTAGGGAGTCCGATGGCCCCCCCATATGCAAAATATGTCATCGATATAACGTTACCAAATACGACAGTGTGTGGAGAAGAGGGGGTTAGAGTAAACAAAGGTTTCTTCAAAGGCTGCATATGGGGGTGCCACATTGGACCCCACCGCCATGCCCTGTCGTTGAATGTAAAACAAGTCCTGAAACATGAAGTGGTTTTCAGTTAAAACAATTTCTAATAGTTCGAGACATAAGTTGATGATGTCAGTGGAGTAGAAGGTTTGTCGGAGTAGTTCCTGTACTGCTCTAAGGCCTTTGTTGTGAGTTATTGATGTGTAAAGGCTGTTAATGTCAAGAGTGACCAGAAGGTCTGTGGGATCGATCTTTTTGGTGGTTTTGATCAAGTCCAAAAATGTGTTGGTGTCTAGCAGGAAGGATTTTGTTGTTTCTACCAATGGAATGAGTATTTTTTCAAGGAAGATGGATAGGGGTGAGAGTACGGATTCAGTGGATGCGACTATTAGGCGGCCCGGAGGTTTAGTGAGGTTCTTGTGAATTTTTGGGAGGGTATAGAATACTGGAATGATGGGTGTTTTCTTTGTCAGGAAGGTGTATGTTTGGGAGTCGATTGTGCCTAATGTTAGATATTTCTCCAGGGTATCTCGGATTTTTCCCATGATCCTAGTAGTGGGATTTCTTTCTACTTTAACATGAATGTTAGTGTCGTTAAGTTGATTGAGGATTTCTTTGGTGTAAATCTCTTTGTTCTGGATCAAAATGGCTCCACCTTTATCGGCTGGTTTTATAACAATGTCTTTCGATGTGAGTAGATTAGATAGTGCTAACCTATCTGTGCTGGACATGTTGTTTGGTGCATGCAAGATACCCAGGTCGATGTTCTGTCTTAGTGATGTAATGTCTTTTTTGACAAGATCAATGAAAGCTTCTACACTGTGTGACCCCTTTGGTGGCATGTACTGACTTTTATTTCTTATGCCTAATGCTGGTAGGCTGATAGGGCTTCTATGTTCAACGGGGGCCCGTGCGCCCATACAACAGGATACCACCAGATATAGGGTATCGATGTACTCGAGAGAAATTGGGTATCAAACTTTGTGGAGCCTTATTTCATTTAATCCATTGTAAATGTTTAATTTTCCACCCAAAATGATTGTATTGTGAAAAAATATTATAACGGCACCTCCATTTTTTAACCCCCTATAACAAATTTCTTAAAAGTGGATTTTCATACGTTGAGGGGTGTAGTTTCCATAATGGGGTAATTTTCGAGTCTAGCTATTATTTAGGCCTCTCAGTGTCAATTAGAAGTTGAGCAGGTCCATCTAAAAATAGGGTTTTGGTGATTTTACAAAAAATTTGAAAAATGGCACCTAAATTCGGAGCCTCATAACATTCTAGTAAAATATGTGGAATCTTAAAAAATATCCACCATAAAGCAGACATTTGGGAAATGTAAGTTATGAATTTATTTGGGTGCTATGACTATCTGCATCAAAAGTAGAGAATTTAGAACGTTGAAAATAAAGAATTTTTCAAAATTGTTGCCAAAGATTTCATCCAAATTTTTAAACTAATTTGAAGTACAATTTGTCACGAGAAAACAAACTTAAAATCCCCTGGATATCTCATAGCGTTCCATAGCTATAACCACTTATAGTGACACAGGGCAGATTTAAAAAATGAGGCCGCGTCCTTAAGGCCAAAAGAGGCCCGTAGGGCTTAACAAATCTGTGATCAGTTTGTTATGATCACTAAACTGTCTTCCCCGACTTGACAGAAAGTGAGACACTGTTTCCAGTCCTCTATCATGGGATCAACAGGGCCCCCACCATCTTGCCCCCCCCCAGGGGGCCCCCACCAGCTGACTATGTCTGCCGCCACAGACATTAAAGGGTCCCATAGTTCTATTTGCATCGGCGCTGCACATTGGCGCCGATGCTTCCTGTCAGCTCAGGAAGTTGACTGTCACATGAGTGACAGACGCGCTGCGATCGCAGCGCTTCCACTCATGTGCGAATCAGCGGCAGTGATGTGCCCCCTGCCTGCACCTGTGGCTGCCCGCTCCAGTAATAGAACAGTCAGCTATGAGGGACTGTATCTGTACTCTGGCTGCAGAGCATCGCTCCCGTGTCCTAGCAGGGGAGGACTGGCCATTCTATCCACCGCGCCTGGTCTGTATGTCAGCTACACAGGTCGCGCTAGTGAGGTCATTGTGCAACCTGTGTAGCGTGGAGGAGTGTGAGCACTTACTATGTACTGCGCTCCGATGAGCGGGCCCAGCTGCAGGCTGAATGGCAGAATCCATGAAGATTTACAGCGTCAGTGTGGGAAGGCCAGAGGTGACAGCAGCTTTAAAAGCAGCATGGACAGGGTAATGTACTAACTCTGACTACACCAGAACTGCTGACACTCTGCACAGAACTCACTGCACTGGTCACTTTAGAATTTACATCCAAGGGATTTGGTGGCTGAGAATTATTTCCCAGAGAAGGCCTGGAAGCCTGGGCCTTGCATGGGGAACTTCCCCACCCAGGGTGGCCCCGCCCTGGGCTAGCTCCAGACATGAGGAGACCTCAGGAGCTCACACTGCACACAACCTCTCAGCAAGGGGGCAGTATTATAGTAGTTATATTCTTGTACATAGGGGGCAGTATTATAGTAGTTATATTCTTGTACATAGGGGGCAGTATTATAGTAGTTATATTCTTGTACATAGGGGGCAGTATTATAGTAGTTATATTCTTGTACATAGGGGGCAGTATTATAGTACGGTAGTTATATTTTTGTACATAGGGAGTAGTATTATAGTACGGTAGTTATATTCTTGTACATAGGGGGCAGTATTATAGTAGTTATATTCTTGTACATAGGGGGCAGTATTATAGTAGTTATATTCTTGTACATAGGGGGTACTATTATAGTAGTTATATTCTTGTAGATAGGGGGCTGTATTATAGTAGTTTTATTATTCTTGTACATAGGGGGCAGTATTATAGTAGTTATATTCTTGTACATAGGGGGCAGTATTATAGTACGGTAGTTATATTCTTGTACATAGGGGACAGTATTATAGTAGTTATATTCCTATACATAGGGGGCAGTATTATAGTAGTTATATTCTTGTACATAGGGGGCAGTATTATAGTAGTTATATTCTTGTACATAGGGGGCAGTATTATAGTAGTTATATTCTTGTACATAGGGGACAGTATTATGGTAGTTATATTCTTGTACATAGGGGGCACTATTATAGTAGTTATATTCCTGTACATAGGAGATAGTATTATAGTAGTTATATTCTTGTACATATGGGGTAGTATTATAGTATTTATATTCTTATACATAGGGGGCAGTATTAAATTAGTTATATTCCTGTACATAGGGAACAGTATTAAATTAGTTATATTCCTATACATAGGGGGCAGTATTATAGTAGTTATATTCTTGTACATAGGGGGCAGTATTATAGTAGTTATATTCTTCTACATAGGGGACAGTATTATGGTAGTTATATTCTTGTACATAGGGGGCAGTATTATGGTAGTTATATTCTTGTACATAGGGGGCAGTATTATAGTAGTTATATTCTTGTACATAGGGGGCAGTATTAAAGTAGTTATATTCTTGTACATAGGGGGCAGTATTATGGTAGTTATATTCTTGTACATAGGGGGCAGTATTATGGTAGTTATATTCTTGTACATAGGGGGCAGTATTATGGTAGTTATATTCTTGTACATAGGGGGCAGTATTATGGTAGTTATATTCTTGTACATAGGGGGCAGTTTTATGGTAGTTATTTTCTTGTACATAGGGGGCAGTATTATGGTAGTTATATTCTTGTACATAGGGGGCAGTATTATGGTAGTTATTTTCTTGTACATAGGGGGCAGTATTATGGTAGTTATATTCTTGTACATAGGGGGCAGTATTATGGTAGTTATATTCTTGTACATAGGGGGCATTATTATGGTAGTTATATTCTTGTACATAGGGGGCAGTATTATGGTAGTTATATTCTTGTACATAGGGGGCAGTATTATAGTAGTTATATTCTTGTTCATATGGGCAGTATTATAGTAGTTATATTCTTGTACATACGGGACAGTAATATAGTGGTTATATTCTTGTACATAGGGGGCAGTATTATAGTAGTTATATTCTTGTACATAGGGGGCAGTATTATAGTAGTTATATTCTTGTACATAGGGGGCAGTATTATAGTAGTTATATTCTTGTAATAATAGTATATTCTCAAAACGCAAACATTTGACAGCATCTTTGGACCCCTTTCACACGAACGTTATGGGGATGTGTATCCGGACATACAATTTGCGACCAAATATTCGTGTTAAATAACGTGTTCCATGTACCATGCTGTCCACGGGAAAAAGAGCTTGCTCTCTATTTTCCTGCAAGTACGGGGCGTGAACACATTCTGCACTGTGTCTGCGAGTTGCATTTATGTATGAGTTTGTAAACGAATCCCAGAAACGCACATCTATGTCTAATAAAAATTAAAATGATTGTCTAAGTCGGGGGCCTCCACCAGATTTTGCGCCCAGGGGCCCCCACCATCCTTAATCCAGCCCGGGGTATAAAGGAGTACAGTGCCTCCACATCGATACTTGCTAGAAGCATGCCCTCATCGATAGTCAGTCCCTCAAGATGTTTAAGGAGGTCTGTGGTGTCTCTGATATATGAGGGAAGGGATAAAACAAATGGTTTTAGGATTATATCCACATATATACCCACATTTTGGCATAGGAAACCAACCCCTGACACTATTGGACATCCTTTTAGGGGGCTGGCACCCTTATGCACTTTAGGGAGTGCATAGAATGTGGCAGTAGTTGGAAACTTAGGCAGCATGAACTCATATTCTGCCTTACTTATGAGCCCTTTATTTTTGGCCGCTGACAGAATTCCGTCTAGTTCTTTACAAAATTTTTCAGTGGGGTTACTTGTCAAAATATCATAACAAGTAACATTTTCCAACAAGTCAAGGCACATTCTCATATATTGGGGGTATTCATTAGTACAATGTAACCCCCCTTTATGGTTTAATCACCGTGTTATTGTCAGTTTCAAGTCTACATAATGCATGTATTTCACACGCTGCTAGATTATGTGGAGTTCTATTGTCTCCCAGACCCTCCAAGTCTTTTGTAACTAGGTTGACAAAGACATCTATGTAGTTCACCTCTCCTTTTTGGGGCATCTTTATGCTACCCTTCTTTAGGTCAGTGAATGGGCCCTTACACTCCAGCATTGACATATCCTCTAGGTGAAAAAGCAATCTTACATCCTTAGGCATGTTATGGAGGATCCCTAGTTCACGACTTTCTTTCTTCTCCAACCTTTTAAAATGTTTATGCCAATACAGGCGTTTAGCAAAAAGGAGATACAATCAAAGGTGTTAAAGTCAGAGGTTGGTACAAATGACAGGCCTTTGTCCAAGACCACCTTTTCTGACAGGGTGATGTTTTTGTTTCACAAGTTTACGATTTGGGGGGACCCTTCCGTGTGTTGTATTTGCTTTGAAGGGGATAATTGTTCTCTAAAAAAGAGGACTGCGAGGATGGGGTGGTGGTTATGGTGGTATTATCTCCCCTTCCACTGCCTCCTCCACCTCCCCTTTGTTTTGATCATCTTCCCTTTGGAGCCCTGTTTGTACTCTCTACGTCTGAAGTCTCCGCTTCTGTAGATGAAAGGTCTGTCTCTGTTTCTCTACTTGTTGGCCTAGTACTCAAAATAGTGTAGGCTTGATTCTATATGAAGTCTTGTAGGTCTCAGGAGAACTGGCTGTGCTTACGCTCTTTGAGGTGATGTTGGAATTTTTCCAGTGTATTTTGTAATTGTGTTTCTTTCGTTGAGAAATCAGCCTGAGTATTAAATTCACGGACAGTCTCAATCTGTTCTTGTAGTCTCCTTTCCAGGGACTCAAGATTTAGGCTCTCCTCCTCTACTAACAGTTGCATAAAATGTAGGGAGCTTGCTGTTGCCTCCTGTTCCCACTTTGGTTCTTAAACCTGCCCCCCAGGGTTATTCCTAAACCCCTTAGTACGATCTTGTGTTTAATACAATTTTCTAAACTTTGTACTTCCCACCAGAAATTACATTGATCTTGATAAATCTTTGTGAGCTCCCTAAAGGCTGTCTGGTATGTTGGAGTGTATCTCTTCTGCACGAATGCCTTATCTGAAAAAACCTCAGTAACCTCTTGTAACCATTGCTGCCTGTCAATTCCAGTTGTCAAAAAGCCAGCCATAGCAAAAAATCAAGATACGTAATTAGCCAAAAATAAATATATAGATACCAAGCAAGGTTGCCATACACAGTTTTGGGGGCCAACGTTGCTCTCACCTAGCAAATATCAATCTTATTCCAGCTAGTCAAGTGAGATAACTAAAATTCATAACTTTTTATTGGATATGCATTAAAAACCAACATCTAAATAATATCAAATAACAGTAAAATTATCCAGTGCATCCATCCCGGATGGTCACAGTATCACTAAGATCAAACAATGTACACACCAAATACTCAGAGTGGGGTGTATATAGGGTTAATACGCATTGTTGGTGGTGTTTGCGTTAGCCTGCTTTTACCTGTTGTCTTATTAGCCAGTACATAGCATGCTGATTGCTGCTATGCCAGAGCAAGCAGTGTCAGCGGCAGTATAGCGACCAGTAAATTATTTGCCCCTCCTTGAATAACAAACACTCCTCCATGCATGTGACTGGATCAGCTGACCACACGTCAGTGGACGGAGCTTAACGGCACTTCTGGTGACACGTGTCAGTGGGTGGAGACTACAGCCACTTCCGGGACGCATGTTAGTGCACGAGTCTATTGGCACTTCCGGTGAAACGTGTCAGGGGGCGGGGCCTCCCGCCACTTCCGGTGATGCATGCAAGGTGTGATGGCGGCAATCCCTGCATGTGATTGGTGTGTGAGTATGAGGAACTAGGGGAGCAAGGGTATTTTTACCCTATAATTAAGGTCTTATCTCTAGAGACCAGCTAGGGATCATGAGTGTGGCCACTTCACTTGGGCTCCACTGCAGAGTACTTATCTCTATATTAGTCACTCTGCACATTTGATACCCCTTAGTGACCCCATAACAGGGTCCACTGTATCTAATTTTTAATGTCCGCATTTTACCGATGTAGACCCTCTGATGAATCCCATGTCTGAAGACACCCATCAGGGTGGGGGGATGCGGGGGTATTTTTGATTTTTCATAGGGCAAGTCTTAATGGTACTGCCCTTGTAAGGGCGGGAGACAACTACGGGACCATAGGGAGGTGTACAGGCACCTTTGCTTTCTACTCGCATCCATTCCTCCCGAGGAGAGGACTTATACTCCCGACCCAGGAACCCACAAGGTACCTCTGTACAGACACCACCATGTATGGTAAGATACAAATATTTTCTACTACATCTATGGGTCTGTAAGAGATCAAGAGACTTTATACCTGAGTATTTGGTGTATACATTGTTTGATCCCAGTGATACTGTGACCATCCGGGATGGATGCACTGATTGAGTTTACTGTTATTTTTTATATTATTTAGATGTTGGTTTTTAATGCATATCCAATAAAACGTTATGAATTTTAGTTATCTCACTTGACTAACTGGTATAAGATTGATATTTGCAAGGTGAGAGCAACGTTGGCCCCCAAAACTGTGTATGGCAACCTTGCTTGGTATCTATATATTTATTTTTGGCTAATTACGCATCTCAGGTTGTGACTGTTTCCTGCATTAGTTACCTTGTCTGCCACCGCTGGTCTCATACCACCCCTCGCTGTGGTCCAGAGGGTCCACAGACTCTTCCCAAAGAGACTCTGAGACGGTTCGCCCCTCACATGCTGTGATAGTAAGATCTGGCCATGGACTCTGCCAAGGTCTTGTATCCTGCTAAAGCCATGGACTGTGCTGAGGATCCACATTGCCTACTGATTGACCTTCCAAGTACTATCGCCCAGCAGTCTCAAGAGATTGAGACTGTCCAAAAAGAACTCCTGAACAAACTCACTGTCACCCTTCGATAGATGATTGCCTCCCAGCAACAGGCTTCCGCAACTCCTCCTCCTGTTGCTTCCGTCACCCCGTCGTGGGTTCTGGCAGTAGACTATGGACCCAAAGTTTTGATGCCTAACAAATTTGATAGCAACCCCAATTTTTGCTGGAGCTTTGTTTCCCAGTGCTCGTGGAACATTAAACTAAAGTCTTTCCAGACCATCACCGAATGCTCCAAGCTGGCATTTTACTTCTCCCTGCTCTCGGGAGAGGCCCTGGCCTGGTCTGCTCCTCTGTGGGATAGTGGTGATCCCCAGACCCCAGAGTCTTCAGATTTCTCAGAAGCTATTCCTGAGCCTCCGGCTGTCCAAGAGCCGCTCCAGCCTCCGTAGCTTCCCAAAGCTGTTCCAGCCTTCTAAGAACTGCTCCTGCCTCTGCTACCTCCCAACGCTGCTCCGGCTTTCCAAGAGCCACGCCAGTCTCTGGCTTCCCAAGAGCCAACCCTGCCTCCGCAGCTTCCCAGTGCTGCTACGGCCTTCCAAGATCCATTTCAAACTCTGTCCGTACTGCTTGTTGAAGACTAATTGCAAGTTATCCATCTAGCAGCCAAATGACTCTACATACGTCTCCAGGGTAACCTCAGCTTGTTCCCTGTCTGGTCCAAGCACCTCATCGGGGCTGTGCTCTGGGTCCCGGCGTACAGGCCTCAAGCCTCCTACCTTCCTCGCCGTGCACCCCCGCTGATAGGGCACGCGCGCGCTGACTTCTCAGAACTTAAAGGGCCAGCATCCTTCCCATTGGTGCTGGTCACTTGCAGGTTTCCTCTATAACCCGGCGGCTCCCTTCACTCCTTGCCGGATCTTCAAGTCTTCTCACTGAAGTGAAAGTCACCCGTGTGTTCCCAAAGTCCCATTCCTGTAGTCCGTGTTCGGTGGTCCGTGTCCGGTGGTCCGTATCTGTTCCCATATAACTGTGCTCCTGCTGTGCCATCCAGGGTTCCAGCCCAGTGGTGACCTACTACCATCCTGTTCTTCTGCTGTGCCTTCCAGGGTTCCAGCCCAGCGGTGTCTTCACTTCATACCAGCATTACCAGTGTTCCTCTGCATTCCTGCTGTCTTCTCAGGTTGTCTTGGCTGCCACCGCGGGTCTCATACCAACCCCCACGGTGCTCCAGAGGGTCCACAGACTCTTCCTAAATAGACTCTCAGACGGTTCATCCCCCACGAACTGTGATAAACATGTTTGTTATTAATGTATCTGTTTAACCCCTTTGAGCCTATTTTGGCCTCTAGGACATGGCCCCATTTTTCAAATCTGCCCTGTGTCACTATAAGTGCTTATAGCTTTGGAACGCTTTGAAATCCAGGGGATTTTGAGATTGTTTTCTCGTGACACATTGTACTTAAAATTAGTTTGAAAATTTGGATGATATGAAAATTTGGATGATTTGGAAAAATCATTATTTTCAAAGTTCTAAATTCTCTACTTTTGATGCAGATAGTCATAGCACAGAACATTTTTTAAAGGGTATTAATTAAATATCTTTTCTTTTGGAGTTCTGATTTATGGAGTTCACTGTGTGGGTCCAATAACTATTCTGTTTTATTATGCAGATTTTCATGGATGCAGCGATACCAAATATCTGGGTTTTTTTTGTATTTTATTCAATTTTACTGAATAAAAAACAAATTTGGAGAAAACTTTTAGCATCACCATATTTTCATATGCATAACTTTTTTATTTTTTCGGCTAACAAATCTGGTTAAGGGCTTATTTTTTGCGAGAAGGGGTCTTATTTTACAGTGGTATTAATTAAAAATGATCTTTTTTCAGAACTTTTTTTGCAGGTTTTTTTCCCAGAGTTTACCGTGCAGGTCCGGTAAGGATTCTGTTTTATTATACCGATTGTTACGGATGCAGCAATACCAAATATGTGGGGGTTTTGTGTGTTTGTGTTTTTATACTTTATTAAGTGTTTTTATGGGAAAGTGACATTTTAGGGGCTTATATTTTTATTTATTTTTCATTTATTCTAATGTTTAGTGTTTTTAAATTTTTTTTTACTTCTACAAACTTGAACTTGAACCAGTGATGCTCTGATTGCTGGTTCAAGTCCAATACACTGCTCTACAATACTAATTCATTGTAGAGCAGTATAAATTATCTGAGCATGCAGACGCATGTGCAGACAGTTTACAGTCTGACCCGGATGGTGTGCCCATAAGAGGATCCCCCGGCACGGGGGATCCAATCCATAGGGGGACAACCTTTACAACAATCGCTCCGATCGTGGATGTTAATGTGTGGTGTCAGCTGTAATAGATTTAGAATTTTGAAAATGATAAATTTTTCAAAGAAATTCAGCATTTTTTCTTTCTTTTTTTTTTTTTGTAAATAAACGCAAAACTTATCAGCCAACATTTACCGCTTTGATAAGTAACATTGTTCAAAAGTAATCACTATATAAAGCGACGCATGTCAGAATCCAAAAAATGGGGCTGAGCCTTAAGCTATAACCTGTCATCAGGTCTGGGCCACTTGTCCTGTCACTACTACCCGTTGGAACAGCTCACAAGGATCCATCCCAGCCTTTATCTAGTCAATTTATACATTAATCATTGTAAAATCACCTTTTTTATTATGTAAATGAGGCAGGTCAGAGGCAGTGATGTCACTCCTGTTACCCCTCCCCTCTCCTCCTCCTGCTCATGTCTGTGTGTAATGTATAGTAAAGCATTGCAGTGTCTGTGCTGCATCTGCTGACATGCTGCATCCTCCTAATACACATGTGTGAGACACAGACATCAGCTACACAAGTACCTGACATGTTCTGCTATAACATGGCTGCCTGGAGCTGTTGTATCTTTCACATACAGGCAGCAGGGGGCGTGGCCACAAGCAAGCACATGGAGCAGCCATTACATGGAGCAGCTGTCAGTCAAGCACTGGAGGTGTGGCTGTGCCTCCCACTCATGAATAAGCTGGACAGCTTGAATATGCTAATGACTCATTGGACATTTTAGAGGTCATTTGCATACAGCTTTAGGACCTCATTGCTTAAGTTTACAGGCATGTGGAGGGACAATGAAGGGATATAAGCAATGCTCTCTAATGGCAGTTTATGAAAATATATTTAGATTATAGGGGGTTATTTTGCATGACGGGTTCTCTTTAAGGGTTCTCTTTAAGGGGTTAAAAGAAAAATTAAATGAAATTATGAATTTTAGAATATTATGATGAAATTCTATTTTAAAGTTTTACTGAACATTTTTTATGAAAATATTTCCACACAAAAAATTCCTTCATAAATTTGTGTTGACAGTAATTAGTAAGAATAACTAAACACCTAAAAGAAGTACACCATAAACTTTTCTTTATTAACCCCTTAGCGCTCTGCGCCGTAGCTGTACTGCGCTGAGTCCCGCAAATAGCGCTCAGCGCAGTACAGCTACTGCGCAGAGACGATGCCGATTCAGCGCTGCATAGCAGCCGAACCGGCATCGTTAGCCGCGGGATTTCAACGGTAATCTACCGTTGACATCCCCGGCTAACACCCGCGGTCGGAAACGGGCTCCGATCGCGGGCGTTTAACCCGTTAAATGCCACGGTCAACGCGACCGCTGCATTTAACATGTTTTCTGGGGGTCTTTACCCCACGATCGCCCCCCCCCCCCGCGCTGTTTTCGGGGGGCTGATCGCTGTTTTGGCACCTCTGGGGTTCCGAGTGGGACCCCAGAAAAGCCTGAAGGCGGTGCCTTTAAGATGGAGTCTGTGACGTCATCTTAAAGGCAAAGTGTCAGCCTATGCATCTGCATAGGCTGGCACTGCTAATACCCTGCAATACATGAGTATTGCAGAGTATTATAATGAACAAGCATTCCCATATCCCATGGTGGATCAAGTAAAAAATGTAAAAAAAAAATGTTTTTCAATAAAAAATAACTTTATAAATCACTAAAAATGCCCATAAGCCCCAAAACATATAAAGAGACATATAACGCTCAAAAAAGTCTAAATCATAACACAAACCCCACATATATAGTATCACCGCGTCCATAACAATCCATAGAATAAAACTAAATAACTATTGAACCCATATGATGAACGCCGTAAAAAAAAACATTAAAAAACCCACCCAAAATTATGATTTTTACCTATTATATCCCACTAAAAATGCAATAAAAAGTGATCAACAAAACATATGTACTCCAAAAAACATGTCCCGCAAAAAACAAGCCATCGACCAGCTCTGTAGCCAAAAACCTAACAATGTTATGCCACTTGGAAGACCGCGATGCAAAAATGATAGATTTTTCCCCACATTAGGGTTTTATTTGGCAAATTTAGTAAAACATAAGAAAAAATATTCATGTCTGGTATCCCCGTAATCGTATCGACCCATAGAATAAAGATAACAGGATTATTAGGATATACAGTGAACACGAAAAAAAAAAGTAAAAAATCCAGTACAGAATTGATGCTTTTCTACTCATGATACCAACCCCAAAATGGTAACACTGGAAAAAGCATCTCATCGCGTAAAAAAAAATGCCATCACATGGCCCAAATAACGGAAAAGCGAAAATTTTATAGCCTTGAAAAGGGGGCAACGAGAAAACTAAAATCCTGGCAGCTGCAGGGTGCTCCTTCCCTTCTGCGCCTCGCTGTGCCCCCATAACACAAGTAATGTCCACATGTGGGGGGTTGCTGCACTCAGGAGAAATTGTAGAATAAATTTTATGGTGGGTTTTCTCTTTTTATCTTTTGGAAATGTGTAAATTTTAGGGCTAAATGAACGTATAACCGACAAAATTTGACCATTCTAAATTTCACCGCCATTTTGATTCAATTACTATGAAGATCTTAAGGGGTTAACAATCTTTGTAAATGCTGTTTCTGATAGTTTGTGGGGTGCAGATTTGAAAATGGGTTGGTTATATAGGGGGTTTTTTATGCTAAATATGTAAAATTTAATTTCAAACAGTATTTATCCCCAAAATAGTCAATTCTGAAAATACGGAAAATCGCTATTCGATTTGTAGGCCGCATGACGTCAAAATAAATTATCCAAACATTTCAAAAATTATGAAAATGTAAAGTAGACAAATGGGAAATGTTATTTGGCAAGTTATTTAGGTGGTAAATCGATCTGCCTGAAAACGCGGTGATTTTGAATTTCGAAAATGGCTAATTTTTCTAAAAATTCATCATTTTTTTCCTTTTTTTGTAAATAAACGCAAAACTTATCAGCCAAAATTTACCACTAAAATGAAGTACAACATGTGGGGAAAAAACAATCTCGGAATCGCTTTGATAAGTAAAAGTGTTCAAAAGTTATAACCATATAAAGAGACGCAGGTCAGAATCCAAAAAATGGGACTGAGCCTTAAGCTGTAAAATGGCTGCGTCCTTAAGGAGTTAAACATAACTTTTCCAACTTAGTGATTCGTCCTTGCAACATTCTTTAAACTGTATTCAGGGCAGTGATAAACACTTTTGGGAAACCTCCAGATTATGAAGTTCAATTTTCCACTATTTATTTGCTTTCATTAGATAATGCAGGTTTTCTATTACAAATTGTGATATCAATTAATCATGAACACACTATTCTGATTTAAAAAGTGCCTGCAGTGGGCAGATATTCTTCAATATAATGAAAAAATCCAAACTCTATTGACCTTAAGATAATGCTTAGAAATATATATATATATACCTCAGTGTTAAACCATGAAAAGAAAATCAATATCATAGCTTAAAGGCCATACAATATTGATGTTCACATTCTATTAAGTTTATGATACAATGTTATGCTGTTCTCTCTTGAGAATTAGTTTGAGAATTAACTAGATAATAATTTTGAATTGTTTAGTAGATTTTTGTAGTTCAAAGAGCATTGTCCATATTATGATTTTGCGATATAAATGCAAATTATTGGAAACATAAAAATACATAATTAATAAAATAATAGTTCTCTTTATAGTACCGCCGGCTATTGGCTTTCAATGTCATGCTTTAATCAAAGCTCTGCTAAACTTCTAAATATCAAGCTTTGTACTAACTGCATGGGTCTTTTACTTTCAGACTGCCAGTCACATTTTAACTTCTATCAACACTCCAGGGAATCTGTTAGTAAGCACATTTAGCACATCCATCAAGATACTGATACACAACCAGTCATCAGAATAATCTCATTAGTTAAAATGAAATAAAAAATGTATTTTTACTTAAGGCTATAGTTTACTGCATAAAATATGCAAATCTTCTCTAATAAATATACTGATAACTGAACAGCTATCTGATATTACCCAGCTATGTACTTCTGCACTAAACTTCACACCCCCTTACTGCAGAACACTAGTGATTGTCCCTCTACCATCTATAAGATCATGTCCTTTCTCTTCTTGAAACTTAAATCTTTTTAAGACTGAACTTCTTGTCCTTCCACCATACACTAACGGACCCAATCCTAACCTCTCCATTTTAGTCTGTTGAATCACAATAATCCTGAGGCAGCAGGCCCGCTGTCTCGGGGTTGTGTTGGACTCCAAACTCTCCTTTACACTGCATTTTCAATCTCCTGCTCGCTCTTGCCGCATGTGTCTCAGCATTATGGAGGTTTCGATTGTAACAAATGGGTAGATTCTGGAAATATTTCTAATTGTTGATCTGATTTACTTTCGACTAGACTACTGTAACTCCCTACTAATTGGTCTTCCACTCAATGAACCCTTTCCAATCTATTCTTAATGAAGCAGCCAGGCTTGGTTTGTCTTTCAGACCAAATGCTATACGGATGCCTCCAATTTGTTGCAGTGGTTGCCCGTCTCCTTCCATGTACAGTTTAAAATAATAACGTTCATCCACGAAGGTCTGCCTAATGCTGCACCTCCCTACCTATCTTTTCTGTTTTCAGTCTAATGCCTAACTCAGGCTCTTTGATCTAATCTCTACCTTAATTCAAACCTCTCAGCACGTCTCCAGGACTTTTCCCGAGCTGCACTATTTCTCTGGAATGCACTTTCCCAGACTATCAGACAAATACGCAACTTCCAAAGTTTCAAACATGCTCTTAAAACTAATCTCTTTAAGCAAACCTATCACACTCAATAACTGCTTGAAACTCCAATGTCATCTTCTCATCTGTTATCTGGCAAACACCAGATTGATACCATGTTCCAGGCTTCTCTGCAGTGCCGTCAACTTTGGATGTTGTATATAAGATGACGGCTGATGGCTGGTTCAAGCAGCAGCATTTTTATTTATTAAATTATTTTAAACTGACCCTTATAAAAGCTCTTATACCCCTCAGGGCCCTCATTCCTACTGTTTCATATGACTGTTTGTACTCTGTAATGCAGTATTTAATTGGTATATGTCCCCTATGATTTGTAAAATGCTACAGAATATTATTATTATTTCTATTCACTATGTTAATAAATAATGCTAAATTATATATATGAAGGTTATTTGACCTGAAAAAGGACACTTTGGCACATTTTCTAATTTGCTTGCGATGGTTTCTGTCAGACTTTACATGTTCTTTTAGATGCAAACTGCTTGCACATGTATTCAAAAATTGTCTGCACCACATTTGTGTTGCAGGTAACCGTTGTGTGTTGTGGCTGCACTACTCTTCATGCGACACAAATTTCTGCATTGAAGGGGACGTTGCGGTGCTCAGTCGGTCTACGTGCAAGATTTATCATGCAGAGTCTGACATAATTGTGTCACATGTTCTATGTTAAAGCTACAGTGAAAAAAAGTTTGTGCACTCTGTCGGGCAGTGCATCAGATTCGTGAAGAGCGTGCGCCAGAAACCTGGAATGTAACGCCCTCTGCATACTACACAGGAAAATTGCACATAGTAAAGACTTCACTGTTTTTACTAAATGTGGGCCATCATTCTGATTTTGAAATACCATATATACTTGAGTATATAAAAAAATAAAGTTAGTACCTCTTTACCTTACAGCACGTCTTTGGGTTCCACTGGCATCCTCTTCTCCCAGCACCGCCTACTCAGGCTCCGGGCCGGCAGATGCACGTCTAGACTATCTGCTAGCAGGGAAACTCAAATGCAGAAGTGTCACCTTCAACTGATATCATAATTCTGTGCCGCAGATCGCATAGATTTGTATCTGTGGCCCGGTCAGGAACCCAAGAAGCTGGTGCGGGGAGAAGAGGACATCATGTGACATCACCAGAGGGTGGGAATAACTTTATTTTTTTTATAGGGCCCTCTGCTGTGGACATTACACTAAGGGGGGCACTCTCCGGTGGACATTACACTAAGGGGGGCACTCTGCGGTGGACATTGCACTAAGGGGGCACTCTATTGTGGACATTACACTAAGGGGGCACTCTGCTGTGGACATTACACTAAGGGGGCACTCTGCTGTGAACATTACACTAAGGGGGCACTCTGCTGTGGACATTACACTAAGGGGGCACTCTGCTGTGGACATTACACTAAGGGGGCACTCTGCTGTGGACATTACACTAAGGGGGCACTCTGCTGTGGACATTACACTAAGGGGGCACTCTGCTGTGGACATTACACTAAGGGGGCACTCTGCTGTGGACATTACACTAAGGGGGCACTCTGCTGTGGACATTACACTAAGGGGGCACTCTGCTGTGGACATTACACTAAGGGGGCACTCTGCTGTGGACATTACACTAAGGGGGCACTCTGCTGTGGACATTACACTAAGGGGCACTCTGCTGTGGACATTACACAAAGGGGACACTCTGCTGTGGACATTACACTAAGGGGGCACTCTGCTGTGGACATTACACTAAGGGGGCACTCTGCTGTGGACATTACACTAAGGGGGCACTCTGCTGTTGACATTACACTAAGGGGGCACTCTGCTGTGGACATTACACTAAGGGGACACTCTGCTGTGGACATTACACTAAGGGGACACTCTGCTGTGGACATTACACTAAGGGGGCACTCTGCTGTGGACATTACACTAAGGGGGCACTCTGCTGTGGACATTTTATTGATGAGGGGAAACCAATGGACATTGTTTTTGATAAGGGTAAATTACTGTATATTTTATTGATGAGGGGAGATTACCTCACATTTTATTAGAGAGTAGTGGCTGTATTTCCCTCCCTAGGCTTATACTCGAGTCAATATGCTTTCCCATTTTTTTGGTAAAATTAGGTACCTTGGCTTTTACTTGTGTTGGCTTATACTTGAGTATATACAGTATCATGTTGCTTTATTCATTTGATAAACACCAGTATACCTGGGCTACATGTAATTGACAGCATATGCAGTTACATAAATCATCATACGCATTTTGCAACATATTCATGTTTGTTACAGGAAATCAATTTTTGCTGGTTTTGCCTGACAAAACTTATCCTTTTCATTTTAGTACTTCCCATTATTGTTACATTATAATGTGCAATAGACAGTAGTGGGAGGACATGAGGGAGGAAGTGAAGTATTTGCTCCACTGCTTTTTTATTTTTCCACTGGATGGTGCATTAGTACATTTTTATTTGAATGTATTGCTGTAATTGTATTTCTGAATTATTTGTAATTCAGTAAATGATAATCTTCATACTATTACTGCCAAAAAAATTCTGCAGAAATCTGTTACAAATTGACAGAAAGTTGTCTTTTGTACATAGTTAATATCGAATAAAATGTTGTCAAATTAAATTAATTGCCTGGAAAAAAAGAACAATTGTAAATATGTAGAAAAATGGTAATGAACAGATGCAATTTACACAGTCCAGCTCACATGGGTTAATAAGCAAAAGATGCTATAAAACAAGGTCCCAACGGAACCTCTGTACAGATGGAAAATAATCTGTAACGGCAATAAATCTACACATTTCATGCAATTAGTACTGGTGTGCTTTGAACATGGCTAATATTATAGAAATTCACAGTAGACCAGCCAATTTATGAAAAATAAAAAACATCCACAAAGATAGTTCAAATAATTAACCACATTTATTCAGACTTACATTATGAAAAGAAATTGTTGGCAAATTTTACATTAAAATAATTGTTACATTTAATTGTTTAACTTTGTGGGTTAAAGGGAACCTGTCCCCAGGAGACCCATTTTTAGCACTTCACCAGTCCCCACAGAGCATAGTACGTACACTGTCAAAGAGTTTTTGTATGCAAAATAGGTTTTATAGAAAATAAAGTTATGTTATATAGTATCTTTCAATGCCATATGCTCTGTGACTAAGCACTACGCACGGAGGCCGGAAGAAGCGCAAACAGCGCAAAATGGCCGTAGCCTTCCTTTGAGCATCATGCTTCACTCCCTCCCTACTTTGTTTTGGTACAAACACCAATACTCACATATGGGACAAAGAGGAATTGGATTTCCACAGGACATGGTTGAGTGCCATCCTTTTCATTCTGCTTGTATTTTTCGTATGGACTAACTACTGTATCTTGTGACTTGTGCACCACAACAATCCTGATTTGACGTAACATCTCCAAGAAACCCTCCAGCGAACTTTACATCTCTTTAAGTGTTAAACACTTAAATCCCTTCCTCATCCAATCCCTACCCTTCCTTGGTTGAACTTGATGGACAAGTGTCTTTTTTCAACCGTATAAACTATGAAACTATATGGTGGTGCCGCTATCATCTGTTTTGCTCTGGACAAAAAATAAATTAGTTCTATATCTTATACATTTATTTACCGTATATTCCGGCGTATAAGACGACCTGGTGTATAAGACGACCCCCCCTACTTTCCTGTTTAAAATATAGAGTTTAAGATATATTCGCCGTATAAGACTACCCCTTTTCCAACGCATACAAAACACCGGTAAAAAAAAAAAAAAACAGATTTGAATTTAACATGGTCCTTTGCAGGTATATAGCAGGAAAACTGTCGCTCATAAACATAAGGCATACAACAACATTACCATCGTCCATTTTACTGTAAATGTTACCATACTGTACCTTAAATTTTTATTTTATTAAATATTCCAAGCCATGTACTCAGAAGCTGGAAAAAAATTCCAAATGTAATGAAAATGGTGAAAAAACGCATTTGTGCCATTTTCTTGTGGGCTTGCATATTACGTCTTTCACTGAGCGTCCCCAATGACATGTCTACTTTATTCTTTGGGTCGGTATGATTAAGGGGATACCAAATTTGTATAGGTTTTATAATGTTTTCATACATTTACAAAAAAGAAAACCTCCTGTACAAAAATTATTTTTTGATTTTGCCAACTTCTGGCGCTAATAACTTTTTATACTTTGGTGTACGGAGTTGTGGGTGGTGTCATTTTTTGCGAAATTTGATAATATTTTCAATGATATGATTTTTAGGACTGTGCAACCTTTTGATCCCTTTTTCTAGATTTTTTTATATTTTTTGGGCGCTATTTTCCGTTACAGGGTTAAACGCATTGAAAAACCGTTATCATATTTTGATAGATCGGGCATTTTCGGATGCGTCGATACCTGATGTGTTTATGATTTTTACTGTTTATTTATATTTATGTCAGTTCTAGGGAAAGGTGGGTGATTTTAAATTTTAGGTTTTTTTATTATAATTTTTTTTTTTTAACTTTTTTTAATTTTTATTTATACTATTTTTCAGATTCCATAGGGTACTTTAACCCTAGGTTGTCTGATCAATCCTATCATATACTGCCATACTACAGTATGGCAGTATATGGGGATTTTCCTCCTCATTCATTACAATGTGCTATCAGCACATTGTAATGAAGGGGTTAAAATGAAATAGCCTCGGGTCATCGGAAGACCCGAGGCTACCATGGAGACGGATCGCCACCCCTGATGACGTCAGCGATCCCAGGCAAGATGGCGGCGCCCATGCGCCGCTATCTTTTTGAGGCTGCCGGCACCGATCGCGGGTGTTACCGGTAAGCCTTTGCTGCAATATGCAGCTCGACCCGACCGGCGTATATGACGACCCCAGACAAGACAGAAGATTTTTCTGTCTTCAAAAGTTGTCTTATACGCCGGAATATACGGTAAGTTAATTTAATTTATTGCTTTGCCTATACAAAAAGTGCCCACATGGGTAAAAAATTACATATACAACAAAGCATGATCTACAGCTTATGTATTGTTTGATTCTTGGTTTTATACCTCCAATTCTTACTATTTTCCCTCTTATCATCCGGGAACAATGGTTACAACTTCCACATCTATGTTTCCCTTTGGGGACACATTTTCTTAACCAGTTACTTTCATTAGGCGTTCTGGGAAGTCTACTATGCACTAAATGATTAATTATCGTTTTGCTTCTCTAGAAGGTCACTAAGGGTCCACTTTCTGCGCTAGTTTTCGGTTGAGGATTGTATTCCACCATGTAGCAATTTTTTTTTTATGGCACCTTTGATTTTAGAGGCCATTGTGGTAAAATCCAAGGAAAAAAATGAATTTTTCTGCCCTCTCTATTTTATCTAATGACTTATTCAAAAGCTGTTCAGGTGTACTTTTAATGCTGTCTGCTTAGCTTTCTTTAAGAGGAATAAAGAATAACATGTTTTTTGTAGCCGCTTTGTCAGTTCTTCAGCTTGGGTTAGAAATAAATTGGCTTGATTGTTAATACGTCTAAGATGGATGTAGTTTGAGAAGTGTAGAAATGAGTTTGTGGATGTCAGTTTTCAGTACATAGTTGTTATTATGCTGCTGTCCTCGATCCGAACCTCTTCATCCTAAGCATTCTATTTTCTTTGTGTGCATTTTATGGGTAAAAAACATATTCATTGTATTCTAATTGAGATAAGACAAGCATTCAATAAAGTCACCTTGGGTGTCTAACCATGCCATAAAAATATCATCCACATAGTGTTGGTACATTTGGATATATTTAAGAAATTTATTTTCTGGTGTATATTTACTTATCTTCAAAGTAATCCAGAAAAATATTTGCATAGGTGCGTTGTACCCTTCATTGTGCTACCAACTGTTTAAACCATGTATCTGCATATTTAAAAGCATTATGGATAGTACAAAGAGCATATCATATACAAATGATACAATATTGGGGTCTTTTTTGCCATTGTCAGCACTCTTTTGATAGATTTGATCCCAATTGTGTGCAGGACCCTGGTTTAGGGATTTCTTCATCTATCGTGGCAAGTTAAATATTGGCCTTCCACATGCTGTTTCTCATAACTTAAAAAAAATTGTTAGTGTCCTTTAGGTAAGAAGGGATTTTGGATAATAATGGTCTCGGCATCTAATTAAAGTACTTGGATAGTGGTTTGGTTTGAACCTACCCCATCGACAATTGGGCGTCCTGGCGGATTGATTTGTGGATTTTTGGTAAAAAGAATCATCCAGGTTTTGTGGATATAGGGGTAGTGATTTTTTGGCAGTAGATCATGATATCGCACCTCTAGAAACGTAATCTCTCAGGAGGGAGCTTAATTTTGGGTTTTTGTGAGTAGGACCATAGAGTAATTGTTCATAATTCTGTGATTGTTTCCTTCTTTCAAGATCTAGCACCATCCACCCTCTACAAAAGAAAGGTTTTGAGACCATTAACAGACTTCCTGAGGGAACAAGGAAACCTCTTTAGATGGCTATACCCATTCGGGATCTCCTTCATGAAAAATGGGAAAAGATGCACCATCAGAACTCGAGGAGATTTAAACAAAGCTTGGGACATATTGGAAATAGCTCCATTGGATATACCCTCTTGGATGCCTGTCACGGAACAGCACCTGGATCTACCAGCCCTACCTAATGTCGGAAAATGGGAAGTAGTCCGCAAAACCAAGTCACCTAGAATGAAGAGGAAGATTTCATCTTGAATCCAGGACCAATAAGAACACCACATTGGCTCTGAAGAAGAAAGTCAACTAAGTTTCTCTGTATTTCTATTTCTTGTTTGTTATTCTCTTATTACTCTACCCCCCTTTAGAGTAGTACTGATACACTCGCCCACTGAGAGTGAGGTGGTTGGAAGATTAACACTTAAACCTAGTTGGGTGTAGCTGTCTTGTGTCAATTCCAGTCAGGAACCACAACTCACTATCTACGCCCCTTTCCTTCAGTTTCCCCACAACTAGTAAAGTGACAGCTAGTTCAGAACCTTCGAAAGCACACCATTAGGCACACATTAACATCAGTGTACCTGTAACTCATAGAAGGAGCGATACCCTAGTAGTGAGAAGGGAGATCAAATCTAGTTGAATGTATTTTATTAATTTGTTTTTATTTCTGGCTTTGTATTGTTCTAGTGTCCAAGTAATCCGTGAGTCCAAAGTCCTCCAAAGATCTATCTACAGGTATGCAAAGACAATAAATGGCTAACATCAAAGTGACCACCTATAACGTGAGGGGTTTAAACTCGCAGACTAAGAGATCACAACTTCTACAATTGCTATACAAAGATAAGTCAGATATCTGCTTTCTCCAAGAGACACATCTGAGAAACAACAGTACTTTACCTTTCTCTCAAAGTAAGTTCACACAGAGATTCTACAACACTTTCCATAAAGCTAAGAGGGGGGTAGGTATTTTAATCTCAAGGTCAGTCCCATTTACTCATAGCCTCACTTGGACGGACACAGAAGGAAGGCTAATTCTGGTAAAGGGGAAGATTGGTCATATGCCAGTAACACTCGTTTGCATGTATGCCCCAAACACAGGTCAATCTTAATGGTTCAGAAATGCATTAAAACAGATTGAAACTATGTCAGAGGGTTATAAGATCTATGGGGGAGATATCAACATAGCTTTGAACCCTCTAATAGATTGCTCCACAGGGAACTCCTCGCAATCACAAAAAAAGTTAAGGATAATGCAGAAAACTATACATGAAACAGGCCTGCTAGATACTTGGAGATTAACCGGTTCGCGACCGCCCGCCGTGTATTCACGGCGGCGGTCGCGGCGCGCTGCATGGAGAGGGCTCACGGGCTGCACCGATCGCTGGTGTTTTTACAGCGTGGGCTGCCGTCAAAGCTGCCGGCAGCCTCAAACAGATAGCGGCGCATGGGCGCCGCCATCTTACCTGGGATCGCCGCTCCCCGTGACGTCATCGGGGGGCGGCGATCCGTCTCCATGGTAGCCTCGGGTCTTCCGAAGACCCGAGGCTATTTCGTTTTAACCCCTTCATTACAATGTGCTGATAGCACATTGTAATGAATGATGAAGAAAATCCCCATATACTGCCATACTGTAGTATGGCAGTATATGATAGGATCGATCAGACAACCTAGGGTTAAAGTACCCTAGGGAGTCTGAAAAATAGTATAAATAAAAATAAAAAAAAGTTTGAAAAAAAAATTATAATAAAAAAACCTAAAATTTCAAATCACCCCCCTTTCCCTAGAACTGACATAAATATAAATAAACAGTAAAAATCATAAACACATCAGGTATCGACGCGTCCGAAAATGCCCGATCTATCAAAATATGATAACGGTTTTTCAATGCGTTTAACCCCGTAACGGAAAATAGCGCCCAAAGTCGAAAATGGCACTTTTTTGCCATTTTGAAAAATCTAAAAAAATCTATAAAAAGTGATCAAAAGGTCGTACAGTCCTAAAAATGATATCATTGAAAATATTATCAAATTTCGCAAAAAATGACCCCACCCACTGCTCCGTACACCAAAGTATAAAAAAGTTATTAGCGCCAGAAGTTGGCAAAATCAAAAAAAAAATTTTTGTACAGGAGGTTTTAATTTTTGTAAATGTATGAAAACATTATAAAACCTATACAAATTTGGTATCGCCTTAATCGTACCGACCCAAAGAATAAAGTAGACATGTCATTTGGGGCACTCAGTGAAAGACGTAATATCCAAGCCCACAAGAAAATGGCGCAAATGCGTTTTTTCACCATTTTCATTGCATTTGGAATTTTTTTCCCACTTCCGAGTACATGGCATGGAATATTTAATACCATCATTATGAAGTGCAATTTGTTACGCAGAAAACAAGCCGTCACACAGCTCTTTACGTGTAAAAATAAAAAAGTTATAGATTTTTGAAGGTGGGGAGTGAAAAATGGACATGAAAAAACAGGAAAGGGCCCGGTCCTTAACCGGTTAATGCATCCAGCGGGAAAAGACTACTCTCATTATTCCACAGTACATAAAACATTCCAACGCTTGGATTACATTTTTACCCCCATTAGTTCTCCGGACATTATTAAATCTGCAGAAATAGATCCAGCAACCATTTCTGACCGTGCTCCAGTTTCAATTATCATCTCTCTATCTGACCTGGCAAATAAATCACCACTATGGCGCCTCAACGAGAACCTCATAGATGATCCTAAACAAATAGAAAGACTAGAGAATAAGATCAATTCATACTTTGATAAAAATAGCCCAAAAGACACCTCCCTGACTGTCAGATGGGAATCTCACAAGGTGACAATCAGGGGTGAATTAATGGCCATGGGAGCTTGGCATAAAATACAAAGAGAGAGGAGGTTGCAAGACCTACTGTCGCGCATCTCTGCCATAGAGACTGCAGTGAAGAGATCCAATATTAGAGATAAAATGAAAAAATTACAAACCCTCCAAACAGAATTATTAGACCTGCTTAATTCACGAACTGCTAAGCGATATCAATACGCCAAGTTCACTCAATATTCACATGGCGACAAAGGGAACAAATTAATGTCTCACCTTATTAAAAAGGAAAGAGAACAGGCCTTTGTTGACACAATTGTGTCTCGACAAGGCAAGAAATGCTCTAAAACAAATAATATATAGCGGAAGCATTTCGGGAATTCTATCAGGATCTATATAATTTAGATGAGGGACAACAAGCAACAATCCCAGATAGACAACTTCGCATAGATAATTTTTTGGATAGGCTGAAACTCCCATCCCTCAACAATGTGGCACAGGTAGAAATGATTAAACCGGTAACCAAGGAGGAAGTAGGGAGGATAATATCCTCGCTGCCTCTTAAAAAGAGCCCTGGACCTGACGGTTTTCCCCCGGGCTACTATAAAAAATTTTCAAAAGTTTTACAACCTCACCTAACGGAATTTTGTAATGCGATGCTAGAAGGGGTCCAGCTACCTAAACACGCACTATCAGCAACAATCTCTGTTCTACCCAAACCCGGGAACAATCCGGAAAATTGTGGGAGTTATAGACCTATATCTCTCCTAAATTCCGACATTAAGATACGGGCTAAGCTCCTTTCCCAGAGGATAAGCCCGTACCTGCCGGAAATAATTAATAAGGAACAAACCGGATTCGTCCCTGGTAGGGAAGGCAATCATAACTCCACTAGAGTTATCCATGCAATACACCATGCCACCACAAAGAAAATCCCTCTAATCCTTCTCGGCACTGATGCCGAGAAGGCATTCGATAGGGTCTCATGGCAATTCATGATAGCAGCACTTAAGAAGTTCAAAGTCCCACAATCGTTTATACAGGTCTTTATAATTAAATCCCTCAGCCAGTGTAAAAGTCAACGGGGCCCTGTCAAGGTCATTCCAGATTAGGAATGGGACCAGGCAGGGATGCCCACTTTCACCAACACTTTTTATAATAGTGATGGAAACCCTGCTACAAGCAATTAGGGAAAACCCTCTCATTTAGGGTCTTAAAATAGGGAAACTCACTCATTTAAACGCAGCATTTGCTGACGACCTATTATTAATGCTTACAGAACCGGCCCAATCAATCCCAGAGACTATGAAAGTTTTTCAGGAATTTGGTAGCATCTCTAACTTTAAAATTAATTTTGAAAAATCAGAGGCGCTCAACATCTCTACTCCTAGCACATTAGTTGAAAAGCTCCAAAACTCCACACCATTCCACTGGCAACCATCACGGCTTACTAACTTAGGGGTCCATTTACCTAAAAATCTATCAGCTCTCTATAAGGAGAACTACTCACCACTGCTGAGCCAGATGAAATCCACTCTAGAATCATATGCACTCCCATTCGTCTCATGGATGGGGAGAAAAAACCTGCTCAAAGCTTTCATGATGCCGAAACTTCTATATTTATTTCAAAAGATACCAATAGTACTACCGGGGATATTCTACTCCAAGCTCAAAAGTATCTTCTCCAAATTCCTATGGAGAGGCAAGAAAGCGAGAGTAGCACATGATAGACTAATCTGCAAGAAATTTACATGAGGGCAGTTCACCTTAAAAGATGGACACAACTACATAATCCCAAATTCTCAAATCTAAGTACGGAAATAGAATTAGTCACAACTGATCCGAAACATTTAGCAAAATTATGGAACATTAAAACAACCACAATTTGCACTAATCCAATAACTGCAGGAACTATCAACTCATTACACTCCTTAAGTTTCCAAAAAAGTCTCCTGAATACTCCCTCCCCTTTAATGCCCAGCAATCTGATACTTTTTCTGTACAATCCTAAATATGAGGCAGACTCTAAAATGTGGGGCTCACTATCTCAGACCACCCTTAAACAATTTCATTCCAAACCATTAGAGGAATTGAATGAAATAGTAAAGTCAACACATGAATCCCTTCTCAAAAACATCCAATATTAAAAGATACCTCCTGGCTAGAATCCTGGTTAAAGAAGGAATATATCCCGAAAGGAGCAATCTCAATTATGTATAACTTTATCCTAAATAGAAACACTATTACCAAACCTGCATACATCACGAGTTGGGAAAATGATCTCAATATAAACTTATCAGATAACCAAATCAAAACTATCCACAGGAATTCGCATGGCTTCTCCAGATGTGTAAGAATACAAGAAAACACCTACAAAACAGTAACAAGATGGTACAACACACCTGCCACATTGAAACAGAAAAAACTAGCAAACAAAGACATTTGTTGGCGTAAGACAGAGACAGGAACTCTGGGCCATATCGTGTGGGAATGCCCTCTAATACGCCCCTTCTGGAAAGATATAGGAAACAAAATTGCCCAAATTCTGAGAAAAGAATAGTACTTACACCTTAATCTGTCCTTTTGTGGTTGCCCCACGAAACATGGAAGCCAAGTAAAAAGAACCTCACTACTCTAATCTAATACAGGCAGCAAAATTAGTGATTCCAACAAAATGGGAATGGGAGGAAAAAGTTGATAATATCTGCAGGATGGAAGAACTAGTTAGCTGGGAACAACGTTCACATCACCAATTTGCACTCCTATGGGAACCCTGGAAAAAACATAAACGCAAGGGAGAGAAAGATCAACAAGGTACACATTAATGGGTTAGTTCTTAGTACTTGCACACTAATTCCGTTCTTTACTGGGCCCATTACTGCACAGGAAACTGATAGACTCAACCCCCAAACGACATCAAACATTCCATATGTTACTTTGATCTTATAATACGCGACATACCTCATCTAAAGAAACTTGAAAACGCTTTGTCCAGCTCATGAACACAGATCCACTTGCGTTTTTTGATAAAAGCAGGTATTCTTTATTGTTCACATCAAAGACAATGTAAAAGTCACATGGAGTCATCACTTGAATAAATGAATAATCGCCTACGCGTTTCGGGTAGGTACTCTACCCTTATTCATGGCTGACTTGAGATGTGCTGTTGATGGATTTAAATAGTAACGTGTACCATCACGTGATCGGACCTTGGACGGAAACACCCGGTCCCGTCCCAGGTGAGATCCAGTATGTGGGATGCACTAGTGGACCACTGAAGATACGCATTCGCCGTCATTTGTCTGACGCCAAGAATAAGGATGCGGTAAATGTCTCTGGCTTCAAGACATTTCCAAAATGTACATGGCAGCGATTGCAGTGCCTTTAGTTGCATGGGCATAGAAAAAGTTTTGAAACCTATACGTGGGGGTGATCATAAAAGAAAACTCCTTAACAGAGAAACATTTTGGATTTTCTCGTTGGAGACTCGAGTACCCAAGGGGTTAAATAAAAGACTTGACGTCATCTGTCAATACTGAAAATTATGTGATGTTAGAAACAGGGTCAATAGTTTATGAATAACAGTTTTGTTCTCACTTATCCTCATGTTTTTTAATGCTTTAATGGTTTTAACATTATAATTTTTTCTGTCTGTATATGTAGACTGAGATGTGTTTAGATGGAACTCACACAAATGATACTAGTGAGTCTCACCTGGGACGGGACCGGGTGTTTCCGTCCAAGGTCCGATCACGTGATGGTACACGTTACTATTTAAATCCATCAACAGCACATCTCAAGTCAGCCATGAATAAGGGTAGAGTACCTACCCGAAACGTGTAGGCGATTATTCATTTATTCAAGTGATGACTCCATGTGACTTTTACATTGTCTTTGATGTGAACAATAAAGAATACCTGCTTTTATCAAAAAACGCAAGTGGATCTGTGTTCATGAGCTGGACAAAGCGTTTTCAAGTTACTTACAATCCGGAGGAGGCGGAAGAGAGTCCGTGCTATACCGATCCACGTGGGTCCATAATCAACGATCCAGGTGAGCTGACACCACTGTTGCTGTCATCTAAAGAAAGGTACTCTAAACGAATCCTGGAAGTCCCAAGGACTCACGAATGGACTCATAGTTGTTAAGTTATGTTAAGACACGTTGTATTCCTGCACTCAAACGGTAACTGTAAGAATCAAAAGATATATTATGCTTTCACAGTCATATCACATCCGTTGTGGATGCAAGGTATCTACTGTTCTATATATCCCCCTGTTCCACCCTCTCTCCCCTCCCTCACCCCCTTTCCCCCCTTATCCAACCAGACAAGAGATACACTAGATTGATGCTAGATCCAGGACTTACCAACTCCACTAGGTCTAACCTAAGTGATGTACGAAAGTTCTCGGATAAACACTCTCCTAAGATCTTGAACGGAACGATCTACAGGATTGAATGGACTACTGGCATCTTTCATACAATTCCTGCCTCGTCAATAAAAAGGACACCCACCTATCCTATCCTACCCCATCACCTTTCTCTTCCCCACCCTCCCTTTTCCATGCATATAAATGTTGCTATAGCCCGACCCTAACATTCAGAAGCTCCTGCGTGAGCTAAATTCAATTATTATCCTTACAGATTTGGAAATGTAACCAGGGCTTGTTATGCTTTTGTTCCTAAAACCAAAAATAATAAAAATGATTTAAACAAAAAAAAAATAAAGTTCATTATTAAAAAACTTTTATGAACAATACAAGATTAAGGATATAGAGTATACATAGTTGTACTTAAGTCCAAACATTAAGGCACATGTTGGTCTGGATGTTGGGGGGACATATTCGTGTGAACAGCCCAGGGCCCATGGGACACTTAATCTGCCACTGATTGTATCCTCTGCCTTCTGAAGAAAACCTGGAAAACCTGCAGATGTACTGATCTTTATCTATAATATATCAAATATCTATAATATATAAAATAAAGATCTTGAGTTCCCATTTTCTTTAAGACTCCTCTGTTTTTTTATAGACTATTATTTTACCAGATTGCAAGAAACATGTCATTAGAAATATGATTTGTCAGCACAATTTTAGGGTTGTCTGTAACGTTCATTTGAGAAATTCACAACCCTGTTATTAACTGTGCATGGAAATCCTTTTCATTGATAAACTCTCTGCCCTTATAAATTAAAGGGGTTATCCGGGTTTAAAAATTTTTTTATGGCCGGGCTGGGGAGGGCTATTTAAACATAATAAACATGTACTTACCTCCTCCGGTGCTGCCGATGTCCCGCGCCGCGGCCCGTCTTCTCCGTGCGCCGGTTTCATTACACCGGCACACAGGGAGCTTCTGGCCGGCCGGATGCTCCCATGCGCACCATCTCTCAGCGCTTACAACGCTGAGAGATAGGGACGGATGGGAGGAGCCGTCCACAACGCAGACCAGAAGCTCCCTGTGCACGGCTTCCGTGCCCCTGTTTGTTTACAGGGGCACGGATCGAAGTGACCGCGGCGCAGGACATCGCCGGCACCGGAGGAGGTAAGTCCATGTTTATTATGTTTAACTAGCCCTCCCCAGCCCGGCCATAAAAAGATTTTTAAACCCGGATAACCCCTTTGATGGCAAATGGTTAATGACATACAGTTCTTGCAATTTCTCTGAAGTTTACTTGATGTTATTTTACTGTGTACAACTTTACACTAAGGTTGCCCTGTTGGCACTCTGCATATTTTAGCTTCATAAATCGTTTGCTCTCAACAATCACAATAGTGGTGTCAGTATGCAAATTAGATTATCCATTTAATTTGTCTTAAAAATCAGTGGATAATTCTCCCTGCAGGAGTATCACAATAGTGGTGTCAGTATGCAAATTAGATTATCCATGTTATACTGCTTTGCCTTTTGACCCTTCTGTCTTCCTGTTCTCTATCTGTAGTATCGTAACTCCTCCCCTCTCCCTCATGTTAGCAGCCATCTTTGTCAGGAAAAGCATATATCTGAATGTTTTTGATACCCTGGCAAATTATCTTCTTTTCACACCATTGTAAACTGCATTTCTTCAAGATTTCTGCACCAAATAAAGCTAGAATCTTCCTCACATGCCTTTACAATGGAGTTGACGCTATCTGACAATAAGTGATTTGGTTTGAGTACTGGTTAAAGCATAGATATAAGACTATCTATAAACACCTGCTTACAGCCAGGTTATTGAGTCATAATGCTATTTCATAATCATTAGCATTCGCTTATATATGAAATAAAAAGAGTAATGCTATAAATTAAAAAATCATCATGTTATTGTTTAATATAATGATTACTGCAGTTTGGCCGAGCATAACCTTTGCATTGCCTCACACATTGTTTTTTTAATTCTGGTTTTAAATGAAACATAAAAGCAACTGGGACTTGCCCAGAACACATATGCATATATGTAAGACTTGCGTTCTGAAATGTACATTTTTTACCTGAGTGAAGTTGGCCCCCCACCTTGTTCAAATCAAACAAAATTGGTGTCAAAATTGGTTTGTGCTATGTTTGTGCTGGTTTGTGCAGCAGAAATTTTCATTTGTGCCGCTATCGTTTTTAAGATTTTAATGAAAGTTTCCAGAGGTCATCAGAGGTCAACCAAAAAATCATACTTTTTTGTAGAGGTCATCAGAGTTCATTTCTTCCAAAGTACAATGTGTTTGTTAGCTCCTCCTGGTGATCAATCCAGGGAAGTGTCACTAAGTTTGTTTTTACCAGTTCATCCTAAACACCTTTAAACATCTGAACATACCTTAAAAATTATAGTGGCACAAACGAAAATTTTTTGCTGCACAAACATAGCACTCACGTTTGACACCAGTTTTGTTTGATTCAGTTAATGGGGGGGGGCTGGTTGAACTTTTGAACTTTAATTTTTTGTTCATATATTCAAAACAAAAGCAGCACAAACAAAAATTTGAGCAGCACAAATGTAGCAGAATTGTTCGGTCCCAGTTTTGTTTGATTTGGGCAATGTGGGGGGGCTGGTTGACCTCTGATGACCTCTGGAAACTTTTATTAAAATCTTAAAAATGATAGCGGCACAAACAAAAATTTCTGCTGCACAAACTAGCACAAATGTAGCATAAACCAATTTTGTTTGGTTTGAACAAGGTGGGGGGGCCAACTTCACTCCGGTGTGTGTCTGAGGGGGATACTGTGCAGAAATACACAGGGGACACTTGTCTGTACTATCTGCAACATTCTGCAAAGTTCTCAGCTCTTGCTCTGAGCTGAGGATTTTGCAGAATATTTTGTAAATAGAAGGTGATAAATAGAGATGAGCGAACATACTCGCCCGAGCTTGATGCTCGTTCGAGCATTAGCGTACTCGAAACTGCTCGTTGCTCGGACGAATACTTCGCCTGCTCGAGAAAATGGCAGCTCCCGCCGTTTTGCTTTTTGGCGGCCAGAAACAGAGCCAATCACAAGCCAGGAGACTCTGCACTCCACCCAGCATGATGTGGTACCCTTACACGTCGATAGCAGTGGTTGGCTGGCCAGATCAGGTGACCCTGGGATAGACTAGCCGCTGCCCGCGCTGCTCGGATCATTCTGTGTCTGGATGCCGCTAGGGAGAGAGCTGCTGCTGGTCAGGGAAAGCGTTAGGCTGTTCAATTAGAATAGTGTTAGGCAGGAGTGATTCTACAAGAACCCAACAGCACTTCTTAGGGCTACAATAACGTTATACTTTTTTTTTTTTTTATTTGCAGCTAGTACCATATTGTGAGGAATTTGCAGGGGGACTTGCTACCGTTGTGTTTAGCTCTTAGTGACACACATATCCACCTCAAACACCAAAGTGGGAAAATTTATTAGGGGTTTGATTTCAATTAGGCACAGTCTGCCATTTACTTTTTATTTTACGTTTATTTTTTCATAACTCTGCGTCATCTCATCTGGCATAGCAGTGTGCTTTCATACTTGGCTAGAAAATAGCCATAGGAGAATCCAAACGGCTTACTTACGCCTACAATAGCGTTATATATATTTTATTTCTGGTTGATCTGCTGGTGGCTGTCCTTGCTGCAGTGCATCTACTAGCAAATTGTGAGGAATTTGTAGTGAGACTTGCGACCGCTGTGTTTAGCGCTTAGTGACGCACATATCCATCGCAAAGACCGAAGTGGGAAAATTTATTAGGGGTTGGATTTCAATTAGGCACAGTCTGGCAGTTTCTTTTTATTTTACGTTTATTTTTTCATAACTCAGCGTCATCTCATCAGTGTGCTTTCATACTTGGCTAGAAAATAGCCAAAGGAGAATCCAAACGGCTTACTTACGCCTACAATAGCGTTATATATATTTTATTTCTGGTTGATCTGCTGGTGGCTGTCCTTGCTGCAGTGCATCTACTAGCAAATTGTGAGGAATTTGTAGTGAGACTTGCGACCGCTGTGTTTAGCGCTTAGTGACGCACATATCCATCGCAAAGACCGAAGTGGGAAAATTTATTAGGGGTTGGATTTCAATTAGGCACAGTCTGGCAGTTTCTTTTTATTTTACGTTTATTTTTTCATAACTCAGCGTCATCTCATCAGTGTGCTTTCATACTTGGCTAGAAAATAGCCAAAGGAGAATCCAAACGGCTTACTTAAGCCTACAGTAGCGTTATATATATTTTATTTCTGGTTGATCTGCTTTTGGCTGTAGTTGCTGCAGTGCATCTACTATCAAATTGTGAGGAATTTGGAGTGAGACGTGCGACCGCTGTGTTTAGCGCTTAGTGACGCACATATCCATCGCAAAGACCGAAGTGGGAAAATTTATTAGGGGTTGGATTTCAATTAGGCACAGTCTGCCATTTCCTTTTTATTTTACGTTTATTTTTTCATAACTCAGCTTCATCTCATCTGGCATAGCAGTGTGCTTTCATACTTGGCTAGAAAATAGCCATAGCAATAGGATAGCATCGTTTGGTTTTAAAAACTAAAAAACACAAAAAAAAAAAAACACAAAAAAAAGTTAAAAAAAAATTAAAGTTATAACTTTCATTTTCAAAATTTTTAACCCGAGGGCTAGGGGTAGAGGATGAGGGCGGGGACGTGGGCGTCCAACTACTGCAGGGGTCAGAGGCCGTGGTCCTGGGCGGGGTGAGACACCACCTGCTGATGAGGGAGCAGGGGAACGCCGCAGAGCTACACTCCCTATGTTCATGTCTGAAGTTACTGGGACTCGTGGTAGAGCACTGTTGAGGCCAGAACAGTGCGAACAGGTGATGTTGTGGATTCCCGACAATGCTTCGAGCAATTTGTCCACCAGTCAGTCTTCCACGCAGTCCACCCATGTCACCGAAATCGGCACTCCTCCAGCTCCTGCACCTCAGCCTCCTCCCCCCCAGTCTGCCCCCTCCCATGAAAATTTGGCATTTGAACCGGCACACTCTGAGGAACTGTTTTCTGGACCCTTCCCACAGTCACAAACCACTTGTCCGGTTGCTGCTGAGCAATTTTCCGATGCCCAGGTTTTCCACCAGTCGCAGTCTGTGGGTGATGATGACCTTCTTGACGTAGTGGAAGAAGTGTGTAAAGAGGTGTCCGACGATGAGGAGACACGGTTGTCAGACAGTGGTGAAGTTGTTGTCAGGGCAGGAAGTCTGAGGGGGGAGCAGACTGAGGGATCGGAGGATGATGAGGTGACAGACCCAAGCTGGGTTGAGAGGCCGGGTGAACACAGTGCTTCTGAGACGGAGGAGAGTCCTCGACCAGAACAGGTTGGAAGAGGCAGTGGTGGGGCCAGACGGAGAGGCAGGGCCAGAGCAGGTGCATCAGCGCCAAATGTGTCACGTAGTGAAGCTCCCGTGGCGAGGGCTCCCGCGGCGAGGGCTAGATTTTCAGAAGTCTGGAGGTTCTTTAAGGAAACACCGGATGACCGACGGACTGTGGTGTGCAACCTTTGCCAAACCAGGATCAGCAGGGGTTCCACCACTACTAGCTTAACTACCACCAGTATGCGCAGGCATATGAATGCTAAACACCCCACTCAGTGGCACCAAGCCAGTTCACCTCCGGCCATGCACACCACTGCTCCTTCCCCTGTGTCAGCTGATAGTAAGCCCCCTGCCCAGGACCCTGGCACAAAAACCCCATCGTCGCCTCCACGATCCTCCACAGCATCCACCAGCGTTCAGCTCTCCATACCCCAGACGCTGGAACGGAAACGGAAATATAGTGCAACCCACCCGCACGCCCAAGCCCTTAATGTCCACATCTCCAGATTGCTTAGCCAGGAGATGCTGCCCTATAGGCTAGTAGAGACCGAGGCCTTTCGCAACCTCATGGCGGCGGCCGCCCCTCGGTATTTGGTCCCCAGCCGCCACTACTTTTCCCGATGTGCCGTCCCAGCCCTGCACCAGCACGTGTCAGACAACATCATCCGTGCCCTGACCAACGCCGTTTCTGACAAGGTCCACCTGACCACGGACACGTGGACGAGTGCTGCCGGGCAGGGCCACTATATGTTGCTGACGGCACATTGGGTTAACTTGGTGGAGGCTGGGACCGAGTCTGACCCTGCGGCTGGTCATATACTGCCGACGCCGTGGATTGCGGGGCCTACCTCGGTCCAGGTCTTTCAGGCCTACTATGCCTCCTCCTCCTCCCACCCCTCCTCCACCTCCTCCTCCGAACGACCATCCGTGGGCATGGCGCCATCAGTCGCTAGCTCTAGGCACAGCAGCAGTGCCGTCGCTAAGAGACAGCAGGCGGTGCTCAAACTGCTGAGCCTAGGCGATAAAAGGCATACCGCCCAAGAACTATTACAGGGCATCACGGCGCAGACTGATCTGTGGCTGGCAGCGCTGAACCTGAAGCCAGGCATGGCTGTGTGTGACAACGGCCGTAACCTGGTGGCGGCTCTGCAACTCGGCAGACTGACACATGTGCCATGCCTGGCCCATGTGTTAAATCTGATAGTTCAGCGTTTCCTCAAGACATACCCCAATCTGTCTGATTTGCTCACGAAGGTGCGCCGCATCTGTGCGCATTTCAGGAAGTCCAGCACAGATGCTGCCACTCTCAGGGCAGCGCAGCGCCGCCTCCAACTGCCTGCTCACCGACTGTTGTGCGACGTGCCCACCAGGTGGAATTCAACATTAACCATGTTATCCAGAGTTTACCAGCAGCGCAGAGCGATTGTAGACTGCCAGATGTCAACTTCCACCAGAACTGGTAATCAGGTCAGTCAGCTTCCTCAAGTCTACAATGAGGAGTGGACGTGGATGTCTGATATCTGTCAGGTGCTGAGTAACTTCGAGGAGTCAACACAGATGGTCAGTGGCGATGCCGCCATCATCAGCCTCACCATCCCGCTGCTTGGCCTGTTGAAAAACTCTCTGATCAGCATGAAGTCGGAAGCTTTGCGCTCGTCACAAGAGACGGGGGAAGAAGATTCCCTTGTTGATAGCCAAAGCACCCTTAGGTCTGTTTCTCAGCGCATATCGGAGGAGGTGGAGGTGGAGGAGGATGAGGAGGAAGAGGAGGAGAATGTTGGCGAGACACAAGAGGGGACCATTGTTGAGTCCTTCACTGTTCAGCGTGTATGGGCAGAAGAAGAGGAGTTGGAGGAGGAGGAAATGGACAGTCAGGCCAGTGAGGGGAGTGAATTCTTACGCGTTGGTACTCTGGCGCATATGGCAGATTTCATGCTAGGCTGCCTATCCCGTGACCCTCGCGTTCAAAGAATTTATTCCAGCACCGATTACTGGGTATTCACTCTGCTGGACCCACGGTACAAGCAAAATCTTTCCACTCTCTGATCCCTGGAGAGGAAAGGAGTGTGAGAATGCATGTATACCAGCAGGCCCTGGTGCACAAGCTGAAACACTATTTCCCTTCTGACAGCGCTAGCGGCAGAGTGCGTAGTTCTGCGGGACAAGTAGTGAGGGAGAGTAGGCGAGCAGGCAGCTTGTCCAGCACTGGCAAGGGTACGCTTTACAAGGCTTTTGCCAGCTTTATGTCACCCCAGCAAGACACTGTCACCTGTCCCCAGTCTCGGCAGAGTAGGGCTGATCTTTACAGAAAGATGGTGAGGGAGTACGTAGCTGACCATACCATCGTCCTAAATGATCACACAGCTCCCTACAACTACTGGGTTTCAAAGCTGGACATGTGGCACGAACTGGCGCTGTACGCCTTGGAGGTTCTTGCCTGCCCTGCCGCTAGTGTCTTGTCCGAGCGGGTTTTCAGTGCAGCTGGTGGCATCATCACCGATAAGCGTACACGCCTGTTGACTGACAGCGCTGACAGGCTGACGCTTATTAAGATGAATAAAGCCTGGATTTCTCATAATTTCCAATCTCCACCAGGTGAAGGAAGCTCAACCTGAATAATTTATGCACTCCTCCTCATTTTCCTCCTTCTCCTCCTATTTGTACACTAAAGCAGAGGAAACTGGCTATTTTTTGACAGGGCCCACTCGCTCTAGCTATAGTACTGTATGCATTTAATTTTTCTGGAGGGCCACCCACCCGGTCCTCTGTTTTAAACAATTTTTGTGAGTGCCACATACAGGCACTCAATCTATTCAATTTTTCTGGAGGGCCACCTACCTGCTCCTCTGGTTTGAAAACTTTTTTGGACTGCCACATACAGGCACTCAATCTATTTCATTTTTCTGGAGGGCCACCTACCTGCTCCTCTGGTTTGAAAACTTTTTTGGACTGCCACATACAGGCACTATCCAAATTAAATTGTCTCCATAGCAGCCTCCACACGTTGTTTCCATTGCTACCTCCAAAAGTCGTCCATATAGCTGCCTCCATACATCGTCCCCTTATCAAACGAGGTGTGTCAGGCAGAAATTTGGGTTGTTTTCATGGATTCCACATCAAAGTTTTTAACTTTGTCGCCACCCTGCTGTGTTATCCACAAAATATACTGGCAAACTTTTACCATTTAGGGATATTATTTCAGCGCTTCTTGCGCATCTGTTTACATTCCCCTCACTCGCCATATCTTATAACTTATAAGAACGCTACTACACTTAACTTGGTGCAGGCTGGGACCGAGTCTGACCCTGGGGCTGGTCATATACTGCCGACGCAGAGGATTGCGGGGTCTACCTCGGTCCAGGTCTCAAAGGCCTACTATACCTCCTCCTCCTCCCACCCCTCCTCCACCTCCTCCTCCTCCGAATTACCATCCGTGGCCATTGCGCCATCAGTCGGTAGCTCTAGGCACAGCAGCAGTGCCGTCGCTAAGCGACAGCAGGCGGTGCTCAAACTGCTGAGCCTAGGCGATAAAAGGCACACCGCCCAAGAGCTATTACAGGCCATTCCACATCAAACTTGTTAACTTTGTCGCCACCCTGCTGTGTAATCCACAAAATATACTGGCAAACTTTTATCATTTACCGATATTATTTCAGCGCTTCTTGCGCATCTGTTTACATTCCCCTCACCCGCCATATCCCAAACTTATAAGAACGCTACTACACTTGATCTCATACAAAAGGTTCTTAGAAGTGCTGTTTGGGGAGTAGCCTAGAGACAGGGGCTTGGATTGGCGAAAGCTCGCCTGGAAGCGGAGCGCCAGCTCCATCCCAAGATTCAACTAACATAGTTTTAACTGCAGCACCTTTAATCTACTACTAGTTCACTGCCTCCATAATAATAATAATAATAATCTTTATTTATATAGCGCCATCATATTCTGTAGCGCTTTACAAATCATAGGAAACAAATACAAATGTAATGTAACAGAGCACAACATTTGTATGGAACAACAGGAGTAAGGTCCCTGCTCGCCAGAGCTTACGGTTTATGAAGATGATGGGGTAACACGAGGTAAAAGAATATTTAATGGTCAAGCCATTCTTCTTAGGGAATAGAACAAAATATAATAAATGGAATTGCTGTCGCTTGAACCACTCAGCCGTCATCTTATATACCAGGTCCAGGGTGAATGGGACTGCAGAGAAGTCTGGTGCCTGTTGGTTGCTGGATAACAGATGGGAGGACGACACAGGACGGGTTAGTAGAAGAGTTAAAACTTCATGCAGTTGATGAGTGTTATAGGCTTGCCTAAAGAAATGGGTTTAAAGAGCACGTTTGAAACTTTGGAGGTTAGGTATTAGTCTGATAGTCCGGGGCAGAGCATTCCATAGAATTGGTGCAGCTCTAGAGAAGTCTTGGAGATGCGAGTGGGAGGTCCGCACTAGGGTAGAGGTTGATCTAAGATCACTGGCGGATCTAAGAGCACGGGTTGGGCGATAGACTGAGATAAGAGAGGAGAGGTAGGGGGGTGCAGCATTATACAGAGCTTTATGGATGAGGGTTATTATTTTAAACTGTATTCGAAAGGAGACTGGCAGCCAGTGCAGCGACTGGCATGAACTGTAGGCATACATAGTCCCCTTATCAAACGAGCTGTGTCAGGCAGAATTTTGGGTTGTTTTCATGGCTTCCATGTTAACTTTGTCGCCACCCTGCTGTGTAATCCACAAAATATACTGGCAAACTTTTATCATTTACCAATATTATTTCAGCGCTTCTTGCGCATCTGTTTACATTCCCCTCACCCGCCATATCCTAAACTTATAAGAACGCTACTACACTTGATCTTATACAAAAGGTTCTTAGAAGTGCTGTTTGGGGAGTAGCCTAGAGACAGGGGCTTGGATTGGCGAAAGCTCGCCTGGCAGCGGAGCGCCAGCTCCATGCCAAGATCCAACTAACATAGTTTTAACTGCAGCACCTTTAATCTACTACTAGTTCACTGCCTCCATACATGGTCCCCTTATCAAACGAGCTGTGTCAGGCAGAATTTTGGGTTGTTTTCATGACTTCCATGTTAACTTTGTCGCCACCCTGCTGTGTAATCCACAAAATATACTGGCAAACTTTTATCATGTACCGATATTATTTGAGCGCTTCTTGCTCACCTCCTTTGGTTCCTCTCTGCCACCCATTGGTTTGAAGCCTGAGTCCATTTAGGGTATGTCGCCATGCCACTCTCTAGCCTGCCGCTGCTGCCGCTGCCTCTGCGTGCCGTCCCCTATAGTGTCAGGGTCAATTATTGGATGTTTTAGATGCTATCTAGTTTCATTCTGTCACTCTGTCATGGCCATGCTGTTGCCCATAATTTTGGCATAATGGTGCGATTAAGCAGCCGCAGAGGCATCCATGCATGCTGCCCCTGCTGTTTCCTGTCCATTTCCGTGGTGTTTCCATCCTTTTCTGAGGTTCCCAGGTGTTTGGCCAAGCTTCCCTGTGCAGAGCCTTGGTCCCCTTGAAAAATGCTCGAGTCTCCCATTGACTTCAATGGGGCTCGTTATTCGAGACGAGCACTCGAGCATCGGGAAAAGTTCGTCTCGAATAACGAGTACCCGAGCATTTTAGTGCTCGCTCATCTCTAGTGATAAACTGTAAAAAGAGTCTGTAGATCCTGTCTGTAGTGTCTGCAGTGTCTGTATTATCTGTTCTAGTGGCTGGCTGAGCTTTGCTGCTTGAAATGAGCTGTTCTGCACAGGGGCTCAGTGTCACTTCTCAGTTTACGCCTCCTTCAGGCTGGAGTGTTTTCGACGCCCGTTTTTGCACCTAAATAAAAAGAAATGAATACCATTAGGTGCAGCAAAACATCTTGATTGGTAAGATAAATTAGGGAAAGCTGGTTATTTTTGCTGCTCGGCTAGTTTACCATTTAATCACAAAAAAGGCGCAAAAACAGTGCGCCAGTATGAAAAGGCACAAAAATAACAGAAAAAACGAGTGATACATGTGGCCCCAAGTCCGAACAGTGGAGAAAAACCTCAATAGAAGGATTGCAGAGCCTTCCTAGATCCTGGCAAGATCCTTCAGTAATAAATTTAAAAAAGTGTAGGCAGCACTCCAAAAATGCTAAATTCCACAGGGTATGGTTTATTGAAACAGTGGCGATGTTTTGGTGTGAAATTGATGTTCTGCCAATAGATATTACGTCATGGATGCCCGTCCATGAACAACATTTTGACTTCCAAGCACATCTAGTATGATGTTTATGATTTAGTGACTAGGACCAGAACATCTGTACACACCTCATTAATTTTGTCAGAGTTCAGGATCAGTGGACCCTCTGGCCACCATGGGAGATGGTAATAGCCTACACCTGGGACAGGAATTTAAGTGACACCTGATCTTCACCAGAGCCTGCCGCAAAGTGGGATTGTCTTGCTGCGGCAGGGTGCCACCAGGTCATTCCATAGGTGAAGCTAGCCCCGGGTGGCAACCAAGGTTGAAGTACCTTAGGAGGTGACAGTCTCGTGGTCTGGCTAAGTGGGCAGTCAGGGCAGGCGGCAGAGATGCAGAGGTCAGAGTCCAATCCAGGGTCAGCATCAGGAGGTCCAGGCAGATGGGAATGGGAACACAGGAGCGGGAACAGACTGGAACACGGGAACAGGAATGCAGGAACACAGGAACACACAGGAGCTTAGAAAGCACCTGGACATCCTTGATGTCCACAAGCAGGTCAGGATAAAATTCTTATGCACAACAGTAAATACCCCCCTCCCCTCTCTACCTTCCCTTCTATCTGCTGGCAGACACTTTGTGCTGCCATCTTATCTGCATGCCCTGCATGCGCTAGCAACATGAAACCATGTTGTCAAGTGAAGGTAAGTAATCATTGTCCTAGCTTTATGGGGTCCATAACATCACTTGTGTACACCAAATCTCTTAAATATCCTTCAGCTTACTGTATGAAAGCCTTAAGGATTTAGTGGTCATAGATGTATGGAGAATTTTCAATCCCTCGTCGAAGGATTATTTGTTTTATGCACAATTTCACAATTCTTACCAGGGACTATATTTTCTCTTCAGTCTCACATATAAAAATGTGAAGTTAAATACTGCAAACAGGAAGTACAATTTATTATACAGAAAATATGCCCTTTTAAGGGTATGTAAAAGAAGAAAAAAAATGTTTTTTTAAGGAAAATGGGCAAAAAATCGAAATACAACACAACAACATAACAGAAATGCAATTATTAACCCCGACATTCAGGTATCAATGACCCTTCGTCATAAAAGGGTTTATGTTTGTGGAAAACCATTAAATTGACTATAAAAATGTTTTTTCTTTGTTTGAAATAGTCAACCAGACGAGGGGATTGTTTATTTTTTTTAAATATTGTAAAATGTATAAGACATTTAACTGTTGGTCATTGTGATATTTAAGAGATATGCAAAACATACAAACACATTCAACATTTATGAATGTGAACAATACAAAACCACTAAGCAGTAGATTTTATAAACAAGAATTACAGAGTTGACTGTAAATAACCTGTCTTGGGAGGTCAGAACTGATAAACCTCTTTTAATAAAATAGAAAGGATGAAATTGGATTTCCGAGTCATTATTTTCCCAAATGACCATGCTAAACCTAGAGGAGCAAATGTCACATTTTCAAAGAAAATTGACATTTCCCCCATTTTGCATGCTTGCTGTGAATACCCTTAAGGCATCTCTGAAATAAAATGCTAGGCGCTTCTATAATCAAGCTATTTATAGATATGAAATAGATTGTGATTCACTTGACTAGGTTACAAAATAAACATTTAATGCAGAATGTGTATATTGCACAGATTATACAATAACAACATAATAAGAATAATTGTGAAATCTAATGAGACAATTTAAGATGGTATTTAATGATCAATAATCCAAATGCAAGTAACTATAGTTTTGACAGTCTGATGACTTGTTTGGCATTGTTTGCTATACTTGCAAGTATGATAGCGTGACAATATATTCTTGTATCGTATATTTACATTGGTTTATATAAGTTTATTTTATGTATTGGTTTGGAATAATGTTATATAGGAATAATGTGATATTTAGAATAATTTAATACAGGAAACATTAATTTAGAAAATTTGTACAATAACAGTAATAATCAATAGTAAAATACACATTATTTGTATAATGCCTGCGTATACCTTTTTTACTGGTAAAAAACAATCATCATAATAGAAATAGAAGCGAGGAACATTGATTAAGCTATTACACCAGAATACTGGCTTTGCAAATATGAAAAATAGGAGCTGTGGGGTCCATTATAAAAAAAAATGATGCCCATAGTTTTGAAAAATATGTTGGAAAGTGAGCCTGTTTAACCAAATTTATCAAATAAGAATATATTTTCGCAAATCTTAAAGATATTTCCAATTTCACTCCATAGGTGCCATGTGTACAGTGTTCTTTTTACATTTATTGAGGTTAGTAGACCATTTTTAAGCATTTTTGGCATGGAATTGTGAAGAGGGGCATGACCTAAAATTCAGTCTGTATGCCAAAATATTCAGTTGTAAAGTAGACCAACTAATAGATAGTCAAGAGTATCAGAGCCGGATTAAGGTTGGTGGGGGCCCCCACTAAGTGAAGCATACATACACGTCCCCCTGCTCACTTTCCACTTTCTTAGCACTCTCACAGCTAGATACAGCCGCCTCGGCCATATTTACACAGCTACATGCACACATCTACATGTCTACATACAGCTGCCTGACCCCTAGTAACACCGCTACATACTTTCTTGCCCCCAGTAACACCACTACATACAGCCGCCTCGCCCCCAGTAACACAGCTACATAGAGCCCCTCATCCCCAGAATAATTCTAGTTGCTCATGGCAACCAATCAGAGCTTGTATTTCATTTTCTCACAGCTGTTTATGAAATTTAAGCTGAACTCTGGTTGGTTAGCATAGGCAACGGTTTTACCTTGGTACCAATGAGTTTCTGCCAACCTCATTCCAAAAACAATGTGTTTGGATGAACTCTACAAAAATGCTACTGTGTAAATCATGATAATTAAATTCTGTCCGCAAAAGCTGTAGAAATAATAAATTTTTCTGATTTTGGACTATGTTCAAAATATCAGCAATATAATGTAAAAGCTAAAATATAGAAATTAATTATAGACAATTGTATTTCTATTAAATTTGACAGTAGCTCAGAGAAAGGTCTTTTTCCACAGTAATGTCCCAAAGGACGTGTGTTGACAAGTATGCATGAAAGAATTTCGATAACATGACATATAATACTTTTGGGAAACATTGTAATACTAATTGAGCATCCTAAACCAACATTACTGCCTGACCTCCCAATTGCTTTTTATGTTGAATAGCACTAATTCCCACAGACACTATTATCATAATAACTCTTCCAGACAAGTGATAGCTTTAACCCCTATATGTACTATGGCATAACTGTACAGCATGGTGTGGTTATGGCTCACAGGAGTCCACACTGTGGGGTGCTGTTACACCTAATCTATAGCATCTCATGGGGGGCATTCAGAGCATCATCAAGTCTGAGAGGCCTGTAATTTAGTAACATATACTAAATGCCTATCAAATATACTACAGCCTGCCATAGGTTGTAATCGATGAGTTGTATATTCTTTATTGTATATACAATAAACACTGAGTACGGAAAGTATTCAGACCCCTTTAAATGTTTCACTTTTTGTTACATTGCAGCCAATTGGCAAGATCAAAAAAGTTCTTTTTTTGCTCATTCATGTATTCTCTTCACAGAAAAAAACAAAAACTTAGATAATTTTGCTAATTTATTAAACAAGAAAACTGAAATATCACATGGTCATAAGTATTCAGCCCCTTTGCTGTGAAACATATTTTAACTCACATACTTTATATTTGCTTCTGATTCTTCTGAAGATTCCATTGGAGTCCAGATGTGTTTAATTAAACTGATTGGACTTTATTATTAAAGGTACACATCTCTCTATAAAAGACCTCACAGCTCAAAATGCACGTCAGAGCACATGAAGTATAAGGAGCATTTTAGTGCTTGCTCATCTCTAGTAATGGCCACAATACAAAAGAGTTTGTCAGTGGCATTTAAAGAGTTTGTAGGTGTTAAATGACGGGGTACAGATCGCAGGTTTGGTTCCCAGATCAATTTATACATGCTGTGTAATAATGTACAATTATGCATATTCTATTATAATTCTAAGAATCTATTACATAATTTATAGAAGAGAAAAACATAGACGGCACTACTTAATGACTCTGGATTTCAGTGGCCAGTACACAAAAATTGATTTATCCATTAAAGTAGAATGCAATGAGACTTGCAATAATAGACAAAAAGAATGGCACTCGCTCCTTAGTATTTTCTTCCTTCAAGTGACGTTTATTAACTGGTTCATGACCGCCCGCCATGTATTCACGGCGGCAGTCAGGTCCCGCTGCATGGAGAGGGCTCACGGGCTGAGCCCTCTCCATAGCCGGTAAGTCTTTCCTGCATATTTCTAGCACCGATCGTGGGTGTTATCACAGCGATTGCTGCCTGCAGAGCTGCCGGCAGCTTCAAAAAGATGGTGGCGCATGCCAAGGATCGTCACTCCCCGTGACGTCATCAGGGGGGCAGCGATCCGTCGCCATGGTAGCCTCGGGTCTTCCGAAGACCCGAGGCTATTTAGTTTTAACCCCTTCATTACAATGTCCTGATAGCACGTTGTACTGAATGAGGAGGAAAATCCCCATACAGTAGTATGGCAGTATATGATAGGATCGATCAGATCTAGGGTTAAAGTACATTAGGGAGTCTGAAAAATAGTAAAAAGAAAAATGAAAAAAAAAGATTTAAAAAAATTTTATAAAAATAAAACCTAAAAATCAAATCACCCCCCTTTCCCTAGAACTGACATAAATATAAATAAACAGCAAAAATCATAAACACATTAGGTATTGCTGCGTCTGAAAATTCCCGATCCATCAAAATATATTAACGGTTTTTCAATGTGTTTAACCCCGTAAAGGAAAATAGCGCCCAAAGTCGAAAATGGCACTTTTTTGCCATTTTGAAAAGTATAAAAAAAATCTATAAAAAGTGATATCAAAAGGTTGTACAGTCCTAAAAATGATATCACTGAAATGTTGCAAAAAATTACACCACGCATAGCTCCGTACAACAAAGTATAAAAAAGTTATTAGCGCCAGAATATGGCAAAAAATTTTAAAAAAATTTTGTACAGGAGGTTTTAATTTTTGTAAATGTATGAAAACATTCTAAAACCTATACAAATTTGGTATCCCCATAATCGTACCAACTCAAAGAATAAAGTAGACATGTCATTTGGGGCGCTCAGTGAAAGCCGTAATATCTAAGCCCACAAGAAAATGGCGCAAATGCTTTTTTTCACCATTTTCATTGCATTTGGAATTTTTTTTCCTGCTTCCCAGTACATGGCATGGAATATTCAATACCATCACTATGAATTGCAATTTATTACGCAGAAAACAAGCTCACATAGCTCTTTACGTGTAAAAATAAAAAAAGTAATAGATTTTTGAAGGTGTGGAGTGAAAAATGGAAATGAATAAACAGGAAAGGGTCCGGTCCTTCACCGGCTAAAGTATACTTACATAGAAGCATTATACATAGTGGAGGGAGGACAACAACAACTCACATGTATAGAAGCAACGGCCGTTTCGCGGTCTGCTCTTCTTCGAGACCCAAACTATTACTACATCAAATACAAATAATCATTTGAGGAACTAAGCAAATATTCCATGTTTAAAAAGACTTGCTTTTCTGAATACAGGCAGTCCTGGGGTTACGTACCAGATAGGTTCTTTAGATTTGTTATTAAATTGAATTTGAAGTCAGAAGTCAGAACTCTATATTTTATAATTAAATTATAATAAAAATTTATAAGAACATTTTTTTGGTCTCTGTGACAATTGGATTTTAAAACTTTTGGGTTGTCATAAGAACCAGGAGTCACAATAATTGCAGACACCTTTAATAAGTGTTACAGCTGATCATTGTATCCTGGGACTAAAGTACGGTAAATTACCAACATCCAGAAGTCCGTTTGTAACTAGAAATCATCTGTAAGTCAGGTGTCCTTAAGTTGGGGACCGCCTGTATATATATATTTCCTTTTCTAAATGCTTACTAGCAGTTGCTGCTTTAGGCTTGCAGAACTGAATAACAACCATGAAACAAGACTTAGAAGTTGAAACCATTGTGTTTTCGTGTTTTTCAGCATAACTTCACAAGTCATTATATCCTCAGAGCTGACCAACAAAACATAAATAATTCTCCTTATGTGGCTTGCTTGCATAAAACATTAAAATGGGATTAATGGAAATTTCATTGTGAAGTAGTCCAGTCATCACTAGTGAAATTACTTCTAGCCTGCTTATTCCTAGCTGCCTTCTGGGCATAAATAATAGTTCTTGCTTTCATACCCATGTACATGTTTTTTTTTATTTTTATTTTTTATTCATTTGCCCTGATTATACGATTTGAGAAATACAAAAAAGAAATAAATATGCATTCGGAATGTACTTGTGAGAAGAATAGCTCTACATAAATATATATAGATAGATTTACATTTAAAACAAGCAGCACATTGGTGTAATATATATTTAAATGAAAGCATGTATCCTTTTCCAGCAACACTGAAGTGACTACGGAATAATTGTTAATCATATTCGAGATTTGCAAACTGACAGCTAAGGCATAAGTGGTTTCTTTAGTAGTTAGGTCTTAGGAAGCCTATAAATTATATGATTAAGCTTCAATGGTCCCTTAATAGGCTACTTTAATCAGTCTGAGGAACCAAACTGTCAAAGAGATTGAAAATATATGCGACAAACACACTATAATTTTCATGGAGTGTAGTTCTTATTTTCAAGTAAATTACCTTTTGCAGCATGTAATTTGCAAATAGAAATCAATTGAGGCTAGTCATCAATAAAGCAGTGAGCTGATACCTTACATTTTGTTATAGGGCATTAATGTTATATGAAAAATTGATCTTAGTGTAGTTATAACACAACATAGTTATTAACCATAAGAAAATAAATACCTGCTTTATTCTCAATATTTTATAATCACTTTTATTATGGAACACACAGATCTAACCAAAAAGAAAAACAGACTAGTTTCAGAGTTGTGATGCCTTATTCATGGATCTTTTGACCAGGTTTGTGGTTTTGCTTCATGTGAAGATATTGAATTTTATAAAGTTTAAAAGTTACCTAAGGGATTAATATTATTTCAATAGTGTAAAATAGTAACAAAAAGTAATATGAATCTTAACAGGTTGCCAACATAGACAAGAATGTTTGTCCTAATTTGATTGTATTTTCATAGTGTCATTGCAGTCAGCAGCAGGAGATTGGCTGTTATACAAAAGCTAGTACCTTATACATCTGTCATACACAAAGAGATCTCAAAGATCTCAGAGCAGTTCAACCCATTAAACTAAACCTGATTAAATAGCTAAATGTATCCTTAAATAGTACCAATTAAAATGTCATCTCATCGCACAAGAAACACGCCCTAATTATGCTCCTTTGATTTAAGATTAAAGTTCTAGTACTCCGAAAATGGCAACATATAAACATATACTATATTTTTTTCAGACTTCCATTAAGACACACCCCACAGTTAATGATACAAAAAGAAATATATTTGATACAAATTGAAATCCAATACAAATCCCTTGTTAGTTACACATAACCACAGCACGCAAAGCTCTGCTACATCCATTCACTCCTCTTGGGTATTCACTGACTCAAATCTGCTACATACATTCACTCACATGATTATATTTAGCACTGCTGCAAACACATATGCACCTCTTCTTTATACCCAGTCCCAGTCTGTTCCCCTGTAGAAATGGGCTAATCATTTTATAGCATTATGTTATGTTAGCCTAATAATTAAACTGTTGGGAATTACAAAAAAACAAGCGTTCATTTGCCCATATCAGATTTTGGAAAATTAAAAGTTTAGTCTCCTGGAATCAAACCATGGAAAGACTAAAAAAGGTCTCTATTTGGAAGGTTAAACTAGTTGTCACTCTGTTGTCCAACAGTGTAACTCTGTAGGTGGGCTCTGAAGGACTGTTGAAAAAATAAAGGTGTACTTACCTTGTCCAGTGCTTCTAGCCTCTCCATCGCAATCCGTCAGAGCTGCAGGGCTGGGAACAGGTGGGCGTGCCTGGCCGCTGGATTTTGTTGAAGTGGAGGTGCCATTCACCGTAAACCAACTAAGGTATGGCTCTGACAGACATAGATGCAGGACTCCAGCTCCCCTGCACAGTTTTAAACACATACACATTGGAGCTCATTTACTAAGGGTCCCGCAGCTGCAGGGTTATAGAGAGCTGCAAACAACATACAATAGCACATTGCAGAAAAGACAATAGTATACAGAGAAATATATTCTATTTCTAGGGGAAGCTGTTGCTCCAGGCCAGAGCAGCTGGATGGGCCCAATCAAGTGCAGGGGTGGATTTGCCATTTAATCTACCAGAATAAATTCAGATGGGATGACAGGTCTTGGGCCTGTGCCTCATTTGAAGAGTGCAGGAGGATGTTAGCTGCACTATAGGCAGTGAATGAGCAGCCTCATTTACAGACACAAAGGGGGCCCCTTTGTGTGTGTATACAGTGGTAGCGTCCTGGGGTTAGCATCAGAGGTGAGGAGGGTGCATGCTGTAGCCCCTGAGAGTAGCTGGCCACAGATCTTCCCTTTAGAAAGCAGCTGTATCATGCTCTGCTCTGCTACTCCTCTCACAAGCGGGCAGTCCCTCAGCCTGTGGGGTCTGAGAGGGCTGGGGAGGATGTGTGAAGCCTCCAGCATGAATCTCTCAGCCATGTCAATCAGCTAGAGCAGCTCCCATGTACGTCCACTCTTCCTCCCTTACCCTTCATAAACAGCAAGTGGATCTGTGTGTGAAGTGTGCTTAATGTATGCAAATTGTATGAACATGTATAAGTAATTTTCTATGTGTGTACTATATGTGGGTATGTGCTGGATGTTCCTGTGAGGTGGTAAAATGTATAAAATGTGCATGTATACCTATGTTTATTACAATTAAAAGCATTTCTACAGGTTTCCAAGTGTTTTGGCTTAGGATACATTCATACGACATATGTTCGCCTGGGGCAAACATACAGCGGCTTTCATAGAGAAGAGAGTGACTGGCATCATAGCATGTCGAAATATAGGACATGTCCTATATTTCTCCATGCACAGTCACGATGCGGTGAGACAATGGGGCACATTTACTTACATGTCCGAGGAGTTCACCCGGTGTATGTAAGTGCATGTCTTGCGACACAATTTTAAAGTTAAATTCCCGGACTCCGTTGAATCTTCCAAAGGCCCGCCCCCTGATTTCTATCGCATGAAATCTGGCGTAATTGTGCCAAAATCCAATCATATGTGACACAATCCCCTTCTAAATACCTGTCTCAGCCGTGAAATCCCCGAAAACATTGGGAAGTCTGGCGGAAATGCAATCTGCAGACCCTTAGTAAATAAGCCCCAAAATGTGCTCACCACACAGTAACTAAGCACCATAGACGTCAATGGGGACCATTAAGCGGCCACATATCAGTCCCCATTAAAGGGGTATTCACATGAAGACAAGTATCTTATGTATACTCTGCACATCAAAATAACACATTCTCTAATTCACTGTTATTAACAAAAATGCATTTCACAGATATAATTCCAACCTGTCTCTATCAGTCCTGCTGTACAAAATTTCAGTTGCCCTTGGATCCGACCCTGTAACTTCAGACTTAGGGTCGGGCCGCCATGTTGGATGAGATCGTGCTGCTGAGATTATGTTCGGGAATAAAATGTGTTAATTAATGTCTTCTGATAGGTTAGCAAATGTATGCAAACATCTGCAATCTATTCTTCACTGTTCCGCGTGTATATTATCTCCCGACAAGTTAGCAGATGTGAAGAACAGTGAAGAATAGAATAAAAACAGTGAACACAGTGAACACAGGATCATTTAAGTGAAAAACGCAGTGAAAAACACAGTGAAGAATAGATTGCAGATGTTCGGCACATCTGCTTACTTGTCGGGAGATACGCTGTCCCGGGATCCGCTCCTCTTCTTCCACTGAAGTCTCCCCGATCTCTCTGCCCTTCCCGATGTCTCTGTGCCGCTGCCCCAATGTCTCCGTGCCTGCCGCTGCCCCGATGTCTCCGTGCCTGCCGCTGCCCCGATGTCTCTGTGCCTGCCGCTGCCCACGATGTCTCCATGCCTGCCGCTGCCCCGATGTCTCCGTGCCTGCCGCTGCCCCACTGTCTATGCGCCTGCCGCTGCCCCAATGTCTCCGTGCCTGCCGCTGCCCATGATGTCTCTGTGCCTGCTGCTTCCCTGCTGTCTCCGTGCCTGCCGCTGCCCCGCTGTCTCCGTGCCTGCCACTGCCCCGCTGTCAACGTGCCTGCCACTGCCTCGCTGTCTCCATGCCTACCGCTGCCCCGCTGTCTCCGTGCCTGCCGCTGCCCCGCTGTCTCCGTGCCTGCCGCTGCCCCGCTGTCTCCGTGCCTGCCGCTGCCCCGTTGTCTCCGTGCCTGTCGCTGCCCCGCTGTCTCCGTGCCTGCCGCTGCCCCGCTGTCTCCGTGCCCGCCGCTGCCCCGATGTGTCTGTGCCTGCCGCTGCCCCGATGTGTCCGTGCCTGCCGCTGCCTGTGCTGCTCCCCGGTGTCTCTGTTCTGCTCACCGTGTTCTTCAATGTGTTCTTCACATACTATTTTGTTCGCACCGTTCCGCACGTATCTTCCGACAAGTAAGCAGATGTGCCGAACATCTGTAATCTATTCTTCACTGTGTTTTTCACTGTGTTTTTCACTTAAATGATCCTGTGTTCACTGTTTTTATTCTATTCTTCATTGTTCTTCACTGTGTTTTTTTAATTAAATGCTCGATCTCGAGCAGGGGAAATACTCGTCCGAGCAACGAGCCGTTTCGAGTACCTTAATAGTCGAACGAGCATCAAGCTCGGACGAGTATACTCGCTCATCTCTAGTCACTATATTAGTGAGGTCTTCTCCCTGCACATGGCTGAGTGCTGGGGCAGTGACACATGAGGTGATCAGCTGATTGCAGGGGGAGGAGGGCATGTCTCCTGCCGTAGTCTTCTTTCTGAAGACGGAATGTCCATAGTAACAGCTATCTGAGCAGTCACTGCCATCTAGGGGAAGTCTGCAGAATACAAGAGGAAGGAGCAAGATTTGGGTAACTAATCCAATTGCAAAAGTGCTTAAAATTACCTGCCCTACAGCATATCAAAAGTTTTTTGAAATGACGGTTACACTTTAACAGGAGGACTCAGTAGTGGATAGTTCATTAAATGAGGGGAGGCTCTGCTGTGGACATTTCATTAAGTGGGGCTCTGTTGTGGATATTTTATTAATGAGTGGGGGCACTGCTGCTGGACATTTCATTAAGGGGGACTCTGCTGTGGACATTTCATTAATGAAGGGTGATCTCTGCTTGGACATTTTATTAGCAAGGGATGGACATTTCATTAATGTACATTTAATTAGTGAGGTGAGGCTGCTGCTGAACATTTTATTAGTGAAGGACAACTGCCGCTGGAAATTCTTTTAGTGAGAGATGGCATATGCTGGACATTTTATTAGTGTGGGCTTGCTGCTGCTGGACATTTTATCAGTGTGGGGTGGCTGCTGCTGGACATTTTATATAAGAGTAGCAGCTTTTCCCAGTTTTCCCAGTGATTTTTGCAGTAAAATTAGGTGTCTTGGCTTACACTCAGTTATATACAGTATGTATATTTTTTTCCTCATAGTTTAAAGGCCAAAGATAAGGGGGTATTATAGGTGTGTGGAATGCTATATAAATAGGGGTATTATAATGTCTCCCTTTCTGTAGCCCCCTTCTTAAGACCAACAGAAAAAGGTAATGGGGCAGTAAGGTAAGACAGTGCAGGGTTAGATATGGGGTATTTGTGGGAAAACCAATTTTTTTCCCTGGGACCATGGTAAGTTGGGTGTAGCCAGTCCACAGATACAAAAAGGTTGAGGATGACTACTATTGGACTTCATAGAAGTTACACTCTTCTTACTAGTTCTGAAGCAATATAGAATGAAATATACTACAGAGAGGGGCAAATAACAAGAACATACAAAGTATAAATTATGACTTTATAAAATGTCATTTTAAGTTTATTTATTGTAGTATTGGTGTTATGATCATATAAAATAGGTTTGTCATATTTTATAATTTCTAGCATTGGATATTTTTTTACCAAAGTTAAAAATACCACCCCTGGTACAAATGTTTAGAAAAACTAATGAGCACTTCTTTCAATTAAAATATACACAATTTAATTATCATATAACCTACTTAATATAAAAGTATATGAGCACAATTTATATTCTAGTACTGTATTTCATGCTAAAAGTCTAAAATCCTAGGAGCAATTGACAGTCTTGTCCTCCCAACAGTACAGTACTTCTATAACCCATGTCACTAAACACAATTAAGTATTCATTAAACCTCCTACAAGGCTATACAGATGTTCAGTACATTGTATTTACATTCTCATTAAAGTCAGCATTGAATAGTTTAGGAGAAAGTTGCCATTAATGTGTGAACATTTATTGAACTGTGTAGCAGTGGTAGTGTCAAACTGTTAAAACTTTTCTATTTTTGACCTTTTGAGTAAAGTTTCAGACTGACAAATAACAATGTATTTAGTTGATTACTACCTGTATATTTTGATACGACTTAGAATAACATTATACTACAAGTTCTGTTAGCAGTGATTTACCATCTGTAAGGACCGCTTTTCTCCAAATGATAAACATAGCTTATTGGTATGCAAAAAAGGGGGAACAACTTAAATACCACCTGCTATATTTGTATAAATGCACCCTAGTGAGTTTACAAAGATGCAACATGCACTGGAGAGAAGCAAAAGCAAATACATTACATTTTGAATCTAGTACAAAGTTTATTCCATGTTAGATGACTTGTACATATACCCTTACAGAAAGCATTTGAGTTATTTTCATTTAAACATATACAATATACACACAAAAAATCTATATTCTATAAATAAGTTTTGATTGTGTACTGTATGTGCTCATCGTCAACCCTTATCAGGTAAAATATAAGGTTTGCCTTCTACAGATGCAAAATTAGGCACAAATGAATCGGCCTGGTGACAATTCAAAACGCATTTATTTCGAATGACTATTTTTATTGTTTTTCAAGGTAAGCGGGGTACAATACAGGAATTTAGACAAGTAAAAGTCAATAGCATTCCGGATACAGAGTTGACAACAAGGTGATACATTACAGAAAGGTACATTTAGATCTCTAGGTCCGGTCTTGGACTAAAATTGATTTCCTTAATTGTGGGTGGGGTAACAGGGGTGGGAGGAGAGGCGGGGTGAGAGAAATGGGGGATTGTCATCCCATACTGATTATCCTGCTAATCCCCAATCCATTTGGTTAAGTGGCAATGTTCCTTAAGGTTTGTGAAAGTGAGTGAGGGAAGGGAGGGGCAAAGGAGGGTGGGTGTTGGGGTGCGGGGTGTAGAGTGTCAGACTTTGACATAAGCATTGGTTTGTACAAACAGTCATTTAGTATAAACCCCTTAAAGAAAAAAACATATAAAAACTGTTACCACTTGTAAGTGTACAAACTTTCGCCATTATTCATTAAATAAGATATACAACATGGTGTAATTCTAGAATGTTTTCAATTAAATGCATGCTTTATAATACACATGTACGTACAACCCCTCAAATTCACCTATGAGTCTTTGCGGTCTTGGATTGAGCAAGTATGAATTTCACATTGTTCTCATCAAGCTCATGGTCATAAGTAGAGATGAACGAGCACTAAAATGCTCAGGTGCTCGTTATTCGAGACAAACTTTTCCCGATGCTCGAGTGCTTGTCTCGAATAACGAACCCCATTGAAGTCAATGGGAGACTCGAGCATTTTTCAAGGGGATCAAGGGTCTGCACAGGGAAGCTTGGCCAAACACCTGGAAACCTCCGAAAACGATGGAAACACCACGGAAATGGACAGGAAACAGCAGGGGCAGCATGCATGGATGCCTCTGAGGCTGCCTAATCGCAGCATTATGCCAAAATTATGGGCAACAGCATGGCGATGACAGAGTGACCGAATGAGGCTAGATAGCATCTAAAACATCCAATAATTGACCCTGACACTATAGAAGACGACATGCAGAGGCAGCGGCAGGCTAGAGAGTGGCATGGCGACATACCCCAAATGGACTCAGGCTTCAAACCAATGGGTGGCAGAAAAGGAACCAAAGGAGGTGAGCAAGAAGCGCTGAAATGATTTCCTATGTGAACAAAAGGTTGATGGTATATTTAGTCGATAACACAGCATGGTGGCGACATAGTGATCAAGTTCCATAACGTATCTGGTGAAACACCCAAAAAATGAGCCTGACACAGCTTGTTTGAAAAGGGGACGACATGTGGAGGCAGCCATGGAGATGACTACCATGACTAATAGTGGCAGTATGGGGCATCCATATTGCGCTGCTATGATTGAAACTTCAGGCCTCCAGCATGGCGGCGACAGATGGGCCGAGTTCCATTATGTATCTGGTGAAACACCTGAAAATTCTGCCTGACACAGCTCGTTTGATAAGGGGACGATGTATGGAGGCAGTAAAGTAGTTATAGATTAAAGGTGCTACAGTTAAAACTATGTTAGTTGGATCTTGGGATGGAGCTGGCGGTCCGCTGCCAGGTGAGTTTTCGCCTGTCCAAGCCCCTGTCTCTCAGCTCCTCCCCACCCAAAATGAGCCTGGGGGCCAGAACCTTTTGTATAAGATCAAGTGTAGTACTGTTCTTATAAGTAATTGGCTTGGTTATGGCAGGTGAGGGGAATGTAAACAGATGCGCAAGAAGTGCTGAAATAATATCTGTAAATGATAAAAGTTTGGCAGTAAATTTTGTGGATAACACAGCAGGGTGCCAACAAAGTTAACAAGTTTGATGTGGAAGCCATGAAAACAACCCAAAATTGTGCCTGACACAGCTCATTTGTTAAGGGGACCATGTATGCCTACAGTTCATGCCAGTCGCTGCACTGGAGGCAGCTATATGGACGACTTTGGGAGGCAGCTATGGAGATGATGTGTGGAGGTAGCAATGAAGACAACATGTGGATGCAGCTATAAAGACGACATGTGGAGGCTGCTATGGAGACAATTAAATTTGGATAGTGCCTGTATGTGACAGTCCAAAAAAGTTTTCAAACCAGAGGAGCAGGTAGGTGGTCCTCCAGAAAAATTAAATAGATTGAGTGTCTGTATGTGGCACTCCCAAAAATTGTTTAAAACAGAGGACCAGGTAGGTGGCCCTCCAGAAAAATTAAATACATAGAGTACTATACCTAGAGCCAGTTGGCCCTGGCAAAAAATAGCAAGTTTCCTCTGCTTTAGTGTACAAAGAGGAGGAGAAGAAGGAAAATGAGGAGGAGGAGTGCATACATTATTCAGGTTGAGCTTCTTTCACCTGGTGGATAATGGAAATCCTGAGAAATCCAGGCTTTATTCATCTTGATAAGCGTCAGCCTGTCAGCGCTGTCAGTCGACAGGCGTGTACGCTTATTGGTGATGATGCCACCAGCTGCACTGAAACCCACTCAGACAACATGCTAGCGGCAAGGCAGGCAAGAACCTCCAAGGCGTACAGCGCCAGTTCGTGCCACATGTCCAGCTTTGAAACCCAGTAGTTGTAGGGAGCTGTGTGATCATTTAGGACGATGGTATGGTCAGCTACGCACTCCTCACCATCTTTCTGTAAAGATCAGCCCTACTCTGCCGAGACTGGGGACAGGTGACAGTGTCTTGCTGGGGTAACATAAAACTGGCAAAGGCCTTGTAAAGCGTACCCCTGCCAGTGCTGGACAAGTTGCCTGCTCACCTACTCTCCCTCGCTACTTGTCCCGCAGAAGTACGGCCTCTGCCGCTAGCGCTGTCAGAAGGGAAATACTGTTTCAGCTTGTGCACCAGGGCCTGCTGGTATTTATGCATTCTCACACTCCTTTCGTCTCCAGGGATGAGAGTGGAAAGATTTTGCTTGTACCGTGGGTCCAGGAGAGTGAATACCCAGTAATCGGTGCTGGAATAAATTCTTTGAACGCGAGGGTCACGGGATAGGCAGCCTAGCATGAAAACTGCCATATGCGCAAGAGTTCCAACTCGCAAGAATTCACTCCCCTCACTGGCCTGACTGTCCATTTCCTCCTCCTCCAACTCATCCAACTCCTCTTCCTCTGCCCATACACGCTGAACAGTGAAGGAATGAGCAATGCTCCCGTCTTCTGTCTCGCCAACATTCTCCTCCTCTTCCTCCTCATCCTTCTCCTCATCCTCCTCCACCTCCTCCAATATGTGCTGAGAAACAGACCTGAGGGTGCTTTGGCTATCAACAAGGGAATCTTCTTACCCCATCTCTTGTGACGAGCGCAAAGCTTCTGACTTCATGCTGACCAGAGAGTTTTTCAACAGGTCAAGCAGTGGGATGGTGAGGCTGATGATGGCAGCATCGCCACTGACCATCTGTGTTGACTCCTCAAAGTTACTCAGCACCTGACAGATATCAGACATCCACGTCCACTCCTCATTGCAGACTTGAAGAATCTGACTGACCTGACTACCAGTTCTGGTGGAAGTTGACATCTGGCATTCTACAATCGCTCTGCGCTGCTGGTAAACTCTGGATAACATGGTTAATGTTGAATGCCACCTCGTGGGCACGTCGCAAAACAGTCGGTGAGCGGGCAGTTAGAATCGGCGCTGCACTGCCCTGAGAGTGGCAGCATCTGTGCTGGACTTCCTGAAATTCGAACAGATGCGGCGCACCTTCGTGAGCAAATCAGACAGATTGGGGTATGTCTTGAGGAACCGCTGAACTATGAGATTTAACACATGGGCCAGGCATGGCACATGTGTCAGTCTGCCGAGTTGCAGAGCCGCCACCAGGTTACGGCGTTGTCACGCACAACCATGCCTGGCTTCAGGTTCCGCGGTGCCAGCCACAGATCAGCCGACGGCACTGCTGCTGTGCCTAGATCTACCGACTGATGGCGCCATGCCCATGGATGGTAATTCGGAGGAGGAGGTGGAGAAGGGGTGGGAGGAGGCATAGTAGGCCTTAGAGACCTCGACCGAGGTAGGCCCAGCAATCCTCGGCGTCGGCAATATATGAGCAGCCCCAGGGTCAGACACAGTCCCAGCCTCCACCATGTTAACCCAATATGCCGTCAGCAATATATAGTGGCCCTGCCCGGCAGCACTCGTCCACGTGTCCGTGGTCAGGTGGACCTTGTCAGAAACGGCGTTGGTCAGGGCACGGATGATGTTATCTGACACGTGCTGGTGCAGGGCTGGGAAAAAGTAGTGGTGGCTGGGGACCGAATACCGAGGGGTGGCCGCCGCCATGAGGTTGCGAAAGGCCTCGGTCTCTACCAGCCTATAGGGCAGCATCTCCAGGCTAAGTAGTATGGAGATGTGGATGTTGAGGGCTTGGGCATGTGGGTGGATTGCACTGTACTTCCTCTTGCGCTCCAGCGTTTGGTGTATGGAGAGCTGAACGCTGCGCATGGAGACATTGGTGGATGCTGTGGAGGATCGTGGAGGCGAAGGTGTGGTTTTCGCACGGGAGGTGATTGGGCTGGGGTCCTGGGCAGGGGGCTGACTAGCAGAGGCAGCAGATGACACAGGGGATGGAGCAGTGGTGTGCCCGGCCGGAGGTGAATGGCCTTGGTTCCATTGAGTGGGGTGTTTAGCATTCATATGCCAGTGCATACTGGTGGTGGTTAAGCTGGTATTGGTGGAACCCCTGCTGATCCTGGTGTGGCACAGGTTGCACACCACAGTCCGTCGGTCATCCGTTGTTTGTTTAAAGAACCTCCAGACTTCCGAAAATCTAGCCCTCGCCACAGGAGCTTCACTACGTGAAACATTTGGCGCTGATGCACCAGCTTTGGCCCTGCCTCTCCGTCTGGCCCCACCACTGCCTCTTCCAACCTGTTCTCGTAGAGGACTCGCCTCCGTCTCAGAAGCACTGTGTTCACCCGGCCTATCATCCCAGCTTCGGTCTGTCACCTCATCATCCTCCGATCCCTCAGTCTGCTCCCCCCTCGGACTTCCTACCCTGACAACAACTTCACCACTGTCCGACAACCGTGTCTCCTCATCATTCGACACCTCTTTACACACTTCTTCCACTATGATAACAATGTCATCATCACCCACAGACTGCGACCGGTGGAAAACCTGGGCATCGGAGAAGAGCTCAGCAGTAACCGGACAAGTGGTTTGTGACTCTGGGAAGGGTCTAGAAAACAGTTCCTCAGAGTATTCCGGTTCAAATGCCAAATTTTCCTGGGAGGGGGCAGACTGGGGGGAAGGAGGCTGAGGTGGAGGAGCTGGAGAAGTGCTGATTTCGGTGACATGGGCAGACTGCGTGGAAGACTGACTGGTGGATAAATGGCTAGAAGCATTATCCGCAATCCAGAGACATTACCTGTTCGCACTCTTCTGGCCTCAACAGTGCTCTACCACGAGTCCCAGCAACTTGAGACATGAACCTATGGAGTATAGCTCTGCGGCGTTCCCTTGCTCCCTCATCAGCAGGTGGTGTTTCACCCCCCCAGGACCACGGCCTCTGACCCCTGCAGTAGTTGGACGCCCACGCCCTCGTCCTCCACCCCTAGCCCTCGGGTTCAACATTTTCAAAATTAAAGTGTAAACTGTAAATTTTTTTTGTGTTTTTTTGTGTTTTTGTTTTTTTTACTAAAACGATGCTATCCTATTGCTATGGCTAGTTTCTAACCTACACTGACAGCACACAACAGGATTTTGTGCTGTGCCTTATGACTTTTAGTTTTGAAAAAAAAGGTTTTAGGTTTAGGTTTTTGAGATGGATATGTGTGTCACTAAGAGCTAAATATAACGTTCGCAAGTCTCCCTGCAAATTCGTCACAATCTGGCACTAGCTGCACTAATAGTGCCAGCAAGGCCAGCCACAAGCAAATCAACAAAATATATATATAACGCTATTGTACCCCTAAGAAAGCCGGTTGGTTTCTTGTATGCCTAGTTTCTAACCTACACTGACAACACACAACTGGATTTTTTAAAGTCACTTTAAGTTTTGAAAGAAAAAAAAAAATCGTCAGACTGTGCCTAATTCAATCAAACCCCTAACAAATTGTCCCACTTAGGTGTTTGAGATGGATATGTGTGTCACTAAGAGCTAAATACAACGTTCGCAAGTCTCCCTGCAAATTCCTCACATTATGGTACTAGCTGCACTACTAGTGCCAGCAAGCCCAGCCACAAGCAAACAAAAAAAAATTAAATATAACGCTATTCTAACAAGGGCTGTTGGGTTCTTGTAGACTCACTCCTGCCTAACACTAATATAACACCCTAACGCTATCCCTGCAGCAGCAGCAGCTCTCTCCCTAACGGCATCCAGACAGAGAATGATGCGAGCAGCAGCTAGTCTATTCCAGGGTCACCTGATCGGGCCAGCCAACCACTGCTCTCGACATGTAAGGGTACCACATCATGCTGGGTGGAGTGCAGAGTCTCCTGGCTTGTGATTGGCTGTTTCTGGCCACCAAAAATCAAGACGGCGGGAGATGCCATTTTCTCGAGCTGGCGAAGTATTCGTCCGAGCAACGAGCAGTTACGAGTACGCTAATGCTCGAACGAGCATGAAGCTCGGACGAGTGTGTTCGCTTATCTCTAGTCATAAGGTCTTGAATTTGTTGTGTTCACTTTGCTGCTTACTTATACTTCCATTCTATGGATATGATCAACTTTTCATACCATTCTGACATGGGGAAGTTCTTTTTGCAACCATTTGGGAGCAATAAGTAATTTTGCTACTTTCATTATTGAGTAGCTAGATCGTATTTTGAGGGTTTCCACGTTTTGTGAGGGGGCTATAGCAGGACAGACTTAGCTGTGAGGTTTATGGGTTTTGCCAATGATATCTTAGATTGTTTTCTCTATACGCTCCCAGTAGGGTTTGATTAGTGGACAGTGCCAAAATATGTGACCCAGCGTACCTCATGTCTCACCACACCTCCAATTACAATTAGTTGGTATGAGTCCTCTAGAGAATAAATCTGATGGGGTGCTATACCACCTAGTCATTGCTTTATATAAGTTTTCTTGGATGCAAATGCATTTTGAGAATCCAAGTGACTTTGCCAGTTTTTATAGTTGACTCTAAGAAATAAGTGGTGAGATCTTTCTCCCACTGTGCTATATATAACAGTTTGGTCTCCCTATTGCTGTCAATAAGGTGAGAATAGAAGGCAGAGATAAAAGGCAGAGATAGAAGTCGGCATCCTAACCATGCAGGGTCTTTAATCACCCTGTGTTGTTTGTGGAGCAAGGAGTGTGCCCTCGTCATTTCCTCTATATGCAAAAAGGTTGGTTTGAGTGAGAAATGTTGTAGCAAAGTCTACAGTCAGAGAAATTCAGTTTGTAAAATCATGCCATCGTTTAAGTGGGTTAGGTTGTTTCAAACGTCTGAGACATTAATTGTATAGCTTTAAGTTGCTGGTTCTGGAATGACAAAACCTTCTGCCCTCTTGTGTTTTAACTAGTTTCTCATAAGCTAGTCTTGCCCTTTTACCTGCCCATATAACCTTACTTAAGAAGGACGTGGGTGCTGAGATTGGAACTGTTTGCAACACGTAGGGACACATGTATCATAGTTTATCGGCTGACACTTTTTCAAGTTTCCTGAACTTGGCCTACTTAATCATTGCTATGTATCTTAAGCTCTTCCCCTTTGTGATACATGTGATGATTGTCCTGTCTAGTCTCACTTTTACAACTTGTTGTGGTGTGCAACTTTTTAGTCCCAGTAAATGCTGTGAAAGTAAGTCTGGGTCTAGCATGCGCTGTAAAAGTCTCACAAGTTGAACACACATATGGGCTACAAAGATATATATGGCACACAGCAAACTTTGGTATGCTGCTTGATTCTGCACCTAAAAAGTTGCAAACTGTAAAAAGTCACACAAAAAGTTGCACAAGAAAGGAAAAAGAAAGCAATAGGAGTCTCGATCATCCACAAAATATATGGTAAAGCTAGGGAGTTCAACTGTGTAATCATCATTTGAGTAAGCCATGCTGCCATCTTAAAGGAGCAAAGTTTTTAAGGGATATGATGGTATTTAGGGGAGTGGTGACAGTCAGGGTTTCCAATTTTTTAAAGTTAACTTGAAATTGGAGATAGTCCCAAATTCTTCAAAGAGTGATATGATCTTTTATGCAATGAGGGGGTTTGTAATAGGCATCAGTAAGTTGTCTGCAATGGCTGCATTGAGTGCTGTCTAAGTGAATAAAAACAATAAGTGTCTCCCTGACCATTATAAGTAATGAGGGTGATAGAGGGCAGTCCTGACATGGTGCCATTTACTCCTATTCTTGCGTTAGGAGTTTGGTACAGGGTAATTCTCCTGTTACATACAGCCTGGCCCTTGCTGTATCTACCCGACATGGAAATCACTCTGTGCCAGTTTAACTTCTTAACTGCCCCGATCCAGTGTGGTTCCCTAAGTCATTCCACCAGCCCCCCGCATTACGGATGCAAAGACCTCTGTGTCTGCCATGTATGATGGCCTATGAGATCCGGTGAGAGACTGTCAATAAAAAAAGTTAATAAAACACTGTCAAGCACAATACATTGCTGTACAAGGTCTCAAGGGATCAAGTATATAAGGGATCAAGTGTAAGTTTCCTAGTGGGACAGTAAAAAAAAGTTAAGTAAAGTTAAAAAAAAATGTAAATACATAAATAAAATAATTTAAAAAACACCTCCTATTTCCCTATATGGAAAAAAAAATTACCACAAAAAAATAAGCCCAGCAGACAATCCATGTCAGACTCATCAGGAGCCTAGTGACTGTCCTGTCACCATCTTTGCTAGCCAGGCCTGAGACAACGGGAGCTGCTTTCTGAGGTATTTATCCAGTTCACTCTGGTTTTTTTCAGGCTGAGGGGTACAGTGGGGCTCTGCCGAGTGATTGTGGCTGTTCTTACAAGATTAGTTGGGGCCTGTATACTACTCAATTACATATAGTTAGGGGTGAAGTTAATTTTTGCAATGCCAATAAATACTAATTTTTTATTAAATGTGCCTCCAAATGAAAACTTGGGGTGAAACTTATGTTGAGGTGTTTATCTTTAGTATTTCCTCTGCTATTACAACCATGAGTGTGGGTAACATTTCATTTCTACATGTATAGCTGTTTGTGGGTCGCAGGCATTTACATAAGCTTTCTCGTGGTGCTATGTGATTACACAAGAAATATTATTGTACAACACAGAAATATTATTGATGCTATTCAGAATACTTTGCACATTATTCCCATGAAATTAGGCCATATGCCCTTGGGTGTTGCATTCATACTGTATCATTTGGGCTTTTGTGCAGCGTGCCTCTCACAAATCACAGACTACCCCTAACTTGTTACAGATTCTTGTTATTATTTGATGTGCCCCTTCATAGACCTACCATATACCTTAAGCATACCCTATTGGGAATTGCTAGCTATCATAATTGAGGTATGCTATAACTGTTATTACCTGTATTATCTGATTATATTTATGGCCGCAATCAAGAATCACTCTGGGTTCCTTCTTGCTCTTCTCCCCACCGTTATTGGTATTTAATTTTTATCCGGACTCTATATTTTTTATGATTTTGTAGTGACATTATAAGCTTTTGTAGTAGCATTTAGGATTTCATGTCAGGTTAAGTAGTGGGTGGGATATATGTTTGTCTGGATTACTACCACATAATTATGATATTATAATTAATATTATTATATAGACTACAAGCTGTAGCTTCCGACATTGTTGGGGAAAAGAAATAGCTGCTCTTTGATATAACAAAATGGAATGGGTTACCAAAGAAATATTTTGTATGCATCTATCTCCCTCTCTCACTGTCTCTTTCTCTCTCTAACTATCTCCATCCCTGACTGTTTCTAACTGCTTCTGTCTCTGACTGTCTATGTCTGTGTCTATCTCTGACTGTCTCTCTCTCTCTAACTGTTTCTCTCTCTGATTGTCTCTCTCTGACTGTCTCTGTCTTCAACTTTCTGTCACTGATTGTCTCTTTCATTGACTGTCTCTGACTGTCTCAGTGACTGTCTCTGACTGTCCCTGACTTACTCCTACTGTTTCTAACTATGACTGTTTCTCACTGTGTCAGGAGATATTTATCAGAAGTCTCTGAGAGGAGAATTTTTAAGTTGCACATGGCAATCAATCAGAGCTCAAGTTTCACAGCTGTTTTTAAAATTACAGCTGATCTCTGATTAATTTCCATGGACAACTGGAACAGTTTTACCTTAGACATTTCTGATAAATCTACTCCTATCTCTGTTTTCCTATCAATATTACTTACTGCCACTGCAGCAGCATCAGACTTTGGCTCTTGTACATGGTGGTTAACAAGTGGATTTTGGAAAGAGTGGGGGAAATATTTTGTCTGAAATCCTAGTCTATGACATTCCCTTAGTTACAAAGAGCGGCTGTGCAAAATTTGGTGATTGTAAACGTGACTGTGCAGATTCCTATAGCGGATATACATACACATACACACACACTTACACTCAGCTTTATATATTAGAAGATTGCTTGAATATGTATTTGCAAGCAAATTAATTAAAAGTGATGAATATTAATGTTGTGAATCTCTGTGTTATAAAATTGTACAGCTTCAAATAAAATCAATATTTGAGAATGTTTATTAAATAATTTGGTATTTCTAAAATATGGTTTCAAATGAAATATCCTAATAATATAGTATTGTGCTGTATAGTATAGTTATCTATAATCAATCCCTAGGTTATACATGTAAAGTTAGCAACTGTGAAACTTATTTAAGCCTTTAAATGTATATGCATTTAAAATTGTTGGAAAAAAATAGAAAATTCACAGTAACCCTGGAGAAGACTGAGCAATGATATTCACTACATCATTTTGCATTTTTCTGAACAAATGGTGTTCATTGGCAAAGAAAATTATGCTCATAAAAGTACTCATTTCATGAAACTTCGTCTTATAAGGATTCTTGAGGTGGTAATTTTTTTTTTTCTCAAATGGACCTAGAAAAAATATTACCAGTGAGCAGAGATCTGCACATTTCTCATACATTTCTACATAAACCAGATTTTATGTCACTACTTTTATGTGCCCATGAAAATAAATGTGGAAATATATAGCTTCAAGTAAACTAAGTTGTTTTTTTTTATAAGATGGACACATTGTTCTAAAATGATTTATACATTAAAAATGAGGAAGCCAAAACAAAAATAAATCCAAAAACTAAGTCCCCTGTTTGATGTTTTATTTTGCAAGCCCTAAGATATATATATACATCTATATATTGCCATTGAAAAGTTGTTACTTTCTACTGTTGGCGTAAAGGCAAAAAATATTTACTTTTATGGAATGTCGATAATTACTACTGTGAAACATCTTTAACATCAAAAAGTAACATATGCAATAGATAAATCTAGTAACATAAACATATGAAAACAGGTTAATGGTTGGTCAGTGAATAAACTAAATGTATCGATGAAACCATAAATGTGAGTAAACCAGATCTTAAAGGAAACCTACCACTTGAAGTGGCAGGTATAAGAGGGAACTACCGAGCACCAGCTCAGGGTGAGCTGGTGCCAGAGCTTATTTTTGTTAGTGTTTTAAACCGCAGTATCGCGGTTTAAAACACTTTTTAAACTTTATGGCCGAAGCTGCTTCGAGGCACGGAGGTACGCGCTCGGCGCTTACCATGAGCGCGGCTCTCCTTCCCTTCCTATGTGGTCGCGTGCATGGTAAGCGCCGAGCGCATACATCCCTGCACCAAAGCAGCTTCGGCCATAAAGTTTAAAAAGTGTTTTAAACTGCGATACTGCGGTTTAAAACACTAACAAATATAAGCTCTGGCACCAGCTTACCCTGAGCTGGTGCTCGGTAGTTCCCTCTTATACCTGCCACTTCAAGTGGTAGGTTTCCTTTAAACTGTTGTTCCTAATAATCTTAAATATATAACTCTCCTAAAATCTTTTATTCATGACTATTTTCCAACATTTTACAAAATCTTTGAATTATTGATTTTATCTTAAGAATGACCTAGATGGCTAGATCATTTCATCCTGGTAATGAATGAATGTATCTTTATATACATTACTATACATCTTTTTTTTTAACCCATGAAAGATCTGTTTAAGTCAGAGAAGACAATGAGATTAAAAGACAGGAATAAATGAATAGATTAGAAAGCATACAACACCGAAAGAAGATACCTTTATTTTTACTTTATTTAAATTAGCTTTCGGAATGATAAGCCTTCACCAAAATATAAATAGAGTTCTAATTATATTTATAACAGATCAAAAATGCACAACGTTCCGGTCATCCTGACCTTTGTCAACTATAAAGCAAAAAAGAACATCTGATAGTACATAACACATATAGGTATATAATAGGTATGTTTTTATATATTAATAAACAAAGGAGCCAGTGAGATCAAAACAAAAATGACATAAGATGCCATTGTGCTGCAAGTTCACACAGGTGCTGGGAAGTGGGAGCACACCCTTACTTCCCCCTTCCTTGCGCTTACATATTACTTCCAGTGTCCACATGCACGCTTCCAGAAATAGAGAGAGTGCAACTTCTTATTCCTAACCTTATATATCGGGATCAGGTGGGATTTTTGCATGAAAAAGCTCCTTTTTCAACTGTATAAACTATGACTGGGGTTAAGGCTGCTGAAACCATCTCCCTGATAAGAAGAGTTAAGACCTCTGGTGATCCCTTATGCTTTCTTACAGTTGATGCCAAGAAGGCATTTGATAATGTTTAGTGGGTGTACCTGGACGTAGCTCTCCGTAAAATAAGCTTAGGCCCAAGGATGCTGCAAGGCATAATAGCTCTATACCATAACCCCACAGCCCAAGTGCGCATAAATGAAACCCTTTCTGATCTCTTTCACATTACCAATGGGACTAGGCAGGACATGCATCCCACGTATGAATTCAAAATAATTCTCATTTGCATAGTATGGGTGTGATTGTCAATTCTTCCAGGGGCTTCCACTTGTTCTATGACCCAGTAGCTTAAGCCTTTTGCACACCAGGACATACTATTATGGGGGTATACAGAGAGAGCTTACAGTAATATTGCAGTATATAGTATAACCAATCAGACCCTGCTAAATTAGAGTTTCCTAAAAGGTATAAAATAATAGTAAAAACTATAAAAAATATAAAAAAATATAAAAGGAAAAGTATCAATCACCCCCCTTTCCACTAGAGCACATAAAAAAATAAATAAACAGTATAAATAATGAACATGTTAGGAATTGCCATTTCCCAAAAGGCCCATTCTATCAAAATATATAAAAAAGTATTCCCGGCTGTAAACACCATAAAGGAAAATAGTGCCCAAATGTCCAAATTGCCATTTTTTCATCCATGGGTCCTAAAATTATATAAATTAAAACATCAATGTATCCCGCAAACAATGACACCATACACAGATCCGTAAACCAAAGTGTAAAAAAGTTAATAGTCTCAGAATTTGGCAAAATGGCAAATATTTTTTTTGTTGTACAAAAGATTAAAACATTTTTAAAGTAACTAAAACCTAATAAAACCTGTATAAATTTGGTATCTCCGTGATCGTACTGACCCGAAGAATAAATAAGTGTCATATATAGCACAAAAAGCAGTAAAGCAGTAAAAACAGATACCACAAGAAAACGCTGAAAATTTTGGGTTTTTTTTTTACAATTTCATCGTACTTGGACTTTTTAGCTAGCTTTCCAGTACATTGCATGTAATAGTAAATGGTTCCATGAAATGTACGATTTGTCCTGCAGTTAACAGATAACATATTAATCTTGAATGTGTAAGATTTGTTTAACTATAAGGTACTTACTAACTTTGTTGAACTATGGGGCAATTAGTATCTTTTGAACCGTCCAGGCAGCTTTTACAACATCCTGGAGTCTGCTAAACTCTGACCTGAAGAATGTTCTGTGGTGACTTCTGAAGAAGTATGGTCATCTCTTCTCCAACCCCCCGCCTGCATCAGGACTTTTAAACAAAGAAACAGTTTGAATATTCCTGGACTCTCCCCCTCATATACACTTTGTCCAATCCTGAATTACCCTGTGGACTAATTAATCAATTGGAGTTTCTGAAACCTGAACTAAACAGAGATCTTATAAAACAATATGAGATACAAGAAATAGTGCTCACTCTCTGGGGGCTGCTTGACAAGCTGGGGTGTTCCATATTTTCCCACCTCCAGGGAATCAGGATTTACTTTAGGTTGTAAGTTCCTGTTATTTTTCTCCCTTTTTATTTTATAACTGTTTTGCCATGTTGTGTCATTTTATTTTATAATTCTTTTGTTGTTTTTAACATCTTTTTTTTAACGCACTGATCACCTTTTTGTAATTAAAGCATTTACTTTAATTTTGGTCCCTGTATGCTGTGTGAACTCAAAGCCTTGTAAAGTGTGGTTAGCTGTGTGACTGCTAGAGTGCTGAGTTTGCATGTCTAGTAGTATAACAAGGTGACTGCTTGAGAAGCAAGAGTGGATGTAGAGTGGGATACTTAATGGTCCCAGTAAAAATGCAATAAGTGATGGCAGCGGATTAATAATTGGGCTTCTGGAACTGTATGATGTGTATTAAGCTCAATTTGTGTCCTGAGTGAAAGGTAAGTGCAAGTTTGAGTAGGCTAAATTAACCTGTACAGTTGCACCACAAGTCATGTGACGATGGCAGCGGCGTCCTCGCCGTGACAGTAATGGTTTTCTAAACAAATGTACCTTTATAAGTGACCTCCTGTGGTATATTAAACTGTGCAGAAAAATCTAAGAATAATAAATCGTTTATTTTATAATAGTTTTATATCTGAAGTGATATACTGGTGTTTTGTTTCTCTAACTGATACTGCTCCAGTAAACAAAAACCACAACTAGTCCACATTTTAATACATATATAACAAACAGAGAATTAAATGTGTAATGACCTTGAGTAGAATAGCGTTGTCTCATTCTTGTATGGCTGAAATATTCACTTTACAAAAACTTCAGAACAGTGATTGCAATCCTAGCAGGGATAAGCATAAGATTGTTTCTGTATTTTAGTGAGGCTTCTGTTCGTACTAGATTGTCCTTTAAGTATTTTCTATGTTTGTTAGAAATGAGTGGGAGGTATGTTACTTATTGAAGACGGAGATGGTGTTATTTCCCTATCTATATCTTCAATGTCCATAGGGAAACAATGGGGCACATTTATTTACCCAGGCCTGTGCGATCCCCAATCCAGAATGTCCGCTGGTATGCACATCTGCCGTGATTCTAGAAGATTGTGTCGCTTCCCAGATCAGGTCCTCCGGAATTCACCTTCTTTCCCGTGAATGTATATGCTTGGCTTGCGACACAAATTTAAATGTTTAATCCTGCGCTTAGTCTGAATCCGTTGGAACATCCGGCACCCCTCCCCCCCCCCCGGCGCGATCCCTGAAAAGTCGGGAAAACTGACGAAAATGCGGCCGCGGTACCCTTAGTAAATAAGCCCCAATATGTTTTTTTACTTTTCACATGTACTTTTCAACATGTACTGTTAACCTCTTAGCGCTCTGCATCTGATGTATCGTAATCGGAACTGGGCCTGCATTATAAAACACGGGGCGTCAACTAGACCCCAGTGTAACACCCGCAATTGTGACCTTAGCATTTGCCTGCCAGATGTCTCCCCCCCATGATCACATCCACCTGCTGTCTTCATTTCTATAGCAGCCAAGAACCCAATGAGGACCCCAGGGCTGTCCGTAGGCAGTGCCTACAAGATGTCAAATGTGACGGGATCTAAAAGGTACAGTGTCAGCTAATGCATGTGCAGTCACATTCAGAAGTGACATGATCATTCAGCCATTTAGTAAACCAGCAAGAGGTGTCAACAAGATACCAAAGCACCATAGGAACGGAAAGCTAGAGGAAATTAATTTTTACTTGAACCCCATTGCATTTTTCAGTCTAAATGGCAATCCCCTATGTACTTCAAAATTTACTCGTTCTTAAATATTTTACTAGTTGAAAAAAAAGGAAAAAATAAGTAATACTATTTTCAAACATTTCTCTACTACAAGACATGGAAACAAACATGGAACCAAAGACATTTCTCAACCTGTTTGACCACTACTAGACAGTTCTAACTAAGGATTCAGTATTCTTTCTTTTATTATAGGAATGGCTTTCACAATAATATTACAATATAATTCCATGTGAATCAAGCTAAATAAAATCAGTACATTTTGAAAGAATGCCATTCACAATTGAGAAGGATTTCATTTTTAATAATGCAAAACAACAAAGGAGGAAATGTCTTTAAAAAAATATTTAGTTATCATTATTTTTTTATTCCGTTGAAATAAATATTTATAACCCTATGATATATTGTAGCAAAAGCCCTGGACTATGCAAAATGCTTAGGCTTTAAAAATATTGCTAGGTTTATTAAAATGCATTAATTTAAAGTAGCTTACGAAGTGCAAGTGTAACAGAAGTGCAGACATCATTGTTTACCACTAATGTTAATTTCATGATGCAATAAATCAAAGCAGGAAGGCAGGATTCATGCTCTGGTTGTGACTTACATGAAAGATAAATGTAAAAGGCACATATTGTGGATACGTTATACATCAACCTTGGAATGAATTATTTATAAAGATGTTTTAAGGAGATGCTTCCAGACACTTTCTCATTGAGCTAAGGAAAGTGGAACAAGTGAGAAATTTTACATTTGTTAATGCTCAGTTTATCTTTATTGATGTGCTCCCATTCTAGGTTAAAAAATAAGGTCATGAGAAAAAATGATTGAAGAAAAAACCCATGAATACTGATTTGCCTGAAGATATAGTTTATATCATGATCACTAGCTTTCCAAATAAAGAACAGTAAAATGTTTTTTCCATTTTTTTTCAAACGCTCGATGACATGCAGTATTTACAGTTCATGATAAAATCCATGAATTGTCCATTTATCATTGTGCAATAAGCCTACAATACTTGATGTTTAAAGATATAGAAAATTCAGTACATACCCCCTAACTTGTTAAAGGGACAAATGTATCAAAAAGTAATACAAAATATATACAAAATGCATCTGTTATAACTAATCTATTATACTGTACCTCTACAAAGATGGCTGAAAGTGATTACTTTGTGGGATACATAGTATGCCAGCAGAAACTCACATACATAATGTGCATATTCTATTATAACCAGAATTTTAAATTAACCTATGTTGTATGGGCTTTAGTTTTTAGATAAGACAGAAATCTTGAAATATTCCAGTTTTTCATATTGAATAGTGGAGAGAAAATAGTTTGACTACCAATAAGATGATTCTTATTTTCAGAAGCACACTTGGTTCTTTCCTGGATAGATGGGAACAGAATAAGTAGTGTTTTTTCAGGACAAGACATTACCTAAACCCTGGAGGAGACACTATTATTCCTTATAGTCAAACTTTGCAAAGTTTTATTAGTACTAAATTAGCTTACATAGAAATAAAAATTCCAATTGGGGGAGTTTAATAATTTAATCCAATCGGAAGCACACATCTTATGGGGGAACTTGTGTTCTTTGACACGCAGAAAGTAAGTAAAAGTTGTCCAGACAACTTCCGTATGGCACAACGCTTGCCCACAACCCTAAAAGGCTAAAAGACCCATTTCACTAGCCTCAGTGAAATAGAACTTTATCAGCTCTCATTTGACATAAGCTTGGTCCATAACATGAGCCAACCCGGTAGCATGTATTTAACTGACACATAGACGTGGGGATTTGTGAATCAAGATAAAAGAGCAATGCAGGTTAATTTTAAATTAAATTCCCTTATAGACAAACAGACAAACAGTACACACAGCAAACAGTGGCTTAGTTACCTTGTGTGGGCCTAATGGAGACTGATAGTCCACACTAGCATTTGGTGATGGTAAATGTTCCCCAAGACAAAGACAATGGGGGTAATTTACTAAGGGCCCAAATAGCTTTTTCCCGACGTGTTACCTGAATATTTCCGATTTGTACCGATTTTCCCTGTATTGCCCCGGGTTTTTGGCGCACGCGATCGGATTGTGGCACGGCGGCGCCGGCATGCACGCGGCGGAAATCGGTGCTGGACACGCGCTTACCTTCACCAGGAATAGGATCGTAAACTCCGGCGGACCGCGGCGGACTTCAGCGCAGCAGCAACACCTGGCGCATGACGGAAGAACTGCCTTAGTGAATCGCTGGAAGACCCGAATCCACCTCAGAGAACGCACCGCTGGATCGTGAATGGACCAGGTAAGAAAATCTGCCCCAATGAACGCAAGGGGTGCAGTGATAATATTAAGTGTAGACCCCTTCCCTCCCATAGGAGGGCACTAGGAACCATCCTACATGGTATCAGATCCAGAGCCTTGAAAGAGTTCTAGTTTCTCAATGGGAAGTCATAGGGTCAGGGTTTTGGTCTCATTGGATCTGGATATTTTCATGGATCACATTTATACCAGACATGCACAATTTACTATGCTAGCTTTCAGAGATATTTATATTTCTGTGGCACATGTCTCATAGTTTCAGCTAGGTAAACAACTTTTGCAGTGTGCCTCATGTATCTTAACTTTCCAGATGTTCCGTGCGACATTTCACCTTCTTTGCAACTTTTTAGCGACTTTTTAGGCGCAAATCTGCACCTGGTCCAGGGCAGGTGCAAAGGAATTTTTTTTTTTTCATGGACCCGATTTTAACATGTAAATTGGAATTATTTCACATGCTTAACATTTCACAATGTTTAACATTTTTCACAGTACCCTCTTTTGTCAAAATTCTTAAACTTTAGCATATTTTTGTTTTTTCTATTGGTTACTTCTAAGGGTGAGGTCACACGTAGCGGTTTAATTGCATTTTTAATGCATTTTGAAACTAATTACAACAGCTTAAGAGAGGTGATTTGACTTATTTCATTACTGTTAACATTTGTGTTTACAAAACACAATATAAACGCCTTGTTAATACATGTTGTGATACCTGTGCAGGACAGGTTGTGGAGGGGAGGTATATTTCTCCAAGGTTCCTCTCATATGTGAAGTAGCAGTCCAGAGACTCACCTGCTGCCTAATTAATGAGGTGTTCAGAAGGAAGGTATTTAGGGAAAGTCAGGTGGGCAATTCACACTCTCTACCTGGAGACACAGGGCCTGTCTGTGTGAGAGCCACATGAAAGTAAGGCACAATACTGCTGTGTTTGTTAACTGGCAGGGAGAAGCCCTCCAGTTGTTAGTTAGGGCTGTACTGTGTATAGTCAGTGCCGGACAGGCAAGATGTTTTGTTTGTAAATGTTTTTTTGTTTCGTTTCTTGCAATCTTCTGCAATAAACCTGACCCAGAGTCAGTTTATACCTACCCGCTGTTGTTTGCCTCGAATTGATGGAAAAAGAAGCGAAAAAGAAGCGTGTCTGTGGAAGCATTTATCACCACGTTTGAAAGGGCCGTAGAGTGTGAGGCATGGCCCAGAGCACGTTGGGCATGACTACTGGCCCCATTCCTTGCCGGGGAAGCACAAAAGGCCTATTTTGATTTGGAGCCAGAGGCAGCCCAGGACTTTGATAAGCTTAAGGCAAAGATCCTGGCTCGTTTGGGAGTAACCCTAGCAGTCCGAGCGCAAAGAGTGCACCAGTGGACATACAGAGCAGACAAACCACCATGTTCTCAGATGTTCGACCTCATTCATCTGACCAGAAAGTGGCTACAGCCTGAGGTTTTGTCGGCACCTAACGTGGTAAAAAAAGTGGTTATGGACCGATACCTTAGGGCTCTACCCCAGAAATTAAGGCAGTGGGTAAGCCATGGAGACCCTGAAACAGCCGACCAACTTGTGGATCTGGTGGAACGGTATTCTGCAGCTGAAGGACTACTGACTGACACTCAGCATCAGACCTCGACCCCTAGGATGACAAGGTTTCCGGGAGTTCCTGGTAAGACTGTTCCGGGGCCTAAGGGAGCTGGGAAAAATGTAAAGACTTTGGCTGAGTATAATAATGAGACTGAGGGTCCAGAGAAGCCAAAAATGCATGGACATGGCAAAGGGCCATTACGATGTTTCCGTTGCCATGAGTTGGGGCACCATGCAATGAACTGTCCATTAACTACTGAACCGATGCAATGTGATGTTTCCTTTTTGAGGAAGCGCATGTCTATGTTTGCTCAGGTGGTGTGTTCTGCTGCAAGCTCAGATTGTTTACAAAAACATTTGTGTGAACTAACTGTAGGGGATAAGGATTGCTTTGCTAGACTCAGGAAATGTGGTCACTCTAGTTAAAGCTAGCCTTGTCTGTTCCCCTAACAGTCCGACAGAAACTTTTTCAGTTACCTGAGTACATGGGGATACCTGTGAATATCAAACTGCAATAAGTTGTCTTACTACTCAGTATGGAGCAGTATTTCATAAGGTTGGGTTAGTCCCAGAATTAATGCATGATGTAATTTTGGGAAGGATTTCCCACATTTTTGGAGGTTGTGGGAAAACAACTTGGTGCCTGGGAGAAGGACCACTGTAAGTCTCACAGCTCCAGATGTATGTCCTGAACCATTTGACGGTACGACAGAAGAGGCTGTTGAGGAAGAGCCAGCAGATAGTTCTCTACCTTTTCCATTTTCAGTTATGGCAGAAGACTTGGAGGCACCACCCTCAGAGACTGAGACTGAAGGGGAGTCCCAACCAATTATGCCTGAATTAGAGTTTAGAAGGGATGACTTTCATAGTGAGTAGATGAGGGACCCTACACTGAGTCGAGCTCAAGAAAATGTAAAAGTCATAAATGGGAAACAGGTGGAACCTGACCAGAGACTTGCTTTCCCATACATGGCACTGGAAAATGATTTGTTGTATCAGATTGTTAAGAAGGGGGAAGACAGAGTTCAGCAGCTAGTTGTTCCAAAGCAATTTAGGAGAACAGTTCTGGATCTGGCACATGGACACATTATGAGTGGCCATTTGGGGATCCAGAAAACTACTGAGAGAATCTTGCAAAGGTTCTTCTGGCCCGGTATGCATGCTGATATTAAAGCCTATTGTGATTCATGCCCAGAGTGTCAGATATCTGCACCTACACCCCACTTTCGCAGCCCATTTGTACCTTTGCCCATCATTGAGATACCATTTGAGCGGATTGGGATGGATTTGGTTGGTCCCTTAACCAAGTCAGCACGTGGGCACCAACACATCCTTGTTATAATGGATTATGCAACCCGTTACCCAGAGGCTATCCCCTTACGCAATACATCATCCAAAACTATTGCCAAATAACTAGTGCATGTATTCAGTAGGGTGGGCATTCCAAAAGAAATACTGACGGACCAAGGTACCCCTTTTATGTCTAAGGTAATGAAAGAGCTCTGTAAGTTATTTAAGGTTTCTCAGCTACGTACATCAGTCTACCACCCTCAAACTGATGGTTTAGTTGAAAGATTCAATAAAACATTGAAACAAATGCTAAAGAAGGCAGTGGACAAAGATGGGAAAAATTGGGATTTTTTACTCCTCTATTTACTCTTTGCCATAAGGGAGGTGCCTCAGTCATCCACAGGGTTTTCACCATTTGAACTCATGTATGGTAGGCATCCCCGAGGTTTGTTAGACGTGGCCAAAGAGACTTGGGAGGGGCATGTCACCCCGTACAAAAGCGTAATAGAACATGTCTCGGAGATGCAGGATAGAATTCCAGCGGTGATGCCAATTGTAAGGGAGCACATGGAACGTGCTCAGGGAGCCCAGAAAAGGATTTATGACCGGGGAGCTAAGTTGCGTACATTTTCTCCAGGGCAGCGTGTACTGGTCCTTGTCCCTACAGTGGAGAGCAAATTTCTAGCCAAATGGCAGGGTCCCTATGAAATTATGGAAAAGGTAGGGGAAGTTAACTATAAAGTCTACCAACCAGGTAGAAGGAAACCTGAACAGATTTACCATGTGAATCTTCTAAAACTGTGGAAAGATCGTCAGGCGCTTTCTGTAGATTTTGTACAACCCCTCCAAAATGTGACGGTAATGTCTAATGTGAACATTGCTGAACCCTTGTCTGATATACAAAAGGAGGCTAAACAGTTGATCTCCCAGGACAGAGAGTTCTTTTCGGATAAGCCTGGGCAAACACCAGTTATAAAACATGATATTGTCACAGAACCTGGGGTCCGGGTACGTGTTAAGCCATATAGAATTCCTGAGGCCAGGCTAGAGGCAGTCTCGAAGGAAGTAAAAGAGATGCTAGAAATGGGAGTGATTGAGGAGTCCCATAGTGACTGGTCAAGCCCAATTGTGTTAATACCAAAGCCTGATGGTACTGTAAGGTTTTGTAATGACTTCAGAAAATTGAACTCAGTGTCTAAATTTGATGCATATCCTATGCCACGAGTAGATGAGCTCATAGATCGACTGGGTAGGGCCCGTTATATCACAACCCTAGATCTGACAAAAGGTTATTGGCAGATACCCCTGACAGACGCAGACAAGGAAAAGACGGCATTTTCAACACCTGATGGCTTGTTTTAATACATTACTATGCCTTTTGGTCTACATGGGGCCCCTGCAACGTTCCAACGATTAATGGACAGAGTTTTGAGGCCACATAGGCAATATGCCTCTGCCTACCTTGATGACATAGCTAGTTATAGCCCTGACTGGGAGACACACCTACCAAGAGTACAGTCTGTGATTGACACCTTGAAGAAGGCAGGGTTGACGGCAAACCCCAAAAAATGTCATATTGGTCTGGAAGAGGCTAAGTACTTGGGGTACATTATTGGGAGAGGTGTTTTTTTGTTTCTTTTCTTGCAATCTTCTGCAATAAACCTGACCCAGAGTCAGTTTATACCTACCTGCTGTTGTTTGCCTCGAATTGATGGAAAAAGAAGCGTGACCTTTGACTCCAGCAAAGGCGATCCCTAACCTATTTCTTACAATGTGTTAACATTGCTTTTACTATTAGTTTTGTAAATTCAAATGTTAAAAGTAATGAAATAAGGCAAATCACATCTCCATAGCTGTTGTAATTAGTTTCAAAATGCATTAAAAAATGAACATGTTAAATCCCAAATTAACAGTAGTGTCCACTCCTGCATATAACCACCTTATGTGGCTTGTGTCCATGTGGATGTGAGACATTTGCAACAAAAGTCTCAAAAATAAGCCAAAATTTGCACCTGTCAAAAACTGAACATGTATCACAAGTAAAAAGACAGGATCATACATAAGGTGCAAAAACTAGCCGCCAAAAGTCTCTAAAATTCACATCAGAGACTATGATACATGTGCTCCTCTGTGTCCAGGAATGCAAAAACCTAGTTAGCTACAGCTATCCAATACCCTGGCTAGCCAAATTCCAAAAATGTGTTTGGCCTTGGCTAAGATGGATCATAACTCCATAACTGTCCATCACATTGTTCACACAAGCACATGGGACCTCCATGATCCTTCATCTGAAAGTGGAGGGGAAACCTCTGACACAGTTGGTTCTAACACATCTGAGGAAATCCTTTGAGGCTATACCTCCCGGAGAGTAAATTACATTCTAGCTTTGAGTTAATAATGCTATTCAAGATGAGGCTGGAGAAAGTGGGTGGCTGGTACTAGCACTGATCTGCATGTATTTTCCTATATGTTCCTCACAGACACCATAACCAAGAATTGAAGTTCGGTAGAGAATGAGGGGGGGGGGGGGGCACTGCTCCGGTTATTATCTCCCGTATAGGCTATTGTTAAGGAGATTGCACTGGTTTCGGACCCATCTTGACTACTGTCTGCCATCTTAGATACAGCGGCCATGTTCCCTGACCATTGTCAAGTTAATGTCATGATTCAAACTTCATTTTATGTAACCTGTTTGCTCGCCTGTCAGCTAATACCCTTTGACATTTAATGAGAAGCCAGTCTGTCCTTGATTATATTATGATTCTGGAGTCCACTTATCTTCTTCTTCTCAGCAAATTAGTATAAACAATATCTATGTACAAGGTCTCTGAGAACTGAGTACAATTAGTTAACTTTTTTCCCAGAATGTGCTGATGTCCAATAGAATCTAAGTGCCTTATCTCCTTTCAATCAACACCCAAAATACTGATTTCTCTGTATTAAATACAGCTTCGGTTTTTTTAAATAAACAGTGTGATTTGAGTGCATCTAAAGACCGGACTGTGTCTTTATTTTACTCTGTCATCTCGCTGCCGGCAGCTGTCTCATCCTCCCTCAAAAGGTTCATTCAGACTCACCTTACAAAAGTCAAGAGGGCTGTTGGGGCCCTGCATAAAAATCCCTATCACTATTTTGCCTGAAAGTGGAGAGAGATTGCTGGGGCGAATGACCAATAAATACGTTGTGGTGCTCTAGCTCTCATTGTCCGTAAGAAGACAACATTCAATTTGTAGAGAGGAAAGGAAGCTGGCACTCACCATGCAAAACTTTTCAGGCTTTATTCCAACAACGTTAAAAACATGATGCAGGAGAGAGGAAAACACGCAGGAGTGGGCTCCTGCATGTTTTCCTCCTGCATCATGTTTTTAACGCTGTTGGAATAAAGTCTGAAAAATTTTACATGGTGAGTACCAGCTTCCTTTCCTCTCTCTACAAACTGAATAAACAAGAATTGGGCTAAATTGGAAAAGGTTTCAACTGTAAATCGATATATTTAGTCACTTAATAAATATATAGTCACTAATATTATCAACAGATTCTCTGCAGATTATTTATCAGTTTTCTGTACCTAAAACGAAAATCCTGGTGCAATGTCAGAAACTATGAAACTTCTCTTTTATGCCACCTCCTTGCCAAGGACGTTTTGAAAGGTGTTAAAAGGGGCACAGCTGGCACCAGTGCACTTGCTAAACCCTGTGTCTATTTAACACTGAATAGGCACAGGAAATATCACAACTGCCACAGGCACCTGCTCAGAAACTTCAAAGGCCGGAGCCGACTGATATATCCAGCATTCAAAAGGGGCAGAGATTAGATCATACGCTGTTGCAACTAGTGCCATTGTGAGATAAATAAACCCATTTGTGTAGAACTAGTATATAACACGAAGGAGAGATTTATCACCACTGCTACTACGCTTTGAGACTTTTTCCCTCTCATTTGAGACATATTTGTCTGAAGCATCTCAACTAAGACAGAAAAAGTCTCAAGATGTAGTAGAAGAAACCAGACAAAAAAAGAGATGTTTATCATTATTTTTAGCTTCTTTTTTTCATTCCTTTATGCATATTTATTTGGATTTTTTTGCACCTTTTTGGTGTATTTGCACATTTTTCTTTTGCCACTATGCCCATGTGTCAAAAAGTATTCTAGTGTGTTTTTATTGCAGTATTTTAAATGTATCATTGCAACACAGTTGTTTTCTATGAACTGCACCGTTTTCAATTCCCATTATTGTGCACGTTAGTGTCACAGGTGTCCCTGTGAACAATGCCCTGCTCCAGTCCCCAGAACCTCCGCGGCCTCCATCATATTCCCGTACTGCCTTACCTCTCCATGCTCCTGCTCAGAATACGGCAGTGTGGCGTGCGCATCCCCGCCACCTTGGGGCGCGCGCTGCAGCGCTCAAAGATTTAAAGGGCCAGCACACCACAAATTGGAATTATATAAAAGCCTGCCACTTCCTGCATTCCCCTCTGGATCTTTGTGCTTCATGCCTCTGAGAATATCCCTGCATTCCTGTGTGTTCCTGAGTTCCTGTGTTCCCGCTTTCCTGTGTTCCTATGTCCTGTTCCTGTGTTCCCATTCACATCTGCCTGGACCTCCCATTGCTGACCCCAGATTGGACTTGATCTTACATCTCTGCCACCTGCCCTGACCCTCAGACTGAACCTGACTGTTTGTCTCCTGCTAAGGTACCTCGACCTCTGCTGCCAGTGTGGGCTAGTCACACCTGTGGAACAACCTGCTGGTACCCCACCACAGCAAGACCATCCCGCGGTGGGAAATTTCGCCATATACTAAACCTTCTGCATCTAACACCATTCTCCTGGCTAGCTCTTGTCATCCTATTCATGTCATAAAAAATATTCCGACAGGAGAGTTAATCCATACCAAAAGAAATTGCTCTACTCTTGCTGTGTATGAAGAAGAAGAGAAAAAAGTCTGTAACAAATTGAGAGATAGGAAATATCCAAAGTGGATGTTAAAAAGGTCTTCTCATATTGTTAATAACATTCCTCATTCCAATTTATTAGATACATCAAAAAAGAAAGTTGGAACATAAAAAACATCCTATAGTCTTTTCCACCTCATACAGTGCCCAATATAAACAGATAGAAAAGATTATTCATAAAAATCTACAAATATTATTGTCACAGATGCTCCCGCGATCCATGTCGCGGATCCCGGGTACACTCCTGCTCCACTGCCTGCTGCCAGGCCCGATCCCCCTGCACTCACTTGCCTCTCCTGGCTCCTGTCTGTGCTCCGGGTCCCGGCGTGTAGGCCGCACGCTCCATCTCCGCAGTCGCGCATCCGCTGCTAGGGGGCGTGTGCGCTGACTTCTCCCAGCCTTAGAGGGCCAACGTCCTACTGATTGGCTCCTGCTTTTCCGGCACCTCCCTTCACTCCCCACCTCCCTTCACTTCTCCTAGGATCTCCTATGGTTTCCATACCAGGATTCCCTAAACTGTTCCTGTGGAAGAGAAAGCCCATTAGCGTTTCCAGATGCTTTCCTGTGTTCCTGTGTGTCTCCATCGTTCCCATACGCTCCTGGTGTGTCCTATTTTCCAGCATTTCCAGACACCTCCGTGTCTCCTGTCTCCAGCGTTCCCATATGCTCCTGGTGTTCCTGTTACCAGTGTTCCTCCGTGTTCCTGTCTACAGTGTTACCAGGGTACCTCTGTGTACTCCTGAAATCCTGTGTCAAGTCTTCAGTCTGCCTCCGTGCTCCCTGCTGTGCCTCATAGAAAAGGGATGAAAAGCCAACAAAAACAACGAAAAAAAACATCATAAATAGTAAAAATTATATATTTTATTGAATCAAGAAGTAACACACTGGATAAAAATGAACCCACACAAAAGGGGACACAAGCAAGAGTTGCATCTCAGGCAGCAGATCAAAACATCCAAATGTAAACAGGTATAGGCTTCAATGGCCATATAAAAATATACAGTTGTGCTGTTGGGAAGCATGAGAAATGATGGGTCATATTGTCTAAAACAATGCACAGAGAGTAATATATAAGGCTTACCCATGTTGTATGATCGTTGCCCGAGATAGCAGCAACCCTGACTCGCGTTTCTGCTGAGGGACAGCCTTCGTCTGGGGGTGTGATCATCAGGGCGACGAGCCAAGTTAAAAAAGCCCAAGCAGCCAATGATAGAGTTGAATAACAATCATGTGATCGGGCACAATGCTGGGTGTGAAAATGGCGTTGTGATAACGCTGGACGCTAATAGTGGAACTAAATGGAGATTACGTGATCGCAGCTGTGATCTCGTAGGGATGTCATAGCATCGCGGGACGTCAACGATAAGATGCGCATGCACTGTGCAAAGTTAAAACCAATGACCGAGAATAAGTAAGGCAGGACGATGGTGCGACCGAGCATGCGCAGTAGTGTGGGTAGCGCGCAGGTATAAAACATGATCGATACACTCTAATACAAACGGCTACTTGGGTAAATGTATTCAAAGTGTTCTTAAGATGCAGGTCTAATACTATGTTGTAGGTACAAAGTAACAATATGCATGCCAGCAACTGCATTAAGGAAAAAAATTGTTAAGAATTACACTGCATCGAAAAGATAATAATAGCATCAGTGGTAAAATGAAGCAGGCAAGAACATATTAATAATACTGGAATTGTTAAAACATGTATGTGCATATCTTATACAGAGAGTTTTATAGATACCCTCATTATAATACTTTTATTAATAATAAAGTGCATATAAAGTGAGGAGAGGGTGAGGGAGTGGGTTGTGATGACAGTGAGGAAAAGTGATGCAAGTGCAGGATTATACATATTAACAAACATAAAAGGTGGTGGGGAAAAAAAAATATAACCTATTAAATGAAGTATCAAGGAACTAAATGCCCTAGGATGCATTGTCACTAGTAAAGTGCAACTTAGTGCAGCCAAACATAAGAGAGAGTTGGTGCGTAGAGATTAATATGATCGACCCCTAATACGGATGATGGTTGTAGAATTGTAAAGACTATCAGCCGATATTGTATCCAATGCAGATCAGAAAGACACTCGGATCTTTAGAAAGGATGTAATATAGGTTACTCCAATGTGCAGCAGGTCTAACACAGTACACTCATGGCTCAAAAAACTGTGGAAGAGAAGAAGGTAAGTTAAAATCATATTTAAAAATAAAACAAAATAAAAACCAAGGCCAGTATATGGCTTACTCACTGGGGTCCTGAGGGACGACTCAGGTGTAGAAAAGGGATGGGTGTGAACACAGAAGCAGAGGCAGTGCAAACTAATCCTACAAGAAAGAAGCAAAGCTAAGTGTTTCATTTAGGCCATCTGGTTGTAGTGTTTTTAGTGTCCAAATCCAATGGGCTTCTTGTTGCGCTAGTTGTTTTTGTATTGGTCCACCTCTAATGTTGGTCAGGATCTTATCAATACCTCGAACCATCAGCCCCCGAGGATCAGAGTTGTGGTGAATTCTGAAATGCTGAGCTACAGGTCTGCCTTCTGTATTGTAGTCGGCGTCTTTGGCAGAGGTTATGTCCCTCATGTGTTCGCGTACACGAACCTTTAGTTCACGTGTTGTGAGGCCAATGTATATCATGTTGCATGGACAGGTTGCGTAGTACACAACCACCCGTGTATTGAACGTAATTGTGTGTGTTATTTTGTATTCCGTTGATCCCGTGGAATCATGAAAAGTAGTTGCACGTGCTATATTTGGACAGGCTACACACTTACCACATGGTTTGCAGCCCCGAGCTGGAAGTTTTGATTCGAAGATCGTTTTTGGTCGTGCTGACTCATAGTCGCTACGCACCAGTAAATCACAGAGGTTCTTGGAACGACGTGTTGTTATACTAGGTTGAGAGTGAATATATTTTGATATTATAGGGTCCGATTGCAAGATTGGCCAGTATTTAATCAATATCAATCTTACCTTAGTTGGATTTGGTGATTTAGGTGGTGGGTGTAGTAAGGCTTGAGGTGGGGTAGATTTAGCTTTTTGATATGCATGTTTGATTGCTCTGTTGCTATACCCTCGTTGCTGAAACCGAGATTTGAGCTCCTCTGCTTGTGTCTCAAATTCCACATCTGTGGAGCATATTCTGCGCACTCAAAGAAATTGCCTAATTGATACGGCTCAGATGGTCTGTGGAGGATGAGCTGATGAAGCATGTAAAAGTGCACTGACTGCAGTCTCTTTCCGAAATACATTGGTCTGCAGAAAGCCATTGCTATCTTTAGTTAGTTTCACATCCAGGAAAGTTACAGTAGTCTCATGTGCTTCATAAGTTAGTTTGATGTTATAAGGGTTTTGATTCAAACAAGAGAAAAATTCCTTTAGGTCAGCCAAGCCAACCTTCCAGACGATCAGGATGTCATCAATGTACCGGGTCCAAAATACGACCCGGTCCATTGATGCAAGCCGATCCCCATTAAGTAGGTCCCTCTCCCACAGCCCCAGGAACAAATTTACATATGAGGGTGCACACGCTGCCCCCATAGCTGTACCCTGGAGATGTAGGAAGAAGGAACCACCAAAAACAAAGTAATTATGAAAAAGGATGAATTCCAAAAGTTGTATTACGAACTCGGAGAGTTCAGTGGACATATTTTCCATAGAGAGGAAATAGCGTGCTGCGCGTATACCATCAATATGTTTGATACAGGTATACAGCGACTCAACGTCGCAAGTCACCAACAGCATATCATTGTCAATGTGTAGCCCGTCAATTTTACACAGTAAATCTGTGGTGTCTTTAGTATATGACGGGAGGCATTCCACAATCTTTTTCAGGTGATGGTCAACATACCTGCTCATGTTCTCTGTTAAACATCCACGTCTGGAAATTATGGGTCTTCCTGGGGGTTGTGTTGCATGCTTATGTATCTTCGGTAAAATGTATAATGTAGGAATCACGGGATCAGACACCTGAAGAGAAGCGGATAGTTCTTTAGTAATGTTCTTATTGTTTACTGCTTGTGTGAGAATGTTGATCAATTTATTTGTGAATTTGCTGGATGGATTGAACGTGAGGCGTTTATAACATCGTGTGTCATTAAGCTGGCGATAAGCCTCCCTCTCATACAGTGTGTACGGCCACACTACTACGTTTCCCCCCTTATTTGCCTGCTTGATTACAATGGTTTTGTCACGTTTCAAGTTATTTATGCATTGTCTTTCTTGTTTAGAGAGATTAACGTGACTGACCTGTTGATGTACTCGTGAGACTTAGAAATCTTTTACACAAACAACTGGTGGAACAAAGCCTTCTTGGAAAGATACACTGAACGAGGGCTGATACCAAGAGGGTTGCGTATACCGGTGTTCCCTTCATTCCCCATAGAGGACGAAGCATTTATTACAAGCTGGGAGGAAATTTGCTAGAGTAGTTCAGCCAAGTTCATGAAATTGCTGATCAAGCTAAATAAGAAAACACTTGACGAGATTGATCTTGAGATTGATACAACACGTAACTCCCTGCTGACTTTGACATCAGCAGACTCTTTGAGGGCATTTAAACACACCTTGGACTCTGACTTTTCTAAGTGGGAGAAAGAAATATGTGATCTAAAAACAAAAAAATTCCAACAGGATCTAAATAACCTGATGCAAAAGAATATGTACAAGTGGAGACGTCCAGTTAACGCTACGCAGAGAAGACGAACCACAAGTATCCTCTAAATCATCTGTAGCCTCCCAAAGTGATCGGGAAGATAATCCAAGAATGGACCAGAGAGGCCAGGGGACAAAAAGGAAATATTATCCTCCCCAATCCATGAATAAGCGACGTCCTGATACAAGAAGTGCAAATACAAACAATCAACTTAAGGTAATAAATTTATCATCACGGGTTCTCACACCAGATGAGGTAAGTGTTTTGAAAAGAGGCTTAACTTTTTCACCGTGTGCCAATTTCAATACCTTTTCAGCCATAAAAGATCTCCACATCTTTGGAAGATCCCTGCTCTTCAAAAAATGGTTTCACACGAGAGATCCAAGTGAGATCTTTGACACCCCTGAAGAAATAGAAGCAGTGAGGATCCTGGAAGAGCTACAAGATGAGAGTAGCATGCAAGAAAACATTCCACAATGCATTAAGAAAAAATCACAGCGTTTTTTCCCCCTCAACACCTGTCCAGCGGTAGATCTATTTGTAAAAGTGGTCTCCAACGAATTCTTACGAGTACATCAACAGGTCAGTCACGTTAATCTCTCTTAGCAAGAAAGACAATGCATAAATAACTCGAAACGTGACAAAACCATTGTAATCAAGCAGGCAGATAGGGGGGAAACGTAGTAGTGTGGCTGTATACACTGTATGAGAGGAAGGTTTATCGCCAGCTTAATGACACACGATGTTATAAACGCCTCACGTTCAATCCATCCAGCAAATTCACAAAGGAATTGAACAACATTCTCACACAAGCAGTAAACAATAAGATCATTAGTAAAGAACTATCCGCTTCTCTTCAGGTGTCTGATCCCGTGATTCCTACACTATACCTTTTACCGAAGATACATAAGCATGCAACACAACCCCCAGGAAGACCCATAATTTCCGGACGTGGATGTTTAACAGAGAACGTGAGCAGGTATGTTGACCATCACCTGAAAAAGATTGTGGAATGCCTCCCGTCATATACTAAAGACACCACAGATTTACTGTGTAAAATTGACGGGCTACACATTGACAACGATATGCTGTTGGTGACTTGCGACGTTGAGTCGCTGTATACCTGTATCAAACATATTGTTGGTATATGCGCAGCATGCTATTTCCTCTCTAAGGAAAATCTGTCCACTGAACTCTCCGAGTTCGTAATACAACTTTTGGAATTCATCCTTTTTCATAATTACTTTGTTTTTGGTGGTTCCTTCTTCCTACAGCTCCAGGGTACAGCTATGGGGGCAGCGTGTGCACCTTCATATGCAAATTTGTTCCTGGGGCTGTGGGAGAGGAACCTACTTAATGGCGATCGGCTTGCATCAATGGACTGGGTCGTATTTTGGACCCGGTACATTGATGACATCCTGATCGTCTGGAAGGCTGGCTTGGCTGACCTAAAGGAATTTTTCTCTTGTTTGAACCCTTATAACATCAAACTAACTTATGAAGCACATGAGACTACTGTAACTTTCCGGGATGTGAAACTAACTAAATATAGCAATGGCTTTCTGCAGACCAATGTATTTCGGAAAGAGACTGCAGTCAGTGCACTTTTACATGCTTCATCATCTCATCCTCCACAGACCATCCGAGCCGTATCAATTGGGCAATTTCTTTGAGTGCGCAGAATATGCTCCACAGATGTGGAATTTGAGACACAAGCAGAGGAGCTCAAATCTCGGCTTCAGCAATGAGGGTAAAGCAACAGAGCAATCAAACATGCATATCAAAGAGCTAAATCTACCCCAGGTCAAGCCTTACTACACCCACCACCTAAACCACCAAATCCAACTAAGGTAAGATTGATATTGATTAAATACTGGCGGATCTTGCAATCGGACCCTATAATATAAAAATATATTCACTCTCAACCTAGTGTAACAGCACGTCGTTCCAAGAACCTCTGTGATTTACTGGTGCGCAGCCGCTATGAGTCAGCAGGACCAAAAACGATCTTCGAATCAAAACCTCCAGCTTGGTGCTGCAAACCATGTGGTAAGTGTGTAGCCATTGGCCTCACAACATGTGAACTAAAGGTTTGTGTACACGAACACATGAGGGACATAACCTCTGCCAAAGACGCCGACTACCATACAGAAGGCAGACCTGTAGCTCAGCATTTCAGAATTCACCACAACTCTAAAACCTTGGGGGCTGATGGTTCGAGGTATTGATAAGATCCTGACCAACATTAGAGGTGGACCAATACAAAAACAACTAGCGCAACAAGAAGCCCATTGGATTTGGACACTAAAAACACTACAACCAGATGGCCTAAATGAAACACTTAGCTTTGCTTCTTTCTTGTAGGATTAGTTTGCACTGCCTCTGCTTCTGTGTTCACACCCATCCCTTTTCTACACCTGAGTCGTCCCTCAGGGCCCCAGTGAGTAAGCCATATACTGGCCTTGGTTTTTATTTTGTTTTATTTTTAAATATGATTTTAACTTACCTTTTTCTCTTCCACAGTTTCTTGAGCCATAAGTGTTCTGTGTTAGGGTGCTGCACATTGGAGTAACCTATATTACATCCTTTCTAAAGATCCAAGTGTCTTTCTGACCTGCATTGGATACAATATTGGCTGATAGTCTTTACAATTCTACAACCAGCATCCGTATTAGGCATCGATCATATTAATCTCTACGCACCAACTCTCTCTTATGTTTGGCTGCACTAATTTGCACTTTACAAGTGACAATGCATCCTAGGGCATTTATTTCCTTGATATTTCATTTAATAGGTTATATAATTTTTCCCCACCACCTTTTATGTATGTTAATATGTATAATCCTGCATCACTTTTCCTCACTGTCATCACAACCCACTCCCTCACCCTCTCCTCACTTTATATGCACTTTATTATTAATAAAAGTATTATAATGAGGGTATCTATAAAACTCTCTGTATAAGATATGCACATACATGTTTTAACAATTCCAGTATTATTAATATGTTCTTGCCTGCTTCATTTTACCACTGATGCTATTATTATCTTTTCGATGCAGTGTAATTCTTAACAATTTTTTTCCTTAATGCAGTTGCTGGCATGCATATTGTTACTTTGTACCTACAACATAGTATTAGACCTGCATCTTAAGAACACTTTGAATACATTTACCCAAGTAGCCGTTTGTATTAGAGTGTATCAATCATGTTTTATACCTGCGCACTACCCACACTACTGCGCATGCTCGTCCTGCCTTACTTATTCTCGGTCATTGGTTTTAACTTTACACTGTGCATGCGCATCTTTTCGTTGACGTCCCGCAATGCTATGACTTCACTACGAGATCACAGCTGCGATCACGTGATCTCCATTTAGTTCCACTATTAGCGTCCAGCGTTATCACAACGCCATTTTCACACCCAGCATTGTGCCCGATCACATGATTGTTATTCAACTCTATCATTGGCTGCTTGGGCTTTTTTAACTTGGCTCGTCGTCCTGACGATCACACCCCCAGACGAAGGCTGTCCCTCAGCCGAAACGCACGTTGGGGTTGCTGCTATCTCGGGCAACGATCATACAACATGGGTAAGCCTTATATATTACTCTCTGTGCATTGTTTTCAGACAATATGACCCATCATTTCTCATGCTTCCCAACAGCACAACTGTATATTTTTATATGGCCATTGATGCCTATACCTGTTTACATTTGGATGTTTTGATCTGCTGCCTGAGATGCAACTCTTGCTTGTGTCCCCTTTTGTGTGGGTTCATTTTTAACCAGTGTGTTATTTCTTGATTCAATAAAATATATAATTTTTACTATTTATGTTTTTTCGCTGTTTTTGTTGGCTTTTCAACCCTTTTTTATGAGGGTTGAACAATAGGTTTGATTTATGTTTTCCAACAAACTTTATGGTGTATGACTAGTATGGGGAATAGAATATTACATTGTGACAGACGCATTACAGCACTGCTGTTCTCCCCTAATTGTGCGTATTCTATTTTGGTTTATCCCTGCTGTGCCTCCCAGAGTTCCAGTCCAGCGGTGTCTGCAGTCCGTGCCAGCATTACCAGTGTTCCTCTGTGTTGCTGCTGTCATCCCAGGTTTGGACTGTTTCCTGCATATCCTTTACCTTGGCTGCCACCCTGGGCCTCATACCATAACCTGCAGTGGTCCAGAGGGTCCACTGGTCCATGGACTCCCCCCTCTGGACTCTTCCCAGAGACTTTTTGTTCTGTTGTCTGTGTGACCCATTACTATTACATACAGATCCCATAATATCTGAGAAAATTTACAAAAATATCAAATGTGTAGCAAAGAAAGCTCCCACCCTCAGTACTCTGCTATCACCTAGTCTATAGGAAACAAATATAAATAAGACTACTTGGCTTAGTACGAAGGGTTTTTCAAATGTGGGGCTGAGCGCTGCACGATCATAGTTCCAAGTAAGTATTTTTCTTCCCACTCCAATAATGTTCAATAGGAAATAGAGCAGTTCATAAATTGTAACACATCTTTTGTGGTCTATCAGATACAATGTATTTCTTGTTGTTTAGACTACATTGGATGCACCACAAACAGCTTAAAAAGACGCATTCGCAAACATCTTTCAGATGTCAGTGCAGATAGTGCGGTTAACATCTCTGCGGTATCTAGGCATGTTAGAGAATGTCATGCCGTGGATTGTAGCGTATTAAAATGTAGAGTTATAGAAAAAGTAAAAAAAGCCAAAAAGAGGTGGAGACCTTAGACGGATTCTCTTAAATAGGGAAACTTTTTGGATTTTTTCATTAAAAACTAGATTTCCCTTTGGATTGAACAATAAACAGGATTTAATCCACTTCTGTTAAAATTTAGAATTAACGATAATTCCTTTCCTCACTGATACATGTATTGTATTTTATAAGTAATTACTCTTTGTTTAACATGTTTTTAAGTATAGAAAAAGTTAAATCTGCCCAGTCACTCATGTGATTGAAGGGGCAGGGTTAAATAGCAATGCTGCAGTAAGTCTTACAGAAGCTATGAATAAGGTATATTACCTAAACGCGTAAGCTCCGTTGCTATTTTTTTTTTTTCAAATGCTGTGTGCTGTACAAGCTTTTCTTTTTAATGGAATATAAATAAAACTTGCAATTTTTATCTTCAAATTGACTCCTGATATCCAGCTGGAAATTGCTTTTTGTTTCAGTGTAAGTAGAGACAAAGTTGAGCCTATCTGTCAATAATTTCTTAGGTACTCTATTAAGGATCTCTTTCCTATCACTGGAAAGTACCCTCTTCTTGTATTTCTCTAGAATGTGAGGAGGATAACCCCTTTTCCGAAATTTGTCTGCCATACTTTCTAGTCCATTTTGTAAGGGAAGGTCCCCATCAACAATCCTCATTACCCGTAACATCTGGCTATACGGCAAAGATTCTGGAACTCTGGAAATACAATAGATTGTTTCTGTTTCCTTAGTGTATAAATCTGTAATCCAATCTATTTTCTTCAAGTAACACTTTAACATCCTGGAATCTCTTTCTTAGAGTACACATAGGTAAATTTCACTGAGGGGTCAATAAAGTTCAAATAATCAAAATATGTTTTTAACTGTTCCTCACCACCTGTCCAGATGACAAATATGTCTTCTACGTATCGCCACCAACTGAGAACGTGTTCAAAATGGTGCGATACATAGATGCGGTGCTCCTCCAAAAAACGCATAAATATGTTTGCATAAGTGGGTGTAACATTTGACCCAATCGTTGACCCCTGAACTTGAATAAAGAACCAATCCCTGAACAAGAAATAGTTACATGTAAGTATTAGCTTCAATAAAGGTAGAATAAATTCACTACATTCATCTGAGTAAAGGGAGGTGTCAAGCAAAGAATGTTTGACTGCTGCAATGCCTCTAGAGTGGTCTATCAATGTATACAGACTCACTTCATCAAAGGAAACTAATATAACCTCAGTATCCATGTGTAAGACAACGCCTGCAAGTTTAAATAGAAAGTCGGATGTATCTGTCACATACGATCCTGCACCAGTGGCAAATTTTCTCAATAGTCTGTCCAAAACATTAGCAATATTGCTAAAAATTGACCTGGACCCAGACCCTATGGTTCGGCCGGGCGGATTTTCTAAGCACTTATGGATTTTTGGGCTGGGTGTAATAAACTGGGGTCTTAGGTGACTTAGCGCATTCGAAACTGCTCGTTGCTCGGACGAATACTTCGCCCACTCGAGAAAATGGCATCTCCCGCCGTTGTGATTTTTGGCGGCCAGAAACAGAGCCAATCACAAGCCAGGAGACTCTGCACTCCACCCAGCATGACGTGGTACCCTTACACGTCGATAGCAGTGGTTGGCTGGCCAGATCAGGTGACCCTGGAATAGACTAGCCCCTGCCCGCGCTGCTCGCATCATTCTCTGTCTGGATGCCGCTAGGGAGAGAGCTGCTGCTGGTCAGGGAAAGCGTTAGGGTGTTCTATTAGAATAGTGTTAGGCAGGAGTGATTCTACAAGAACCCAACAGCCCTTCTTAGGGCTACAATAACGTTTTATTTTACTTTTTTTTGGTTTGCCTGTGGCTGGGCTTGCTGCCATTAGTAGTGCAGCTAGTACCATATTGTGAGTAATTTGCAGGGAGATTTGCTACCATTGTGTTTAGCTCTTAGTGACACACATATCCACCTTAGCACCGAAGTGGGACAATTTATTAGGGGTTTGATTTGAATTAGGCAGAGTCTGCTGATTTATTTTTTTTTTTACCTTTATTTCTTTTTATAACTCAAAGTAATCTGGCAAAGCAGTGTGCTTTCAGTGTAGGCTAGAAAATAGCCATAGGAGAACCCCAACGGCTTACTTAGGCCTACAATAGCGTTATATTTTACTTTTTTTGTTTGCTTGTGGCTGGGCTTGCTGGCATTAGTAGTGCAGCTAGTACCATATTGTGAGGAATTTGCTGGGAGACTTGCGACAGTTGTGTTTAGCTCTTAGTGATACACATATCCACCTCAAACACTGAAGTGGGACAATTTATTAGGGGTTTGATTTGAATTAGGCAGAGTCTGCTGATTTATTTTTTTTTACGTTTTATTTCTTTTTATAACTCAAAGTCATCAGGCACAGCACAAAATCCAGTTGTGTGCTTTCAGTGTAGGTTAGAACCTAGCCATAGCAATAGGATAGCATCGTTTTGTTTAAAAAAATAAAAATAAAAAATTAAACACAAAAGAAATAAAAATTTTAAGTTTACACTTTAATTTGGAAAATGTTTAACCCGAGGGCTAGTGGTAGGGGACGAGGGCGTGGATGTGGGCGTTCAACTACTGCAGGGGTCAGAGGCCGTGGTCCTGGGCGGGGTTAGACACCACCGGCTGATGAGGGAGTAGGGGAATGCCGCAAAGCTACACTCCCTAGGCTCATCATGTCTCAAGTTACTGGGACTCGTGGTAGAGCACTGTTGAGGCCAGAACAGTGCGAAGAGTTGATGTCGTGGATTGCGGACAATGCTTCTAGCCATTTGTCCACCAGTCAGTCTTCCACGCAGTCCACCCATGTCACCGAAATCAGCACTCCTCCAGCTCCTCCACCTCTGCCTCCTTTCCCCCCAGTATGCCCCCTCCCAGCAAAATTTGGCATTTGAACCGGCATACTCTGAGGAACTGTGTCCTTCCCACAGTCCCAAACCACTTGTCCGGTTGCTGCTGAGCTATTTTCCGATGCCCAGGTTTTCCACCGGTCGCAGTCTGTGGGTGATGATGACATTATTGACGTAGTGGAAGAAGTGTGTAAAGAGGTGTCGGACGATGAGGAGACACGGTTGTCAGACAGTGGTGAAGTTGTTGTCAGGGCAGGAAGTCCGAGGGGGGAGCAGACTGAGGGATCGGAGGATGATGAGGTGACAGACCCAAGCTGGGTTGATAGGCCGGGTGAACACAGTGCTTCTGAGAAGGAGGCGAGTCCTATAGCAGAACAGGTTGGAAGAGGCAGTGGTGGGGCCAGATGGAGAGGCAGGGCCAGAGCTGGTGCATCAGCGCCAAATGTTTCCCGTAGTCAAGCTCCCGTGTCGAGGGCTAGATTTTCAGAAGTCTGGAGGTTCTTTAAAGAAACACCGGATGACCGACGGACTGTGGTGTGCAACCTGTGCCAAACCAGGATCAGCAGGGGTTCCACCACTACTAGCTTAACTACCACCAGTATGCGCAGGCATATGAATGCTAAACACCCCACTCAATGGCACCAAGCCCGTTCACCTCCGGCCGGGCACACCACTGCTCCTTCCCCTGTGTCACCTGCTAGTCAGCCCCCTGCCCAGGACCCCGGCCCAAACACCACCCGTGTGAAAACCCCATCTTCGCCTCCACGATCCTCCACAGCATCCACCAGCGTTCAGCTCTCCAGAGCAAAAGGAAGTATCGTGCAACCTACCCACACGCCCAAGCCCTCAACGTCCACATCTACAAACTGTTTAGCCTGGAGATGCTGCCCTATAGGCTGGTAGAGACCGAGGCCTTTTGAAACCTCATGGCGGCGGCCACCCCTCGGTATTCGGTCCCCAGCCGCCACTACTTTTCCCGATGTGCTCTCCCAGCCCTGCACAAGCACGTGTCAGAGAACATCATCAGTGCCATGACCAACGCCGTTTCTGATAAGGTCCACCTGACCACGGACACGTGGTCGAGTGCTGCCGGGCAGGGCCACTATATATCGGGCCACATTGGGTTAACTTGGTGGAGGCTGGGACCGAATCTGACCCCGGGGCTGGTCATATACTGCCGACGCCGAGGATTGCGGGGCCTACCTCGGTCCAGGTCTCAAAGGCCTACTATGCCTCCTCCTCCTCCCACCCCTCCTACACCTCCTCCTCCGAATTACCATCTGTGGGCATGGCGTCATTAGTCGGTAGCTCTAGGCACAGCAGCAGTGCCGTCGCTAAGCGACAGCAGGTGGTGCTCAAACTGCCGAGCCTAGGTGATAAAAGGCACACCGCCCAAGAGCTATTACAGGGCATCACGGCGCAGACTGATCTGTGGCTGGCACCGCTGAACCTGAAGCCAGGCATGGTTGTGTGTGACAACGGCCGTAACCTGGTGGCGGCTCTGCAACTCGGCAGACTGACACATGTGCCATGCCTGGCCCATGTGTTAAATCTGATAGTTCAGCGTTTCCTCAAGACATACCCCAATCTGTCTGATTTGCTCACGAAGGTGCGCCGCATCTGTGCGCATTTCAGGAAGTCCAGCACAGATGCTGCCACTCTCAAGGCAGCGCAGCGCCGCCTCCAACTGCCCGCTCACCGACTGTTGTGCGACGTGCCCACGAGGTGGAATTCAACATTAACCATGTTATCCAGAGTTTACCAGCAGCGCAGAGCGATTGTAGACTGCCAGATGTCATCTTCCACCAGAACTTGTAGTCAGGTCAGTCAGCTTCCTCCAGTCTACAATGAGGAGTGGATGTGGATGTCTGATATCTGTCAGGTGCTGAGTAACTTTGAGGAGTCAACACAGATGGTCAGTGGCGATGCCGCCATCATCAGCCTCACCATCCCGCTGCTTGGCCTGTTGAAAAACTCTCTGGTCAGCATGAAGTCGGAAGCTTTGCGCTCGTCACAAGAGACAGGGGAAGAAGATTCCCTTGTTGATAGCCAAAGCACCCTTCGGTCTGTTTCTCAGCGCATATCGGAGGAGGTGGAGGTGGAGGAGGATGAGGAGGAAGAGGAGGAGAATGTTGGCGAGACACAAGAGGGGAGCATTGCTCAGACCTTCACTGTTCAGCGTGTATGGGCAGAAGAAGAGGAGTTGGAGGAGTTGGAGGAGGAGGAGATGGACAGTCAGGCCAGTGAGGGGAGTGAATTCTTGAGAGTTGGGACTCTGGCGCATATGGCAGATTTCATGCTAGGCTACCTATCCCGTGACCCTCGCGTTTAAGGAATTTATTCCAGCACCGATTACTGGGTATTCACTCTCCTGGACCCACGGTACAAGCAAAATCTTTCCACTCTCATCCCTGGAGAGGAAAGGAGTGTGAGAATGCATGAAGACCAGCAGGCCCTGGTGCAGAAGCTGAAACAGTATTTCCCTTCTGACAGCCCTAGCGGCAGAGGGCGTACTTCTGCGGGACAAGTAGTGAGGGAGAGTAGGCGAGCAGGCAGCTTGTCCAGCACTGGCAGGGGTACGCTTTACAAGGCCTTTGTCAGTTTTATGTCACCCCAGCAAGACACTGTCACCTGTCCCCAGTCTTGGCAGAGTAGGGCTGATCTTTACAGAAAGATGGTGAGGGAGTATGTAGCTGACCATACCATCGTCCTAAATGATCACACAGCTCCCTACAACTACTGGGTTTCAAAGCTGGACATGTGGCACGAACTGGTGCTGTACGCCTTGGAGGTTCTTGCCTGCCCTGCCGCTAGCGTGTTGTCCGAGCGGGTTTTCAGTGCAGCTGATGGCATCATCACCGATAAGCGTACACGCCTGTCGACTAACAGCGCTGATGCTTATCAAGATGAATAAAGCCTGGATTTCTCCGGATTTTCATTCTCCACCAGGTGAAAGAAGCTCAACCTGAATAATGTATGCACTCCTCCTCCTCATTGTCCTCCTTCTCCTCCTCTTTGTACACTAAAGCAGAGGAAACTGGCTATTTTTTGCCAGGGCCAACTGGCTCTAGCTATAGTACACTATGTATTTAATTTTTTTGGAGGGCCACCTACCCGGTCCTCTGTTTTAAACAATTTTTGGGAGTGCCACATACAGGCACTCAACCTATTTAATTTTTCTGGAGGACCACCTACCTGCTCCTCTGGTTTGAAAACTTTTTTGGACTGCCACATACAGGCACTATCCAAATTAAATTGTCTCCATAGCAGCCTCCTCATGTCGTCTTTTTAGCTGCCTCCACACTTTGTCTCCATTGCTACCTCCACACGTCATCGCCATAGCTGCCTCCAAAAGTCGTTCATATAGCTGTCTTCATACATGCTTCTTGCGCATCTGTTTACATTCCCCTCACCCGCCATAACCCAAACTTATAAGAACGCTACTACACTTGATCTTATACAAAAGGTTCTTAGAAGTGCTGTTTGGGGAGTAGCCTAGAGACAGGGGCTTGGATTGGCGAAAGTTCGCCTGGCAGCGGAGCGCCAGCTCCATCCCAAGATCCAACTAACATAGTTTTAACTGCAGCACCTTTAATCTACTACTAGTTCACTGCCTCCATACATGGTCCCCTTATCAAACGAGCTGTGTCAGGCAGAAATTTGGGTTGTTTTCATGGCTTCCAAATCAAACTTGTTAACTTTGTCGCCACCCTGCTGTGTAATCCACAAAATATACTGGCAAACTTTTATCATTTACCGATATTATTTCAGCGCTTCTTGCGCATCTGTTTACATTCCCCTCACCCGCCATAACCCAAACTTATAAGAACGCTTCTACACTTGATCTTATACAAAAGGTTCTTAGAAGTGCTGTTTGGGGAGTAGCCTAGAGACAGGGGCTTGGATTGGCGAAAGCTCGCCTGGCAGCGGAGCGCCAGCTCCATCCCAAGATCCAACTAACATAGTTTTAACTGCAGCACCTTTAATCTACTACTAGTTCACTGCCTCCATACATCGTCCCCTTATCAAACGAGCTGTGTCAGGCAGAATTTTCAGGTGTTTCACCAGATACATAGTGGAACTCGGCCCATCTGTCGCCGCCATGCTGGAGACCTGAAGTTGCAATCATAGCAGCGCAATATGAATGCCCCATACTGTTGCTCTTAATGATGGAAGTCGTCTTCATGGCTGCCTCCACATGTCGTCCCCTTATCAAAAGAGCTGTGTCAGGCTCATTTTTCGGGTGTTTCACCAGATACATTATGGAACTTGGTCACTATGTTGCCACCATGCTGTGTTATCGACTAAATATACCGTCAACCTTTTGTTCACATAGGAAATCATTTCAGCGCTTCTTGCTCACCTCCTTTGGTTCCTCTCTGCCACCCATTGGTTTGAAGCCTGAGTCCATTTAGGGTATGTCGCCATGACACTCTCTAGCCTGCCGCTGCTGCCGCTGCCTCTGCATGCCGTCCCCTATAGTGTCAGGTTCAATTATTGCATGTTTTAGATGCTATCTAGCCTCATTCGGTCACTCTGTCATGGCCATGCTGTTGCCCACAATTTTGGCATAATGGTATGATTAAGCAGCCTCAGAGGCATCCATGCGTGCTGCCCCTGCTGTTTCCTGTCCATTTCCATGGTGTTTCCATCCTTTTCTGAGGTTCCCAGGTGTTTGGCCAAGCTTTCCTGTGCAGAGCCTTGGTCCCCTTGAAAAATGCTCGAGTCTCCCTTTGACTTCAATGGGGCTCGTTATTCGAGACAAGCACTCGAGCATCGGGAATAGTTCGTCTCGAATAACGAGTACCCAAACATTTTAGTGCTCGATCATCTCTAATCCTCATCTATGATACCACCTGACACTGCGTCATAGACCAGAATTCTCAATTTTCTCTCTATTGTGAATCTGGGATCCGAAGGTACTTGTCGATATAGACTTAAATCCATTAACTCTTTTTCAATCTACATTACATAAGAATCCTTGTCCATAATGACAACCACCCCAACTTTATTGGTTGATAAATAAATTGTCATCACGGACAAGGGACCTCAAATATTTTATCTAATCATGTCTCATGTTCGCATATCTGAACCCGACTCCCTCCCTAGATTTATATATCTTTTTTGACAGCAATAAGGAAGGTTTCTATAGTGAATTCAGTGATGTTCGGAATAAATGTGGTCTTAATAGACAAATACACATCCTTTGATTTGTTAATTCAGACATTCTGGGTTGCGCTCTGGGGATGTGATACGCAAAAAATACCTTAAGTTTAATTGACCTAATGAAGGTCTGTAAATCCAGTTCTAAGAGACAAGTCTATGTGCCTCATTGGGCACAATGATAAACCCTTATTTAATGTCCTGAGTTGTACCTTATTGAGTTGTGTAAAGCACATGTTCTCTTTTTCATTGTTGTGACTTCTGGTCGAGGTTGCAGGATGATTGGCGTGTGGGGATTTTTCTTCTCCTCTGGTTTCGCTTTCCACCTCTCCTGGTTGCTTTTCTCCTGGATCCGGTGTCTGTGGAACCTCCTTCAAAAAATAAATATTATCAGCAGGTGATTTAGGCTAAACTTATCTTCAAACTGCCAATTTTATATATACAGTATATACTGTATATATATATATATATAATATATTCACTTTGGTTAAACTATGATGGAAAAACCTCACTATATCAAATCATTATTAATAGTATCCTCAACAATATCAGTAATCACTATCAATATCTATTTGAACGTATAGGCATATTTATTTTAAACACATTTTGAACATTTAAAGAAATGATGATGCTTGTGCTTTACCCTGAATGTAGAGTAGACTAGCATTTACAGACTAGCATTTGTTTCTCTTTCGTGATGATCACTATGCATCTGTAGAGCTATGATTAAAAAGGTTTTCAAAAAGTAAAACAAATTCAGTCAAAAGGTCAATGACACTCTTGCAGAAAAGAAAAAACTTTTTAATAAGTCAGACTTTCATAATGATAACTTTGACATAAGGAGAATTTGAAACATCTGAAGTGTTAAATGTCAGAAAATATAATTTGAAATGAAGGGGGTAGCTGAACCTTGAATTCTTCAATATCTTGTGCTGTAAAATATGGAATAAAAGATTTAGCAGTTTCTTTAATAGTGAATTTTTCTTTTGCAAACTATTGTGCCTTCACAGGCTGTCGATCCTTTTCATGTACAGTTGCAATGGTGATAAATTTCTATTTGAAGCCAATATCGAATGGGCAAAATCTTTATAGAACAACCGTTACTTTATGAAGCTTTAAAAGCTGATCCATCGTAGTACAAATTTTAGACTATTTATGTTAACTGTAAATTTGATTTTTACCTGCCCATTATATCCTGCAACAGTTATATTTACTATAAAAAGAAATAGGATTTTTTTATGCCCCTGTTCTTTGATGCCCTAAATGTTTAATGTTCATTGACTTTCAATGAAATATCAGTATGCTCACAAAAGTATACATTTTATGGATGTACTGATCTCAAGATCTTATATTCCATTCTAAAGAAAACAATTAGCCAAGCTGTGTACAGTATAGTAGCTCTACATAGTCTGTACTTGATTAACCACTATATTCTATTTTAATGTGTCCAATTACCAACAATTGCTTCTCAATAAAATTATAATATCAGCAAAAACAGAGTGAACTTATCCAAGTGTCGATTGTATTTATGTAGTATTTAGAGATGAGCGAGCACTAAAATGCTCGAGTGCTTGTTACTGGAGTCAAACTTTTTCTGATGCTCGAGTGCTCGTTTCAAATAACGAACCCCGGAGGTGAAGGGCCATGGTTCCATTGAGTGAGGTGTTTAGCACTCATATACCTGCGGATACTGGTGGTGGTTAAGTTAGTAGTGGTGGAACCCCTGCTGATCCTGGCGTGGCACAGGTTGCACCCCACAGTCCGTCGGTCATCCGCTGTTTCTTTAAAGAACCTCCAGACTTCTGAAAATCTAGCCCTTGCCAAAGGAGCTTCACTACGTGAATCATTTGGCGCTGATGCACCACCTCTGGCCCTGCCTCTCCGTCTGGCCCCACCACTGCCTCTTCCAACCTGTTCTCGTATAGGACTCGCCTCCATCTCAGAAGCACTGTCTTTACATGGCCTATCATCCCAGCTTGGGTCTGTCACCTCATCATCCTACGATCCCTCAGTCTGATCCCTCAACTTCACCACTGTCTGACAACCATGTCTCCTCATCATCCAACATCTCTTTGCACACTTTTTCCACTATGTCATCATCACCCACAGACTGCGACCGTTGGAAAACCTGGGCATCGGGAAAGAGCTCAGCAGCAACCTGAGAAGTGGTTTGTGACCCTGTTTCTAACCAACACTGACAGCACACAAAAGGATTTTGTGCTGTGACTGTCACTTTAACTTTTGAAAAATGCTATTGTAGCCCTAACAAGGGCTGTTGGTTTCTTGTAGAATCATTGCTGCCTAACAACTAATAGAACACCCTATCGCTATCCCTGACCAGCAACAGCGCTATCCCTTACTGTATTTAGACAGAGAATGATCCGAGCAGCACGAGCAGGATCTAGTATATTCCAGGTTCACCTGATCAGGCCAGCCAACCACTGCTATCAACATGTAAGTGTACCACGGGATGGTGGGTGTAGTGCAGAGTCTCCTGACTTGCGATTGGCTCTGTTTCTGGCCGCCCAAAATCAGAATGCCAGGAGATGACATTTTCTTGAGCTGGCGAAATACAAAATAAGTATGCTCGCTCATCTCTAGTAGTATTTATGTTAATGTTGATGGTTATGGCTTACAGTCAAGGAAACTCAGAAAATTAGAATAATTAACCCAAAACACCTGCAAAGGCTTCCAAAACATTTAAAAGGTCCTTTAGGTTGGTTTGTTAGGCAACACAATCATGGGGAAGACTGCTTACTTGACAGATGTCAGGAAGGCAGTAAGAAGGGTAAGACACATAATGTTCACAGATTGCTGTATGAAAGAATATCATGGGAATTTCAGTGGAAGTAAAAAGTTTGGTAGAAAAAGGTGCATAACCACAGACTTGTCAGGATTGGTAAGAAAAGGTCATTTAAAAATTTGGTGGGATAGATTCATAAGAAGTGGAATGCCACTGGAGTTAGCGTATCAAGAGCCACCACACACAAATGTATCCATGACATGGGCAACGAGTTTCACATTCCATGTGTCAAGCCAAAACACAGCACCAGGCGCGTCTTACCTGGGCCAAGGAGAGAAAGAATTAGACTGTTGCTCAGTGGTTCAAGGTGTTCTCTATTAGAGGAAAGTGAATTTTGCATTTCATTTGGAAATCAAGGTCCCAGAGTCTGGAGGAAAAGTGGAGAGGCACACAATCTAACATGATTAAAGTCTATTGGGAAATTTCCACAATCAGTCAGGGTTTGGGGTGCCACGATGTTTGATGGTGTAGGTCCACTGTGTTTTATCAAGACCAAAGTCAGCACAGCTTCCTACCAGAATATTTTGAGCACTCCATGCTTCCCTTTTCCAATAAGCTTTTTGTTTTGAATTTTCCAGCATGATTTGTCACCTGTCCACAATGTCTAAAGTACCAATACCTGGTTTAATAACCACAGAATCACTTGATTAGCCAGCAAACTCATCTGACTGCATAAAAAATCTATGGCGTTTTTCAAGAGGGAGATGAGAGAAGTCAGGCTCAACATTGCAGATGAGCTGAAGTCTACTGTCAAAGCAACCTGGGCCTCCATAATATCTCTGCAGTGTCATCAACTGATCGCTTCCATGCCACACTGTATTGATGTAATCCTTCATGCAAAAGGATCCTTAAGCATGTATTGAGTGCATTTACTATACATACTTTTCATTTGGCTAACATTTCTGAGTTCAAAAATTTTTATACAGTTGATCATAATATTTACATTTTCTGGGGGCACATTTAATTACCCGTCCCTGGCACGTTCCCCAAAGTGCATTGTCCGACTGTCACTAACATTGTGCACCCGATATCCTGCATGTATTGCTTCCCCGCTCAGGTCCACCGAAGTTCACCTTCTTCTTCCTGGTGTATGTAAGTGCTTGTTCTTATGACACATTTTGAATGTTAAATCCTGCTCTCAGTCCGAATCAGTCATTTAAAAAAAATCTACAGACCCTTAGTAAATAAGCCTCAATGACTTTTCTGGTTTCCTTGGCTGTAAGCCATTATCATAAACATGAACACATGAAAATGTTTGCTCTGTTTGTAATGATCTTGTATAATATATGAGATTCATGTTTTGAAGTGAATAACTGAAAAAATCCTTTTTGCTCATGCCTTTTTGAGAGCGAAAATACCATGGCTTATGGGAAAAAAATAATTGTTTAATTTTTATAGGTTAGACTTGATCTTGATCTTTTTCCAAACTTAAATATTATGATATGACCCCCACATGGTGATCCAGAAGAAAAAAAGCAGGACTTTCTCCAGGCTTAAAAAAAAATAAAATAATAAAATATAATAAAAACATATTTTGCACCAAACAGATGGTGCTTTCTCAGATCATATCAAATATAGTACAGACCAAAAGTTTGGACACACTTATGATTCAAAGAGTTTTCTGTATTTCCATCACTATAAAAATTGTAGATTCACACTGAATGCATCAAAACTATGAATTAACAGATGTGGAATGCTATACTTAACAAAAAAGTGTGAAACAACTGAAAATATGTTTTATGTTCTAGGTTCTTCAACTTTTGCTTTGGTTACTGTGTTGTACATTCTTGGCATTCTCTTGATGAGTATCAAGAGGTAGTCACATGAAATGGTCTTCCTACAGTACAGTCTTAAAGGAATTCCCAGACATGCTTAGCACTTGTTGGCCACTTTACCTTCACTCTACGGTCCAGCTCACACCAAACCATCTCAATTAAGTTCAGGTCTGGTGGCTGTGGAGGCCAGGTCTTCTGGCATAACACCGTATCACTCTTTTTCTTTGTAGAATAGACTTACACATTCTGGAGGTATGTTTGGAGTCATTGTCCTGTTGAAAAATAAATGATGGTCCATCCAAACATAAACTGATTGAATAGCATGCTGCTGCAACATGCTGTGGTGACAATACCTTCAATTGTGAATAAATTCCAAACAGTGTTACCAGCAAAGCACCTCCACACCATCACACCTTCTCCTCCATGCCTCTTGTGGGAAACCAGGTATGTGGGGTCCATGGGGTCCATTCGTTCACCTTTGCTGCATCGCCGAAAGACACAGTGGTTGGAACTAAAGATCTTCACTGCTTGTTGCCTGTCCTTAGCAGTGATGTCCTAGCAGCTATTTTACCTGTTGCACGCAGTCTCCTCATCACAGTTGTTGTAGAAATGTATCTGTTGCTAGAACTCCGTGTGGCATTGAACACGTCTCTAATCTGAGCTGCAATTTCTGAGGCTGGTGAGTCGGAAGAATTTATCCACTACAGCACTCACACCCCACCTTCAAAAAACTATAACTTTTTTTATTTTTCCATGTACAGAGCTGTGTCATGGCTTATTTTCTGTGTAACAAATTACAATTCAAAATGGTTGTATTTAATATTCTAGGCCATGTACTGGCCGTGTACGGGAAAAAAATTCCAAGTGCAGTGAAATTGGTGAAAAAAATGCATTTGCGGCATATTCTTGTGGGCTTAAATTTTACCGATTTCACTGTACGCCCCACATGACATGTCAACTTTATTCTTTGGGTTGGTAGGATTATGGGATACCAAATTTGTATAGGTTTTATAATGTTTTCATACATTTACAAAAATTAAAAACCTCCTGTACAAAAAAATTGGGGGGGATTTTGCCATCTTCTGCTGCTAATAACTTTTTTATACTTTGGTATACAGAGCTTTAGGAGATGCCGTTTTTTGCAACTTTTGATGTCGTTTTCAATGTTATCATTTTTAGGACTGTACAACCTTTTGATCACTTTTTATAGAATTTTTTTACATTTTTTAAAATGGCAAAAGAGTGCCATTTTCAAATTTGGGCGCTATTTTGCATTAAACGGTTAAACGCATGTATATATCTATATTTTGATAGATCGGGCATTTTCAGACGTGCCGATACCTAATGTGTTTATGATTTTTATTGTTTATTGATATTTATATCAGTTCTAGGAAAAGGGGGTGATTTGAACTTTTTGTAATTTTTACTATTTTTCAGAATCCCTAGGGTACTTTAACCCTAGATTGTCTGATCGATCCTAACATATACTACTACAGTATGGCAGTATATGGGGATTTTCCTCCTCATTTATTACAATGAGCTGATAGCACATTGTAATGAATGGGTTAACACGAAGCAGCCTCGGTTCTTCAGAAGACCTGAGGCTGTCATGGCAATGGATCACCTTTCCTCGATGATGTCACGTGGAGCGTTGATCCTCAGCATGATGACGGCGCCCATGCGCCGCCATCTTTTTGAAGCCGCCAGCGATAAGCGGGAAAACACCCGCGATCTGTGCTTGCACCGATTGCGGGTGTTTCGGTAAGCCTTTGCTGCAATATGCAGCAAAGACTTACCAGCTATGGAGAGGGCATAGCCCGTGAGCCCTCTCCATGCACCCACACCCGGCATGTGACGTAGTATTACATTACATGTCGGTAAGGGGTTAATAAATATTATTAAATACAAAAAAGTGGAACAAACGTTGTTAGAAATTGTTAGTTTAAAATCGTATACACCCATTTATAAAACAGGAGATAAGTATGAGTATGGTGGACGAGAAGATGTGTTATTAATATATTCCTAGGAAAATATAATTTTTTTCCTGTTCTTTTATGTCCAAACTGGAATGGAACTGGTCCCTTTTTACACTGTGTCTAATGTAGGCCTAAATGACAGATATTGGTCCCAAATTCATCTTATTAATATGGAAGTGTCAAAACATTACTCCTGACATGGCATGCTTCATCCATGTGGGCTCATGAAGAGAAAATATCATCACCTACACTTGGGGGTTGAGAGTATGTACAAGTCGACCAAGTTCTCTATATGGTAATCCTTGTCTAATGATGCATCAGGTAAGTGCTTTTGGAATATAGAAAATGTTCAGGTAAGTGATTTATCTGTTCAGTGTAGGTAATTGATTTGACTAGATGAGAGGCCGTAAGTTTAGGTAAATAATAAAATTCCTAAAGGAGAATTTGCCATAAGTTTTCCAGAATGGGATAAGGAAAACTTTGTCTTTTACAATGTAGCTAAGAGGCAAAGTTTTTCTTATCCCATTTCAGAAAATGCATTAGCTTATTTTCTTCCCATAATCCCCAGTGAAGCATAAATGGCCTTTAAGTCTCCAAATAACTACAAAGGTGGCCTTTAATGGCAAACTCTCCCTAAAGGGTTTTTTGTTTCCCAAACCAATAGTATTGGCATGCTACATTTTTTGAATCATGGAAGTAGTACACGTCACTCAATGTTGGTGGTATGGGTGCACAAGTAGGCTGCAACACCTCTCAATCAATCTTGAAAAAAACTTGGCACTCCTGTGATACTTGATTTGCATATTTTATTATAGTGAATCGGCAATCCAAAATTAATGCAACGTTTCGGTCTTATAACATCAGACCTTCTTCAGGCACGGATTGCTGGGCTTGCGGTGGTGTGAATACGGTTCTATGACCGTTGTGGCGCTTGGGGAGCTGTGGAGCGCGGGAGTATTTTTCAACATTTTTTGAATCAGACTCTAAATTATTTCAGATAATTATGCTGGTGTATGTATGTAGCAGTCTGTCAGTCATCCCAGGGGAGGTGAGATAAGGGGATGAGAGCACTTAAAACGATAAACTGAAAGCCATTTATCATAATATAAGTACATATATAATACATATATATATATACACTCACCGGCCACTTTATTAGGTACACCTGTCCAACTGCTCGTTAACACTTAATTTCTAATCAGCCAATCACATGGCAACAACTCAGTGCATTTAGGCATGTAGACATGGTCAAGACAATCTCCTGCAGTTTAAACCGAGCATCAGTATGGGGAAGAAAGGTGATTTGAGTGCTTTTGAACGTGGCATGGTTGTTGATGCCAGAAGGGCTGGTCTGAGTATTTCAGAAACTGCTGATCTACTGGGATTTTCACGCACATCCATCTCTAGGGTTTACAGAGAATGGTCCGAAAAAGAAAAAACATCCAGTGAGCGGCAGTTCTGTGGGCGGAAATGCCTTGTTGATGCCAGAGGTCAGAGGAGAATGGGCAGACTGGTCCGAGCTGATAGAAAGGCAACGGTGACTCAAATCACCACCCATTACAACCAAGGTAGGCAGAAGAGCATCTCTGAATGCACAGTACGTCGAACTTTGAGGCAGATGGGCTACAGCAGCAGAAGACCACACCAGGTACCACTTGATTCAGCTAAGAACAGGAAACTGAGGCTACAATTTGCACAAGATCATCGAAATTGGACAGTAGAAGATTGGAAAAACATTGCCTGGTCTGATGAGTCTCGATTTCTGCTACGACATTCGGAAGGTAGGGTCAGAATTTGGCGTCAAAAACATGAAAGCATGGATCCATCCTGCCTTGTATCAACGGTTCAGGCTGGTGGTGGTGGTGTCAAGGTGTGGGGAATATTTTCTTGGCACTCTTTGGGCCCCTTGGTACCAATTGAGCATCGTTGCAATGCCACAGCCTACCTGAATATTGTTACTGAGCATGTCCATCCCTTTATGACCACAATGTACCCAACATCTGATGGCTACTTTCAGCAGGATAATGCGCCATGTCATAAAGCTAGAATCATCTCAGACTGGTTTCTTGAACATGACAATGAGTTCACTGTACTCAAATGGCCTCTACAGTCACCAGATCTCAATCCAATAGAGCATCTTTGGGATGTGGTGGAATGGGAGATTCGCATCATGTGCTGCCAACAAATCTGCGGCAACTGTGTGTTGCCATCATGTCAATATGGACCAAAATCTCTGAGGAATGCTTTCAGCACCTTGTTGAATCCATGCCACGAAGAATCGAGGCAGTTCTGAAGCCAACCCGTTACTAGCATGGTGTACCTAATAGAGTGGCCGGTGAGTGTATGTATGTACATATGTACATGTATAGAGAGAGAGAGAGAGAGAATATCAAGTAAAATATTTAAAAGATTATAAGTGTTTTGTTTTCAACAAAGCTTTACAAGTGCTATAGATTCTACACATTTTTTTTGTCAGTATGGCAAATAGATCTTACTTTTTGGTACAAGAAGACAGACTGTCAGCAATTGTATTTATGAACAAATGCACTTTCTTAGCTTATTCAAAACAATATGTGAAAGCTATAATTTCAAATCCTCAAGTCACAGGAAATGTCAGGACAGACCTCTGTGCTCATATTGAATATTTATTTCAGTCATGTACCTTTGACAGACGCTGAGTAACTCCCACAGCTTAAGCTATGCTGTTTTGTCTAAGAACATAGCAACAAACAAAAAAACCTGCACTGAAGATAAGGATTAAAAGGCTCAGTTCAAAATAATATGAAATAGGATAGTGAGCTTTTATAGGGGAACAGTGTAACAAATTAAACTGATCAAATTCTAGATGAGTTCAGAGGGCTTATTTCAAAATTCTGTCTGCTCTTCTGCAAGAACAATTTGTTGAAACCAAACAACCACATGCTGTGCTTGTGAATTGTGCACATCCTATTGTGTTATTTCTATGAGATACTGTGTGCTTATTCCAGTCTCCACTGGTTTATTATAAAGCCCTTCAATTGCATTTAATATAAAGTCTTTACAAAAAATGTCCTTTTTAAAATACTTGAATGGAAAGTATATACAATACATATTTAGAAACAGATGAGAAATTAAGACAGTTTTAAAATTTTAATTGAACACAAAACTTGTGGTTATAATTTTTACTGTTTATTTATATTTATATCAGTTCTAGGGAAAGGGGGGTGATTAGAATTTTAGTTTTTTTAAGTATATTGTTTTATATAATATTTTATAACATTTTTTTATTTTTACTTTCACTGTTTTTCAGACCCCAAAGGGTACTTTAACCCTAGGTTGTCTGATCAATCCTACCATATACTTCCATACTACAGTAGGGCAGTATATGGAGATTTTCCTCCTGATTCATTTCAAAGTGCAATTAGCACACTGTAATGAATGGGTTAAAACAAGACATCTCCGGGTCTTCGGAAGACCTGAAAGCTGTCATAGCAATGCATTGGTGCTCACTGGGAGCAACGATCTTCACAGGGGCGCCGCCATCTTTTTGAAGCTGCCGGCAGCCTTGGTGCGATCAGGTAGATAACACCTGCGAACCGTGCAATTTTCAGCAAAGACTTACCAGCTGTGGAGAGGGCTCAGTCCATGAGCCCTCTCCATGTACCCGCGCCGTACTATTAGCTAGGGGTTAAGTGTGTGCTGTTGTTTATCTGAAGGTGGTGGTGCCCATGCATCCATAGAAGATACCTTTACACCAAAAAGTAGAGAGAAGAATGGTAAACCCTGTCTGACAACAACGTATCATAACCAATGGTCGGACGTCTACAAATTGCTCCAAAAAAACTGGGGCATTTTGACGAGTGATCCACGACTGCACCCACATCTTACAGCCAAACCTAAGATGATCGCAAAAAGGGCCAGAAATTTGCGTGACTCATTGGTCCAGAGTCATTTTCAAAGACCTGGTCAGTCATTAGGTAGAGGTTTCAAATTGGTGGGCTCCTACCCCTGTGGGGAATGTACAGTGTGCCCCATAATCCTCAAAGGGAACTCCTTCCAAAACCCGACGAATCAAGAGAAAATTGTCCTGCGATCATACATCAACTGTCGATCTCGTTGTGTTGTGTATGGATTGATCTGCCCCTGTCCAAAAATTTATGTCGGTCAAACGACACAAGAGCTACGCAAAAGAGTCCAGAAACATGTCTCTACAATCAATAATGTCAAACAGGACATCGCCAATGGTAGACAACTGACCACAGTTGCTAAGCATTTCCATGCCGTCCACCGTAACAATTCAGCTAAACTACAGGTGGTGGGTTTGGAAAGAATCCAGCCCAACATTCGAGGAGGCGACATGGTACCGAATTTGCTACGACAAGAGGCAAGATGGATATTTCGCTTGAATTCATTGTCCCCACATGGGATAAATGAAGACATGCTGTTTTCCGGATTCTACAAACAATAAGGTATATCAGCATTCTTCCCTCACATTCTTCACATCTTTTATATCTTACATCTCCCTATTACACTATTTCTTACACTGTCTTTCACCTCACCCTCTTTTCACCTTTGGCACACCTTGAGTCACCCTTTGTACTGTTTTTAATTTTAACAAAAAAATGTTTTTCTTGGTGACTCCTTAACCTCACATTTGCCCTCATTACGTGTTACATCTATCACCACACTTCTTCACTGCCTTTATCACATTTTCTCACACCCATTTTCACATTCCTTTCTTCTTCCCACACTCCTGCACACATCTTTCACCCATTTCTCTCCTCTTTCCTCATTTTTCTTTCTTTCTCTCTCCCCACTTTTTTTCTTCCTTTCCCTTTTACTCTTCCCTCTTTCCTTGCTCTTCACTCCCACTTTTTCCCGCTCAGTATGCTATCACATATAAATTACGTCACCTTGTATTTTCTCCTTCTTTCAGTATATATAGTCATATACATCTTCAGTTTCTCAATCCATACCCCACTAACTCCATGTAATGTTTTACTCTCTTATGCCATATATTCAGGTCTCTCATGTAATATGATACTTGCCATATTCTCTGGATTATGTTCCATCTGGACACAGTTCGTATTCCCCAAATGGTCTCCTCTTATTCCGACGTCTTGGATATTCTATTATATACCTACCATGGTTTCGGGGCTTGAATAATCTACTGAGATCTTCCCCATACTCTCCAATCTGGGATTCTGCCTGCAACATTATTATATATTTTTTCACTGATGGATATCCGGTTATTTATAGATTGTCTTTTTATATACCTGTGTATAACGTATATTATCCATGAGTTTTTTTGATGTGTGTCTGCCTTTGTTGTGTGCATGTGTGCGTACATGGGCCCATGTGCGTGTGTCTGGTGTATTTGGATATTTTTGTCTTTATATAGTATTTATTAATTTTACAAAAAAATATATTTAAATTTTTTAACTATGTTTTTCTGTATATATATATATATATATATATATATATATATATATATAATATTAAGTTACTTATTTTTTTATTTTTGTGTCTTCCATGTATATATGGTAAATTTACATGGTCTTTAACACATATATAATTGTTTATTTCATTCGATATATTTCTTAGATTAGTGTCACATTATATTTGCACATTTATTATTTATTGATATATATTCTTTTTTTCACCCCATTTTCGCTTTTTTGATATGATAAGATACACTTTGGAGATATGCAATACTATTTTTATATACACCTTGTTTATTCTTACCCCTCTTTTATACTAATACATGCTAGTCATTACACATCTGATGAAACGATTAGACATTGGACACTATATATTTTTTCCGTCACTTGACTTTCCAGCTGACGAATCGCGGGCATGCGCACTGTACCCGGCGCGTGCATGCACGCCACATCAGGGATGACGCCGAGGGCGATTACACCATCAAGGCGCTCCACACCTGATATCCCAGATTACATCAACTCAGGTATATATACAGGCATATCTATCTACACCAGTTACCCCTGAGGAAGCCACCGAGTGTGGCGATACGCGTGGGGCTCTCCCAGCCCCTCCCCTATCTGTCCGGCCTGCTTGGTAACTATGATGATTATATACATTGCACGTTCATTCGCTGCAGGGCTGTATGATTGATGGTATTCATTTCAGGTATATTGTTTTCATCTTTTGCTGGACAGGTTCAGGGTGTGGGGCTGGGTAGGGAGGAGTTCTTTTTTAGGGGCCTTATCATGGGCCCAAACCTCCCTTGGGTTTCAGATATAGGATTCTTTTTTCCTTTTTAAATGTTTTTATTTGTTTTTTGTCTGGTGTATATACATAAATTGTTGTTTATATTTAATAAAGATTGTTATTTTGGCATAGCACATGGCCATTTTGTATTTTTGCTCAGTTTTGCCTTTTTCATGTGCCCAATCTTTCACTACATGTGTAGTTCTTCCTTATGATGTAGAAAGATAGTCATAACTTTACCTAGTCCACAGTCCTAATATGTTAATATCTGAAATTCAAAATCAACATGCTTTCTTTTACTTATGCCTGTATAGTACTCCAACAGTACCACAGATCCGTAAATATTTATCTGCTGCTTTGTCTGTCTTATCAGGTATGGCAAGGAGTGATATCCGGTGACCTAAACCTAAATTTGGTTAGACAACGGACACCCTGTTTTATCACTGATTGTGGGTTTTTACCATTAATGAGTATTTAAATGGCCCCTTCATTTATCACCTGCTTATTAAAGATCCTTTAGATTTTGCATCTGGTAAAAGTAGAATGCAAATATGTTTTCCATGATAAGTAAAGGAGAACTACTGGAGTAATTTAATATGGCTTACCGACCTGATTCTGCAATACCCAACGATAATCCAGAATTTCCTCCCCATTTATTATTGTAGTGTGCCATTTATCAGAAGCCACTCCACCTTTTTGAACTAGTTGGAATTCTGCCTAAAAATGGGCTAAAAAACCCTGAATAAGTTTGGAGCAAGGCATTTGAGATTGTAATTACTCCAGAATTCTAGCATCAATGTTGTTTATATAATCAACAGTGTAGTCCACTGTTGGAAGTAATTTTTAAATATCTTCCATCTTCGATATTCCATAATCATCATATCATAAAATGGCAGGCCAAACTAGGGTTCACCAAGTGCTGAGAAAACACAGTAAAGGAAATCCAGCATCAAAATCAAGAATGATAACACTAACTCATAGATCCAACACTGTTATCCATGGATATTTCTTATCCATGGCCTTATTCCTTCTAAAATCAAATTATGCTAATGAGTCTGAGAGGCTGTGGGCGATGTTATCATAGTCAATCAGTGCTGAAGATTCAAAGGCTGTTAGACTGTCTCATCATCACCTTCTGTTTCCTCACGTCAGTGCTTAGATCTATGAATAAGTGTATCTGGTTCATTATACTTGATTTTGATGGTAGATTTACTTTAAACATGCCATTTCTCTGCTGACTAAACTAATGCCATTTTTTTTTTTTGTAATTCTATTATGTCCCAATGTAAATCCTTGAGGGAAACCATGTAATTATTGTTCATCATTGGCTTCCATGATAATCTATTGGCACCCAGTGATCATTGCAAGGTGTCATAGGGGCTGTCAGTTTAAAGGAAACCTACCACTTGAAGTGGCAGGTTTCAGATGGAAATACCGAACACCAGCTCAGGGTGAGCTGGCGCCGGAGCTTATTTTTGTTAGTGTTTTAAACTGCTGTATTGCGGTTTAAAACACTTTTTAAACTTTATAGCCGGCGCAGGGAGGTACGCGCTCGGCGCTTACCATGCGCGCGGCTCTCCTTCACTTCCTATGTAGCCGCGCGCACGGTCGCGCATGGTAAGCGCCGAGCGCGTACCTCCCTGCGCCGGCTATAAAGTTTAAAAAGCGTTTTAAACCGCAATACAGCGGTTTAAAACACTAACAAAAATAAGCTCCGGCACCAGCTCACCCTGAGCTGGTGCTCGGTATTTCCATCTGAAACCTGCCACTTCAAGTGGTAGGCTTCCTTTAAGTGACAAGCAGCTTGTATTACTATGACAGACAGGCCAGTCTACAGTGACAACTTCCAGTTTCAGCGCACTTTTGTTTACAGCTTGTGAGCCTGTGTAGTCATCATCCCATGCATACATATACATGATGTGTGATGCAGTAATTAAGTGCATTACCCAAATATGAATCTTTAATTAAAGATGTTAAAGTGCTTTATTAATAAATGATAAAACACAATAATATTTCAGTGTAAAATATAATTAGAAGTGTGCTTTTTATTTTACTCTAATTTATATATTGCATTCCATAATCCTTTCATAGGTATTCACTTATGTAATTTTTATTTCCCAAAGTACATTAGTATGCATACATTAACTTGTCCAGTACCAAATTATTCTGATGCCGAGATGGAAAGTTTGAAATGAAACAAAACATTCTCATATGCGGGTAGTAAATTAGGAATAAATATTAAATTGAAATTCAAAGAGTATGTTATTTAGAAATGAATATGAATATTGTGTAAAATTGTAAAGCTGACAACTTGCTTCAATTTCCTCATTACAAACAGCTTGTTAACAGCCCTGCATAGCAACATTTCCAGGTGTGGATCTCAGCAAAATTTCTACCCTGCTTCATGAAAGGCCTGTTTGATGTTAAAAAGTGCTATCATTTAAATTAGCTATTTAGTCACATTTTCTTATATAGAAAAGGTTTTTTTCTGTGTGTTTCAATTAAGGATGGCATTTTCAGGGTCTAACAAACTCAGAATTTGAATTTCAAATGCAATTTCACATTTTAGTGTATCTTAATGTTCATCTCGTTGCTCTTTCAAAGAATATTTTGCGGCTTGACCCTGCTGTACAGGAAGTTAGTTCAAGCAAAGCAGTTGATTGAGCACTTAAACATGATGTTCTATTTCTCTTTACTTTGGACTTTAGGCCTTACTTCATGGATTTGTGTAATATCTTTATATGTACATTGTGCTTGGTTTGTATTATTTTTACAATTTGTGATATATTGGAACTGTATTATATCATTCTGGATTTATGCAATATCTGGACTATGCAATGACTTGTCTTTGTCTTTACTGGATACTCTACTACATAAATTTGAAATGCTTAACCCCTTCACACACCAAGACATATTATAACACTGTGGTGCTACGGGAGGTGTATTGAGAGAGGTCAAAGGCTGAGTTCTCCCCATACACAGTGGGTGTCAGAAGAGTGTGTCAACTGTGATATACAGCTAACTGTTGAGGTTGGTGCTGGCACAGATTGCATCAGTTAACATGTTATTGTGCCACGGTCAAGCCCACTATAGTCTTAGATGGCCTAGTGGCACCCTCTGTGTCATCAAATAGGGCTTATTGGTTGCCCTGGAAGCCTTCAGTTTCACTGAGACTTATAGACAGCACGGTGGCTCAGTGGTTAGCACTACAGCCTTGCAGCTGTCGGGTCATGGGTTTAAGTCCCCGTCAGGTCAACATCTGTAAAGAGTTTGAATGTTCTCTCTGTGTTTGCGTGAGTTACCTCCCACACTCCAAAGCATACTGGTAGGTTGATTAGATTGTGAGCTCTCATGGGGCCATGGACTAATTTGGCAAGCTGTGTGTAGTGATAATCTGTGTGTGCTATATAAATAAAGGAATTATTATTATCATAGACCTGCCATTGATACTGATCAGCAGGAAAATTATGTATGACTGATCAGACACTCCAGGGTAAAGCACTCTAGGTGGTACAAGTTAGGTATTGCCAAGTCCCAAAATGCTTGTTCTATTAAAATATAAAAAAAGATTATTGTTGGATATGAACACCAAATATCTGGCATGCCACGTTTTTACCATTTTTCCATACATAAATATTTGAATAAAAATTTATCTGTCATATAGGTCCCAACTTGATATGAATTAAAATGCCAGCATTACAAAAAAATGACACCTTACAAGTTTGTACATCAAAGTATGAAAAGGTTATTGGCCTCAAAATTTGGCAAAATAGCAATTATTTTTTGTAACTTCTCACTAACTCTGAGAAGATAGTTCTTCTCATAGTTTCCTAAATACTCAATCATGCATTATGAATTGTCCGTTAGCAGTTTTTGCCAGCCCTTGATGAATTCACAGTCGTTGAGGTGAGAATTGGGAATTATCAGAATACATAAGCATCTATAGACCAGGCCTTGTTTGAGATAGAATTCAAAGCTCGCTATTTCCCAAACTGAGATATATGAAAATATCACAACTGACTCTGTTGAGTGTATGTACTACTTGAGAGCAGGTGACTAGAGATGAGCTACTTACTTCTACAGTGTATATAGCTTTTAAACCATTAAGATACAAAAGCCGATGCAATTTTGGGACCCTTTAAGATCCAGACTAGAGATGAGCGAGCACTAAAATGCTCGGGTACTCGTTATTCGAGACGAACTTTTACCGATGCTCGAGTGCTCGTCTCGAATAATGAGCCCCATTGAAGTCAATGGGAGACTCGAGCATTTTTCAAGGGGACCAAGGCCCTGCACAGGGAAGCTTGGCCAAACACCTGGGAACCTCAGAAAAGGATGGAAACACCACGGAAATGGACAGGAAACAGCAGGGGCAGCATTCATGGATGCCTCTGAGGCTGCTTAATCGCACCATTATGCCAAAATTATGGGCAACAGCATGGCCATGACAGAGTGACCGAATGAGGCTAGATAGCATCTAAAACATCCAATAATTGACCCTGACACTATAGGGGACGGCATGCAGAGGCAGCGGCAGCAGTGGCAGGCTAGAGAGTCTCATGGTGACATACCCTAAATGGACTCAGGTTTCACCAAAGGAGGTGAAATGATTTCCTATGTGAACAAAAGGTTGACGGTATATTTAGTCGATAACACAGCATGGTGGCGACATAGTGACCAAGTTCCATAACGTATCTGGTGAAACACCCGAAAAATGAGCCTGACACAGCTCTTTTGATAAGGGGACGACATGTGGAGGCAGCCATGGAGACGACTTCCATGATTAAGAGCGACAGTATGGGGCATTCATATTGCGCTGCTATGATTGCAACTTCAGGTCTCCAGCATGGCGGCGACAGATGGGCCGAGTTCCACTATGTATCTAGTGAAACACCTGAAAATTCTGCCTGACACAGCTCGTTTGATAAGGGGATGATGTGCTGCATATCCTCTCGTGCTCCAGCGTCTGGGGTATAGAGAGTTGAAATGAGACATTGGTGGACACTGTGGAGGATCGTGGAGGCAAAATGGACAGGAAACAGCAGGGGCAGCATGCATGGATGCCTCTGAGGCTGCTTAATCTTGGGATGGAGCTGGCGGTCCACTGCCAGGCGAGCTTTTGCCTGTCCAAGCCCCTGTCTCTCGGCTCCTCCCCACCCAAAATGGGCCTGGGGGCCAGAAGCGTTTACTTTGAAAAAATTATAATTTTCAAATCAGGCCGGGTCGTTTGAATATTTCACCTAGGAATAATGGAATAGCATAGTGGTTCTATTTTTAATTGTTTTTACGGCAATGGTTCCATGATTAAGAGCGACAGTATGGGGCATCCATATTGCGCTGCTATGATTGCAACTTCAGGTCTCCAGCATGGCGGCGACAGATGGGCCGAGTTCCACTATGTATCTGGTGAAACACCTGAAAATTCTGCCTGACACAGCTCGTTTGATAAGGGGACGATGTATGGAGGCAGTGAACTAGTAGTAGATTAAAGGTGCTGCAGTTAAAACTATGGTAGTTGGATCTTGAGATGGAGCTGGCGCACCGCTGCCAGGCGAGCTTTCGCCAATCCAAGCCCCTGTCTCTAGGCTACTCCCCAAACAGCACTTCTAAGAACCTTTTGTATAAGATCAAGTGTAGTAGCGTTCTTATAAGTTTGGGATATGGCGGGTGAGGGGAATGTAAACAGATGTGCAAGAAGCGCTGAAATAATATCGGTAAATGATAAAAGTTTGCCAGTATATTTTGTGGATTACACAGCAGGGAGGCGACAAAGGTAAAAAGTTTGATGTAGAAGCCATGAAAACAACCCAAAATTCTGCCCGACACAGCTCGTTTGATAAGGGGACGATGTATGGAGGCAGTGAACTAGTAGTAGAGTCCCAACGCGCAAGAATTCACTCCCCTCACTGGCCTGACTGCCCATTTCCTCCTCCTCCAACTACTCCAACTCCTCTTCTTCTGCCCATACACGCTGAACAGTGAAGGACTGAACAATGGTCCCCTCTTCTGTCTCGCCAACATTCTCCTCCTCTTCCTCCTCATCCTCCTCCACCTCCTCCGATATGCGCTGAGAAACAGACTTAAGGGTGCTTTGGCTATCAACAAGGGAATCTTCTTCCCCCGTCTCTTGTGAAAAGCGCAAAGCTTCCGACTTCATGCTGACCAGAGAGTTTTTCAACAGGCCAAGCAACGGGATGGTGAGGCTGATGATGGCGGCATCGCCACTGACCATCTGTGTTGACTCCTCAAAGTTACTCAGCAACTGACAGATATCAGACATCCACGTCCACTCCTCATTGTAGACTTGAGGAAGCTGACTGACCTGACTACCAGTTCTGGTAGGTGGAGGCGGCGCAGGATGGGGCAGATTGGGGTGTGTCTTGAGGAAACGCTGAACTATGAGATTTAACACATGGGCCAGGCATGGCACATGTGTCAGTCTGCCGAGTTGCAGAGCCGCCACCAGGTTACGGCCGTTGTCACACACAACCATGCCTGGCTTCAGGTTCAGCGGTGCCAGCCACAGATCAGTCTGCGCCGTGATGCCCTGTAATAGCTCTTGGGCGGTGTGCCTTTTATCGCCTAGGCTCAGCAGTTTGAGCACCGCCTGCTGTCGCTTAGCGATGGCACTGCTGCTGTGGAGGAGTGCTGATTTCGGTGACATGGGTGGACTGCGTGGAAGACTGACTGGTGGACAAATGGCTAGAAGCATTGTCCGCAATCCACAACATCACCTCTTCGCACTGTTCTGGCCTCAACAGTGCTCTACCACGAGTCCCAGTAACTTGAGACATGATGAACCTAGGGCGTGTAGCTCTGCGGCGTTCCCCTGCTCCCTCATCAGCAGGTAGTGTCTCACCCCGCCCAGGACCACGGCCTCTGACCCCTACAGTAGTTGGACGCCCACGTCCACGCCCTCGTCCCCTAGCCCTCGGGTTAAACATTTTCCAAATTAAAGTGTAAACTTTTAATTTTTTTTTTTGCGTGTTTATTTTATTTTATTTTTTTTTTAACAAAACGATGCTATCCTATTGCTATGGTTAGTTTCTAACCTACACTGACAGCACACAACTGGATTTTGTGCTGTGCCTGATGACTTTGAGCTATAAAATGAAATAAAGGTAAAAAAAATAAATAAATCAGCAGACTCTGCCTAATTCTAATCAAAACCCTAATAAATTGTCCCACTTTGGTGTTTGAGGTGGATATGTGTGTCACTAAGAGCTAAACACAACGGTAGCAAGTCCCCCTGCAAATTCCTCACAATATGGTACTAGCTGCACTACTAGTGCCAGCAAGCCCAGCCACAAGCAAATAAAAAAAAAATGTATAACATTATTGTAGCCCTAAGAAGGGCTGTTGGGTTCTTGTAGAATCACTCCTGCCTAACACTATACTAATAGAACACCCTACTGCTTTCCCTGACCAGCAGCAGCTCTCTCCCTAGCGGCATCCAGACACAGAATGATCCGAGCAGCGCAGGCAGGGGCTAGTCTATTCCAGGGTCACCTGATCTTGCCAGCCAACCACTGCTATCGAAGTGTAAGGGTACCACGTCATGCTGGGTGGAGTGCAGAGTCTCCTGGCTTGTGATTGGCTCTGTTTCTGGCCGCCAAAAAGCAAAACGGCGGGAGATGCCATTTTCTCGAGCGGGCGAAGTATTCGTCCGAGCAACGAGCAGTTTCGAGTGCGCTAATGCTCGAACGAGCATCAAGCTCGGACGAGTATGTTCGCTCATCTCTACAGGTGACACTTTATTTGGTATACCGGGAATACCACTGACTTGTATAATATTAACTCAGACAACAAGTGGCCATACTGTGTTTTTAATTTCCTAACTTCACCTCAATTTCTATTATATGTATATCAATAAAAGTTATTTTTTATCATTTACACATGGTATACATGGGCTTAATGATTGCCCCTTTTGAATTTGTCTATATTTAACCTGCCAAGTGTAGATCCTTTCCAATTTTTTGAGAACAAATGCAAGTAAAAACCAAAGAAGTAAAAAACAAACTAACAAACGAAAAAGTCCTGAAATTGTCCTGAAAAATACATGTACCATCAGTATCACTAATTGTAGACCTCTAACACTCACAAATCTGATGAAGTGGAGCACAGTGCTACCTTTATTATATACAGCAATGCCAGCTAGGTGAAGGTAAATTCAATTTGAAAAATATGTAAATAGCCATAGCGGAGCTTCTCCATGCTCAGAAGCTTTTTCATTTATTCACTCCTCTTGTTTTACCTCCTGTCTAGCCCCCCTCACACAACAGCTGAAGTAAACTGACATGCTAAGTATAGGTTAGCTGCTCTACTTTCAGGCCAGTTCTTCCCGAGATACATGCAACAAGTTTTACACAAGTTTTGCAACATGGGTTATACAAAGGGAGACATGGGAAGGGGGTAAATAAAGAGAGGTGGAGGAAGCTACAGAAAGGGAAGCATTTGATGTGGGGTGACAGAAAGGTGTGAAAGGATACGTTGACGGCTGCATATGTACAAAAAAGTACAGAAAAAAAAACAGAAAATGTTGTTAAGTATGCTAGTTTACAAAAAACTGAAATATCACATGGTCAAAAGAATTCAGACCATTTTCTTAATATTGCATGGAAGCACCTTTTGAAGTAGAACAGTCATGAGCCTTCTTGGGAATGATGCAACAAATTTTTAACACCTGGATTTGGGAATCCTCTGTCCTTTCCAGTTCCCTCAGGTTGGATGGTGAATGTTGGTGGGCAGCCATTTTCAAGTCTCTCCAGAAATTCTCAATTGGGTTAAGATCAGGGCTCTGGTTGGGTCATTCAAGAATGGCCACAGAGTTGCTCTGAAGCCACTGCTTTGTTACTGTGTGCTTAGGGTCATTGTCTTGTTGGAAGGTGAACCTTTGGCCCAGTCTGAGATCGTACAGCGGTAGATACTGCCTGGTAAGGCAGAAGTTAATTGTTTAATGTGATGTCTTTCCATCAGCCAATTACATCTGTTCTAGTATTGTATTGTAAGCTGGGATGCCATTGGAGGAGTAACCACCACCTGACCAGTGGGAGTAATAAAACCCCTGGTCAGGAAAGTTCTGCAGACTAGTGAGTCTAGTGAGACAGACTAGTGAGGCTAATCATACAGGGTCAGTCGGACAAAGCAGAGCAAGAGAGCCAGCTCACTGCCTGAGCAGCTCTGAGGAGTTAGTGAGAGTAAAGGGGTATCATCCTACCTTCAAGGGTGATATCTGAAGTAAACCAGGACAAGCTGAAGCATCCTACTAGGACACATCACGTTATCTATTGTTCCTGTCAGTTCCAATAAAGAACTGTAAGTTACTTTTGTACAACGTCTGCCTCCATCTGATCCCTGCTACTACGGCTGTTACCTTCACGGGCACCCTATCCACCACACAGGGACTCCAGACCCCAAAGGGTTGCCCCAGGGAGAACTACTACAGCAGCCTCTCCCTCATCATTTCTTGCCAACACCACCTGCTGGAGACCTGCCAGGCTGTAGGACAGCCCTCCGGTCCCCATACCAAGCACCGTGACACTAGCGTGCCTAGGCCGCAACTGCCAGCCACTCCATAGAAAAGGCAAGGCCCCAGTGGGGGATGTTGCACATGGTTTTCTCCGCACATACCGCTTAAAATTAAAACCAAAAAGTGGGCATGGAGGGGGCATAGTGGGGCACGACAGCCAGTCAGTGGGCAGGAAGTGGGAGATTCCCACCAGTGAATTTTCATAGTTTTTTTTTCTCAACACTTTGCCAGGTCTGAACTGCTGTAGGTTAGCCCATTTGCCGCACCATTTACCAGATACATCAAGAGTAGAAATGAGCGAACATACTCGTCCGAGCTTGATGCTCGTTCGAGCATTAGTGTACTCGAAACTGCTCGTTGCTCGGACGAGTATTTCGCCAGCTCGAGAAAATGGCATCTCCCGCCGTTGTGATTTTGGCAGCCAGAAACGGAGCCAATCACAAGCCAGGAGACTCTGCACTCCACCCAGCATGACGTGGTACCCTTACACGTCGATAGCAGTGGTTGGCTGGCCTGATCAGGTGACCCTGGAATAGACTAGCCCCTGCCCGCGCTGCTCAGATCATTCTGTGTCTGGATGCTGCTAGGGAGAGAGCTGCTGCTGGTCAGGGGTGGTCGTTAGGGTGTTCTATTAGAATAGTGTTAGGCAGGAGTGATTCTACAAGAACCCAACAGCCCTTCTTAGGGCTACAATAACTCAAAGTAATCTGGCAAAGCAGTGTGCTTTCAGTGTAGGCTACAAAATAGCCATAGGAGAACCCCAACGGCTTACTTAGGCCTACAATAGCGTTATATTTTACTTTTTTTTTGTTTGCTTGTGGCTGGGCTTGCTGCCACTAGTAGTGCAGCTAGTACCATATTGTGAGGAATTTGCAGGGAGACTTGCGACCGTTGTGTTTAGCTCTTAGTGACACACATATCCACCTCAAACACCAAAGCGGGACAATTTATTAAGGGTTTGATTTGAATTAGGCACAGTCTTCTGATTTTTTTTTTTACGTTTATTTCTTTTTATAACTCAAAGTCATCAGGCACAGGACAAAATCCAGTTGTGTGCTGTCAGTGTAGGTTAGAAACTAGCCATAGTAATAGGATAGCATCGTTTTGTTTAAAAAAAAAACACAAAAAAAAACAAAAAAATTTAAAGTTTACCCTTTACTTTTGAAAATGTTTAACCCGAGGGCTAGGGGTAGGGGACGAGGGCGTGGACGTGGGTGTCCAACTACTGCAGTGGTCAGAGGCCGTGGTCCTGGGCGGGGTGAGACACCACCTGCTGATGAGGGAGCAGGGGAACGCCGCAGAGCTACACTCCCAAGGCGCATCATGTCTCAAGTTACTGGGACTCGTGGTAGAGCACTGTTGAGGCCAGAACAGTGCGAAGAGGTGATGTCATGGATTGCGGACAATGCTTCTAGCCATTTGTCCACCAGTCAGTCTTCCACGCAGTCCACCCATGTCACCGAAATCAGCACCTCCACCTCAGCCTCCTTCCCCCCAGTTTTCCCCCTCTCAGGAAAATTTGGCATTTGAACCGGCATACTCTGAGGAACTGTTTTCTGGACCCTTCCCACAGTCACAAACCACTTGTCCGGTTGCTGCTGAGCTCTTTTACGATGCCCAGGTTTTCCACCAGTCGCAGTCTGTGGGTGATGATGACATTATTCACGTAGTGGAAGAAGTGTGTAAAGAGGTGTCGGACGATGAGGAGACACGGTTGTCAGACAGTGGTGAAGTTGTTGTCAGGGCAGGAAGTCCGAGGGGGGAGCAGACTGAGGGATCGGAGGATGATGAGGTGACAGATCCAAGCTGGGTTGATAGGCCGGGTAAACACAGTGCTTCTGAGACGGAGGTGAGTCCTATACCAGAACAGGTTGGAAGAGTCAGTTGTGGGACCAGACGGAGAAACAGGGCCAGAGCTGGTGCATCGGCGCCAAATGTTTCTAGCGAGGGCTAGATTTTCAGAAGTTTGGAGGTTCTTTATAGAAACACCGGATGACCGACGGACTGTGGTGTGCAACCTGTGCCAAACCAGGATCAGCAGGGGTTCCACCACTACTAGCTTAACTACCACCAGTATGCGCAGGCATATGAATGCTAAACACCCCACTCAATGGCATCAAGCCCGTTCACCTCCGGCCGGGCACACCACTGCTCCTTCCCCTGTGTCATCTGCTAGTCAGCCCCCTGCCCAGGACCCCGGCCAAAACACATCCCGTGCGAAAACCCCTTCTTCTCCTCCACGATCTTCCACAGCATCCACCAGCGTTCAGCTCTCCATACCCCAGACGCTGGAGCGTAAAAGGAAGTATAGTGCAACCCACCCACACGCCCAAGCCCTCAACGTCCACATCTCCAAACTGCTTAGCCTGGAGAAGCTGCCCTATAGGCTGGTAGAGACTGAGGCCTTTCGAAACCTGATGGCGGCGGCCGCCCCTCAGTGTTCCGTGTCCCAGCCCTGCACAGGCACGTATCAGACAAGATCATCCGTGCCCTGACCAACGCCGTTTCTGACAAGGTCCACCTGACCACGGACACGTGGACGAGTGCTGCCGGGCAGGGCCACTATATATCGCTGACGGCACATTGGGTTAACTTGGTGGAGGCTGGGACCGAGTCTGACCCTGCGGCTGGTCATATACAGCAGACGCCGAGGATTGCGGGGCCTACCTCGGTCCAGGTCTCAAAGGCCTACTATGCCTCCTCCTCCTCCCACCCCTCCTCCACCTCCTCCTCCCAATTACCATCCGTGGGCATGGCGCCATCAGTCGGTAGCTCTAGGCACAGCAGCAGTGCCATCGCTGAGCGACAGCAGGCGGTGCTCAAACTGCTGAGCTTAGGCGATAAAAGGCACACCGCCCAAGAGCTATTACAGGGCATCATGGTTCAGACTGATCTGTGGCTGGCACTGCTGTACCTGAAGCCAGGCATGGTTGTGTGTGACAACGGCCGTAACCTGGTGGCGGCTCTGCAACTCGGCAGACTGACACATGTGCCATGCCTGGCCCATGTGTTAAATCTCATAGTTCAGCGTTTCCTCAAGACATACCCCAATCTGTCTGATTTGCTCACAAAGGTGCGCCGCATCTGTGCGCATTTCAGGAAGTACAGCACAGATGCTGCCACTCTCAGGGCCTCCAACTGCCCGCTCACCGACTGTTGTGCGACGTGCCCACGAGGTGGAATTCAACATTAACCATGTTATCCAGAGTTTACCAGCAGCGCAGAGCCATTGTAGACTGCCAGATGTCAACTTCCACCAGAACTGGTAGTCAGGTCAGTCAGCTTCCTCAAGTCTACTATGAGGAGTGGACGTGGATGTCTGATATGTCAGGTGCTGAGTAACTTTGAGGAGTCAACACAGATGGTCAGTCGCGATGCCGCCATCATCAGCCTCACCATCCCGCTGCTTGGCGTGTTGAAAAACTCTCTGGTCAGTATGAAGTCAGAAGCTTTGCGCTCGTCACAAGAGACGGGGGAAGTAGATTCCCTTGTTGATAGCCAAAGCACCCTCAGGTCTGTTTCTCAGCGCATATCGGAGGAGGTGGAGGAGGATGAGGAGGAAGAGGAGCAGAATTTTGAGACAGAAGAGGGGACCATTGTTCAGTCCTTCACTGTTCAGCGTGTATGGGCAGAAGAAGAGGAGTTGGAGGAGGAGGAAATGGACAGTCAGGCCAGTGAAGGGAGTGAATTCTTGCGCATATGGCAGATTTCATAGGCTGCCTATCCCGGGACCCTCGCGTTCAAAGAATATATTCCAGCACCGTTTACTGGGTATTCACTCTCCTGGACCCATGGTACAAGCAAAATCTTTCCACTCTCATCCCTGGAGAGGAACGGAGTGTGAGAATGCTCGAATACCAGCAGGCCCTGGTGCACAAGTTGAAACAGTATTTCCCTTCTGCCAGCGCTAGCGGCAGAGGGCGTACTTCTGCGGGACAAGTAGCGAGGGAGAGTAGGCGAGCAGGCAGCTTGTCCAGCACTGGCAGGGGTACGCTTTACAAGGCCTTTGCCAGTTTTATGTCACCCCAGCAAGACACTGTCCCCTGTCCCCAGTCTCGGCAGAGTAGGGCTGATCTTTACAGAAAGATGGTGAGGGAGTACGTAGCTGACCATACCATTGTCCTAAATGATCACACAGCTCCCTACAACTACTGGGTTTCAAAGCTGGACATGTGGCACGAACTGGCGCTGTACGCCTTGGAGGTTCTTGCCTGCCCTGCCGCTAGCGTGTTGTCCGAGCGGGTTTTCAGTGCAGCTGATGGCATCATCACCGATAAGCGTACACGCCTGTCGACTGACAGCGCTGACATGCTGACGCTTATCAAGATGAATAAAGCCTGGATTTCTCCGGATTTTCATTCTCCACCAGGTGAAAGAAGCTCAACCTGAATAATGTATGCACTCCTCCTCCTCATTGTCCTCCTTCTCCTCCTCTTTGTACACTAAAGCAGAGGAAACTGGCTATTTTTTGCCAGGGCCAACTGGCTCTAGCTATAGTACTCTATATATTTAATTTTTCTGGAGAGCCACCTATCCGGTCCTCTGTTTTAAACAATTTTTGGGAGTGCCACATACAGGCACTCAATCTATTTAATTTTTCTGGAGGACTACCTACCTGCTCTTCTGGTTTGAAAACTTTTTTGGACTGCCACATACAGGCACTCAATCTATTTAATTTTTCTGGAGGACCACCTACCTGCTCCTCTGGTTTGAAAACTTTTTTGGACTGCCACATACAGGCACTATCCAAATTAAATTGTCTCCATAGCAGCCTCCACGTGTCGTCTTTTTAGCTGCCTCCACACGTTGTCTCCATTGCTACCTCCACACGTCATCGCCATAGCTGCCTCCAAAAGTCGTCCATATAGCTGCCTCTATACATCGTCCCCTTAGCAAACGAGCTGTGTTAGGCAGAATTTTGGGTTGTTTTCATGGCTTCCACATCAAACTTGTTAACTTTGTCGCCACCCTGCTGTGTTATCCACAAAATATACTGGCAAACTTTTATCATTTACCGATATTATTTCAGTGCTTCTTGCGCATCTGTTTACATTCCCCTCACCCGCCATAACCCAAACTTATAAGGACACTACTACACTTGATCTTATAAAAAAGGTTCTTAGAAGTGTTGTTTGGGGAGTAGCCGAGAGACAGGGGCTTGGATTGGCGAAAGCTCGCCTGGCAGCGGAGCACCAGCTCCATCCCAAGATCCAACTAACATAGTTTTAACTGCAGCACCTTTAATCTTCTACTAGTTCACTGCCTCTATACATGGTCCCCTTATCAAACGAGCTGTGTCAGGCAGAATTTTGGGTTGTTTTCATGGCTTCCACATCAAACTTGTTAACTTTGTCGCAACCCTGCTGTGTAATCCACAAAATATACTGGCAAACTTTTATCATTTACCGATATTATTTTAGCGCTTCTTGCGCATCTGTTTACATTCCCCTCACCCGCCATAACCCAAACTTATAAGAACACTACTACACTTGATCTTATACAAAAGGTTCTTAGAAGTGCTGTTTGGGGAGTAGCCGAGAGACAGGGGCTTGGATTGGCGAAAGCTCCTCTGGCAGCGGAGCGCCAGCTCCATCCCAAGATCCAACTAACATAGTTTTAACTGCAGCACCTTTAATCTACTACTAGTTCACTGCCTCCATACATGGTCCCCTTATCAAACGAGCTGTGTCATGCAGAATTTTCAGGTGTTTCACCAGATACATAGTGGAACTCGGCCCATCTGTCGCCGCCATGCTGGAGACCTGAAGTTGCAATCATAGCAGTGCAATATGGATGCCCCATACTGTTGCTCTTAATGATGGAACCATTTCGGAAAAAAAACAATTAAAAATAGAACCACTATGCTATTCCATTATTCCTAGGTGAAATATTCAAACGACCCGCCTGCTTTGAAAATTATAATTTTTTCAAAGTAAACGCTTCTGGCCCCCAGGCCCATTTTGGGTGGGGAGGAGCCGAGAGACAGGGGCTTGGACAGGCGAAAGCTTGCCTGTCAGCGGACCACCAGCTCCAGCCCAAGATAAGGCAGCATCAGAGGCATCCATGCATGCTGCCCCTGCTGTTTCCTGTCCATTTTGCCTCCACGATCCCCCACAGCCTCCACCAATGTCTCCATGCGCAACTTTCAACTCTCTATACCCCAGACGCTGGAGCACGAGAGGATATGCAGCACATCATCCCCTTATAAAACGAGCTGTGTCAGGCAGAATTTTCAGGTGTTTCACCAGACACATAGTGGAACTCGGCCCATCTGTCGCCGCCATTCTGGAGACCTGAAGTTGCAATCATAGCAGCGCAATATGAATGCCCCATACTGTCGCTCTTAATCATGGAAGTCGTCTCCATGGCTGCCTCCACATGTCGTCCCCTTATCAAACGAGCTCTGTCAGGCTCATTTTTCGGGTGTTTCACCAGATACGTTATGGAACTTGGTCACTATGTCACCACCATGCTGTGTTATCGACTAAATATACCGTCAACCTTTTGTTCACATAGGATATTATTTCAGTGCTTCTTGCTCACCTCCTTTGGTGAAGCCTTAGTCCATTTAGGGTATGTCGTCATGACACTCTCTAGCCTGCCACTGCTGCCGCTGCCTCTGCATGGCGTCCCCTATAGTGTCAGGGTCAATTATTGCATGTTTTAGATGCTATCTAGCCTCATTCGGTCACTCTGTCATGGCCATGCTGTTGCCCATAATTTTGGCATAATGGTGCGATTAAGCAGCCTCAGAGGCATCCATGCATGCTGCCCCTACTGTTTCCTGTCCATTTCCGTGGTGTTTCCATCCTTTTCTGAGGTTTGGCTAAGCTTCCCTGTGCAGAGCTTTGGTCCCCTTGAAAAATGCTCGAGTCTCCCATTGACTTCATTGGGGCTTGTTATTCAAGACGAGCACTCGAGCATCGGGAAAAGTTTGTCTCGAATAACAAGTACCCGAGTATTTTAGTGCTCGCTCATCTCTAATCAAGAGGCCTAAGCCTTTTGATGTATCTGGCGACAAGGGGACGTGGCCATAGGAGTGTCGGCATATGATAAATCTTTCCAATGATGTCTTTATACCCTTGTGTGTATCCATCTAAGAGGAAAGGTAAGAGATATAACATCTCTTGTAGCAGCTAATACAATAGATATAGTCACTTTTAATTATAAACCTGGTCCATTTAGCAATACATTTTCAGTTCTGTTCCCAACTATCCACAGGTTGTGGCCCTATCAACAGGTTAGTCCCTAACTTGCTGATTGGTGGGGGTCTTAATGGGACACCCACAGATCGAGAAAACGGGGGTCTGATGTACCTCCGTTTCACCCCGAGATGAACAGAGCAGTAGGTTGCGCATTTAATCTCTGTGGAGCTAACGGAGATAGCTGAGAGACCTACTCTTCTCTATAGAGGTGAATGGGGCAGCCTGCACATGCTCTACCAGCTGTTCCGTTCATCTTGGGGTGCGACGAGGGTGCATCGGACCCCTGTTCTCATGATCCTTGGGGGTCTCATCAAAAGTTAGGGCCTAACTTGCTTATATGGGAAAATCCCTTTAAGTCAGGTGTAAAGTGACTGAAATTATTGCAAATAAATTTGATATTGAAAAGGTGAAGAATTTTTTTGATAGGTTCAGTAAGGTTTTACTTATTCATTGTGCTAAATGCTAAACAGCATATGTACTTAATCAAGTAAATGACACTTAAGCTGCTGACTTCAGTGTTGTAATAAAGCAATAAATCTTCAGTCATACAAGCAATATAAAACATGGAAAACTGAAAAGGAAAATATCTCCTGACACTAGTCTTACAGTCTGATTCAGAATTAGTTAATGGGCCATGATATGTACTTGATAAGTTGATACATCACTATGCCTCTAGGGAGAGTACATATTCTCAAAGCAGTTCTCCTTGAAATGGTATTTTCAACCTTCTATCTTAAGATAATTAAAATTCTAACATACAACAGTGATGCAATGACTAAACAATATTATGATCAAACATAGAAATAAAGAAACTTGAATTGTCAAATCAGCAAATTTGTAGATTGCTTTGCAACTGACTGCAGTTGATGAATATTACAAAGGCTACTCCTATAAAATAGCATGCTCATGTACACCTAATCCTCTATTGACTTTTGACTTGGGTATGCGCAACTAGCAAAAGATCTGGATGTCATTCAGACCATCACATTTAGTAAGAAATGAACAGTGGCACACCACCAATGAGGCGATCTGAGAAAATGGCTTTGGGTGGTGCCCCCTGCTGGAGGACTGGTGGTGGCATTTCGAGGAAGTGATGACCCCCTCCCCCTCTAGGTTTTATTGCAAAATGAGAAAAGGTAAATGAATAAGAAAAGGGGAGAACATGCGGGGGGGGGGAGGGGGAGGTAACTGAACGAGAAGGAGATGTACATGAGGAGGTAACTGAATGATGAGGTGGGAAAACATGAGTGTGGAAGGTAACTGAATGAGAAGGAGGGCGATATGGGTTACTAAGTGAGGAGGGGAAAGAACATAAGGTGGTAACTAAGTCATAAGAGGGAGGGCACAGAAGGGATATGTAGCAGAGATGAGGCTGCACATAAATGTATTTCCTTGTGTTACTATAGTATAGTTGCACCCCTGAAATGATAAGCATGTGAGGTATCCCAACGCCAGATCTATTAAAATTTTTATTCCATACGATGAACATCATAACAGAAAAAAAATATCTAAATGTCTAAACTGCTACTTTTGCAAGGTTGTACAGTTCCCAGAATGATAGCAAAAAAAAAATTGATCTCATCCTACAAAAAAATGACACCTCACACAGGCCTTTATATGAAAGTTTGAAAAAGAAATGGATTTCAGAATATGGTGATACAGCAAACTTAAGTTGATGTGACTAAACCAACCCAATAAATTAAGGAGAGGTGTCATCTGGACCACACATTCTGTATCCACCATTGTATGTATACGTCATCTTAAGTTTTAAGCTAACATGATTGAGATTATTTTCTCCTGTATACTTCTGTTGGATGTTACTCTACACCCAAGAAACATCTGTCTAGAACAAGTTTCCTTCTCTATGGATCGCAGGTGTTTCAATAACATTTTCACCTTAAACTAAAGTTTACCCTATTCACTAATGAGGCTAATTAGGTAATTCGCTAATATTTAATATAATGCTTGTTTAATATAACGTGTGATGTTATATTCAAAAATACAGAGGGGTTGCACTAATTCAGCATCAGAGATATGCTAATGTCATTTGATGTCATATGTAATAAAGGACTGTTTACATGTAAACAGCTGTGTGGCTAATAATTAATAATAATATTTGGGACTCAATACAATATTTGGGGTCAATACAGTCTAAGGTCTTCTTGCAACCACACTATCATTGGCACATGGACAGGGACAGGCAGAAAATACAGAACCCAATATCCAGTGGCTGGCAAAGAACAGATCATGGCTTGAAAGATGCATGGATATTAAAACACTGTTTTGGTAACAAATCTTCTTTCTTACTAAAGATCTATGCCTCCTCAGTTACTGTCTTGATATAGTCATTCTGTTATTTACCCTGTCCAAATTGTTGGTAAAAAAAACTATATTAACAAATGTATTGATCATGGGAATAACTTTAAAAATGTTGACTGAATTAGAAATAGTAATTTGGATGGCACTTGTTATATATCATTTGCTCTGTTCACATCATATATGACCTGTAGAAATTATAAATGTAGGCATACTGCCAAAAATTTGGGACAGTTCTCCGTTCTGAGCCCGAGTTTCGGACACACATTCTGCTTGGTGCAGCTCAAGTACAAGGCTTGTTTGAGGAGATTTTGTGTCCAGGGACACAAATATGATTTTGTGTACCACAATTTAAGGATAGTTGAGGAAGGCTTATAGTCCAGGAGAGGATCACTTTTGTATGCCCAGATTATTCCCACAATACAAAAACATGTGTTTTCCAAAGGGGTGAACATTGGTGAGGAAGGGTAAGCTACTGTGAGGGACTTGGAAAAGTTTTTTTAAAAGGTTTTCTGTTTGTTGGGCCTGAGGGAGAATCCAAACTTAAAGGGGAATTCCCACAAAGACAAGTTTCTTAAATGTACTCTGGATAGAAAAATAACAAATTCTCCAAGTCACTGTTATTAGCGAAAATGCAGCATTTTACATATATTATTCCAACCTCTCTCTAGCAGTCCAGATGTACACTATTTTAGTAGCCCCTAGACACGACACTGTAAATTCTGACTTAGGGTTGGGGAAGCCATCTTGGATGTAAAGTTGAGATTTCTGTCTCTCTCTCTCTGCTCCCTGCACTCTAGCCCCTCCCATTCCAGGACAGAGATCTCTCTGATACACAGACTTCCTGTTGGCAGCAGCAGTGTGAGGAGTGTAAAGGTACAGACAGATAAGTTATTTCTCTGGGGAGGGGGAGGAAGGCACAGCATATCTAGTGTGTTGTATAAAAGCAGAGATGTATGACAGCTCATTGTGTGTAATAGATTTCATGGATCTCATCATCAATGATCTGTCTTATCTCTCTTTCTATGGAGAACTTTATTTACATACCCACTGGAGTTAACCGAAAGTGCATTGTCAGACGATAATGCACAGTACCACGATTCACTAAGATCATGCACCCGATATCGTGCATGTGTCGCTTACCTGCTCAGGTCTGACAGAATTCACCATCTTTTTAGTGTTGCATGTAAGTGCTTGGGCTTGCGACACAATTTAAAATTTAAATCCTGTGCTCAGTCCGAATCAGTTGGATCGTACGATGGCATGCCACCTAAATTGTGTTGCATGGAAGCCAGTGCAGCTGCGACGAAATAGGATTGTGTGCATAGACACTTTTTAAATACCCGTGCAAGCCATGCAATCCCCTGAAAAAGGTGCAGAGTTAAATGAAAGTGAGCAGCACGACCCTTAGTAAATGAGCCCTTATCTGTCAGATACTAGTACAATGTTCAGAAGCTAAATGAACGTGTATATAAACCTGTACCATGATAATCTAACCACATTTTCAGCTCAAAGCACTAGATGGATTATAATTGGATTGCTAATTGAGGCCCTGCCAACACCCTTGAATTTAACACTGACCATCATTCAGTGATAGAAGCTAAAACAGCAATAAAACTGAGTAAAATTGTGAAGTAAAGGGTTAAAATTATCTTTATTGTGTTAACATCACTAGGGGATTAAAATTTGAGAATTTTCTTTCATGGGAAAACCTCTTTAAGAAAAAAAGTAAATAATCAAACAAGACCCGGATAAACAAGTAAGGGAATATTTGTACATATGTCAGACCATGACTTTTATTCCCTCAGAATAAATGGCTGGTTTGTAGCATTCTTTGCTGGGAGAAAAGATGGATGAATTTTAATCATGCCAACAGTGGGGTAAGATAAATATCCTGATTGCTATATTTAAAGGTCTGCTGTTGTGTTGGATTAGTTTGTTAACCCTGGCGCATCCCATTCAAATATATTCTCCTCTGCCTGTATGTTGGTTTACACTTGGCTTGTGCTCTACTATATCTCAATTATTGGTATATGTTTTATGTCTTTTAGCACAGCCCTCAGGTTTGTACTTTGTATTCTATTCAATCTATATCCTAGAGTCTGTTTTTAACCCACATTGTGGATTCCTAAATGATGATGCTACAGTTTCTTGTTTTACGCAGTTGTATTTAAAAACAATAAGAAGAGCTTTATAAGAGCTTTATGGATGGTTTTTGGAAGTCTTATTGTAAAAAAAATAGTCAGAAAGTGATTGTCTATCAATAAGGTATGGTCCATCCATGTGAAGGGGGTAATCATGGATAACAAACTGACACTCATAAGTAGAAAGGAACCTATCGCTTTCTGAAATTGTTGATCAGAGAAAGGCATAAAATGCAATTAGAGATGCTGGTAACACTGTGATGGAAAATCTATAGGTAGAATTATCTTTGACTTTTTAGAATGATCCTGTGGAGTTCTGAATTCAGAAACCCGGATAATAAAGATGATTTTTTTAAAAATTTCTTTAGAAGGAATTCATGGAGGTGATAGTGTTATTTATTTTGCACATAGTATGCTTATAAACTTAAAAACCCTTGTTTTTCAAAAAGTTTGTAACTTGTGAATTATAAAAAAAAAATGACCACAGTGTTTTAGCTTTTTTATATTTCAATGGGATTTGGAGTTCTACAAGTTGTTTGAAAAAAGGAAGTGCAGAGAGATGGTCGTTGGTAGTGTGATAGTGTGTAGTGTGCAAGTGTGCAAGAATGTTAGTAAGTGAAGTGCTCTCATTACAGCATTGATCAAGAGGAAAAGGAGGAACTCCCAGCTTCTACCGTAGTATTGTACTGTCAGCTTAGAACCGAAATACGCTATGAATAGTAGCAGTGGAATATCAGTTTATTCCCTTAAAACTAGCTAATGACACAGGTATAACATGACTTATATTCAGATACATCACCAATGAACATGCTGGGCTCGGATGTATTTCGGGCAATGCAAGTACACATAGTTTACAAATTAGATGGTACCATTCCACTTACAACTGGAATTCTGAAAAATTTTCTTTGTGACATTATAGCAGCTTACAGCAGCCTGAAAGCCCCGATGAGCCCCCAGATGAAATTGTGTTAAGTCAGTTACCAAGTGAACTATGGGTCAAATAAATAATGGACGTTGGACACACTCCAGTATTGCCTGCCAAGGTGAAACTTAAACCAGGTGCCAGCTCCCTCAGATTAAGCATTATGCCTCAAAGGAAACCTGCCAGCAGAAATTGACCTAATAAGTCACTACCAGCATGTTGCCAAGCGGGCAAAACACCTTCCATATCATGTTACTTTACTGACCTAGGTTGGTGGTATCCTCCAGAAAATCTACTTTGAAGTGAGATGTAAACTGGTTGTATAAAGTCACAGAGGTGAAGATTTAAACTGAAGTCAAGCTCTCTCTTCCTCAGAAAGCCCCCGTCACTGTAATTAATGGTCCTGCATTCAGAGACATCACTAACCAGATCTCTTGAAGTCTGATGCATGATCTCAATTACATAGGAGGAGATATATGGAGTCCCCCAGCCTTGACTTTAGTTTTAAACTAAACTTTTAGATGATAACACCACACTGAACCATTAACCGCTTAACGCTCTGTGTCGTAGCTCTACGGCACAGAGGTATAAGGGATGTATGAAGAGGGCTCACGGGCTGAGTCCTCTTCATACAGAGGTGGGGTTTTTGCATTTTGCACTATTTGCGGCTATTAACCCTCTCAACGCCGCCGGCAACGTCGCCGGCGGCGTTTAAAAGACGGCGGCGCGTGATCGGTTACCATGGTAGCCTCGGGTCTTCTTTTGACACGAGGCTACATGGCTTATGCAGGTTCGTTACAATGAGCCAGTGGCTCATTGTAATGTATGACCTGCAAAAATGCCATATATTGCAATACTGTAGTAGGAGCGATCTATCAAAATATAAAAACGGTTACGGGCGGCGGTGACCTCCGAGGTGGGAAATGGCGCCCAAATGTCCCAAATGCGACTTTTACACCTTTTTACATAACATAAAAAATGAAATAAAAAATGATCAAAATGTCGCACAGACCTCAAAATGGTAGCAATGAAAACTTCGCCTCATTTCGCAAAAAATGACCCCTAACACATCTCCGTGTGCCAAAGTATGAAAAAGTTATTAGCGTCAGAAGATGGCCAAATTTTTTTTTCTTTTTTGTACACATTTGTTTAATTTTTGAAAATGTATTAAAACACAATAAAACCTATAGAAATTTGGTATCACCGCGATCGCACCGAGCCAAAGAATAAAGTAGGCGTGTTGTTTGGAGCGAAGAGTGAAAGTCGTAAAAACTGAGCCCACAAGAACGTGACGTACGTGCGTTTTTTTTTTACATTTTTCCACATTTGGAATTTTTTTTCAGCTTCGCAGTACATGGCATGTTAAAATAAATAACATCACGGGAAAGTAAAATTTGTTACGCACAAAATAAGCCCTCACACAGGTCTGTACACGTAAAAATGAAAAAGTTATGGATTTTTGAAGTTGGAGAGCGAGAAATGAGCCGAAAAACCCTGCGTCCTTAAGGGGTTAAAGAAGCAAAAACTAGAAGGTAATACACTACCTGACCTGGTCTATTAGTCCAATTGCTGATGGCAGGTTCCCTTTAAGTGCTGCTCAAGGAGAAGCTATAAGGAAAAACATAACAGACCTTAATGTTTCAGGAGCAATAAAACCCAGTGGCCAATACCCCCTTTTGCCTGTTAAGTAAAAGACAAAGAAAGTTGAGCCAGTACATACAGGATGGTACATGATTTTACAGAAATCAATGCGATTACAGGACTGCTGATGCCTGCAGTACCCAATCCTGATACCATTGTAGCTCAGATTCCAGCCACAGAAGTCCATTTTACAGTCATTGATTTTAAAAATGCCTTCTTCTAGTTACATCTACACCCAGATTGCCGATACCTATGTGCTTTTACATTCAAGGGTAATATACATGGTATATTTGGTGTTGCTGCAGTGCATCAGAACTTGCCTACCTTATATACTTCTACTTGTATTCCAGGAATGTTTTTCAGACCACAAGAGCTTCAATAACATTTTGATCTTTCAAGGGGTGTTCCCATTATAGCAAATTAATGTTATTGTTTGTATTATAAAAAGTTTTACAATTTTCCAATATGCTTTCTGCATCATTCCTCATGGTATTCTAGATCTCTGCTTGCTGTCCTTTTATAGGAAGCTTTACTGTTTATTTCCAGAAGACAGAAATGGTCACACAGGTGCACGACTGTATTTTCTAACTTTTAATTTTAATTTTCTTGTTTGATTTTCTACACTAGGTACCTCAGTTCAGTGTTCCTATTGAGATTGTCTCTTCCGATTCCTCATGTTGCCATATGCCTCCTGCTCAAATGACCACAACCATTTTGGAGATTTCATCTATCCATTACATCGAAACCCGGGAACACCAGCCCAGCCAGGCCTCCCAATTCCATCGGCCTATATAAATAGGTTTTCTATCTATCTACCTCCAGTTTTGGACTCTATACCCTTGATTTGGTTATTTAGACCCTCACCAGGTCTTCTCTGGGACTATACGAAACCATATGCACTTTAACGTCTTTTGCTACTGTATTTACATTGCATTATTAATTGTTATTATTAACATTATACCCTAATTGCCCCTGTTCCCTGCCTCTGGATTCCGACACACATTCAACACATATTCTTCACTTACAAGTTTACACATGCCCAGGGGCGGACTGGGAATTTAAAATGGCCCTGGAAAAAAATATAAAAGTGGCCCCATTTAACAGGCGGAGTCAAAACAAGTGGGTGTGGTCAGATAAAGTGGGTGGGGTTATAACAGACAAATTGTTGGTAGATGGCCTTAATGCAAAACAATAACATCTTTTGCTAGTAAGTGAATCTAATGAGCAAAGAATGTGACCTGTCGATTAGTAAATGATGCAAACACACAACCCGATAAGCCTTAAATAGCTTTCCCCTGTGCCATACATGTACAATTCAAAGAAAGAATATATTGATACTGCCTCCTATGTACAAGAATAATGCTACAATAACACATTCAATCCTGCCTTCTATATACAAAATAAAACTACTACAATACCTTCTCCCATATACAAGCCAACTACTATATATATATAACTACTATAATACTGCCCCTATGTACAGGAATATAACTACTATAATACTGCCCCCTATGTACAAGAATATAACTACTATAATACTGCTCCCTATGTACAAGAATATAACTACTATAATACTGCCTCTATGTACAAGAATATAACTACTATAATACTGCCACCTATGTACAGGAATATAACTACTATAATACTGCCCTCTATGTACAAGAATATAACTACTATAATACTGCCCCCTATGTACAGGAATATAACTACTATAATACTGCTCCTATGTACAAGAATATAACTACTATAATACTGCCCCCTATGTACAGGAATATAACTACTATAGTACTGCCCCCTATGTACAAGAATATAACTACCATAATACTGCACCCTATGTACAAGAATATAACTACTATAATACTGCCTCTATGTACAAGAATATAACTACTATAATACTGCCACCTATGTACAGGAATATAACTACTATAATACTGCCCCCTATGTACAGGAATATAACTACTATAATACTGCCCCTATGTACAAGAATATAACTACTATAATACTGCCACCTATGTACAGGAATATAACTACTATAATACTGCCCCCTATGTACAGGAATATAACTACTATAATACTACATATATACACAGAAGCGAACATGAAAAAAATCAGTATTTACCTTATACAGCTACAGAAAACACACGAGATCCTCACCTATTACATCCAGAGACATCAGGTGACGTTTCCTCGGATTGCACTCGTTCCTCATCTTCTCCATTAGTTCCACCATCTCCTTGTCTCTTCCTCCAGGTACACAGCTTTCCTGCAGAGTTTACCACACAGACGTCTTATGTTCTGCACTTTCCCATTGTCCCTTCTTCTGCTACCACCTATACTGTGCCCCAAATACTGTAATAGAGCCCCCTGAAATATTAGTACCACACAAATAGTGCACCATAATGTAACACCCCTACCCCAGACATATAATTAATGGCCCCAGCCTACCCCAGACATAGAATTTATGCCCCCAACCTACCCCAGACGTATAATTAATGCCCCCTGCCAGCCCCAGATATACAATAATGCCCCCTGCCCGCCTCAGACATATAATAAATGCCCCCTGCCAGGCCCAGATAAACATTAATGCCCCCGCCATATAATTAATGCCCCCTGCCAGCCCTAGATATAGAATAATGCCCCCCGCCCCAGACATATAGTTAATGCCCGCTGTCAGCCCCAGATATACAGTAATGCCCCCCGCCATATAATTAATGCCCCCTGCCCGCCCCAGACATATAATAATGCCCCCTGCCCGCCTCAGACATATAATTAATGCCCCCTGCCAGCCCTAGATATGGACTAATGCCCCCCCCTGCCCCAGACATATAATTAATGCCCCCTGCCAGCCCCAGATATAGAATAATGTCCCCCACCATATAATTAATGCCCCCCTGCCAGCCCTAGATATAGAATAATGCCCCCCACCATATAATTAATGCCCCCCTGCCAGCCCCAGATATACAATAATGCCCCCTGGCCGCCTCAGGCATAAAATTAATGCCCTCTGCCAGCCCCAGATATAGAAAAATGCCCCCCTTCCATATAATTAATTCCCCCTGCCAGTCCCAGATATAGAATAGTGCCCCCCTGCCATATAATGAATCCCCCCCCTCCCCGATATACAATAAAGCCCCCCTGCCATATAATGAATCCCCCCCCCCTCCCCGATATACAATAAAGCCCCCCATTCTATAATTTAAAAAAAAACAAAAAACACATAATACACACCTCTTTGGAGCAGGTTTCTTCCCGTCTTCCCTCGGTCTTCGGCGGCTTGGTGCAGAGGCGCGGGATAGTGACGTCACTGCTCCGCGCCTCTTACACCAAGCCGCGGAGCTACACGGAGGCAGGCGTCTGGACAGCTGACAGCTGGTAAGTCAGCCTCCTCCACACTACACAGGTCGCGCAATGAAGTCAATTGCGCGACCTGTGTAGCTGAATGTATACACAGACGCAGAAGCAGCGGTGCTGCGCTGCGTCTGTGTACTAATTAATAGTACCTGCATCGTACGATCGTACGATGCAGGTACTATAGATTAAATCAAAAGTTGTAGGGAGTGCGAACCGGCCCCGGAGAAGCTCCGGACCGGCCCAGGACCGACCGGCCCACCGGGAAAATTCCCGGTGGGTACAATGGCCAGTCCGCCCCTGCACATGCCACACCAATCCTGCCACTTTATCTCACAGTCATCACAATACACTTTATCCACCGTGCACACTCACTCTTATACCTTGCTATTTTCGTGTTTTATCACTTATTGTTTATTAGACCGCAAGCGCATAATTTTGAATAATCGCTCTGCGACATATGTGTATGACAGTTCCGATCGCGGCCGTCATATCATCTTGCGCATGCGTAGTAATATCTTTTATCCTGCTCCCGGAAGTGACGTAATATCAACTTCCGATTTTTAATTACGCGGACCCCCTGCTTCCGTTGGCTGGCACGCACGCCACCGCGGTGGACCGCAACTCACACCTGCTGAGTGTTGGACTTCAGAGGTAGGGAATGCTATAAATATACTTTAATTTTTGGAAGGCTATACATCACCCCTGAGGAAGCCTGCTTGCACAGGCGGAACACGTGGGGATTCCACCTTAGTTCCTGGCCCTCTCATGACCAACAAATTGTGTTTATGTAGGTAATTATGGATCCTTAATTGTCCCTGTATATCTATTGTCTGATGTACATCATTGCAACATGAATTTATCTCTATACTATTATCCATTCTGAACTCAACTAATTTAATTTTTTTGGACATTTGCTGTATCCTCTGCCTAAATCCCTGTTTCACTTGATTGATTTACTTGCCAGGACTAATGCTCTGTTTCTTGTCTTATGCACCATGGGTGCTTTTTAATGGTTTTTAATCATGTTTTTGTATTGCTCAAATAAAGATGTATGAATTTATACCATGGACACCCTCTTGTATCTATTTTGCTAAGATTTATAATGGGTGTCACTCAACTACCCCTTTGGCCCGTCTCCTTCTATTGTTACAGGTGCACGACTCGTTATAACACATAGCTCTGATTACTTTCTGTGACATAACGAGTCGTGCACCTGTGTGATATCACATGATCATGGTCAGATTTCTGTCCTCTGCGAGGTAAACATAGAAGTTTTCTATAGAATGATACAAAAAGTATATTGGAAAATTGTATAACCTTTTATCATAAAAACAATAACATTAATTTGGGTTGTACTAATTCTGTATGAGATATGCTAATCATTTGTGATGTCATACTTAATACAGAACAGTGTACACATAAATAACTGTGCATACACCAAATATAGAGAGAGCTTTTCTTTATTAAACACTTGCATGTCTGTGACTGATGGCATGGCTGCAGCTAATAATTAATATTAATAATTAGCGCTCTGGTAAATACAATCAAAGGTCTGTTTTTTTCTTCCCAGCCGAAAACTACACAATTAGCTTCTGATTGAAGTTATGGTTCTTCAGCTTCCTATCCCATTGGAGTGTAAATTCTGACATCATGTTTATTTTGCATGTGACTACTGAGCCTAATGTTGACAGTCAATCACTTGTGTCTACTGAGGGAAATAGAAGTACTGGATAACCAGGTACAGCCATAAAAGGCACTCCAGAGAGAAATAGGTTTTTTTTTCTCCATTTTTTGAAGCAAACTGTATTCTAAGAACATTTTTTTAAAAATCACAAATCATTTATTTATTATGTCAATGTTTTTAAATTCCTTGAAATATTCAGATATTTATTCTTAGTAATTCATGTCATACGATATGCAGAGATGTGCTGTATTTTCTTTCTGTGCATTATACTGTATCTGTGTACCAGATGGACCGGTGATCATTTGAATGCCATCCAAGCAATAAGTTTTGTTTGAATCATTTAGCCAGCTGGCAGGAAGTTTAAACTTGAACATTTTTCAAGTGTATCCAATGTTCCAGCTGGTACTTTTCTACAAAGAGAAATATCAAACAGTGATTTAATTGTCATTGGTCACACAGCATTGGCAGATCTTCCCAAGTACTTGTGTTTTGTAAAATAATAATTTTCTGTAATAATTAAATATGGTGTAAACATGTCTTCTCTAATTTGACTATTGTGTAGTGCTGCTTTTTTGCCTGAATTGAATCCTGAATCAAGTACCTGATCTTACAAGCAGTACTTGTTAACTGCCATCATCAGCATGCATATTTTTATAGCATCTGCAATGACACAAAAGTCAAACCTGACTTTCAGTACTGGTATATATGTCTGTAATTGGTGTAAATGTATTAATATATGCACCTAAGCAGACATCAATTGGCATTAATATCGACAGCTGACAGTGCACTTTACTAATTAAGATGTAACTTTCAGCTATAGAGTTTTCTCCTAAAACTTTTTACAATAATGAATTCTTTATCATAAACGGATAGCTCAGATCCTAGACTTTATGTTAAGTTTGAAAAGTTTACCATAGTGCGCTTTCATTAAAAAAATTGAGATTTCATACCAGAACTGGTGCAGATTAAAGCACAATTCAAGAATTGTATGACAGCCGAAGTCACCTGAATGATACATTAGGAGGCAGGAGCCGCAATGGAGAGGTGGAGGAACATCAGTTGTTGGTGCATGAGGTGGCAGCATGTAATAAATATAACAAAGGGGTCTGTGCAGGATCCCTATGTAATAAAATGGGGAATTAGTACCTAAAAATCATATGCCAGTAAACTATACTTCCATCATGAAAAAAAGTGACTATATTAATGAGTTGGAGACATCCAATGATAATAACTAATAGCCAACAGAAGTTGTCAGACTACTCTTGTCCGTTGTTTAGGAAGGTGGGCAGAAGCCTGGCCAAAGCAGCTGCTGTGGATCTAGCACTCAAATGCAGAGGCGGACAAACTGTCCATCATAGAAAACTGGTTGAACGGTCATATCCAGAAAATTGTGTACAATTATTCCTTCTCTTGTTGCTTTTCATAGGCCAGATAAAGTAACCTTCTTGAGAGAAGTCCCTTCCTCAGGCATGGTATAACACGATTACTGAAGTGACACAAATTTTATACACAATGGACTGAGAAGTGATGCAAAAAATTCTTGAGGTTGTTATTAATATTTCCAAATTTGGATTACAAGTCACAACCAGTGGTACATGATTTTTGATCACCTTTTCTTTGTGTTGGAGAAGATGGCTCTTGAGTATCTTGGTGGCTTTACTGATCCGCATAAGATGGTATCCTTGACATAGGAATGTTTTTCTAAGATTCTAAGATTTAGATTTTTGTCTCTGTCTGTTGGACTGGAGCAGACTCAATTATAATAGATGACGTGGCTGTACATGATGGATTTTTTTATATGTTTAGGGTGAAAGTTGTCCCATCTCAAGTACGAAGGCTGATCAATCAGTTTTTGAAATAGGGATGTCTGGATACAGTTATTTTGGATTTTTATGGTTGTGTCCAAGAAGTTTATTTCCCTGTATAAAACGTTTAATATCAGGTTTATTGTAGGATGGAATTTGTTGAAATTTATGTAGGAGAGACAGGACAAAAATGTAAAACCCAGATGAGGTTTCATCACCACACAATAAAATATGAGCAGAAACATCTACATGTGGCCAAACATTTCTGCAGTTCTGGACATAATACCTTGGATATGGAGGTTCTAGTATTAAAGGGCAATTTCCTGCTGCAAAATGAGAGATGAATCTGGGAGTAAAATTTGTTACACTCTTTGACACCCTTCTCAATTTGTCAGAAGGATTCATGACCCACCTCAACATCTAACAAATGTTATCCTTAGATAGTTGGCCATCAGAGACTCCATAGTCATAAGGGGTGCACCTGCAACCCATATCTCTGGTCACAGGCTCACCTGTGCCCCTTGCTGCCCGCAAGTGCGGCGACCGTGCTCCTTACCTCTCCCCCTTCCTGCTCCCGCTCCTCCAGCCGTGCGCATGCATCACCTTGTCCTAGGGAACACGTGCACCAACTTCAGAGGATTTAAAGGCCATATAATTCCATATAAACCTGCCTCTCCCTGCACACCCTGCTGGATCTTTGAGCCTAGTGCCATAGAAAAAGCTTGTTCCCATGCGCTTTGCATTAGTGTTTTTCCCGTTGTGACCCCGGTTCCGTTCCTGACTACGCTCCTCTGCTGCCTACCTTGACCAACTGCTAAGCCCCCAACTCCGATCTCGTGCTGCCTATCCTGACCTCCTGCCTGTCCTCGACTATGATCCTGCCTAACATCTGTGTGCCTCACCTTGGCTGCCACAGCGAACAAAATCACACCTGTGGAATGACCTCATGGTACCATGCCACAAGTCCAACCCGCTTTGTGGTGGGCTCTGGTGAAAACCGGGTGCCACTTAGATTACGGTCACTAGTGGGTCCAATGCCCCTGGAGCCTGACACCCAGACCCCTTTGTAAATTATATTATATATTCTGCCTTAACAATGAGCTGACAACTATTAGGTGTTAATCATAGCAGTTACCAGGGAGCATTAATACTGCAAAATTTTAATTATTCCCCTCTTCCGAACCCTCTGAGGCCCCAATGTTGTTGAGGCAAAGTTGAGGCAAATAGGTAGGGACAGCTGGAAAGGGGTTTAATCTCCAGAGGAGACAAGGCTTCTTTACTGTGAGAACTGTAAAGCTGTGGAAAAGCCTGAATGAGGAGCTGGTCACAGCAGGGTCAACTGTGGGCTTGAAAAGTGGTCTAATGCGGAGGTCCCCAACCTTTTTTGCACCAGGGACCGGATTTAAGCTAGACCAGTTTTCCATGGCCCGGTGGGGGTGGGGGCGGGGCTTTGGTCATATGGGGTGGGGTTATGGAGGGGTGGAGCTTAGTGCATACTTATATAATTATGACATTTATAATGAGAATGTGATTCAACTTACTATAGGTTCAGAATGAGTGGGAGCACCAGGCTTGTTTCCCTGAATCAGTGGGAGCAGCATTGTACATTGAGCATCAGTGTATACAGCGCTGCTACTACACACTGAACACCGGTACCGGGAGCCGCGTCACTGAAGCCCGTCTGCTGCCCCAGCACGCCTCACATAACATGTTCTGCCGGGGGGGGTGTCACTAAGGAGCGCCTGCCGCCCCACCCGTCAGGAACACACCATGCTATGCAGGAGGAGCCACTAAGACCCACCCTGTGATGTACAACAGGTAACATGCTGTGCTGTGGAGGGCTGCATCACTAATACCCGCCCGAAGCCCCACCCCGTCCTGCATAATGTTCTCTGCCGGGAGCTTCGAGCTGTCACGGCTATGGCAGAAAACATTATAAATCCACACAGAGCGAGCTCTGACCAGGCGCAGGGCCGCGGAGCTAGCTGTCAGCGGTGCCGGCGGTTGGGGAACTCTGGTCTAATGCATCAAAATTATGTTGGTATATTATTATTTAGTATAGAATTGTGTTTCCTTACATCCCTTATGCACCCCTTCCCTTTCCTTTCTTTTTTCACCTTGATGAACAGATTACTTTTTCATACCCTACTTTTTAATTAAGCATCAGGATCCAATGTCTCAGTCTGTTCTAAGTTTTTTTTTTTTTTTTTTTTTTTTTTTTTTTTAGTTTTGAAAGTTTTTTATTGAATAACTCAAACTTTACAAGTATGTTCAAAGATAGGAGACGAGGAACACGCAGGGACCTCTTTTCCTAATTTCAAGCATCAATTGTGCACATACATCATGAAATAATTGAAAAAATCTCCAAAAACAATTACATTTGTGTACATTTGTAGATATTTCTAACTTGTATGAAGTCTGTTCTAAGTTTGTACCCAGACTTTGTATTATTATGTGTATAAATTTAATCTATAAGGTATACCCATTCCAAAATGGTGTAAGTATGCAAATGTACACGTAGTGCATAAACTGGTCAAGATTATATCACAGCACAACCATAATTTAGCGTTAAAGGGGTTTTCCCATGAAAGTAAATTCTCAAATTTGAATCCCTTTATGATGTTTATACAATATCTTCATACAGGATCATTTTAACCCCTTAGTTTACAAGTTTAGACTGTTTATTAATGTTTTATCTCCTACCACTCAGTCATGGTAGGTGTTAAATTCCACAGTGTGGGTTGGGACTCTCTAGGCAGACACATTATTATTCTTCCACTTTCATTTAGTTTCTGAACATTCTACTAGTATCTGACACATAGATAGATGAGATAGATCAGAGATGAGATACATCTGATGTATATAACCTTCTCGGCACTGCTACCTCTCAATTACACACACAAACACTGTCAGAACTGATTTGCCTCCCTCCCCCTCCCCAGCATAAAGATTGTATCTGTCTGTAGCTTGCAGCTTTATTTTCCTCATGAGGCGCCCAGTATGAAGTCAGTGTGTGTGAGCTCATTCTTTGATGCAATGGTGGGGGCCAGAGGCTGAGAGTAGAGAGGAGGTCAGTGCAGCGTTAGATTGAAGAACAAGATTTCTGACAACCCTAAACTTAAAAGATAAAGGGTCTGAGACAGGTTTGAATTATATCTTTGAAATGCTCTAGAATGTGTTATTTTGTTATCTTGAATACATTTAAGAATCTTGTCTTCGTGGGAATACTCCTTTAAGAAGGAAAAGTACATGAATGATGAGGAAGCCACATTTAGTGGCAAAACGCGTGGGGCTCTTCAAGCCCTTCCCACACTGTCCCTCGCATATGGTAAATATGTTGGCATACACTTGCCTTTATTTCTAACACTCATATCTGGCTTGATCTGTTACATCTAGTTATTGTCATTATCTTGCATTGGATCGCCGACTCATACACACTATTGGTTGCACATGCGTTATTGTACTAGACATTTGGCCCTCTATTTTTTTAGCTTCAGAGCCAGTATTTATCTTGACTTTTGACCATAGCACATACATTTTGTTTATAGTCAGACAGTTTTTGGGAGAAGGCTGTGTAGGAGGGTTGTTTGGTGGGCTTAATTTCATGCCCAAATTCTCCTAAGGGTTCTCTTGTCAGGATTTTTTACTATTTATTTGTTTTTATCTTTGTTTTGTCTGCTGTATATAATATATATATATATGCATTTTTGTACATGTAATGAACTAATAAAGATTTGCTAAATGGCACATGGATGTGATGGTCCTTGTAGATCACTACAGACACTTTTTTATGCAAACTATGACGAATTATGTCAGTGAAAGATTAATAAATCTTGACCTTAGTGTCTATCCGCCATTAGTTACAATAGTATATAAGTATGCCCCTACCACCACTTATTGCCTGGCATTTCTGCTATATAAACAAAAAAGGTAGATCAGACCCTGGCAATAAATGGTAATTCACATGTGTTTACCTCCATCTTGTGAGGACACCATCAAATGATAAAGGGAAATTTACAATGTTATGTTCTTGATCACCCTGAAAGATGTTAAGGCTAGAAGAAAAGGATTATTGCAGATGCACTGCATACAGTAATACCTCACTTACCATTATTCTCCAATGAATAGTTTTGGCTGCTGGCCCCTGGCACACCACATTGCCTGCTACACTGATAATTACACTCATGTCCATATATCTATTGTATATAAGGAGTGGGCAAAGAGGAGTTACGTGATATCATAAAGATATAATTTATTCTAACAGATTTTGGCAACATGTTTTTAATAAGACATATTACAATAATATATTTGACACTTTGACACAATAAATTTCAATCAATAAAACTTCAAATCAAGTTTTCAGGGAAAGGTATACTTTTTTTCCTGTAATAACAGTTAAAAAATGTTTGATAATTTTGAAAAACAATTCTTTTATGGGAATAATAATTATGATTTCTCTTTAGACCTCAAATCTTTGACCATAATATGATGGATCTCTGAGAAAAATAAATGAACAGCTCCTTTAGAAATGAAGTGACTGAGTAGTCAGCATAAATCATTCTTTCCCATGGGCAATGATCATCTAAGGTCTGGTCTAATGTTATTTAGATGGTTATTTAGAGATTCATCAACATTGACCTTTAGTCTTATACATTTCTGCATTGTAAAAATTAAAAGTTATAAGTATTTTGGAACTGTTCAATCTTCTGCAGAAAGTCACATACAGTTAAGTTATGGTCTTATTAGGCACCAGGTATTTCATCAGGAGGGTATAAAAGTGTTTCTTATGCTGCCCTATAAAAGGCTTTCAGAGACTAATTTTAAGTTTTGTATATTTTGGTGAATAATAATAATAATAATCTTTATTTATATAGCACCATCAAATTCCGTAGCGCTTTACAAATCATAGGGGACATATACAACTATATTACATTACAAAGAACAAACAGTCATATGAGATTGTTGTCTGCTAGACAGGTCTTTATGTGGCAGTCAGACACTTTTAGCCCAATTGAGAGGGGCAACATCATTGGACATAGAGATTTTTATTTTCAACAAGTTGCCTAACACTTAGACCATTCTAACCTAACTTTAGTAGGTGTTGGGTGCATGGTGAAATAAGTGCAAGCACACATGGCAGACAGGTTTGGGAATGCCCATGGAGCAGTAGAAAATATTACTTGATGTGCTAAAAATTACGCTGAGTAGTGTGTCTCCATGCCTAGTAAAATCTCATCATGTATCCCAGCAAGTAAGCCCCCTGATGTTTCCCCTTCCAGACAGTGCTCAGGGGAGGCAGGCCTAAACATGTTGGGTGGGGTAACATATAGTTTTTAATTCACCAGCATCTGTCATTGTATGTGTGTATGCATGGTGGGGACCTGGGTTCAAGTCCCATGGTCAACATCTGCAAAGAGTTTGTATGTTGTCAACGTGTTTGTGTGGGTTTCCTGAGACACACTGTTAAATCCCCCCAAATGTGTCACTGAGAGAAAGCTTGAGTAAGGAGAAGGGGGTAGTTCTGTGAAATCTGTCTCTGCTGGACAGCTAACTCATAGCTCCCAACCATTTTTGATTCAGTGGGACAGCCCCGGGTGGTAGGAAGAATGTCCCTTGCAGTCCTTCAATGCCCACCTCCTAGTCTCTGCTCCGACATACTAGCGTTGCAGAGCCAAGACCAGGAGGTGGGACCGGCTCCTGCTGCATATCAGCAACGACCATCATTAATGACCAGAGCAATCCAAAAGCGGTCTGAGAAATGCCAACAGAGAAACCAAGATGAGTATGGGATGTAAAAGACAATATGAAGTGGAAAGATCACAATACATCATCCAACAGAAGAGTAAACCTATATGAAATGTAATCATTAACAAAAAAATAATATCAAAAATCAAGGAAAAAGAGAAAGGGGGAAAACTCTCAATTTTTAAATCTTTAACCCAAAGATTTAAAGATTGAGTGTACCCACATAAAGTAGTGGCTAGTGCCTACTAACAGGCATGTGGGACTGAACGATCCACTTTCAACCTAGTTTCAGACTAACGGAGGAAAAAACTGTTTTGGTGGGGAATTATAATGATCAATGGGGTGACATTGATGGTGTCATAAAGAAAAACTGGGGGTGATACAAGATTGACACCACCAGGGCCGGATTAAGGGTGGTGGGGGCCCCTGGGCGCAAATTCGCATATATATAGCCTGCCAGCCCCCTGTAGTATATAGCCACAAGCCCCCTGTAGAATTTAGCCGCCAGTCCCGTGTAGAAAATGGCCATAAAATAATACACTTCATACTTACCTCACCTTCCTTTCCAGTGATCCCATGACGCTGCAGGCTCTTCCGCACTCTTCAGGCAGCTGCCGGCCACTGAAGACACAGCTACCATCGCTGGGGGAGATCGCCGATCCCCTGTTTTGGCAGCAGCATGAAGTGATCGGACACTGCCAGCCTTGACGTCATCACTCGCCGCCAGCTTCCCATCACAACCTGCTGCCGCCAAAACAGTGCATCGGCGAACTCCCCGGTGATGGCAGCTGTGTCTCACTGACACAGCTGACATCATAGAACCATATGTGTGATACAGGTAGCCACAGGCTGCTGCACATCGCAATCAGAGACAGTCAGCTAGAGCCCCAGGAGCCCCTCTTTTAATCTGGCCCTGGAAATCACATATATCGGAAAGCCTAAGATGGTAGCTAAAAGAGCTTGGAGCTTCCAGGATATATTGACACCCAGTTATTTTCAGGGGCCCACTACATCGTTGAGACAAGATTATTTGGGACATACCCATGTGGCAACTGTAAAGTGTACTGGTAAGCTGGAAGAAAACTCCAAATGTGGAAAAATTGAAAAAAAAAGCTTGTTTGTGTCACGTTCTTGTGGGCTCAGTTTTTACGACTTTCACTGTGCACTCCAAATAACACCTTTGCTTTATTTTTTTGTTTGGTATGATCACGGTGATTCCAAATTTACACAGGTTTTATTGTACATTTTATTTATTGATCACTTTTTATTAAATTTTTTATGTGATTTAAAACGGTGTAAAAGTCACGTTTTGAGCTCTATTTTTGAGCGGTATTTTCCATTATGTGGTTCACCGCCAGCATTAACCGTTTACATATTTTTTATAGATCGGGCATTTTTAAATGTAGCGATACCTATTGCATCTGAGGCTTTTACTGTTTATTACGTTTTATATCAGTTCTAGAGAAAAGGGGATGATTTGAACTTTCAGGTTTTTAACTTTTTTGTATTATCTTTAAAACTTTTTTGAAACTTTTTTTTACTATTTTGTAGACCCTCTAGGGTACATTAACCCTAGAGTGCCTGATTGTTCCTTACATATACTGCAATACTACTGTATTGCAGTATATGGCAGCCTCGGATCTGACGAAGACCTGTGGCTTTCATGGCAACTGATCACTCCAATGACGTTTCGGGGGAACGACAATAGGATCCAAGATGGCGGCACCCTGATTTCTGTCACATGAAAAACGGCCCCGATGCATCAAAATTGGAACATGTGCGACAAATTCCCCTTCTAAATCAATGTCCCTGCTGCGCAATCCCCAAAAACTACAGAAAACCCAATGGAAAAGCAGCCACGGGACCCTTAGTAAATAAGCCCCAATGTTTTTGCATATGAAATGGCTGGGAGTTACTGCATGTCCCACAGCCGCCCTGTGGTGATGGACACTGAATCCAAGTGTCAGGAAGGGTTCAATGGCTGGGTTAGTGTTTATGGATACGCTGTTGATGTACAATAAATCAGATATGGAAATTATAATGTACTTGTAATGTTATATCTACACCTCCGACTCTCAGGATACTAGAATAAAAACTGGCGCACTCAGTTTAAGATCTTTGGGGGCAAACAGGGTGCGCCAGTTTAATGAAGATTGTCCGCTGGTCTTCATTTATCCGGTGCGCTTTGTACACTAGTGAGGCAAACTGTGTGTAGTGTCACAATTAAGAAATGTGGGCCATGATGCCCAAGCTGCATGTTGCTTATGACAGATAGTACTGAAGAATGGCCCCGGGAATACGTTCAATTTCATGGAGAAATATGTGGTAATCATTTGACCAAAGCTCTCTCACTTCAGATTGGGCACCCGTATGCATGATATGTTGCTACTACATTCTCTGAACAGAGAAAAAAAGTTTGAAATGTACAATAATATGTATTTGGTATTGTAAGTATGGGGGCTTCCCTGTTTGTATAATATCGATTGGACACCTTCCTTCTCTAGCTACTCTGAAGGCAATGGGAATTTCTATTGATCCTGCAGGTAGCAGGTACACATTTCCCTGTCTGTTTTACACTCATCCACATGCATCACTATATTGTCATTGATCACCCGATCATTTGAGAAAAACAGTAGATGAGACATTGCTGACTTTGTTAAAAGGGCTGTGACTGTTCAGTGAATGGACTAAATAAACTGAAAAACCAAAGAATGACTTATTATGTCACTCCTCTGTTTAGCATATTTTCTGTGACTTTGGAAAGAAAGGTTTTGTAATGGGACAATAATAGCAAATGTGGATTGAATTTCTGGATAAATAAAAAGAATACAGCAGGTCATTGCCTGCAGTGTTTTGCTGCTATTACTCTAAAAGTCGAGACAAGGTGACATATCAGACTTGAAACATATGATGATATGTTTTGTTCTTTTTAACAAATACGCTCTGCAGTACTTTCTGATTTTCACATCTCATTGCACAGCAGATTTTTCAAATGGATTTTCCATTTTGCACATCAGCAGATTATCTACGGAGCATATTAAGGGTTATAATGGCTTCCTAATGTATGTCTTTCTAAGGACTTTTGAAGAAAAGAAAAGCAAAAGGAAGAATGCAGGCAATAACAGAAACTGTCTGGCAGGTTGGCATTCTATCACAAACCTCTGTATGTGCTTAGATGGCTCAATGGAAAGAGTTTATCTTTAGTTGGGAAGTTTGCACCTATCATTTTTTGGGGGGCTTAGGGGGATGAGCTTGTTATAATTATCTTTGAGGGATAAATCACTAAAGTGATTATGGAGTGAAATCTATTAAAAAATTTTTGTGCCTGCAGGGGAATAGAGTTTTTTTTGCGCAAAATGTGTGACTTTTTGCCAATATTGCACTAAATCTTTTTAAAAGTCCACATCTGTATTCTAAAGATAAATCAGCCACAACAGTGAAAAACTGGGTTGCTGCAAACTATTCTGGGTGGATGAAAAAATCACACATTTTTGCTAATATCTAAAATTGTCAAATATAAGGTACATACTGTATATAAGGTATTTTGGCCATGAATGATGTGCAGCTTAAGCCAAATTTCATGTATAGAAATATGAACATAACCTGAATCTACAGAAGACTGGAAAATATATACATTGAGGGATATTTATCATATGCTAGCGTAGATAGGAAGAAAACGCAGCCGGCGACTTTTCACATATGCGCGAGTGCGAAGGCACGGGGACAGTAACACCCCCGGCTCACTCCCGTCCGGCTGCACCCCCCGCTCGGCCATCCGCGCCCCCCCCCCCTTCACGCCCCTCTGGCAGATTGGGGAAAATAATCGCAAATGCTAGCAATAAGCTAGCATTTGCGATTATTTCAGGGCCTCTGCGCCACTGGCGGTGCACAGAGGTCCTGATAAATATCCCCCATTGTGCCAGAAACAAAAAAAAAAATATATAAACAATTATTGATACCTTAAATAGAGACTGAATTGCCCTAAATCTCACTACATGAGTGTTCACTGTAGCACCTAGAGATAGTCAGCAGTAAAAAAAAAAAAAGTTTATTTTACATTTAGCTTCCTACATAGCATTTAGGAGTTAACTAGAGCACACAATGCTATTGTATTTTAGATGTTTTAATTAATACAACAATGTTTACAAATTAAAACCTAGGTTTAAAAAACAGTAACATCCAAGATTTTTTTTTAATTTTTATTCTTTGATTTTGTAGAAATGTTCCACTTTACTTATAATAGCTTAATCTTTATATTTGCATACATATGTTTGTTTAAAACCAGTGAATCACAGTGCCATCATGTGGTATTGAAAAGTCATGATTTAAAGAAGAAAATATATGATTATATATGAAGATAAATATTTAGAACAATTCAGAGGCAATGCACGGCACAAAGTTCACACAGTCCAGAAAATAAAAATAAAATAAAATAATTTCTAGCCACTGAGAATAGAAAAACATCCTTATTAGCTGTCACTTGTCATTTCAACAGCAACATTACAAAATGTATTGCAGAAATTCAAAGAAAAGATAGAATATAAAATTGTGATACTCATAAACATAAAAAAAGTGGAAAGCATCATAATGATCAATGAATACCAACGAAAGATATCCCAGTACCTTATGTACTCGTCCTACTACTAGCAATAAACAAGCAATACCAATGGAAGTATATAGGATGCCACAGTAACTACATAAATAATAAGTTATATAATTACGTACTCAAATCAAAAATCCAACATAACTTTATTTAATCGGCCATCAAAAAACATACGGTTAAAAAACACACACATAAAAACCACAAAAGATGTGGCGGTGGTCATAAATAATGCAGTATATGTTAAATACATCCAGAATAACAAACACCAGTATACACAACATCAGGCTATAACCAATAGTATTACCCGTCGCTTCCTCTAATTTTTATGTGTGTGTGTTTTTTAACCGTATGTTTTTTGATGGACGATTAAATAAAGTTACATTGGATTTTTGAATTGAGTACGTAATTATATAACTTATTATCATAATGATCAACCCCTGTAAGAGAGTTTTATAAGACCTAGCTGTGTCTAACAGCTTTATCTGACCATGAAATATTATAATTTAACTTTTATAAAATATAATATCCTTTAGAATGGTAAACTAAGCAATGCAGTGGTTTATGTGCCCTTCATGTTATGGGTGTACATCTAATATATAAAGCTGAGTGTGTGTATACTATATGTATGTGTGTGTGCATATGTTCGCTGAATGTGCAAAATTTTACACAGGTGACTCCTGTGACTCGGGAACATCCTATACTATGGCCCAGATTTATTAAAGCCCCTGAATGATTTTTATGTCGGACTTAGCATGTTCTTTTTAGTGCAAACTACTTGTTTTTACACAAAATTCTGCACATAAAGGGGTGTTCCGATGCACAGTCAGTCCATGCACCACATTTATCATGCAGTTTCTGACAGAAGTTTATTGCATGCCCCATGTTAAAGGGGCATTAAAAAAATGTTGGTGCAGGAATGTGAGGCACAATTCATGAATCTGGTGCACACTTCACAGGCTTTCCAAAAAAATGCTTAGTGACGTAGTGCCAAACTATTGGAGTCATTGTCTGTTGGTTGTTGGGGCAGTTAGCCTGTGTTGCAACCAATCAAAGCTCCCTTCATATTTTGCTATAGGGATAAAGGTTCTGAGTGGTTACCATAGGCAACAAGGAATAGTCTTAGTGTTAAACAGCTTATGTGTGAGTTAATGTGGTTTTGATTTCCCCATTTAACCAATGTTGGTATAGAGCAGTGATGGCAAACCTTTTACAGACAGGGTGCCCAAACTACATCCAAAATCCACTTATTTACCGTGAAGTGCGAGCATGGAATTTTATACAGTAACTTACTGCTACCTGTTCTTCCACATCTTTCAATTGTATCGGCCGCCTGAGGCCCCCAATACAGTTAGGAGGGCAAATTCAAACTATCATTGTAGCATCTTTCCAGGGTCTCTCTGTACAGAAGAAGAAGAAGAATGGTGGGTCCAGCAAAATGACCTCCAAAGATAATGCAGTTCTGTCAACATCTTATTTTCCCTGCAGTTCCAAAAAGCCAAAGAAGTGTCACTTTAAAATAGCTTTGAAGATTCAATGTTAGGTGAACTCTGTCCTTGGACAATGGCCTGAGTGCCCGCAGACAGGGCTCCGTGTGCCACCTCTGGCACCTGTGCCATAGGTTCGCCACCACGGGTATAGAGGCATTAGATCATCTGACACACCAGTAACATCAAGAGCTGCAGTCTTATCCTTGCCATACACTTAACCAATGTTGCTGTTAAGGTGTTAGATCATCTCTGATACTCCTGTCACATCCAGAACAGCAGTCTTAGATCTGCTATTAGATCATTTTTCATACCTCAGTCACATCCAAAGCTGCTATCATTCCATCATTTATCTATTGTTTTATCATTTCTGATATTTCATTCACATCCAGAGCTGCAATCACTTATTTACCATTATATAATTTCAGATAACTGCAGCTCTGGATGTGACTGGTCTATAAATATTCCATTTTATTATCTGATACTCCAGTCACATCTAGAGCTGCAGTTTTATCCTTGCCATATGCTTAGCCTTGACACACTATAGCACCCCCGCCATGAGAAACAGAATGCCTATAGGACAAGGGGAATGTAGTGTTAACATGGGAAAATACAGGAGAAAAGAAAATGTCTGCAATTGTAATTTTTATGTGCAAAATATTTTTTTAATAACCAATTCCATTTTGTTATAGCTAAGAGTAGTTATTTACTCTCTATTGGCTTTTCCACATCAGTAATACCAGGCTGCTTCTTCTTTATTGTACTGTACTGCTTTTAGAAAATATGGGTGACATCACTTTGCTTGTGTTCAATAAAGCAACAGCAACGGCAGTGTGAGAGCTTATAGTTTTCGGGCTTTCCAGCCCAATAGTACAAGACCGTCCTAGTGCATTACCATCCAAACCAAAGAAACTTTTGCTGTAGGAATGCTAAGGTCAAAGAAGGAATGTGTACAATTGTGTGGAATATGCAGAGAGCACTCTAACCAAAAAATTTGATTCCACTATAAAGATAGTCGATTGTTAATAAATTTTATTATTGAGAAAATATTTTGGGAAAATGTACCTCGGCACTGAACAGCGTGGGCTAAAACCATATAAATCAGTTTACACAATAGTAACATACAAGCTGCATGATAAAGATAATATAATATTATATCATGCAATCATGGGTAAAAGATATATACAAAACCAAAGTATGGCATTATACACAAAGTACAGAGGGACACAAGTGCATACATATGTGCAGATAGAAATATACTACTGGAAATCATAAAATATCCAAAGGGTACAAGTGTCCTTACCCATGATAAAAGTAAGCCACACGCTGAGTGCATTACCATCTTTAGATGGTCAAGTACCGGATTGTATCCTGCTCTTACAAGCAACCTATGTGGTGGTGGGTACCAGGATAATAGTAAGAGGGTTAGTGTCAGCCTTTCTTACTGGTCAAAACTAAGCCTTATGTCCACTGACCCTAAGCAACTGATCCATTAATGTATAATGCATGTTGACTTCCTACCAGTGGCATTGGAGGTCTGTGGTGAAAGGTGGCACATTTTTGTGCCTGGAGCACCAGAGGTGGGTTAAGTACAACCTATATTTTTTTTTGTACAGAACCCCTCCAGCACTCTGGTCCAGTGCTGTGCCTCGCATTACCATAGACACCCTCTTCACTAGTATAGAATATAAAAGATCAGACAACCCCATTTATCATGAAGGCAAGTATACACTTGTGTATAAATAAAGGAGAACTGAATAAGGGAGTACTGAATATAAACAGGATTACCCAGGTTCTAGCTCCTGGCCTAGATGTGGTCCATCCAAAGAATAAAAACAAAAAAAGTAGCAGCATTCCAATGATTTCAATAGCCAAAAGTTAAGGTGCTTTATTCAATATGTCCACAGGCATTTTAAAAGACGTCCAAAGAAAGTGATTGCTTCCCTTTATTTTTTGTTCATTGCTCAGATTGTATTCACATATGCCTGTAGACACACAGACTAGAAAGAGGCCCAGCATTGTGTAAGACCAGCATAATTGATATGAAACATATTTCACTTGTCAGACTATCATGATTTGCTTTTTTGAAGAGGTGAGCAAGTACCTGGACAGAGGAGGTGGTGTGGATATAGTGTTATTGGACTTTGTCACTCATAGACACCTAAGGCCCCTTCCACACTAGCGAGTGTGATGCGATGAACTCGCATCACACTCGCAACGCAAGCTGCCGGGAACGCACGGCCCGAACGCTGCACCGCGGGAGTGAACTGACATGCTGAGTTCACTCCCGCGGTGCAGCGTTCGGGCCGTGCGTTCCCGGCAGCTTGCGTTGCGAGTGTGATGCGAGTTCATCGCATCACACTCGCTAGTGTGGAAGGGGCCTAATTGTTAAAATAAGGTATATTGGTCTGGACGTAAAACATTTGGAATTGAATTACAACTGGCTGAAGGATCATATCTAGATTGTTGTGGTCAACAATTTCTACTCAGAATGGTCATTAGTCAAAACCCCATGGTTCTGTGCTGGGCCCACTATTATTTATCTTGTCTATTTTTGCAGATGACACCAAGCTACGAGTGTAATACAGTCTATGAGGAAGGACAAACTAAGTGTTATGCACCTGGGAACTAATAATCCACATGTAACATATGTCCTATGGGGAGCAAATCTGAGAGTCCTTAGTTGAGAAGGACCTGAGTGTACTAGTAGATCTTAGATTGAATAACAGCATGCAATGTCAATCAGCTGCCTCTAAAGTCAGCAGGATCTTGTCATGTATCAAAAGAGGTATGAATCCTTGGGATACGGATGTAATGCAACACTGTGCAAGGCATTGGTTCGCACTCAACTATTATATGCAGTTCAGTTCTGGGCACAAGTCCATCAAAAATAAGTCCTGGAGTTGGAGAGGGTACAACAAAGAGTCACAAAAATGATGATATGGAGAATCTCAGTTATAAGAAAAGATTAGAATTACAATTTTGAAAAGAGACAAATAAGGGGGCATGATTAATTTTTATAAATATATAAATGGTCAATACAAAAATATGGTGGAAAGTTGTTCCTGGTTAAATCAAATCAAAAGACAAGGGACCCATTGTTTCTGTCTGGAGAAAACAAGGTTGAATCTCCAGAGAAAACAGGGCTTCTTTACTATGAGAACTGGCAATCTGTGGAATAGCCTGCCTCAGGCGCTGGTCACTGCAGGGACAGCAGAGAGCTTCAAGAAGGGTCTAGGTGCGTTTGATGGTAATATTATAATATAGAATTGTATACTTTTACATTTTACCCTTCCTTCCTTGGTTGAACTTTATGGACATATGTCTTTCTTCAACCGTGCTAACTATATTTAAATTTTCATTTAATGGATATGTTTTATATCAAAGAGACTGGTCTTATAGAAAAGTAATAAACAGGCAACACTTTGCCTCAAAAACACAGGAGCCTTTATCAAACAAAAAAAAAAAAGGAAACGGTGCCACGTCATGACGAAATTAAGTCATCAAGTGGGTTTGCACACATGACATAAGCAATCAAATCACATGATCGGCATAATTAGGGGAAATGAAATCCTCAAGTGGGTGTGCACACATGACAAACAAAATTCATAATCATAATAATAAAATACATAATCAACATAATGTGCAAAATATGACATAACAAGTCACATTATATATTCCAAAATGGCAATAATTCAAAAGGATATCAAAGTTCATGTTGTATAGATAAAAATGTTTCCCCATAATAACATTAGTTTACAGTGGAACAACACATCAGTGTAAACCAAGATTATACTGTAAGAACTCACCACCCTGAGCACAAGAATAGAGATAAACATATTAGCATTTAGTCAGCAATACTGTGCATGTCCAGATGTGAACCATCTAATGCACATGCCCAGAATTAATAGTAGGAGTGAAATGAGTGGCAAAATGCAGCACAAGCCTTTTTTAGGGAGGAAATGAGTGGGACAAATGTTGGAAAAGGGGCAAATGTAGTAACTTAGAAAATCCTGTCTCCCCCTCCCCCTGCTCTATCCCTCCTTCCTCTGCCTGTATAATTTAGCTGCAGCAGGAAATATACAGGGCGTGTTCACACGTTGCACTAGCAACGAGTTCATAAGGCAACGCTAGCACACAGGGGTTGGGGCTTGGACCGATCGCATTTGCGTTTCCCGGGAAACGCATGCGATTGATAACCTGATTGCATGTGTTTCTCTGGAAACGCATATGCGATCATCCCGAGCCCCGTCCCCTGTGCACTAGAATCGCACTAGAACGTGACACTAGGGGAACGTGTGAACTCGCCCACACAGAACCTCTTAGACTCGCATGCTTCTGACATCACTAAGGTCCTTAACCTCTTTTATGCTGCTCATAATAGTTGGGTCTGCAGCAAGATCGGAGAGGTTGGTAGACTGTAAAGCAGATAATGTACTCGGCACCTGCTACACCAACATCTGACCTCCTTTACCTACCTAGGGCCTGGGAGTGGTGCGAGGCATTTGATCGGGTTCCACAGCCACTTTTTAAAAAAATATAAATGAACTACATGCTGTCAGGCACTATCCTGAGCTAGCCACCCTAGGCACTGTGTCCACAGTCCCTAGTGGTAAATATGCCATTAATTACAATTACACATTTAAAATATATTAAGATACTATTTCCTGGGCAAATGACTGAATTAAACATAGGCAACTCCTGAACTAATCATGGAAAACACAAGTGATCAGGTGCAAATTAGAGACAAAGCCATATGCAGCTATTAACTAACAGCAACAGAAAATAGACACATCTACCCCCTTAAGTCAAGTTAACCAGTGATACATATGTGATTAATTAGGGGTGATGAATTATTACTAATCCAGCAGTCCAATATATAGGATAATGAATCAATGATCTACTGTTTACACATATCAATTGAGTGGGGGTACTTTATAATAATGTATGCAGTATATATCATAATACATTACATAAAGTGTATGTTTTATAAGCAATGGGGAGCACATTGTTGTAAGCTGTATTCGGAAGTGTATATCATTTAGGGGCACAATGTAATAACCCAGAAGACATTATATTGCTATTAACTGTCATATTTTTAGAGAATGGGTGTGAATATGTGCTACACGGAACTAAAGACCTCTTGTAGCAAATTAAGCAGGGATAAGTCAAGGCCAGGAGAAGTTGTACTGAAGTCCCTAATTTACACAGGGATTTTCGGCGCATGCGATCGGATTTTGGCGCATTGGTGCCAGCTTTCACGCTACACAAATCGGGGAGCAGGCCGTCGGACGATCGATTGTGTAACAGTTGCAGTCTGCCTCAAAACTGCAGCTTGTAATTTCAGTGAACATGATATAGTAGGGGTAGCTCACAGTATCTATGCATGTAAAACTTAAGAATGGTGGGTGGCCCACAATCTCTATAGAGCCAGGGCACAAGGTAGCCTGAATCTGCCACAAAGTGAAGTATTTGCACATACTTTACAATATACATAAATACAGGCTAAAATACTCTACAGGGTGGGCCATTTCAGGATCAGTGGTAGTGGACCCATTGTAACACCGTGAGCAATTACATAAGCCGATACCTAGGAGCGGAGTGACACCTGGTTATCACAAGAGCTCGCGGCAAAGTGGGATGGACTTGCTGCGGCAGGATACCACCAGGTCACTCCACGGTCGAGACTTTGCTCGTGGTGGTGGTCGAGGCTGGGACAGAGTCGTGGACAGGCAGGAGGTCAGGACAGGCAGCAGAGGAACCTAGTCAGGAACGGAGGAGAAGAGGGTTTCATTGACTATCTAACACAATTGGGCAAGTGGTCATAAACTTGTAAATAACCCAAAAAAAGAATAAAGTTACATTGAAACCAAGCACACCATTGTTTTTCTTGTGAAATTCTCAATGGTGGTCATTTATCTTAGAATTTTCTCATTGTATTCTCTATTTTTGTGACTTTTTTGGGCACATTTGATATATTTGCACCTAAATTTGTGACTTTTCTACTGGCCTAGCACAACTAGCCAAGCAGGAATTTTTCAATATTGCGCATGATATATTTTTAAAATCCAGATGTGAACATATGAAAAACTCACAATTTTGGGACAAATTGAGGTTAATAAAGTCCCAAATAAACTCCAGTCCTGACCATGCATATGAAAGAAGTTAAAATAGAGTTTGAGACTTTTGTGCGACTTTTGAATAAAGTGTTGCAAAAACCCTATGTACAACGCTGCCGGATGGCATACACCCCGGGTTCTACATCACCATTATTTTTAATATTTAAGATTCCCTGAGGACTGGTTATGTTCCACAGGACTGGCGCATAGAAAATGTGGTACCAATATACAAAAATGGATCAAGTCTGACTATGTCACTGTACATAACCTTATAACCCAGTATCAGCATGGGTTTATGAGAGATCGGTCCTGTCAGACTAATCTGATTGGCTTCTACAAGGAAGAAAGTTCCAGACTGGATCTGGGGGACGTTGTGGATGTTGTATATCTGGACTTTTCAAAGGCATTTGACACAGTTCCACATAAAAGGTTCCTATAAAATGAGACTGCTGGGACTAGGGGAAAATCTATAAATGTGGGTAAGTAATTGGCTTTGTGATAGAAAAGAGAGGGTCATCACTAATGGCACATTCTCAGATTGGGTTGACGTTACTAGTAGAGTGGCACAGGGGTCAGTATTGGGGCAACTTCTTTTTAATATTTTTATTAATGACCTTGTAGTGGGTTTACACAGTCAAGTTTCAATATTTACAGATGATACTAAGCTGTGTAAAGTAATAAATACTGAGGTCGATAGTTTAGTATTACAGAGGGATTTGTGGAAGCTTGAGGAGTGGGCAGAGAAATGGTTGATGAGGTTTAATGTAGATAAATGTAAAGTTATGCACTTGGGTGATGGAAATAAAAAGTATAATTATGTTCTAAACAATCAATTACTTGGTAAAACTGGAACTCAAAAGGACTTGGGGGTATTAGTGGATGGTAAGTTTAATTTTAGTGACCAGAGCAAGGCGGCTGCTGCTAAAGCAAGTAAAGGAGAGCAACCAAGATTATTAGGGGATTAGAATACAATGACAGATTACAAAATTTGGGATTATTCAGTTTAGAAAAAGACGACTAAGAGACCTCATTACAATGATCACATACCTGAAGGGACAGTACAAATATCTCTCCAAAGATCTTTTTATAGGTAGGAAAGTAGAGATGTGGATAGTGGCATGGGGTGCTAGGTTGCACTTGCTAGTGCCACCTACAGAATTTGTCATTGTGCCACTTTCTGACCTCCTGCTACTGCTGCTGGCACCTCCACACCCTGTCAGTGTTCCACTATGTGACCTCATGCTTCTGCTAGTGCCACCTCCAGAATTTGTCATTGTGCCTCTCTCTGACCTCATGATGCTTCTGGTGGCAACTCCACACTTTGTCATTGTGCCACTATATCACCTCATGCTGCTGCCACCTCCAGAATTTGTCATTGTGCCACTTTCTAACCTCATGCTGCTGTTGCTGCCACCTCCACACTTTGACATTGTGCCACTATGTGGCCTTATGCTGTTGCTGTCACCTCCAGAATTTGTCATTGTGCCACTATGTGGCCTCATGCTGCTACTACTGCTGTTGCAGTCAGCTCCAGTATGTGTCTTTGCACCACTCTCTGACCTCATGCTGCTGCTTTTGCCACCTACACACTTCGTCATTGTGCGACTATGTGGCCTCATGCTGCTGCTGCTACTGCCACCTCTAGAATTTGAGATTGTACCACTCTCTGGCCTCATGCTGCTGTTGCTGCCACCTCCACACTTTTTCAATGTGCCACTATGTGGCCTCATGCTGCTGCTCCTGCTGCCAGCTTCAGAATTTGTCATTGTGCCACTCTATGACCTCATGCTGCTGCCACCTCCACACTTTGTCATTGTGCCACTATGTGGCCTCATGCTGCTGCTCCTGCTGCCAGCTCTAGAATTTGTCATTGTGCCACTCTCTGACCTCATGCTGCTGCCACCTCCACACTTTGTCATTGTGCCACTATGTGGCCTTATGCTGCTGCTGCTGCCAACTCCAGAATTTGTCATTCTGCCACTCTATGACCTCATGCTGCTGCCACCTCCACACTTTGTCATTGTGCCACTCTGTGGCCTACTATGTTGCTGCCAGCTCCAGAATTTGTCATTCTGCCACTCTCAAATCTCATGCTGCTGCTGTTTTTGCCACCTAAACACTTTGTCCTTGTGCCACTATGTGGCCTCATGCTGCTGCTGCCACCTCCAGAATTTGTCATTGTGCCAATATGTGGCTTCATGCTGTTGCTGCTGCTGCCAACTCCAGAATGTGTCATTGTGCCATTCTCTGACCATCTGCTGCTGCTTCTGTCACCTCCACACTTTGTCATTGTGCCACTATGTGGCCTACAATGTTGTTGCCAGCTCCAAAATTTGTCATTTTGCCACTCTTTGACCTCATGCTGCTGCCAACTCCACACTCTGTCACTGTGCCTCTATGTGGCCTACCATGTTGCTGCCAGCTCCAAAATTTGTCATTGTGCCACTCTGACCTCATGCTGCTGCCACCTCCACACTTTGTGATTGTGCCACTATGTGGACTCATGCTGCTGCTGCCATCTCCAAAATTTGCCATTGTGCCACTCTCTGACCTCATGCTGCTACTGCCACCTCCACACTGAGTCATTGAGCCACTATGTGGGCCACCATGTTGCTGCCAGCTAGAGAATTTGTCATTGTGCCACTCTCTGACCTCATGCTACTGCCACCTCAACACTTTTTAATTGTGCCACTATGTAGCCTCATGCTGCTGCTTCCGCATCCACACTCTGTCATTGTGCCACTCTGTGGCCTACCATGTTGCTGCCAGCTCCAGAATTTGTAATTGTGCCACTCTCTGATCTCATGCTGCTGCTGCCACCTCCACACTTTGTCATTGTGCCAGTATGTGAGCTCATGCTGGTGCTGCTGCCACCTCCAGAATGTGTCATTGTGCCACTCTCCGACCTCATGCTGCTGCTCTCACCTCCACACATTTTTATTTTGCCACTATGTGGCCTCATGCTGCTGCCTGCTCCATAAGTTGTCATTGTGCCACTCTCTGATCTCATGCTGCTGCTGTTACTGCCACCTCCACAATCAGTCATTGTGCCACTATGTTAGCTCATGCTGCTGCTGCCACCTCCATAATTTGTTGTTTTCCAACTCTCTGACCTCATGCTGCTGCTGATGCTGTCGCCACCTACAGAATTTGTCATTGTACCACTCTCTGACCTCATGCTGCTGCTGCCACCTTCACACTTTCTCATAGTGCCACTCATTGTGGCCTACCAAATTTCTGCCAGCTTCAGAATTTTTCATTGTGCCAATCTGTGGCCTCATGCTGCTGCTCCTGCCAACTCCACACTTTGTCATTGTGCCACTTTATGGCCTCATGCTGCTGCTGCTGTTGCTCATGCTGCTGCTGCCACCTCCATAATTTGTCATTGTGCCCCTTTCTTACCTCCTGCTTCTGCTACTGCCACCAGTTTCACACTGTCATTGTGCCACTCTGTAGCCTACCAGGTTGCTGCCACATCTACACTCTTGCACTGTGCCACTCTGTGTCCTCCTGCTGCTGCTGCCACCCCCATGCTCTGTGACATTGCCACTTTGTGGCTTACCATGTTGCTTCCACCTCCACACTCTGTCATTGTGCCACTTTGTGGCCTCCTGCTTCTGCCGCCATCCCCCGTCTCCCCCAGCAAGGGGGGCTATACCTGAGGGCAGGAGGGGGGAACTAGAACCGGAGGCAGCAAGGGGGAACTAGAACTAGAGGCAGCAAGGAGTGGCTTGCATCATACGCATGTATGTCCTTTAAATGTTGGGGGATGGACAACATGTTGACAGGTTATTTAGTTGTATCAGAGAGATGATCCTGACATTCAATGGACCTGTATGTCCCACGTTTCTCACAAATGTGACAAGCTGCTTGGTAAATGATATTGCAATTAATATAAAATTTTATAGAGAAATTTTTCAGTGTGGCAAATGAGTGAAAATTATTCCCTGTCTGTAAATGAGTAATGTATTTCTTATGTCCATTTGTGGCAGCCTGGTTATTTCCACCACATATAATGTGATATGGAATTACTATTGCTAGAAAACAGAGAGTCTCCCTCTAATTGAGAGCTTAATAATGGCAATGGCAATAACAGAGAAGAGAGAAGCATCCTGCATTAACATCGGTAAGTATTTCTTAAAAATCTTTGTTTGTTTTCTATAATCAATAGTAGATATAATACAATAATCTTCTCCCATCTCAATCCAAGACTCATCCCTATTCTAAGAGAGAGCAGATTATGAAGCAGTTGAAATCCTGGCTTCGGAACTTTTCAACATCAATTTCATTGTATTTTCTATCCTTAAGTACATTAAGTACAGACAGTATTCAGACCCCTTTAAATATTTCACTCTTTGTTTCATTGTAGACGGATAAAAACAGTTCTTTTTCTTACACATTAATGCACACTCTAATCTTGAAGACTAACAAGAAAAACTGAAATATCACATGGTCATAAGTATTCAGAGTTGATGCACCTTTTGAGCTAATACACCCATGAGTCCTCTTGGGAATGATTTTCACACATGGATTTTGGGATACTCTGCCATTCTTCCTTGTAGATTCTCTCCAGCTCAGGTTGGTTGGTGGACAGCCATTTTCAAGTATCTCCAGAGATGCTCAATTGGGTTTAGATCAGGGCTCTGGCTGGGCCAGTCAAGAATGGACATGTTCTGAAGCCACTGATTTGTTATTTTAGCTGTGTGCTTAGGGTCATTGTCTTGTTGGAAGCAGTGGCATAACAACCGCCGTAGCAGCCATAGCGGTTGCTACGGGGCCCGGGCATCTCAGGAGCCCGGGGTGGACACCGTTATCCCGGGCCCTCTCTCCCTGATGACCAATACAGCACGGCAGTAACAGACAATTCCAACCGCCCGCGGCCTGCCCTCGCATCAGCCTGATGAAAGAACTACAGGCAATCCTCCCTACCCCAACACAGCTGCCGCCGTCACTACGGATCCTCAAACTCCCACCCGTCCAAGCCAGCTGTCCCGGCCATTCAAAACACCAGGTAACTTTTTGTATATCTATATCTGTCTATTTTTTGTGATCTATATGTGTATATGTGTATATATATAACTGTATGTATATGTAAATAAATAAAGTAAAAAGCGGGCAGCACTCCATGGTTCAAATTTCAAAATAAAAGGTGAACTATATTGAACAAGTGGCGACGTTTCGGTGTGTGACACCTTCATCAAGCAACAAAAAAGTGACCCACATTGGATATATATAGCAAAACATGGTAAGTGATTAGCATAAAGAGGCGTGTCTTAAAGTGCCTGTGCAATATTGTGTTATTCATCATTGTACAAATATATATAAAAAATACATTCAAAGATAAAGTGCATCAGTTTCAAGTACATGTATATAACAATGTTGTTGTTCGCTGTACAATTATACAGTACAAAGTGTAATCATAAAGTGTGCAAGTGCAAAGACTGGCGTGTAAAGAAGGGGTTAAAATTACCCAAAAGGCTCTGGAGAGAACTTTCTTGGTGGAAGCTTCTGGTCCACAGCTGACACAATCCTAGCGTCTGTGGATCCAACCTGCACATGCGCAGTGGAGCCCCGAGGCCGCCGAGAAGACATCTTGGAAAAGGGCAACCAAGCCCTCAATGCAGTGTGCACTGAGGCCAAGAAAATGAAAAAAACAACAAATGACCCGTGACAACAGCTTAAAAGGAAAAAATGAGCACACACACATTAACCTAAGTATTGGGGATAAGAGGATCGCTCTCATTACCATGGGGGCAGGATAGTAATATACACCTCTACGTAGTATACATAGATTCAAGGTGATTTGCGCCTGGTGCCCACTATGGTGATGCATCACCTAATGAGAGATCGGTAAAGCACATAAGAATGCGCGCCAGTGGGATATTAAGTGAGTATAATCACATCCCAAGGAGGTGGTAAGATCCCACAGGGGAGATGGAGCATATATCACGCTCACACCCTCCAGCGTGGGCATCCAAAAACCACTACAGCTGGCAACCTACTCAGTTCCACAAATATGTGGGTATTTTGTGGCACAATTTGGCGCTTAATCCCTACACAGCCATGGATATATTGTATAGATATATGTTATAGTTGTCAACCAGCCGGCACAGGGCACAAGATATAAAGGAGAAACCAACAAAAGAAAACATCATAATGGTTCATATAAACAATTTGAAGTAACGTCCACCAAGAGATGTCATCCATCCGATTGGGCAAAGGAATTTTTTCAATATCATCTGAACATATATAGATGGTAAACAGATTAATCTGAAGAAGTAAAGATCAATATTCATGTTGTATCTCAGTCACTCGTTACATGGATATAGCATCAATCACAAATGGATTATATACATTCCTTATAAAACATTATCCAGGTTAAACTAATGCAGCTTGAAGGGGTTTAGTCTAAGAGTCCAGTTTAGTGTCATTTATGGTCTATGAGTCCAGTTCAGTTCATTTTTTCACAGTTACCACCTCATCTGAGGGGGCTTTATAGTATTACCCCAATGTAACCATGTGCAGTTATAAAAGTCACTAATCTTTTGGACAAGGTTTCAAATCTTCGTTTGAGGTCAATATCACCTGGTTTGTTCAGGAAAGTAGCATCCCCTTGCAATCTCTGTATGATCATATCCTGATCTTCATCCGTGTAAGTGAACACTTTCAAAAAGTCACCTGGAGTAGACTCCATATTGATGAAAATTGAATATGTATATGTATTTATGGCCGTATGTATGTGTATATGTGTGTATATATGCCTGTATGTATGTGTATATGTGTGTATATATGCCTGTATGTATGTGTATATATATATATATATATATATATATATATATATATATATATATATATATAAAATTGTTGTGATGAAAGATACTAAGTTTGTGTTCGAAGGTAAGTAAGGTTACTGCCTGAAAATATAGAACACTTAAAAATGTAATACTTTATTAATTATTTGTTAAAACTAGGGCCACTCTTCAGCCACAAAATTCCTTAAAACAGGCAATTCAGTGGGTATCGAGAGGTAGATTCAGAGGAACCTTTATTTGTGACAGTCCCACTCAGAACTATCCACTCTTTCTCCCACTGAGTAAAGTGTGCTCTGCAAATATGTAGTCTCGTTTGATCAATTACAGATCACTACCATTTGCCTTGTATTCAACACACTGCTAAGGTGCCATTCACACCCGATCGTGCATTATTTCCTAATTGCTTCCTCCCCTCACTGATCTGAAGAGACCATCAAAGAAGTTTCCCCCTGTGAGCAATGACTCTCCACTAGATGTATTTTTGAGTTTAGTCATGGAGGACTTAAAAACTCTTGAGGACCTGAAACAGGGTCCATACTCAAACATCAGTAAGGAAGAGCAACAATCTATCCAGGGCTTGATGAGTGATGACTCGATAGTCATCAAGCCCTCTGACAAAGGGGGCAACCTGGTCATCCTAAATAGGGAACAATACGTAGGCATGTGTAAAAATATCCTGAGGGATGGGGCCTGTTACCGTGTATTGGCTGAGAATCCAACCCCCTCTTTTACAAAAGCCCTTATGCACATTCTTGAGAAAGCTAGATCCCTCAGTTTGATCAGTGAAGTTGAAATGGACTTCCTCAAACCACAACCCCTGAGGATTGCAACATTCTATAGCCTCCCTAAGGTCCATAAGGGCTGTAGGTCCATAAGGGCTGTAATTGGGATGCCCAATTGTGTCTGGCATTGACAGTGTCACACAAAATGCCAGCTTATATGTGGACCGGATTCTCCGTCCTTATGTACTTACACTTTCATCAAATGTAAGAGACACTATGGACGTGTTGAAACGTATTGAGGATATAGTGGTTGACTCAGAGACCTTGTTAGCATCTTTAGATGTTGAAGCCCTGTATAGCTCCATACCCCATGACATTGGGTATCATGCTGTGAGCACTTTCCTCAAGACCAGGGGGACTCAATTTAGTGAACACAATGAGTTCACATTGTCCCTTTTAAAATTCGTGCTTGAGCATAATTTTTTCACTTTTAATGGCAGATTCTACCACCAGCTCAGGGGGGTTGCTATGGGGAGCCCGTGTGCTCCCACATATGCGAACCTCTTCCTGGGCTGGTGGGAGAAGGAGATCGTCTTTCAAGACAGTATGGAACATTTCACATCACATATCCTTTTGTGGATTAGATTTATAGATGACGTCTTGATTTTATGGAAAGGACCTCAAGATCTTTTTAAGGGGGTTGTTGCGACTCTGAATTCAAACCAGATTGGTCTATATCTTACCTCAGAGATTCAACTCAAAACCATCACCTTTTTAGATCTATCTATTACAAAAACTGAATCAGGTAGACTGAGCACTAGGATATTTAGAAAATCAACTGCAACAAACTCCCTTCTGTCATGGAACAGTTGGCATCCGAAACCACTCAAAAGTGGTATACCCAAGGGGCAATATCTTCGGGTCAGGAGGAATTGCTCCGATATGTTGGAATATTTATCAGCAGCTTCAGATCTGAGGTCCAGATTCCACGACAGAGGGTACCCCGACAAGGTCCTTAAAGATGCGCATCAAGCTGCAATTACAAGCAACCGGGATGATCTCCTTACACCTAAAATCAGAGACTGCTCAAAAACAACCACACGAATCATAGGGACCTATGATTCCCAATACCAATCAGTGAGGGATATTTTGGCAACACACTGGAAGATCCTCAAATTAGACCCTGATGTAGGGAATCAAATCGGTGATGTTCCCCAGATTACATATAGAAGAGGTCAAAACCTCAGGGATAAATTGGTCCATAGCCATCTTGGACCTCCTTCAGGGGACACATGGATACCTAAACCACCGGTGGGCACATTCAAATGTGGGGGATGTAAAGCCTGCCAATCTATACTCCCAAGCAAATCGTTTACCAGTGGGGTAACCCATCGGACATTTAAGAATAGGCAATTTATTAACTGCAAAAGTACTGGAGTAATCTACTTGGCAACATGTGTGTGTGGCATCCAGTATGTCGTCAAAACACTCTATCAAACACACTACAATCGCCCGCCACGTATGGGAGAATCATAATGGCGACCTCAGCAGTATTGGATTCCAGGGATTCCAATATGTGGGGGGGACTTCGATCGCGTGCTCCTCTAGCGTGATGCCCGCTGGATTTGTACCTTGGCAACAGAAAAACCATCGGGCCTGAATGACCTAATTTGCTATAGTTGCTTTTTGTAATCCACCAATGTGGTCTGGTTAACTAGTCCCCTCACCTCTGAATCGATGATCAATACCGAGATGACCCTGTAAACCCTCCTTGTGGACTAAGTATGCTTTACGTCATCTCATGGTCCTACTCTGGGCACACACATGTCTAGACATCACTGATACTTATACCATTTTGGTATGACCACTTTGTGCACCTATGACGTGATCAATGGTTAGCACATGCAGAATTCTATCCCCATTAAGTACACATATTCATATATATATATGTGAATGATACACATCTGAGATCCTTTCCTAGTTCTCTACTTCACCAATACATTGTATGCTAAGTGAGGAGCCGCGATACGATCCCTCTTTTTTTGAACCTCATAAGAATCAACCTGCTGTGGGGACTCTATATTAACATGTTGATTGCCATGGTACCTGGACCCATCCGTAATGTGGTAAGTCCCGATTGGTACCTTGGAGACGAGTAACCCACGAGTCAAAAATCCTGTTACGAGGATGGACAGGTGATGTAAGTAGCTGACACGATTGATTGGTCGCGCCAGGACGAGCCCTCTTCCAGAGAAGACGCCGGGATTGGTTTTCCCCCATGAGGGGGCGCCTCTCGATATAACACACGCGCACACGCGCGCGCGGCCTCATTAGTGTCGGCGCTTGCTGAAAGATGCACGCACAAACAAGAGGGTGCGAGTGCAGTGTAAAATAATCCTATGATCTGCTCTATAAGCCTCTGATGATGCGCTCCCAAATAGTGAAGCGTTGAAATGCGTAAGGCGGAGGAAGCAATTAGGAAATAATGCATGATCGGGTGTGAATGGCACCTTAGCAGTGTGTTGAATACAAGGCAAATGGTAGTGATCTGTAATTGATCAAACGAGACTACATATTTGCAGAGCACACTTTACTCAGTGGGAGAAAGGGTGGATAGTTCTGAGTGGGACCGTATACATATACACATACCGTATGTATGTGTATATGTATGCCTGTATGTATGTGTGTATATATGCCAGTATGCATGTGTGTATATATGCCTGTATGTATGTGTATATGTATGCCTGTATGTATGTGTATATGTATGCCTGTATGTATCTGTATGTGTGTATATATACCTGTATGTGTGTATATATGCCTGTGTGTATGTGTATGTTTGTATATATGCCTGTATGTATGTGTATGTGTGTATATATGCCTGTATGTATGTATATATGCCTGTATGTATGTGTGTATATATGCCTGTATGTATGTGTGTATATATGCCTGTGTGTATGTGTATGTGTGTATATATGCCTGTATGTATGTGTATGTGTGTATATATGCCTGTATGTATGTGTATATGCCTGTATGTATGTGTATGTGTGTATATATGCCTGTATTTATGTGCATGTGTGTATATATGCCTGTATGTATGTGTATATGTGTTTGTATGCCTGTATGTCTGTTTATATGTATGCCTGTATGTATGTGTATATATATATATATATATATATATATATATATATATATATATGCCTGTATGTATGTGTGTATATATATATATGTGCCTGTATGTATGTGTATATATATATATGTTTGTGTATACATATGCTGATGATGTATGAGTGTATGTGTATGTATATGCTTTATATAATTTATTTATGTGGATTTCTGCATGGGGTCCCCACTTCCCCTTCAAAAATATTTGTACAGACATGATTTTAAAATCACATGCATTTACGCACTCATATATACACACATTATACACATACAGGGGCACATTTAATAAGGGCTGTGCTCCACTTTTCTGGCAGACTTTGCACATTCTTTCTAGTGCAAACTGCTTGCACAGGTATTTAAGAAGTGTCTGCACCACATTTGAGTTGCATGCGACCATTTTTGTGGCGCAGTGCACTATTCTGTATGCGACACAAATTTCTGCACGGAAGGGGTGCTCAGTCATACAGAGTTCAAAAGAATTGCACGTCCCATGGTTGGAAGGTTATTTCCAACAAGATGTTATTTATCACATGGACTGGATGGCACGAAGTGGCTAATAAAGTAGAATTTCCTTATATTTTTTTCCTATATGGGACAAAATTTGACACATTTGTCACTGCCTATCAACTGCACATCTAAATAGGTTATGTTATCACCTTCATATTTATAGGTGAACCTCAAATTTAGCTCCTTATCATTAAGAAAGGTTACAAATAAGCTGAACCCCTCTTCTGTACATCCCCAAATCCTATATGTCTTTGCATCCATATTTTAGACTCCCATTGTGAATTGTGGTAGGTAAAGATAAACAGCTCCTCCCATGGGGTGATATAGATATTGGCAAGACAGGCAAAAATTTTTGCCCCATTTGGGGCCCCCTGCAGTTGCAAATAATAGCAGTTTTACTATAGAAAAACATTTTACTGAAAAGGTCATATAGTATCCAAAAAATGTTGTATGTTATTACACAACTCCAGTAAATCCAAACGTTAATCTCTATATGGCTTTCTTTTCATTTTTATAGATTTATGTTACATGTATAAATTGAAAGTGGTAAAAAAGAGCCTGTATGAATGTGGCACAAATGAGTCACCTCATATGGAACTTTTTCTCAGCTTTCATTTCATGAAATATTAAATAGCATCACCAGGAAGTGCAAACTATAACAGAGAGAACAAGCTGTGTTACATCTCTCCAAATGGAAAATTAAAACAAAATTCAAGGTTTTTGGAGGAGATGAACAAAAACAGATATTCAAAAAGGAAACAGATTTTCAAAAAGGAAAACGACATTGGTAGCAGGGGGTTAGCATGACACATCAGTTATCTTTCCTTTAAATTTTTTAAATTATGATTCTATCGTTGATTGAGTCATTAAAGGTAAATATTCTAAAACAATCTTACACTGTGAATCGATGCTGATAGTATCAGACTGTGCAGAGAAACACCATAAGGGGACTTATTAATATCTTATTATGAAGTTATTTGTGAAGGACACCATATTTATAAGAGCTGCATGACAATGATTCTGACAGATACAGACACATGCAGAGCCAAAGTAAATAATAAACATTTTAATCACTTTTCCAAGAAGAAAATATAACTCACCCCACACAGAGGAGGGAGGGATAAATTGTAAAGGCGTTTGACAAAATAAAAAAAAGAGTGATTGCTGCCATTAAAAATGCATTTTTTTAAAAATATTTAGATTGAAATGTACCTAATGATAAATGAAACAGCAGACTTAATATTTACCTTTAGATAATTACAAATACTACTTGTATTGTATTTTTCTTTATGTTACCGAGCAATAATATTTAATAGTATACATGGACAGAATAATGTTAGCCTCTCTTCTCACATAAACTGCATGACTACAACTGTTCAGCAGATGGCAATGTTTACCTTTATATTTTTCCCATGGAAGAGCTATTAAAATTGTGAGCACCCAATTCCATATCTTATGAGCTGAAAATTATTGACTATATTCTCACAATAGGAGATGTTAATTCAGCCCTGCTCCTCAGGCTGCCACATTTACAAATAATTTGCATAATATTTCCACCAAAGAGATTACAAAATGTACTACTTCACAAGTAATGTCACATTAATGTAACCTGATATGTTAAAGTAATTCCAGTTAGCTTCTTGAAGATGAGCACTCAAATGTCTAAAGTACATGCAATTTCAGGAACAAAAAAAAAGCGCTCATAGAATTTCAAGGCAAATTAAAGGATGCATACTGTATGTAGGTTTTATGATCCCCATCAAATGTATGCATAGTGATATGATATAAAGCAGCTTTTGATATGCTAACATGACATTATAGCTTTTACTGTATGCCCTAAGGGATTACATGCTGGTGTGTTTTATTTTATCATTTCTGTCATCCTTTCTTTTGCTTTATCCAATGTATTCCTTCTTGGCCTCTAGCTTCATCCGAAATACACTGGCCTGACCAATTCTGTAAAAGTTTTATTTCACATTTTAAATAAAAATTAGAATGCAAATGTAGCTACAAATGTCCTTGATGCTCTTTCAGTATCTAACAAGAGGTGAAAGGTTGTTTCATTTGCGATGAAAGGTATGGCGAATGAATATGAATGTGGTTTCACACAAGAGGAAATACTGGACTCGATGTGCCGCCAAATGACGCCACATCTTTGCATATGTGATTGTGTTATGTTGTGCATTACATATGCACTATTTATTTTAAACCATAGTAAATTCAATCTTCATTATCTACAAGCTGCAAGCTGCTAAATCTTAGAACTTAATGTGCCATGTATTATTAAAAATCAAGAGAACTAAGCAGGCATTGAAATGTTCTGAAATGACCTATATTAAAAAGCACAGTGTTTTGTATTAGGCTCCAAAGTACAGTAGATGCACAAATGTCTTGCTGCAGCAAAAGTATACACATTTGCATATATATGAGATCACTTGCTTTTTAGCGCCTGAGATAATATGTGTCCCCAATAATTTCTTAGATGCTTTATTTATGAACATCAAGCTGCATGTTAGGACAAAATAAATTTAACTCTAGATTATGAAAATCTAATCTTATCAGTTATTGTGTAGATCTTCTAAATGTTTTCTAATTTATCTACAAAATTCTGCATCTTTAGAAACAGTATTACTAAACAACAACGAACAGATACTTCAAGTCATGGACTGTAAAGCAGTATACACATTAGGAAACTATATATGAACTGTTGCTATCGCACAAATGCTTAAATGTATATTTAATGCCACCAAGGACTGTAACGCATTCTGATGTAACATCTGAGGTGCTGTAACCATGATGCTTGTCCCTGAACATTCCAGTGAATTACCCTTCTTACAAGCAGTGGCCACAGTGAATATATCTACAAAATTCTGCATCTTTAGAAACAGTATTACTAAACAACAACGAACAGATACTTCAAGTCATGGACTGTAAAGCAGTATACACATTAGGAAACTGTATATGAACTGTTGCTATCGCACAAATGCTTAAATGTATATTTAATGCCACCAAGGACTGTAATGCATTCTGATGTAACATCTGAGGTGCTGTAACCATGATGCTTGTCCCTGAACATTCCAGTGAATTACCCTTCTTACAAGCAGTGGCCACAGTGAATATATACACAATACAATATACATTTTTATAGACTGAAACCAAAGTCCATGTAATTATCATAAAGTGCCAACATGGTCATTTAGCCTAAAATTACAATCCAACTCTATAAGGGACATATAATACTGCCGCATGATGACCATTACCAGTACAAGGTAAATACCATTACGCTAGTGCAACATCCCCCACCGGGGCCTAGCCCTTGAGGTGCGGCCTGGAGACAGCCGGGGCCCGCGGTACCGGAGTGGCTGGCGGTTGCGGCCTAAGCACGCTATTGTCACGGTGCTTGGTACGGGGGAACCGGAGGGCTGTCCTACAGCCTGGCAGGTCTCCAGCAGGGTGGTGTTGGCAAGAAAAGATGAGGGAGAGGCTGCTATAGCGGATCTCCCTGGGGCAACCCCTTAATGTCCCGAGTGTGAGTCTCTGGGTGATGGACAGGGTGCCGGTGATGAAGGCAGGGGTAGTAGCAGGGACCAGACGGAGGCAGAAGTTGAAGAAAACAACTTACAGTTCTTTATTGGAACCGCAGGAACATCAGCAAACGTGCCTTTAACAAGATGGTGGAGTACTGGAGAGGTATTTGGAGGGAGCCACAGGATGTATTTCACCAGCCTGGATGTATAGGGCAGGCTGGGAGGCAGCTGTGTCCTTAGAGGAGGCTTCAGCTCGGTCCTGGATCTCTTCAGGTATCACCCTTGAAGGTAGGAATGATACCCCTTTTCCTCACTACACTAGCTCTAGTCTAATCTTCCACTTCAGGCAGGGGCTAGGCTCTTCCTGCACTGGTCTGGTGTGCTAGAGACTCTGAGCTGCTGCTCAGCTAACTACTCTCTGCTGTCGTCCTGCAGACCCAGAGGGCCTGACTAGGACCGGTCTATTCTCCCTTCTGGGAGAGACTGCTCTCTTCTCTCTCTGGGGAGAGACTCCTCTAGAACATTCCTGGCCAGAGGTTTTATTACCTTCCCTTGGTCAGGTGGTGGCTGCTCCTCCAATTACCTCTCAGTGCACAGAGACAGGATGTACCACAGACATTGGTTGACATAATTACATCACAGATTAACATCTGCCTTGCCAGGCAGGATTAACCACTGCAATACCCCTATGTCCTATCAGGACCATGTAGTGTAATGTGGTGTTACCTACAGGTGGGACGTATTCGCAAGCACTACCTCGCCATTGCATCGGCGAGGGTGTTGCATACCCCGGGGGCAATTGAAAGAGCCGCCCTCGGCTCGACTACAGTTGTTTTGGGGCACAGAGGGGGCTAAAGACACTTCTGGGAAGTGCAGGCTATGTGAGGTGTAGGGACAAACCGCCCATGGTCCTGGAGACAGGCACCTGGGTTGGTGTCGGACTAAGACAAAAATATAGCTGTATGACAGTTGGTCGCTGACGCCATTAAACCGAACTGTACAGTAGGAAAGGTGTGGTGTCATGTCCTGTAATCCACTCCTTGCACCAAGGCCTGTATATTTGTTTAATCAACGCTTCTTCCCTGGCGGCAATTATATGGTGTCTATCTGCATTGCATGAGCATATGCGACACGAGTACCTCCTGACTGACAACCTTACCCATGTATGAGTGGCATCCAGGTGCTATCTCTGTAACACCCCCGTTCCCCTAAAGACCCGCAGTTTACGGACTACCCCCATGTGCAAACCTCAGTTTGAGGGATCAGGTAGCGGTCAGTGTTTTACATAGAAAGACGGTCCGACACAGCCACACTACAACCTGAAAAGCCTATGAAAGGGTTAATGCATACTACTGGCATATATTGACAGTGTGCAAATATTTTTGTAAACTCACATTGGCTTAGCAGCCCAATGGGTACACATCTTATAACATAACGTTACAGATAGATAGGCTACTCAGAGTAGCACGGTAGCAAATGTCTCTTTTCCTGAAAAGAAAAGGCATAAAAAGTGCATGCAGAATGTCCATACCTAAAAAAGGAAGGCATTAAGTGCAAAATAGTAGTCAATAGCAATTGCAACTTTTCCCTGGAGTATTTGGCAAAAGTCTCTCAGAAGGTCTCTAATGACAAAGTCCATCTTCTGGGTACAGCCCTTGATGTGGGGGAAAGTGCACTGAGAAGCAAAGGGTCTCCTCTATGTGTAGAGGGACAGGGTCCTTTGAAGAAATTCTTCAAAGGACCCTGGGTGCTATCATAGCACATGACAATAATCAGTTCAAGGTATGTCTCTTGACTGAGATAAATAAGGGTGAGAGTCTCAGGAATGTCTCTGGCTCTTTGGGGAAAATGGAGATATAAATATACATATATACAAAGTACCTGGAGAGGGCTACAGCCCTTCAGGGATTAGTCAGTGTCGCTGGGTTCAGCAAAGACAGGATCCAGCTCCTGCAGGGAATCCTGTGCATCCTCAACGGGAGTAGGTGCCGGCTGGGGACACCCGGTGGCAGTAGTGGGTACTGCAGGTGCAGCAACATCCTCCGGACCTTCAGGGGGAGGAGCACTGTCGCCCGGGGTGTCGGCTGTTCCAGCCGGGGGCTCAACTGAGCCAGGGACCACAGAGGGGTCCAGGAAAAAATAAACGGAGTCCAGCGGCCGTGCCGCGGCTCCTTCCAGCTCCGGTTCTTCCGGGGCCGGGTCATCACCCCATTGGTAACCGGCAAGGGGAGATGCGGGCCTAGATGGAACCTCCGGACAAGGTTCACTAGCCGGGATGTCCTCACCCACAGAAGAGCCGCGGGACCTGACAATGCTCCCGGCAGGGGAACCGGTGGGGGTGGCGCCCTGTATCATGCCCGGCCCATGAATGGCAATGGGACCCGTACTCACAATTACTGTGGATGGGGCATTCACGTGGGTCACCGCCCGGGGACTTGCAGCCGAGGAGGAAGAGGTGTTCGGAGACTCCGGCCACTCGTCGTCCTCATACCAGTCGTCCTGCGGGAAGTAACGGTCCTCGTCGGAGTCGGGGATCCGGAGCACGCCAGCCGCCCAGGGTCCTCGGGGTCCTTCCTGCAGGGAGAACTCGATACACTCGCCTGGCTTGAGGTTGTGCAGGCTCTCCGGCAGATCAGGCCTCTTGACGGACCGGCGGGGTATAAATACTTCCCGTCCGGTGTAGTCCTGGGTAGCGAAGCCATAGCCCTTCCGCTTGTCGAATAACCGGACCATGCCGGTGGTGCGATTCTTCTCGACCCAAGCTCCAGCTGTAGATCGGCCGGCCATGTACCGCTGGGCCTCCTTCTCTCTGCGTCGCTGGTCCGAGACAGCGTCTCGGAGTCGCCGGCGGGCGGCCTCACCTCGGCCTTGAGGCTGCGGAGGTGCCGGTGCTGGGGCTCGTGGCTCCGGTGCAGGCTCGGATCTCCTTGGGCGACAGGTAGGTGCCGGAACAGGAGCAGGAACCACCGGAGGGTCAGGAACCACCACATCGGGGCTAGCAGGCCGCGCAGCAGGAGTAGTAGGCCTCGGAGCAGGTGGAGCGGCAACACTAGGACCAGGCGTTGGCTCAGCAGGAGTCGGGGCCTCCCCACGTGGCGCCTCCACGTGGACCCGCGGTACCGGGATAGGAACGAGGAACCGCCCGGGTGGGATTTGATACTGCGTCACCGTTTGGTAGCATGTCCTGGTGACGAAGGCCCGAGTCAATCCTCGGTGCAGCGGAGGGTCTTCGGACAGGCTGCGCAGAGACCACCACCATAGTCTCTAAGACCTCATAAAACTCCGGACGCTCCACAGGAGGGAAAGGCGGAGGACCCCACATGGCGTTGTCCTCTCTGTCCAAAGTCCACTCCAGTTCTGGCGCTTCTCTGAGGCAGGGCAGGAAGTCCGCCTCGAGCCAGTGGGAGGAGTCCAAGTCCTTCCCGCCAAGAGCTGTGGCGGGCTCTAATTTTTCCTGCGCCACAGGAGGCGGGGTTCGCGCCCTTCGCGCGTGGGTGGAGCTTGAGGCGTCATCTGGGTTTCCCGCCAGTGAAGGTTTTGGCGGGCTTGAATTATTTGCTGCGCCACTGTTTCTGAGGTAAAAATCTTCAGGCGCGGCAGCGCCGGATGTAGCAGAGCTGGTACAGTTCTTGCCAGGATTAACCTCTGGAGTGCGGGAGCGGCGCTCGACAGCACGTGGCAGCAGTATAACACAGTTCATTCCAGAAACACACAAGCACTTGGGCCTAAACCCGGATGGCAGCAGGGTTAGGCAGCACAGTCTTTTTCAATAAAGGAAAGTCTTTAATGCCGTGATAAGGCACAGAAGTATCAATCCTGTTCGTGACGCCACTTGCAACATCCCCCACCGGGGCCTAGCCCTTGAGGTGCGGCCTGGAGACAGCCGGGGCCCGCGGTACCGGAGTGGCTGGCGGTTGCGGCCTAAGCACGCTATTGTCACGGTGCTTGGTACGGGGGAACCGGAGGGCTGTCCTACAGCCTGGCAGGTCTCCAGCAGGGTGGTGTTGGCAAGAAAAGATGAGGGAGAGGCTGCTATAGCGGATCTCCCTGGGGCAACCCCTTAATGTCCCGAGTGTGAGTCTCTGGGTGATGGATAGGGTGCCGGTGATGAAGGCAGGGGTAGTAGCAGGGACCAGACGGAGGCAGAAGTTGAAGAAAACAACTTACAGTTCTTTATTGGAACCGCAGGAACATCAGCAAACGTGCCTTTAACAAGATGGTGGAGTACTGGAGAGGTATTTGGAGGGAGCCACAGGATGTATTTCACCAGCCTGGATGTATAGGGCAGGCTGGGAGGCAGCTGTGTCCTTAGAGGAGGCTTCAGCTCGGTCCTGGATCTCTTCAGGTATCACCCTTGAAGGTAGGAATGATACCCCTTTTCCTCACTACACTAGCTCTAGTCTAATCTTCCACTTCAGGCAGGGGCTAGGCTCTTCCTGCACTGGTCTGGTGTGCTAGAGACTCTGAGCTGCTGCTCAGCTAACTACTCTCTGCTGTCGTCCTGCAGACCCAGAGGGCCTGACTAGGACCGGTCTATTCTCCCTTCTGGGAGAGACTGCTCTCTTCTCTCTCTGGGGAGAGACTCCTCTAGAACATTCCTGGCCAGAGGTTTTATTACCTTCCCTTGGTCAGGTGGTGGCTGCTCCTCCAATTACCTCTCAGTGCACAGAGACAGGATGTACCACAGACATTGGTTGACATAATTACATCACAGATTAACATCTGCCTTGCCAGGCAGGATTAACCACTGCAATACCCCTATGTCCTATCAGGACCATGTAGTGTAATGTGGTGTTACCTACAGGTGGGACGTATTCGCAAGCACTACCTCGCCATTGCATCGGCGAGGGTGTTGCACTAGTAATAAACAGAAATCCATAAAAAGACCAACATCACCAATAATATCACTAGGCAGTAGTAAATACAGTAAGGAATGGTACCGCCATACAATTAGGAATACTGTATATACTCGAGTATAAGCCGAGTTTTTCAACACAAAAAATGATCTACTCGAGTCAATGGAAAAAAAACTCTGTACTCACCTTTCTGATGCCCCCACATGTCCTCTTTTAACTTCAGCTCAGGCTCTCACTCCATCTTTGGGTCCCTGTGGCTATGATGTCAGTAGGTAGCTGACGCCATGGTGTATGCAACAGGACCACGCGGTGAGCCGAAGATGGAGCCGGAGCAGAAAATAGAAAAGGACCCAGGGGAGCCATTGGAAACTTGAGTACAAAGGTTTTTTTTTTTTTTTGGCTGGGCAGTGGGCTGCTGGATATGTATAGGGGGGCAAGGACTGGCTATATACTAAGGGCAGGCACTGGCTATATACAGGGTGGAGGAACTGGCTATTTACAGGGGGCAGACACTGGCTATATACTGAAGGGGCAGGCACTGACTACATACCGGGGTGCAGGCACTGGCTATATACTAGAGGGCAGCTGGCTATATACTAGGAGCACTAACTGGCTATATACAAGGGGGCAGGCACTGGCTTCATAGAGGGTGCAGACACCGGCTATATACAGGGGGTAGGCACTGGCTATATACTGAAGGGGCAGGCACTGGCTACATACAGGGGTGCAGGCACTGGTTATATACTAGAGGGCTGTTGGCTATATACTAGGGCACTGGCTGGCTATATACAAGGGGGCAGGTACTGGCTATATACAAGGGGGAATTCACTGGCTGTATAAAAGGGGGCTCCTTGCTATATACTAGGAGGCTGCTGGCTATATACTTGGGGGCAGGGCTTCATATAAAGCTATATACTAGGGAGCAGGGAGCTGGCTATATACTAGAGGGCATAGGTTGCTGGCTATACACTGGGGGCAGTGGGCTACTGGCTTTATACTAGGGGGCAGCGGCTGTCTATATACTAGTGAACAGGGGCTGACTATATACTAGGGGGGCCGCTGGCTTTATAGGGGGGCATGTGACCAATACATTTCCCACCGACAGCTTATACTCGAGTCAATAGATTTTCCCAGTTTTTTGTTCTAAATAAGGTGCCTCAGCTTATACTCGGGTTGGCTTCAGGGCCAGATTATAGGCGGGACTCCCAGGGCATTGCACCCCCCCTCCCGCAATTGTGCATCCTCCCCCCAGCTCGCACCTCTTCAAGCCTGTGTGCAACAGTGATGTCACAAGAAGGGCCGGAGTCTCCTGTGAAGCCTCCTCTCAGTGCAGGAAGTAGAGGAGCTGTGACAACAAACTACATGTGGAGAAGGGTAAGTGGCTGTATACATGAATACATGGGATTGCATGGTTGGTGTCGCTGAGGTGTATGTTACATGGGACTGCATGGCTGGTGTGGCTGAGGTGTACTTTACATGGGACTGCATGACTGGTGTGGCTGAGGTGTATGTTACATGGGACTGCATGGCTGGTGTGGCTGAGGTATATATTACATGGGACTGCATGGCTGGTGTGGCTGAGGTGTATGTTACATGGGACTGCATGGCTGTGTGGCTGAGCTGTATAGTACATGGGACTGCATGGCTGCGGGCTGAGGTGTATGTTACATGGGACTGCATGGCTGGTGTGGCTGAGGTGTATGTTACATGGGACAACATGGCTATGTGGGCTGAGGTGTATGTTACAAGGGACTGAATATCTGGTAGGGGTGAAGGTAGATATAAATATGTGTTACTGGGAAGGTGGCTGTATGTAGCTTTGTTACTGGGGGCGAGGTGGCTGTATGTAGCTGTGTTACTGGGGGTGAAGCGGCTGTATGTAGAAGTGTTTCTGGGGGCGAAGCGGCTGTATGTAGCTGTGTTACTGGGGAGGCGGTTGTATGTAGCTGTGTTACTGGGGGTGAGGCAGGTGTATGAAACTGTGTTACTCGGGAGGTGGCTGTATGTAGCTGTCTTACAGGGTGCGAGACTGCTGTATGTAGCTGTGTTACTGGGGGTGAGGCAGGTGTATGTAGCTGTGTTACTCGGGAGGCGGCTGTATGTAGCTGTGTTACTGGGGGCGAGGCGGCTGTATGTATCTGTGTTACTTGGGGGCAAAGCAGCTGTATGTAGCTGTGTTACTGGGGAGGTAGCTGTATGTAGCTGTGTTACTGGGGGTGAGGCAGGAGTATGAAGCTGTGTTACTCGGGAGGCAGCTATATGTAGCTGTGTTACTGGGCATGAGGCGGCTGTATGTAGCTGTGTTACTGGGGGTGAGGCAGCTGTATGTAGCTGTGTTACTGGGGGTGAGGCAGGTGTATGTAGCTGTGTTACTCCGGAGGCGGCTGTATGTAGCTGTGTTACTAGGGGCGAGGCGGCTGTATGTAGCTGTGTTACTGCTGGGATACTGGATAGTGAGCAGGAGGACGTGTATGCAAACTACACTAAGTGGGGGTCTCCACCAGATTTTGCACCCAGGGGCCCCCACCAACCTTAATCCGGCCCTGGTTTGGTTATAATCGAGTATATACGGTAATACCTCGAGTATATACGGTAATACCTCCATACAGTGAGGAATATTACCTGCATACAGTAAGGAATATTATTGCCATACAGTTTGGATTACTACCTGCATACCGCCATACAGTGAGGAATAATGCCTCCATACAGTGTTAAATATTACCTGCATAAAGTGAGGAATATTACCACTATACAGTGAATTGAAACCAGTTAATGGCTTATATTGGTACCACATGTCAAAAACAAGCATTTCAGTCATACACCCCTGAAGAAGCCACAGGGCTGGGTGGCGCTACCCGTGGGGAGACAGCCCCCCCTCCTGTCATCCCGGTGATATCTTTTCATTTATTTAGCCATTTCACAGCATATAGAGCTTTGATTGTATTTATTTATGCTTTATATTATACTAGGAAATTGATTGCATCGTGTGGGCATAACAGGGGAGAGGGTTTTACAGCAAACACTGCTTATTTTTTGCACATATCTACGTGGCTGCTATTGTAATCCTTGCATCATTTTGCACATATTTGACTGATTACATAGGACATGAATTTGCAGATGTTGGTGCTTTTAAATGTTTTTAACTTGTCTGTAGTATGAATTTAAATAAAGGTATTTGATATTTTTCAAAAAACTATATATTGAGTCGGTACCTTTAACATGTCACTCTGTTTGTTTGCACTGAAACACTATACAGTGAAGAATACTTTGCCTATACAGTGAGGAACATTACTGCCATACAGTAAGGAATACTACCACTATACAGTGAGAAATATTACCCCTATGCAATGCGGAATACTATCCTTACACAGTGAGGAATACTATCACCATACAGTGAGGAATCTTACTGCCATACATTGAGGAATGCTTCCACCATACTGTGGGGAATATTACCGCTATACAGTGAAGAATATTACCACCATACAGTGAATAATTTTCTGCTATATTAATTATAAATGTAATTATAGCCTCCATACTGTGATTAATCTTATACCAAAGTAACAGCAGCTCTGAGCAGGGCCAGGGAGGGTCAGGGGGTCTATGCTGCTTTAGCTGCTCATGGACCAAATATTTCCAGTAGAAGGGGCAATATGAAGGATTGGGTAATCCAATTTGGCAGGGCAGCGTGTAGAGCAAATTGTGTTTTTGGTCTTTATCCGGAGTTCTCGGGAGCATAGTGCAGCACGGCTTCACTGGCACCACCGCTGAGCAACAAGAGATCAAGGCTAAGGGCGGTATATATGTGGCCATGGATAGCTGTCATACAGGGCAATTTGGGACACTTAAACAATAAGGACCTATAGTTGTTTAGTGTCCCAAAGCTGCCTGGTAGGTCCTCTTAAAGAATTTACAACTTTGGACACTCAAGTGCTGCCTGTGAGTGTCCTCAATCCTATTGAGTGACTGCACTTATCTGCACTGGGCACACGGCTGATGCTGTGTGCTCCAAGTTCCTGCCTCACTCTCCTACAGAAGGGGCGGGCACTGACCTGCTGCTGTTTCTCTGAGGCAGCACTAGTGAGAACAGATCAGGTCAGATAGCAGCCTACAATGTGATAAATCAATGGAGCGACCAGCAAGCAGCAGCATTTCCTGCCTGGCTGGAGCTCCAATGATGAACATAGAGAAGGCAGCAAAGATGGTGTGTATTCCCACAGAGAGGCCTCTGCGTGCCCTCTCTTGTACACATGCCATTGGTTTACCACTACTGGCATAGGGTAAAGACTGCAAAGTTGATAAACTGTGAAGAACTGCATGTTGTACATTATACGAGTAAAGAGACATTTTAAAGGAAAATCAAGCATGATAAACTACGCACCATGACTGCGGTTATCTTTTTGGCCTTCTTTCCATTTGGATAACGGCGACAACAACTTATGTAATATAAAGTTCAATCAATCTTACTTATTGTATTGTTTAAATATTACAAATGCTGGTAAAACATGTTTCAAACCTCATGTTTCTTCAGTTACAATTGCATAAATGTGCATGAAAGTGCAAAGCAACCAAAGAGACCATCACTAAGAGGAAAGAGGAAAACATTCTTGTGTCTTTTATTGTATATATTTGATGAATCCATTTTGTAGAAAAAAACCTGATTCAGCAAAAGCAACAAGTATATAAATCTATAGATGAACACTAAGATTTAAGAACAATTGAGAACAATAAAGAAATATACAATATGACTATTTGCCTCTTTATAAGACTTTCTGTCTCTGTTACTGAATATACTTGTATTTACAAAATTTACCGCTAGCATTTGTCATTATGAGAAATGTCATAAAACAATTGCTGTGAACAATGGAAACATGATCATGACCTAACATTAGGGGGTTCATAAAAATGTGTCAAACATCTGCCGGTTCCCATTTTCTGTTTATAAGGTCATTGATAAGAAAATGGAGCAATTCATTTTTGTTGTTATTATTGTTCCAGTCCAGTATCAACAAGACTTTTGTTTGCTAAGCTATTAACCTTGAATCTATATATATATAGTTCTATGGCTCTAAGCAGCTGGCATACAGTTAGGTATTATCTTCACACTTCACTTCTAGTTTTGACATGAATTTTGCATATATTCTCAGATATTAATCTTGAGTGCAAATCTTAAGGGATATGCTAAATAAACCAGAGGAATAATGATGGGCATTTTGTAAATGTTAGGCTTCTTTATGTCTACATTCATAAATGATTATGAAAGATAATCGTAAGGATTAATATTTACTTATTTATCATACACCAGGACACATGCTGTACACAATGAAGAGATTGTAAATCCTAATTGTGAAGATATAAAGATAGATCTTAGAGGGGTGTTCAAATCTGGACATTTAGTTTAATTCATCTGCCAAATATATACATTTCTTCAATTGCATGTTATTGTAGCTTGCAACACAATTTTAAAGTTAAATCCCACGGTTTGTCCGACCCCCGATTTGTGTCACATGAAAAATCTGATCGCGTGTGACACAATGCCCTTCTAAATCCCTGTCACGATCCCCAAAGAGTCGGAAAACCCGACGGAAAAGCGGCTGTGGTAACCTTAGTAAATAAGCCCCAGTATGTGTAATGTGCTTGGGAAAGAGCAGTAGAAAGGGGGTTAGTCAGTAGACATTGTAAGATAAAATGTAACTTATTAATTCAATTAAAATGTTTAATACAGATAGAAAAATATATAATAAATATGAATCCTGGCAGGCACTGTTCTAAGTTAAAACACCCCTCTTTTAAGTGACTGGATCACACTAATATTAATGTTCGTTACATACACACTCAATAGGGAAATAGGCCAATTATCCGTTACAATTAGATTTTTTTGTCATTGTTGATTAAATAAAAGTATTGACTATATGCTATTTATTAGACGCATTAAGCAATGTGCCATGTTGTTACTGACACAACAATCCTGCATGCAAAGAAGAATCTGAGTGAATGGAGGGATGAGACATCAACCCGAAGAATATTGTGAATATAAAAATTAAAACTTTCCATTTTTCCCTTTCTTAAAGGCAAATTGTCACCTACCTTTACCCTACTAAACTAGCAGTCCCATCAAGTAGGATATGATATAAACATTTACTTTTATTCAATGCTCATCCATTTACATATAAAGTCAGTGGGGCAAATTTACTTACCTGGTCCTGGCGCAATTCCCGATTTGGACGGTCTGATGAAGATGAAGTCTTCCTCGATTCGTGACGCTCATGCGCACAAGTTCCTGCATCGCTTCCCCGCTGAGATCCATCGGAGTTCACCTTCTTCTTCCCGGTGCTTGTAGTTTTGCGATCTTCAGGTGCTAATAACTTTTCATGGTTCAGTGTATGGAGCTGTGTCAGATGTCATTTTTTGCAGGGTGAGCAGATATTTTCTTTGCTACCATTTTAATCTTTTTTTCTAACAATTTTTTATATGTTGCAAAATGAAGTCAAAATGGCATTTTGGACATCTGGCACTATTTTCCGTTACAAGGTTCAACACCTGGAATAAATGTTAGTATATTTTGATAGACCAGACATTTTGGGATATGGGGATACCTAACATGTTTATGATTTTTACCATTTATCAGTTGTAGGGAAATGGGGTTATTTGAATTTGTAGGTTTTTGTTTATTTATTTTTGAAAGTTTTTTAGCCTGTGAGCCTTCTCTATATACCCACAGCCGACGTGTAATGTGCAGATACATCATACATCGGTAAGAGGTTATTTGCCTGTATCTTCTGTATCTTTCTGTATGTTCTGTAGCTCTCAGAAGCCTCATGTGGTTGAAAAGGAAAATTATATTTTTTCACCATAATTTTAACTGCTGTAAAAACCCATATAATTGTGTCTAAATTGACACACCTTCCTGTCTCTGAGCTTCACTCTTCTTTGGCAAACGAAGACAGTTTTCTGCTCATTTTCATATGACTTCAGAGATTTCAGATAAAAGAGACAATGCCAGAAATAATATATCATACTCTACCTAAGGGTGCTTCTAGTTTAGTGAGGGTAAAACTAGAAGCACTGTCACAGGTTACCTGTCACAGGTTACCTTTAGCATTTGAAAATAAAAAGGTGGGTACCAGAAAAGTTTTACAGTTTCATAGTCAGTTTCAGCTAGAACCATAGTTTTAGTCTCATGGTTCTTAGAATCTAATCTTTTAAATCACATTAAATATACAGGCAGTCAAAGACACAATTGGAAATTGAATTTTATTTGCAGTTCACATTCCCAAATATGTCTTTAAACCCTTCCCAGGCTGAGCCCTCTCCATAGCCGGTAAGTTGTGGGTGTGATCCTGCCATTTGCCGCTGGCAAAGCTGCCGGCGGCTTCAAGAAGATGGCGGCACCCTTGCCAAAGATTGTCGATCCCCGTGACTTCATAGGGGAGCGGTTATTCGCCGCTATGACAGCCTTGGGTCTACCGAAGACCCAAGGCTGTCTCGTTTTAACCCATTCATTAGAATGTGCTAATTGCACAAAATCCCCATATACAGGCAGTCCCCCGGTTACATACAAGATAGATTCCATAGGTTTGTTCTTAAGTTGAATTTGTATGTAAGTCGAAACTGTATATGTTATAATTGTGGTTCCAGAAAAAAAAAATTTGCCCCAGTGACAATTATAGTTTCAATTTTTTTTGCTGTAATGGGACCAATGATTATCTATAAAGCTTCATTACAGACACCTTACAGCTGATCATTGCAGTCTGGGACTATAGTAAAGCATCCAGATGTCACAGTGGGCAGAGAGGTCCGTCTTTAACTAGGGGTCGTCTGTAAGTCGGGTGTTCTTAAGTCGGGGACAGCCTGTACTGCCAAACTGTAGTATGGAAGTATATTGGAGGATCGATCAGACAACCTAGGGCTAAAGTACCCTAGGGGGTCTGAAAAGTAGTAAAAATAAAAATCATAATAAAAAAACCTAAAAATTCAAATCACCCCCCTTTCCATAGAACTGATAAATAAACAGTAAAATTCATAAACACATTAGTTATTGCTGCATCTGAAAATGCCCGATCTATCAAAATATTCACTCTGTTTAACCCTGTAACGGAAAATAGCGCCCAAAGTAGAAAATGGCACTTTTTTGCCATTTTGAAAAATATAAAAAATTCAATAAAATGTGATCAAAAGATTGTGCAGTCCTAAAAATCATTGGAAAGCATTGAAATTTGCATCAAAAGTCACAAAAAATTACACCACCCACAGCTCCATATAATGAAGTATGAAAGTTATTAGCGTCAGAAGATGGCAAAATAAAAAAAAAATGTAAAGGAAGATTTAATTTTTGTAAATGTATGAAAACATTATAAAACCTATACAAATTTGGTATTTCCGTAATTGCACTGACCAGTCACAGAGCTCTTGCTGTGTAAAAATAAAAAAAGTTATAGATTTTTGAAGGTGGGGAGTGAAAATTGGAAATGAAAAAACAAAAAAGGGCCAGGTCGTTAAGGGGCTATCTGATTGTATCTCCAGTGTTTAGTTCAAACATTACAGTATATAAGTTAACCCGACTATAAGCCAGGGCCCTAATTTTTCCACAAATAATACCCCATGCAGCTATCCCCCAGTAAAGAAATGCCCTGCAGCAGCCTTCCCTTATAATGTAAAGCCCCATGCAGCCTCCCCAGTAGTAAAATGGCCTATGCAGCCTCCCCGAGTAATGAAATGCCCCATGCAGCCTTCCCCAGTAAAGAAATGCCCCATGCAGACCCCCTTGTATGAAAATGCCTGATGCAGCCCCCTAAAAATGAAATGCTCTACATTTGAAAAACATTGTCTTATACACAAGTATATACAGTAAATATCCAAAATGTATCATCTTTACAATGACCACAAAAGCATAGTTCTGTGTGCCATGGAGTCCAAAATAGAAGCATCGGAAATTGGCTTCGCCTCTAACCTTTTAAGCTTACCTATTTCAGGAAAAAAGTGACTTTTTTCATATGGTTTGGAGGCAATTTTTTTAAGGTTAGTGGCTGAGATGTAAGATTGGATACAGAATTCTATAAAGAATTCAGATTTCATACCATACCTCAGGGTACTTATAGTTTAGCAGTGTTCTAGCTTCCTAGAAGTGTGAAGTCCTTTTTAGAATTCCCTTTTTAATGTGAAATCTCCCCCATCTTACAAAAAACAAATCCCCCCCAAAGTCATGTGAAAATGAGCAGAGTAGAGCTATATTTTGCATGAGATGAGTCTAAGTATAGAGGCAGCAGGGTGAATGTCAAATTGTAACACTTTCTTGCTCATTTTCATCATTCTTTGCTCGGCCGACGCTGGTAATTATATAATATTTCCCCTCCCCATCCTCCATGTTCTCACCCTTTGCACCTGCGGTGTGAGCTGTACACGCTGGCATCTGCGTAGAGTAAAACCTGGTTGTTGTTTGTTAGTAAATAGTATAAAATGCATCTAATTTGATCTATGCTTCCTAAAAAGACTAAAAGGCTATTTCTGTAGTGTTCATCCTTAAGTCAACCTAAAATCTTCAAAATAGTACATCATGATCTTAAATTTACAACTACAAATACAGTATATCATGTTCCTCTTTTTGTCCACCCAAGAAGAATGAAAAAAATGTATATGTACTATAAGCAAAATAAAATAAAGAATGCAAATTATGCTACTATCAATAAATTGCCTTATGTTCAGAAAAAGGTCATTATAGTGTAAAATACTGCAAGAAAATTCATACATAATGTAATAAAATAATGTTTTTAGTAGAAGCCTATGAACTATACATTGTTTAATATGTTAAATAAATAGAACCTGGATATTAAAAATGAAAAAATATTATTCAACGATACACATCAAGTGAAATTTAAATTCAAGGCACAAGCGTTCTAAATCAATGTATGTAATTATCTGTTTATTTTAAGCTGTGACATTTGCTCTTCAGATGTTTTATCCTAGAGAAGATGCTTTTTTCTTCTGACACAGCTTGATGCAAAGGTATGCAATGCGAAATGACATGAATCAATATAAAATGTCATGCCTCACTGTGTCCTAATGTAATGGATATAACATATTTCTGGTTTCTAACTTGACATATTTGAATTATTTTCAAACTGGCATATACCCTGCTGATGAGTGTTGGATTCTATCTAGTCATTGTGATTGTCACCTGTCTGAAGAGAGAAGAGATCCTTATTTAACAGTAACAAAATACCTGTCATTTTTGTCATTGCTTTGATAGCTGTCCAAACGGATACAATTACAGCTTGGCCACATTTTTATCCTGGAGATGCTCTTTTTATTGCCAAGAAGCACTTTGTGGAATTATTATTTATAGGGAGCAATTATAGAAAAATAAAATATTATTTATTGGTTTCAAATGTTTTTCACCATTGCAACCTATAATACATGTGTTATATGAAATGGGACTGACCATGAAATAATTTTAACCTAAACATGAGAAAACCGAAATAGTCTTTAGAAATACTATGAATTGTGAGGCAATTTAATATTGTGATTACAATTTAACTGAAATGAACCAAAATCTCACATAATTTTTGGTGAATTTTAGCAGCTAATTGTTAAATAGCAACCGAATTGCCCAAAAGCCAGCTGTGGAAACATTGAATTATGGACTGCAGCTATCTCTAGAAATGTCCATAAATCTAATATGTCATTTTGATTACTATACTGGCTACACAGATGCAATTAGAAAACATAGCTGGGTTATTAGTCATTCATTGGGACAGATTTATCATTATACAGGTTCTTACTCTAGTGTTTTACAGTGTCTTAGGCACTTTATTGCACATCAGATTTATCATAATGGATTAGACAGCTTAGACAAAGGAAGTGTGACTTTTAATTAAAAAGTTACACAAAAGTATGTAGCAAATACTTCTTCAGTGTTTCCTACATAAGGAGGCAATGTTTTAGACGTACAAGAGTGGTTACATTGTGCCTGGTTGGAAATTATGCTGTTACTTTGTTTGAATAATGATACATTAATGGTCCCAAATGGTGCAGATAGGAAAGAGGAGTATGTGGATGACCAAAAGCAGATTTAGTTGGTTTTGCTCTTGGGTGGGGTAATGTGTGGGTAAAGGGAGAAGCAAAGGGAGTTACTACAATTCTGATACTGCCAAATATGTAGAGTTATTTTTATGTCCTACAACTCTTGAATAATAAAACCTATTTTTGAAAGAAATGAATTATTTTTCTGCAGCTTTTTTTTTTGCAGTACGAGCTATAGTTTTCAGTAGTACCATTTTGGGGAACATTCTTCTTTAATTAACTTTTAAAAGGGGATTTTGTAAAATGGAAAAGTATGTTTAATGCTGTTCATCCTACAGTTTAACCCCTTAATGACCGCCCTATCGGCTTTTTACGGCGGTCATTAAGGGTACTTCTTCTGACGCGACGTCTTTCTACGAAGATTTCGGAACATCGGGTCAGTATAGTGCCGGTGTCGGGCTGTGATATCACAGCCCAGACCCGGCACTAACACCTGGGATCGGAAAAACTCTGATCCCGGGTGTTTAACCCCTTACACGCCGCGGTCAAGCATGACCGCGGCGTGCAAGTGTGTCCCCCGTGGATCGGACCCCCCCGGTGTGCTTACCGGGGGATCTGATCCCTCCTGCCGTTGCCCCAGGTCCCGACGAGTGACCCGAGGCTGTCGGCTCCTCTTCTCGCCGGGTCCTGCCTTCCTGGCAGGACCCGGCTGTAAGTAACTGAGCATGCGCAGCATGCTCAGTTACTTACACTATACACTGCAATACAAGTGTATTGCAGTGTAAAGGCTTGAATAAGCGATCGGATGATCGCTTATTCAAGCCAAGAAGTAGAAAATGTAAAAAAGTTAAAAAAAAAAATTTAAACTTTTTATAATATAATTAAATAAATAAATAAAATAAAAGTCCCATAATCTCCCCAGTAACACATAAAATGCATATACAGTAAATAAAACACAAAAACATACATATTTGGTATCACCACGTCCGTATTAATCTGTACAATAAATCTAAATCAATATTGAACCCGCTCGGTGAACTACGTAAAAAAAAAACTCGGAAAACTTCCCATAATACACAATTTTTCAACAAACACCATCACAAAAAATGTTCTATAAAGTGATCAAAAAAAGTTACGTTCCCTAATATGATACGACTGAAAAGAACAACTGTTTTTGCAAAAAATAAGCCCTCAACCAGATCTGACAACAGAAAAATACAGAAGTTATGGCCCTGAAAAGTTGTCAATAGTAAAAACAATGCGATTTTCTCCAATATTGGTTTTGCTCAGGAAAATAAGCAAAAATAAGAAAAACTATATAAATGAGGTATCACCGCAATCGTAGTGAACCAGAGAATAAAGATAAAATATTATTTTTACATTACGGTGAGCGGGGAAAAAAAATGCTAACAATCCAAAATAAAAATTGATGATTTTGTTTGTGTCCCCCTTGAAATAGTTAATAAAATCTCAAGAATAAGCTTTAGACTCCCAAAATAAATTATCTATACATTGTATCTCATCCCATAAAAAATAAGCCCTCATATGTTTGTATTACCAAAAAAAATAAACATTTATAGGTCATACAATGTGACAATACAAATCTGCTGTGAATGGCGCCTCCATTCATTCTATACTCGGCCGTGCGCCCATACAGCAGTTTACCACCACATATAGGGTATCAGTACACTCGGGAGGAATTGGGCATCAAGCGTTGAAGTGCGTTTCATCATTTAATTTATTCTGAAAATTTCAGTTTTGGCCTAATTGAATGTATTTTCCAAAAAAATTCAATGGTTTCTAAATTGCAGGTCCATATTTTTTAACCCATGTGAAACACTTAAAGGGTTAATAGACTTAATAGAAGTTGTTTTACATACGTTGAGGGGTGAAGTTTCTATAGTGGGGTAATTTATGGGGTTTTACTATTATTTAGGCCTCTCAAAGTCACTTGAAAGCTGAGTTGTCCCTCAAAATGTGAGTTTTGGCAATTTTCATGAAAATAAGAACAATCGCACCTAAAGTTCTGCACCTCATAACATCCTAGAAAAATGACCAGAAGCATAAATTATCATCCCAACATAAAGCAGATATTCTGTAAATGTTAATTATCAAACTTTTTGGGTAGCTTTACATCTTGTCTGGAAACCAGAACATTTCAAACTTGGAAAATGAAGAATTTTTACAAACTTTTGCCAAATTTTCACTTTTTTTCAGAATGAAATGCAAAACTTATCACTTAAATTTTATAACTAACATGAAGTACAATGTATCACGAGAAAACATTCTCAAAATCACCCGGATATGTTAAAGCGTTCCGAAGTTATAACCAATTATCGTGAGACATGTCAGACTTGAAAAATCGAGTCTGGCCATTGAGCTGAAAACTAGTGTCGGTGATAAGGGGTTAAGTACAGTTTTTTTTGGCTACAGAGCTGGTTGATGGCTTGTATTTTTGTGGGACATTCTGGAGTATGTAATGTTTTTTTGTTCACTTTTTTGTTCACTTTTTGTTCATATTTATTTTTTGTGGGATTAAATAGGTAAAAATAATAATTTTTGGACGGTATTAAACAGTTGCTTTTTATCATATGGTTTCAACAATTATTTACATTTATTCTATGGGTTGCTACGGACGCAGTGATACTATATATGCCGGGTTTGCGTTATGATTTAGACTTTTTTGTGCATCATATGTCTCTTTATATGTTTTGCGGCTTATAGGCATTTTAATTAATTTATTAAATTATTTTTATTTAATAACATTGTTTTTCTGATTGCTTCTTCATGATAATGCTGATGCCTTTAGGATGATTTCATGAACGCCATCTTACAGGCACTGCCTGCAGGCATGATCAGGCGCTTATAGCGGGAGCCCTCGCCGTACTAGTACGGGGCTGAACACTAAGGGGTTAAGCAAATCTTTTTGTCTTTTTCATTTTTATTTTGTTTCTTAATTGGCATCAATAAAGTAATCATTCTGATCATTTGTTCAATTAAATCCACTGATGTATCACAATGAATTAGAACTGTAAGCCTCTGTAACAGGCATTCATAATGGGCAGCCCTGGAGTCCTTAATCAGCTTCAGGAGCTTTCATAGTGACAATCAGCGCTCTCCAAGGCAGTGAGGGGTTTGTGGGGGGTTCATCAAGGAAATACCCCTTACAAGCTATGATTCTTACAACAGGGTGTCAGCTGTTAGTTTTTGTACCCACTGTTTATTTAACTGTTTCCACTGTTTGGAAATGTTGCTGACATAATACAGGCAGTAACATGACATTATGCTATCATGAAGAGTGCTGCTGAGGTCTTTTAGTGGCCAAGTTGCACCAACATTGAGAAGAAAATGTTCACTTTAAAGAGGACCCGTTAACCTGGGGAAAACACCCCCAACAAATTTGTTCCCCCTCATCCAATCCCCAGCCCCTTTATATTTATTGAATTTTTATTTAGATTTGTGTTTTTATACTTAGTTTAAAACGATCCGACCTCTTATCAAATAAGAGGTCGGATCGTTGTACAAGTTCCCTAACAGTCGCCGTATTCATGAGGGGGCTGGCAGACACACCCCCTCCACGCCCGAACGTTCAACCAGTGCTGTGAATAAGCCCCTCTATGGCCGCTATCAGCACAGCGCTGCATCGCATAGAGCCGGCAGCGATTGCGCAATACATGCTCTGCTGCCGGCAAGTCTTACAGTTCTCTGAGTGACAGGGGCATGGAGGGGGTGTGTCGGCTGAATATGGCTGAATGTTAGGGAACTTGTACAACAATTCGACCTCTTATTTGATAAGAGGTCGGATCGTTTTAAACTAAGTATAAAAACACAAATCTAAATAAAAATTCAATAAATATAAAGGGGCTGGGGATAGGATGAGGGGGAACTAATTTGTTGGTGGGTGTTTTCCCCGGATGACAGGTCCTCTTTAAGTAAAAAGATCTAATGGATGGTAAATGTAGACAAGACAGTCTTAAGATGTACCAGATGTATCATCCAACATACGCCCCTGCAATAATTATATGGCATTCTTAAACTGGCTGTTTTACTTTATACTATCTTCTAGTAAACATTAGTAGCTTCAGCTGTTATATAATCAGCAGAAATAGCTTCCAATGGGATTAAATGATTATTTAACGAGGACCTGTGACTTATTTATACTCAACAAAATAACCATTGAGGTTCTTTTTTTTAAATGTGTGTTTGTATTTTTCTATTCTCTATGTTTTCTATGTTAGTCCACTGGTTGATTAGCACCTAGAAAGCTTGTAGCCTGACATATTAAGAAGAACTAGGACTCTCCCTGACTAGGGTTGATTCATGTCTAATTTGTAGCAGTGACAGAAAAGATTGCAAGAGATTGATTTCCCAATAGGCCATTTTAGGAAACAGAAACGGTAACCATTAGTATTGCTTAGACCTATATATTGTAACTGTAGTTATTTAATAGAAAGAAAAATGCAACAGATCCTTTTATGAGTACTTTAAAAGAATGTAATATAGTTATTCAAATGCAATCCATTGATCAGAGTTTATTCATTCAGTTGTAAAATGGCTTCAGTAACATAATTACAATGTACAATTAAGGGTTTCAAGCTTTATCTATTAAGGGAATTGAGTGAATTAGTAGGTTTGTGTAATGGAATCCTTTTCACTGGTGTTGCTATGCTCTGAGTGATGTTATCAGAGCTCCTTCATGGTGCAGCTTTAAAGACTGTTACAATGAGCAGAACATCTCTCACCTAACCCCCCCCCATTCTCTCTACCACCTCCCTTGGCCTGTGTAATCAAGCAGCAACAAGGGGGGGGCTGATTATAATAACAGCCTGTGAAGCTGCAGCACTATAATCACCCACCAGAGCCCTTCTGGTTCATTATCATAATGTTAATAGTTGATTTTAGAAGGAAGGAGGCAATGGATAACAAACATAAGAAGATAACCACAGTCACTGGGCCTGGAACTATGTTTTAGTGTCCCTGATTTATCATGCTTGATTTGAATGATAGAATTACTTTCAACATATATTGCTGCCATTTTGATGTGCATCTGCCTGTTACTGCCTCCATAGAGGCAATTATCCTGTTAAACTTATTCCAACACCACCAACTTGAAATGCTGATTGGTGTTTCCTGTAATGCATTTGAAGTGTGCTGAATGGTCATGAATCCAGATCTGTAATGGTATGTCAAAGGCACCATTAAAGATCAACAGTGTGTACACAGTATACTTAATTAAAGTAGTATTACAGTATATAGTATGAGCAATCATACCACTAAGAGTTTTAAACTCAGTCCGAATCAGTTGGATCGTCCAACGGCCAGCTCCCCAATTTCTGTCGCATGAAAGCCATCGCGATTGCGCCAAAATCCAATCAGGTGCAATACAATCCCCTTCTAAATACCTGTCCCAGCGGCGCAAATCCCGAAAACATCGGGAAGTCCCACGGAAATTAGATCCACGGACGCTTAGTAAATAAGCCCCAATGTGAATTTCTCCACTATTGTTTTTGTTTAGCAAATATAAAACAAACTATATAAATGAGGTATCACCATAACCGTAGTAAACCAAAGAATAAAAATAACATATTATTTTATGTTATGGTGAGCGGACAAAAGAAAAAGGAAGAAAGATCCAAAACAAAAATGGATGATTTTATTTGTGTTTACCTTGAAATAGTTAATAAAATATCTTGAATAAGTTATAGATCCCTCAAAATGAAGCAGCTTTACAGCATATCTTATCCTGCAAAAAATAAGCCCTCATATGTTCGCATTACCAAAAAAATAAAACATTTTATAGCTTGTACAGTGTGACAATACAAATCTGTTTTGAATGGCGCTGCTTCCATTCTATGCCCGGCCGTGTGCCCTTTATGGCAGTTTACCACCGCAAATGTAGTGTTCCTATACACGGGAGGAATTGTGTGTCAAACGTTGTAGAGCATTTCATAATTTAATCCATTGTGAATCTGTAATTTTCAGCCTAAGTTAATCTATTTTCCCCAAAAATTACAGTTCCTAAATTGTACTTCCATTTTGTTTTAATACCATGAAATACTGAAAGGGTTAACAGATGTCATATTTGTTGTTTTATACGTGTTGAGAGGTGTAGTTTCTATAGTGGGGTCATTTATGGGGTTGTACTATTATTTAGATCTCTCAAAGTCACTTGAAAGCTGAGTTGCCCCTAAAAATGTGAGAGGTAGCAATTTTCATACAAATGTGGAAAATCCTACCTAAAGTTCTAAGCCTCATAACAAAAACAAGAGGATGCATAAGAAAACATCTGAACATAATTCAGACATTCAGGAAATATTAGATATCCAGCTATTTAGGTGGTCTGACAATCTGCAAGGAAAGAAGAACATTTCAAACTTTGAAAATGGAGAATTTTAAGAATCTTCGCATAATTTCCGTATTTAACAGCCTTAAACAGAGGGAAAGATAGAGCCCTTAAACATAGGGAAAGATAGAGCATGCACTATCTTTTCCCCAATGCACAGTACGTACCGCTGTTGGGCAGCTATAGCTGTCTATGGGTATGTATTCTATACAGTACATCCCCACACGACATGTGTGAAAGGGGCCTATGCAGTACTTGCATTGCACCTTCTGTGTATTGCATACTATAGCCGTTGCCTACAATTTGTTCCCATTTCATAATGCATCACTCACATGGCACATTCAGTCTATTTCTAAGCATGCCCTTTCATGCCCTCCCTAAACCTATCCCCAAGTGCTTTCCGTTCCTGTACTCATCTCCTGAGACATCTCTTACATAAAACTTGTGGCCCCACAGCGTGCCACCCTAAACTCACCCCACTACCAGTCACCATCTCACCAGACAAACCTCTTGAATGCCCCCTATGCCATGCGGCAGCTGTACCCACCACATCAGGGGCGTAACTAGGAGAGGCTTGGCCCCATAGCAGATTTCTGGAAAAGGCCACCCTTCCGCTTAAAAAAATCCATACATATTTGTAAAATCTCACATTAATATAACCTGAGTGAAGTTGGCCCCCCACCTTGTTCAAATCAAACAAAATTGGTGTCAAACGTTTGTGCTGGTTTGTGCAGCAGAAATGTTCGTTTGTTTTTAAGTTTTTAATGAAAGTTTCCAGAGGTCATCAGAGGTCAACCAGCCCCCCCCCCCACATTGCCCAAATCAAACAAAACTGGGACTGAACACTTCTGCTATGTTTGTGCTGGTTTGTGCTGCTCAAATTTTAGTTTGTGCTGCTTTTGTTTTTAATATATGAACAAAAAAATTAAAAGTCAAAAGTTCAACCAGCCCCCCCACATTAACCGAATCAAACAAAACTGGTGTCAAACATTAGTTCTACGTTTGTGCTGGTTTGTGCAGCAACATTTTTCATTTGTGCCACTATCATTTTTAATATATTCATACTTTTTTGCAGAGGTCATCAGAGTTCATTTCTTCCAAAGTACAATGTGTTTGCTACCTGGGGATCAAGCCAGGGAAGTGTCACTAGGTTTGATTTTTACCAGTCCATCCTAAACACCTTAAACACCTAAACAAACCTTAAAAATTATAGAAGCACAAATAAAAATTTGAGCAGCACAAACCACCACAAAAGTAGCAGAATTGTTCGGTCCCAGTTTTGTTTGGACAAACCAGCACAAATGTAGCACAAACGTTTGACACCAATTTTGTTTGATTTGAACAAGGTGGGGGGACCAACTTTCCTCAGGTATTAATATGCTCAAATATACACACATTTATATTCACACAAAGCTCTACACTCAAACACATATTAATACACACATGTATACACTCATATGCACACTTTTTGTACTCATACATATATGAGGGCAGTTCAATAAGCACCCATGTAAGAAATGTAAAAAAAAAGCATTTTTATTTTTCAACATAGCCCCCTTTTAGAAAGATATACTTCACCCAATATTCCTGACATTTTTTTTACCCCACCAAAAATTACAATTTGTAGAACTCTCGGTGATGACTTCCTTGTTTGGACTTCCTTGTTTGATCTAAATTTTTTTCCCACAAGCCATTTCTTCATGTTAGGAAATAAGAAAAATTTGCAGGGAGCCAGAACAGGTAAATTCGGGGGATGTGGCAGCAATTCATAATGCAATTCATGCAGTTTGGTGGCGACAACTTTGGATGAATGTGCTGGTGCGTTATCATGTTGAAACAGTACCTTCTTTTTTGCCAAATCGACTGTGTCTCCTTCAATTTTTTGTCAAAGCGGTCCAATAACTCACTGTAGTATCATCCAATGATCATTCTTCCTTTTCCTTAAAAATCCATGAGGCCATTCGCATCCCAAAAAATCGTCGCCATGACTTTTCCGGCCAATGGGACCATCTTTGCCTTCTTTGGAGCAGATTCGCCAGGAGAAATCCATTGTTTTGATTGTTGCCTAGTTTCTGGTGTGTAATGATGAATCCAGGTTTCATCAACGGTGATAACTCGACGCAAAAACTCCTTTGGATCTCGCTTAAAACGCTCCAAACACTGCTTTGAAGTTAACAGCCAAATCCGCTTGTTATCCACCATGAGCAAACGTGGCACCCATCAGGCCAACAATTTTTTCATCGCCAACTTATCGTGTAAAATATTAATTGCCGTCCCGGCTGACAAACCTTTGGCCTCGCTACTTTGCGCACTTTCGTTAGTCGATCAGCGATTATCATGTCGTGGACTTTTTGAATGATTTCCTCAGTAACCATGTCTGCTGGGTGGCCTGGTCACTCCTCATCAAAAACGGATTTTCGCCCACGTATAAATTTGTTGAACTAATATCTAAATGTGGTCATAGATGGTGAAGTGTCCCCATAAACAGCATCCAACTTTGCTTTTATCTCCTCGCATTTTTTCCTATGCAAAATCAAAAAGCGAATTACTGAACGATACTGCTCTTTTTCCATTTTAGCGAAAATTATGAAACACATCTTATTCAAATGGCTGCCAAATCCTAACTAACCAATCAATCAGTCTGCAATTTGTTTTTTCCGTCGTTTGATAGATGGCAACACATGATGATAACACCAATTTCCCTCAGGAACAACCTCTGTCGTCAGACATGGGTACTTATTTAACCGCCCTCGTGTATATATATATATATATATATATATATATATATATATATATATATTTTAGAGATGAGCAAACACACTCGTCCGAGCTTGATGCTCGTTCGAGCATTAGTGTACTCGTAACTGCTCGTTGACGAATACTTCGCCAGCTCGAGAAAATGGCATCCGCCGCCGTTTTGATTTTTGGCGGCCAGAAACAGAGCCAATCACAAGCCAGGAGGCTCTGCACTCCACCCAGCATGACGTGGTACCCTTACACGTCGATAGCAGTGGTTGGCTGGCCTGATCAGGTGACCCTGGAATAGACTAGCCCCTGCCCGCGCTGCTCGCATCATTCTCTGTCTGGATGCCGTTAGGGAGAGAGCTGCTGCTGCTGCTGCAGGGATCGCGTTAGGGTGTTATATTAGCTTACTGTTAGGCAGGAGTGAGTCTACAAGAACCCAACAGCCCTTGTTAGGCCTAGAATAGCGTTATATATATATTTTTTCTTTGTTTGCTTGTGGCTGGCCTTGCTGGCACTAGTAGTGCAGCTAGTACCATATTGTGAGGAAATTGCAGGGAGACTTGTGAATGTTATATTTAGCTCTTAGTGACACACATGTCCATCTCAAACACCTAAGTGGGACAATTTATTAGGGGTTTGATTGAATTAGGCAGAGTGTGACGTTTTTTTTTTTTCAAAACTTAAAGTGACTTAAAATCCAGTTGTGCTCTGTCAGTGTAGGTTAGAAACTAGCCATACAAGAACCCAACAGGCCTTCTTAGGGCTATAATAGCGTTATATATTTTATTTATTTTTTATTTGCTTGTGGCTGGCCTTGCTGGCACTAGTAGTGCAGCTAGTACCATATTGTGAGGAATTTGCAGAAGGACTTGCGAACGCTATATTTAGCTCTTAGTGACACACATATCCATCTCAAACACCTAAGTGGGGCAATTTATTAGGGGTTTGATTGAATTAGGCACAGTCTGACGTGTTTTTTTTTTCAAAACTTAAAGTGACTTCACATCCAGTTGTGTGCTGTCAGTGTAGGTTAAAAACTAGGCATACAAGAACCCAACCGGCTTTCTTAGGGCTACAATAACGTTATATATACACTCACCGGCCACTTTATTAGGTACACCTGTCCAACTGCTCGTTAACACTTAATTTCTAATCAGCCAATCACATGGCGGCAACTCAGTGCATTTAGGCATGTAGACATGGTCAAGACAATCTCCTGCAGTTCAAACCGAGCATCAGTATGGGGAAGAAAGGTGATTTGAGTGTCTTTGATCGTGGCATGGTTGTTGGTGCCAGAAGGGCTGTTCTGAGTATTTCAGAAACTGCTGATCTACTGGGATTTTAACGCACAACCATCTCTAGCGTTTACAGAGAATGGTCCGAAAAAGAAAAAACATCCATTGAGCGACTGTTCTGTGGGCGGAAATGCCTTGTTGATGCCAGAGGTCAGAGGAGAATGGGCAGACTGGTTCGAGCTGATAGAAAGGTAACAGTGACTCAAATCGTCACCCGTTACAACCAAGGTAGGCAGAAGAGCATCTCTGAATGCACAGTACGTCGAACTTTGAGGCAGATGGGCTACAGTAGCAGAAGACCACACCGGGTGCCACTCCTTTCAGCTAAGAACAGAAAATTGAGGCTACAATTTGCACAAGCTCATTGAAATTGGACAGTAGAAGATTGGAAAAACGTTGCCTGGTCTGATGAGTCTCGATTTCTGCTGCGACATTCGGATGGTAGGGTCAGAATTTGGTGTCAACAACATGAAAGCATGGATCCATCCTGCCTTGTATCACTAGTTCAGGCTGGTGGTGGTGGTGTCATGGTGTTGGGAATATTTTCTTGGCGCTCTTTGGGCCCCTTGGTACCAATTGAGCATCGTTGCAACGCCACAGCCTACCTGAGTATTGTTGCTGACCATGTCCATCCCTTTATGACCACAATGTACCCAACATCTGATGGCTACTTTCAGCAGGAAAATGTGCCATGTCATAAAGCTGGAATCATCTCAGACTGGTTTCTTGAACATGACAATGAGTTCACTGTACTCAAATGGCCTCCACAGTCACCAGATCTCAATTCAATAGAGCATTTTTGGGATGTGGTGGAACGGGAGATTCGCATCATGGATGTGCAGCCGACAAATCTGCGGCAACTGGGTGATGCCATCATGTCAATATGGACCAAATTCTCTGAGGAATGCTTCCAGCACCTTGCTGAATCTATGCCACGAAGAATTGAGGCAGTTCTGAAGGCAAAAGGGGGTCCAACCCGTTACTAGCATGGTGTACCTAATAAAGTGGCCGGTGAGTGTATATTTTGTTGATTTGCTTGTGGCTGGCCTTGCTGGCACTAATAGTGCAGCTAGAACCATATTGTGACACATTTGCAGGGAGACTTGAGAACGTTATATTTAGCTCTTAGTGACACACATATCCATCTCAAACACCTAAGTGAGACAATTTATTAGGGGTTTGATTGAATTAGGCACAGTCTGACGATTTTTTTTTTTTTTTTTCAAAACTTAAAGTGACTTAAAATCCAGTTGTGTGCTGCCAGTGTAGGTTAGAAACTAGGCATACAAGAACCCAACCGGCTTTCTTAGGGCTAGAATAGCGTTATATATATATTTTGTTGATTTGCTTGTGGCTGGCCTTGCTGGCACTAGTAGTGCAGCTAGTACCATATTGTGACGAATTTCCAGGGAGACCTGCGAACGTTATATTTAGCTCTTAGTGACACACATATCCATCTCAAACAAGTAAGTGGGACAATTTATTAGGGGTTTGATTGAATTAGGCACAGTCTGACGTTTTTTTTTTTTTAAACTTAAAGTGACTTCAAATCCAGTTGTGTGCTGTCAGTGTAGGTTAGAAACTAGGCATACAAGAACCCAACCGGCTTTCTTAGGACTACAATAGCGTTATATATATATGTTGTTGATTTGCTTGTGGCTGGCCTTGCTGGCACTAGTAGTGCAGCTAGTACCATATTGTGACGAATTTGCAGGGAGACTTGCGAACGTTATATTTAGCTCTCAGTGACACACATATCCATCTCAAACACCTAAGTGGAACAATTTATTAGGGATTTGATTGAATTATGCACAGTCTGACGTTTTTTTTTTTTAAACTTAAAGTGACTTCAAATCCAGTTGTGTGCTGTCAGTGTAGGTTAGAAACTAGGCATACAAGAACCCAACCGGCTTTCTTAGGACTACAATAGCGTTATATATATATATTTTGTTGATTTGCTTGTGACTGGCCTTGTTGGCACTAGTAGTGCAGCTAGTACCATATTGGGACGAATTTGCAGGGAGACTTGCGAACGTTATATTTAGCTCTTAGTGACACACATATCCATCTCAAAAACCTAAGTGGAACAATTTATTAGGGATTTGATTGAATTAGGTACAGTCTGCTTTTTCTTTTTTTTACTTTTCTTTTTTTTTATAACTCAAAGTCATCAGGCACAGCACAAAATCCAGTTGTGTGCTGTCAGTGTAGGCTAGAAACTAGCCATAGCAATAGGATAGCATTGTTTTGTTAAAAAAACAAAAACACAAAAAAAACATGAAAAAAATTTACAATTTACAGTTTAATTTAGAAAATGTTGAACCCGAGGGCTAGGGGTAGAGGACGAGGGCGTGGGTCTCCAACTACTGCAGGGGTCAGAGGCCGTGGTCCTGGGCGGGGTGAGACACCACCTGCTGATGAGGGAGCAGGGGGCACCGCAGAGCTACACTCCCTAGGTTCATGTCTCAAGTTACTGGGACTCGTGGTAGAGCACTGCTGAGGCCAGAACAGTGCAAACAGGTGATGTCGTGGATTGTGGACAATGCTTCTAGCCATTTGTCCACCAGTCAGTCTTCCACGCAGTCCACCCATGTCACCGAAATCAGCACTCCTCCAGCTCCTCCACCTCAGCCTCCTTCCCCCCAGTCTGCCCCCTCCCAGGAAAATTTGGCATTTGAACCGGCATACTCTGAGGAACTGTTTTCTGGACCCTTCCCAGAGTCACAAACCACTTGTCTGATTGCTGCTGAGCTCTTTTCCGATGCCCAGGTTTTCCACCGGTCGCAGTCTGTGGGTGATGATGACATTGCTGACGTAGTGAAAGAAGTGTTTAAAGAGGTGTCGGACGATGAGGAGACACGGTTGTCAGACAGTGGTGAAGTTGTTGTCAGGGCAGGAAGTCCGAGGGGGGAGCAGACTGAGGGATCGGAGGATGATGAGGTGACAGACCCAAGCTGGGTTGATAGGCTGGGTGAACACAGTGCTTCTGAGATGGAAGCGAGTGGGACCAGATGGAGAAGCAGGGCCAGAGCTGGTGCATCAGCGCCAAATGTTTCACGTAGTGAAGCTCCCGTGGCGAGGGCGAGATTTTCGGAAGTCTGGAGGTTCTTTAAAGAAACACCGGATGACCGACGGACTGTGGTGTGCAACCTGTGCCACACCAGGATCAGCAGGGGTTCCACCACTACCAACTTAACCACCACCAGTATGCGCAGGCATATGAATGCTAAACACCCCATTCAATGGAACCAAGGCCGTTCACCTCCGGCCGGGCACACCACTGCTCCTTCCCCTGTGTCACCTGCTGCCTCTGCTAGTCAGCCCCCTGCCAGGACCCCAGCCCAAACACCTCCCGTGTGAAAATCACACCTTCGCCTCCACGATTCTCCACAGGATCCACCAATGTCTCCATACGCAGTGTTCAGCTCTACATACCACAGACGCTGGAGCGCAAGAAGAAGTACAGTGCAACCCACCCACACGCCAAAGCCCTCAACGTCCACATCTCCAAACTGCTTAGCCTGGAGATGCTGCCCTATAGGCTGGTAGAGACTGAGGCCTTTCGCAACCTCATGGCGGTTTCCCCTCTGTATTTTGTCCCCACCCGCCACTACTTTTCCCGACGTGTCAGACAACATAATCCGTGCCCTGACCAACGCCGTTTCTGACAAGGTCCACCTGACCACGGACATGTGGACGAGTGCTGCCAGGCAGGGCCACTATATATCGCACATTGGCTTAACTTGGTGGAGGCTGGGACCGAGTCTGACCCTGCGGCTGGTCATATACTGCCGACGCCGAGGTTTGCGGGGCCTACCTCGGTCCAGGTCTCTCAGGCCTACTATGCCTCCTCCTCCTCCCACCCCTCCTCCACCTCATCCTCCGAATTACCATCCGTGGGCATGGCACCATTAGTCGGTAGCTCTAGGCACAGCAGCAGTGCGGTGTTCAAACTGCTGAGCCTAGGCGATAAAAGGCACACCGCCCAAGAGCTATTAAAGGGCATCACAGCGCAGACTGATCTGTGGCTGGCACCGCTGAACCTGAAGCCAGGCATGGTTGTGCGTGACAACGGCCGTAACCTGGTGGCGGCTCTGCAACTCGGCAGACTGACACATGTGCCATGCCTGGCCCATGTGTTAAATCTCATAGTTCAGCGGTTCCTCAAGACATACCCCAATCTCTCTGATTTGCTCACGAAGGTGCACTGCATCTGTGCGCATTTCAGGAAGTCCAGCACAGATACTGCCACTCTCAGGGCAGCGCAGCGCCTCCTCCAAACTGCCCGCTCACCGACTGTTGTGCGACGTGCCCACGAGGTAGAATTCAACATTATCCATGTTATCAAGAGTTTACCAGCAGCGCAGAGCGATTGTAGACTGCCCGATGTCAACTTCCACCAGAACAGGTAGTCAGGTCAGTCAGCTTCTTCAAGTCTACAATGAGGAGTGGACGTGGATGTCTGATATCTGTCAGGTGCTGAGTAACTTTGAGGAGTCAACACAGATGGTCAGTGGCGATGCCGCCATCATCAGCCTCATCATCCCGCTTCTTGGCCTGTTGAAAAACTATCTGGTCAGCTTGAAGTCAGAAGCTTTGTGCTCGTCACAAGAGACGGGGGAAGAAAATTCCCTTGTTGATAGCCAAAGCACCCTCAGGTCTGTTTCTCAGCGCATATCGGAGGAGGTGGAGGAGGATGAGGAGGAAGAGGAGGAGTGTCATGTCCCAAGACTTGTTTCTATTCATTGACATGTATATGTGTTATACTGATTTGCCTTTTGACCCTCCTGTCTTCCTGTCCCCTAGCTGCAGTATTGTAACTCCTCCCCTCTCCCTCATGTTGTCAGCCATCTTTCATGTCAGACTGTTGTAACCAGCATTTCTTCAAGATTTCTGCACTAAATAAAGCTGGAATCTTCCTACATGCTTCTTCGATGGAGTTGACACTTTCTGACAAAAAGTGATTTTGGTGTGAGTACTTGTTAAAGCAAAGATATAAGACTATCTATAAACACCTGCTTAGAGCCAGGTTATTGAGTCAGAATAGTGAAAAGGATCATAGGCTGCCAGTCCCAGCCGTGGAGACAGAGACTCAGCTACAGCTACAGTCATAGCAGCCATCCCTCCTCAGTGTAATCCATCCTGTGTGTATTCCAACATCATGGCTGAGGGACACTCAGTACAGGGAGGCATGGATCCCAGTCTGCTGTCCAGTGATAAGGACAAACGCTCTGTTAAGCCTACATGGAAGGTTAGAGAGAACCTTGAAAGCCTGCAGCATGAACTTTCATCAGACATTATGAATCTGTGGAAAAATTTACAGGCACATGTCTTCACCATTTCCTTGCCTGAACATAATGTATTGCCTCTAGATCGAGCCCTAGAGACACTGTCCACTATGCATGAGCATTACACACTGAAGTGTCAAGAATATGAAAACATTCTGAAAAGAATCAATACACAAGATAGTCTAGAAGAACTGCAAAACTTCCAGCATCTTAATGCTGAACGAGACGGCTTAATATATGAAACTTTGTCAAAAACAAGGGCAAGAATTGTGCAACTTCAAGAAACAACATCTTCTACTTCTGAGTCCACAAAACGTTCTAAACGCACGTCTAGGTCGCGATCTTCAAAACATTCAACACTCAGTGAGCAGCTTATAAAAGCGCTTGCAGAAGCCGAGGCGACTAAGGTTCAGGCCGCCTTTGCGCAAAAGAAAGCTGAAATGGAAGCAGAGGCAGCGCACAAGAAAGCTGAAATGGAAGCAGAGGCAACAGCCAGAGAAGCAGATGCAGCTAGAAGAAAGGCAGAAATAGAAGCTCCTCAGAAACAATGTGAGCATGCTGTAGCCATGGCAAAGGTGAAGGTCCTGGAAGAAGCAGCCAGTGGGAGTGAAAGAGACAGTGTTGCCTTGAGTGGAATGGATGCAGAGGATCCTCTCAAGCGTACTAGAGACTATGTGTTAAGCCAAAGCAATGAACCCCAGATTGCTATTACCATTCCTGACAAAGCAGATATGTCTTCACAGCGACAACACATAATTCATCCTGCAATATCCCAAAATCAAGGTCAGTACAACACTCTGCCTGTTCATCATCCTGATTCTTTACTCTACATAAATCACTGCGGCCCTACACCTCAGCACGCTCAACAAGCCAAAACGCCAAACCCTAAGAATGGCCTAGCTTCATACCAAGCCACAGCTAAGCCTATGGACAGTAAGCCACCTCCTGGGCTAAACGCCTATGCAGCCTCATTTACACCTGTGTTTCTTAGCCAGAATGCCGAGAACAATGCGACCAGCGTTACGCCATCAGCATTTCCTTGTCCAAGCTCAGAGCGAACAGACATGTCAGAGTTTGCAAGATACATGTTACGCAGTGAACTTACTAAGACCGGACTCACAAGGCTTGATTACCAGCCTGAGAACTACAGAGGCTGGAAATGTGCCTTCAAATCTGCAATTAGTGACCTCGGCATCACTGCTGCTGAAGAGCTAGATCTGTTGATCCGATGGCTGGGCCCACAGTCCACAGAACGTATTAAGAGACTCAGGTCTGTTCACATTGGTAATCCTGCAGCAGGTCTTACAGCTGCCTGGGAGAGATTACAGCGAACCTATGGCAATCCTGAAGCAATTGAGAGTGCTCTCTTCGAATGGTTGCAAAGTTTCCCAAGGATATCTGGCAAGGACAACCAAAAATTTCAAGAGCTTAGTGACCTACTTTCAGGGCTTAAACTAGCCAAGACAGACCCTCACCTACCTGGTTTCAGCTACCTGGATACTTCTCGTGGGGTAAGCCAAATAGTTGCCAAACTGCCATTTAACATTCAGGAAAAATGGGCTACAGTTGGGTCAAGATACAAAAGAGAGAATGAAGTCTGTTTTCCTCCATTTGACTCCTTCTGTCAGTTTGCAGAGTCCAAGAAGCTTTTTCTACGGTGAGTCCAGCGGCCTCAGTTCACCACCTTCTAAATATGACAGCCCACGCTCCGAGTACAGAAAACACAGAGGTCCAGTGTCAGTAAAAAAGACTGATGTTCTTCCCACTACCTCATCAGCTTCTGAGGAGCTCAGCTGTAAGATCAACCAAGGTGAAAAGATTGAGAACCCCAATCGCCTATGCCCTATTCATAAGAAGCCGTATCCTCCCAAGAAGTGTATTGGCTTCAGAAAGAAGCCACTTCAAGAGCGCAAGGAGCTGCTAAAGAAGTTTGGAATATGTTTCCGTTGTTGTGCTTCCACTGAACATGTTGCTAAGGACTGTAAATCCACTATAAAGTGCATAGAATGTGACAGTGAGAACCACGTACAAGCTCTTCACCCCTCTCAGTCCAGCCCTACACCATCTACAGATCTTCCTCCTCCGGCAAAGCATGGCGGGGAGAGCACAGAGCAAGCAGCAAGGTCTATCACAGTATCCTCTACATGTACAGAAGTCTGCGGAGAAGATCTTTGCTACAAGTCCTGCGCAAGGTTATGCCTAGTCAAGCTGTACCCTAATGGTTAGCCAGAAAAAACTTTAAAGGTGTATGCCATCCTGGATGACCAGAGCAACCGATCACTTGCAAGGTCAGCACTTTTTGATCTGTTTAACCTAAAGGGGCATGCTTACCCATATACCTTGGGCACCTGTAGTGGCATTACAGAGGTTTCAGGGAAACTTGTAGTAGCTAGAGGTACCTTTGCCCACACTTGTTGAATGCAACCAGATACCATCAAACAGACAGGAGATCCCTACACCAGAAGCTGCTCTCCATCATCCTCATCTAAGGACCATAGCCAGTGAAATACCAGCTCTGGACAAAAATGCAGAGATCCTGCTTTTACTGGGAAGGGACATTCTCAGAGTGCACAAAATACGTCAGCAAATCAATGGTCCACTTAATTCACCATTTGCCCAGTGCCTTGACTTAGGCTGGGTTATTATAGGCAACGTCTGCATTGACCGAATGAAAAGGCCTACCAAGATATCTTAATATAAGACTCATATATTGCCAAATGGTCGCAGCACTTATTGTCAGCCATGCCCATGTCATTACCAAGTGAAAGAAAAGATGAGTAACTGTAAGGGGCAGCATGACCAGCAAGATGACATGAACATTTGCCTTCCATGGGATGATAGCCTTGGATCTACAGTGTTCAACACCACAAGTGATGACAACAAGTTGGCACCTGCTAGAGAAGATAAAGAATTTCTAAAAAGTAATGGATAAGGAATTTACTCAAAATGATTCCAACAGCTGGGTAGCACCTTTACCTTTCCGTACTCCAAGGAAAAAACTACCAAACAATCTGCATCAAGCAGCCTCAAGATTTTCATCTTTAAAGCGTACCTTAAAGAGAAAGTCAGAGATGGAAAAACACCATTATGCAGAAGGTGTTTGACAGAGACCATGCAGAACCTGCACCGCCACTAAAGGAAGGAGAAGAATGCTGGTACCTGCCGTCATTTGGTGTCTATCACCCTCGGAAACCGGACCAAATCAGAGTGGTGTTTGATTCTAGCGCACAGTTTGAGGGAGTTTCTCTCAACAACATGCTCCTCACTGGTCTTAACCTCAACAACAGTTTTCTAGGGGTCCTAATGCGCTTCAGACAAGAAACTGTTGCAATAATGGCCGACATTCAACAGATGTTCCATTGCTTCATTGTTAAAGAAGACAACAGAAACAATTTTCGGTTTCTTTGGCACAAGGACAACGACGTCAACAAAGAAGTCATAGATTATCGAATGAAGGTGTATGTCTTCGGCAACAGCCTAACTCCTGCTGTAGCAATCTATGGACTGAGAAGGACAGCCCAACAAGGTGAGTAGGAGTATGGTTCTGATGCTCCTCAGTTTGTTGAGAGGAATTTCTATGTTGATGATGGACTTAAGTCTTTACCCACAAGTGAAGAGCCAGTTGATCTTCTTACCAGAACACAAGAGATGCTGTCTGCAGCAAATCTCAGACTTCACAAGATCATCTCCACTAACCATGAGGTAATGAAAGCCTTTCCCTCAGAAGATCATGCCATCAACTTGAAGAGTCTTGATCTCGGTTCAGATGCTCCTCCTGTGCGCAGCCTAGGGTTGCTCTGGAACATTGAACAAGATACTTTTACTTTCTAAGTATCTGCTTGTGATAAACCTTTCACCAAGCGAGGAGTTTTATCTGTTGCGAACAGTATTTATGATCCTCTTGGGTTCATTGCACCCATCACCATCCAAGGCAAGATACCACTGAAAATACGGACTGGGACTCTCCGCTACCTATTGAGAAACAACTAAGGTGGGAAAAATGGAAAAAGGTCTCTGGAAGTGTTAGAGCAACTCCAAGTTCCACGTTGTTATGCAATCAGCTCCCTTTCAACAGTCATCAGAAGGGAAGTCCACATCTTCTCTGATGCATCAGTGGAAGCCATAGCTGCAGTAGCCTATCTGAAGACCACAGGAACCAGCAATGAGACTCATTGCGGATTTGTCTTAGGTAAGGAAAAACTTACTCCAAAACCTGCACACTCTATACCAAGACTTGAGCTTTTTCGCAGCCGTGCTAGCAGTTGAAATTGCTGAAGTAATACGAGAAGAAATAGACATTTCAATTGATTCATTTACATTTTACACTGATAGCAAAGTTGTGCTCGGTTATATACATAACCAGACTAAACAGTTTTAAATGTACGTCAGCAACCGAGTAGAACGCATCAGGAGTTTTTCTATGCCTGCACAGTGGCAGTGTATCTCCACAGAACTTAACCCTGCTGATCGAGGAACAAGACCAGCACCAATTGCACGTCTTTTAGATCACATGTGGTTATCTCCTCCAAGGTTGCTGTGGGAGGAACCTTGTCTGACTCCATCCAATGATGTCTTTGAGCTAATTGATCCTGAGTCTGATAAGGAAATTAGGCCCACAGCCTCCACTTTGTACACTTCTGTAACTTCAAAGGTCAAGCTGAAGTCACATCGCTTCGAGCGTTTCTCAACTTGGTCATCCATTGTGCGAGCTATTGCCAGATTGGTTCACATCTCTCGCTGCTTTGCTAAGGACACACCATCACAGTGTCATGGGTGGCATATGTGTAAGGAACACCCTACTGGTTCAGACCTTGAACATGCTGAACAAGTCATCATCTGTTGTGTTCAACAAGAAGTGTATCATCGGGAGATAAACTTTATCTCAAAAAACATCAGTTTGTCCAAGAGTAGTACACTCTACAAACTCAATCCAGTTCTTGATCACCACCAGTTACTGAGAGTGGGCAGCCAGATGGAGAGATCTGACCTGTGTAACAAGGAACAAAATCCTATCATCGACATCACATTGCTACAATGCTGATCAGACACCATCATGAGCTAGTACAGCACCAAGGCAGGCAGTTTACTGAAGGTGTCATCAGGTTTCTGGATTGTGGGCATGAAGAGATGTATTTCCTCTGTACTCCACAAATGTGTTAAGTGTCACAGGTTAAGAGGAAGACAGCAACAGCAGCAAATGGCAAACCTACCAACAGTCCGTCTAAGTACTGATCCACCATTTACTTATGTTGGGGTCGATGTCTTTGGTCCATGGCCAGTAGTTACTCATAGAACCCGTGGTGGAGCTGCAAATAGCAAACGATGGGCAGTTCAGTTTACTTGTCTCAGCATTCGAGCAGTACACATTGAAGTAATTGAATGCATGGATGCCTCTTGCTTCATCAATGCCCTTAGAAGATTCTTCTCCATTCGTGGACCTGTCAAACAGTTGAGGTCCGACTGCGGTTCCAACTTTGTGGGAGCTTGCAAGGAACTACAATTGGAAAACTTCTTGACCAACAATAGATGTACTTGGGTGTTTAACCCTCCACATTCATCCCACATGGGAGGATCCTGGGAACGCATGATTGGAATTGCATGCAGAATACTTGAATCAATGCTAATGGACAACAAGTCTTCCTTGCTTACTCATGAGACATCGGTCACCTTCCTTGCTGAAGTATCTGCCATAATCAGTGCAAGGCCTTTGGTGCCAGTTTCCTCAGACCCTGATTCTCCAATCATTCTTACTCCTGCAACACTTCTTACTCAAAAGATCGGAACTGCTGATATTCCTGCAGGCACCTTTAACCACAGTGACATCTACAGACACCAGTGGAAACAGGTTCAACATCTGTCTAATGTGTTTTGGCATAGGTGGAAGAGAGAGTATCTCCATATGCTTCAAAGCCGTCAAAAGTGGCAGACTTCAAAACCTAACCTCCAGGAAGGCGATCTTGTTCTTTTAAAGGATAAAGAAGCCCAACGTAATGAGTGGCCCATGGATCTCATCACTAAAGTCATGCCTAGCGACGATGGAAAATTCGCAAAGTGGAAGTCAAGGTAACAAAGGGAGGTTCCGCAAAGGTTTTCTTCCTTCCTATCCATGAGCTAGTGCTTCTGCTACCAAAAGAAGAAGCTACATGAGTGACTTGGATATCCACTCAGCTTATGGTGGGGAGCATACCGCCATAGACTGTGATATCACCTTTGGATTACAGTGTGGGTTGTTGGAAGTTTTGCTGATTGCGTCTTCCCCAATCCGAAGATGGGTTTACTTGAACTTCTTCACAGTTTCGCATCAGGATTACAAATCTTCAACTTCAAGATTTGGACTTATTGCTATTGTTTGCATGTTGTTTTTTCTCTTGTTTACAGGTCTTAAGAACAACCTTTGGACTCATACGACATTCTTTCAATTTTGGTATATTATGAAATCTTAAGATTTCAGGCGGGCAGTGTCATGTCCCAGGACTTTTTTCTATTCATTGACATGTATATGTGTTATACTACTTTGCCTTTTGACCCTCCTGTCTTCCTGTCCCCTAGCTGCAGTATTGTAACTCCTCCCCTCTCCCTCATGTTGTCAGCCATCTTTTATGTCAGAATTAGCACATGCCTCTATGTTCCTGCTACCCTGGCAAATTATATCCTTTTCACACCGTTGTAACCAGCATTTCTTCAAGATTTCTGCACTAAATAAAGCTGGAATCTTCCTACATGCTTCTTCGATGGAGTTGACACTATCTGACGAAAAGTGATTTTGGTGTGAGTACTGGTTAAAGCAAAGATATAAGACTATCTATAAACACCTGCTTACAGCTAGGTTATTGAGTCAGAATAAGGAGAATGTTGGCGAGATAGAAGAGGGGAGCATTGCCCAGTCCTTCACTGTTCAGCCTGTATGGGCAAAAGAAGAGGAGTTGGAGGAGGAGGAAATGGACAGTCAGGCCAGTGAGGGGAGTGAATTCTTGCGCGTTGGGACTCTGGCACATATGGCAGATTTCATGCTAGGCTGCCTATCCCGTGACCCTCGCATTCAAAGAATTTATTCCAGCACCGATTACTGGGTATTCACTCTCCTGGACCCACGATACAAGCAAAATCTTTTCACTCTCATCCCTGGAGAGGAAAGGAGTGTGAAAATACATGAATACCAGCAGGCCCTGGTGTACAAGCTGAAACAGTATTTTCCTTCTGACAGCGCTAGCGGCAGAGGGCGTACTTCTGCGGGACAAGTAGCGAGGAAGAGTAGGCGAGCAGGCAGCTTGTCCAGCACTGACAGGGGTACGCTTTACAAGGCCTTGCAAGTTTTATGTCACCCCAGCAAGACACTGTCACCTGTCCCCAGTCTCGGCAGAGTAGGGCTGATCTTTACAGAAAGATGGTGAGGGAGTACGTAGCTGACCATACCATCGTCCTAAATGATCACACAGCTCCCTTCAACTACTGGATTTCAAAGCTGGATATGTGGCACGAATTGGAGGTTCTTGCCTGCCCTGCTGCTAGCGTGTTGTCTGAGCGGGTTTTCAGTGCAGCTGGTGGCATCATCACCAATAAGCGTACACGCCTGTCGACTGACAGCACTGACAGGCTGACGCTTATCAAGATGAATAAAGCCTGGATTTCTCAGGATTTCCATTCTCCACCTTGTGAAAGAAGCTCAACCTGAATAATGTATGCACTCCTCCTCCTCATTTTCTTCCTTCTCCTTCTCTTTATACACTAAAGCAGAGGAAACTGGCTATTTTTTTGCCAGGGCCAACTGGCTCTAGGTATAGTACTCTATGTATTTAATTTCTCTGGAGGGCCACCTACCTGGTCCTCTGTTTTAAACAATTTTTGGGAGTGCCACATACAGGTACTCTATGTATTTAATTTTTCTGGAGGACCACCTACCTGCTTCTCTGGTTTGAAAACTTTTTTGGACTGCCCCATACAGGCACTATCCAAATTTAATTGTCTCCATAGCAGCCTCCACACGTCATCTTTATAGCTGCCTCCACACGTTGTCTCCATTGCTACCTCCACACATCATCTCCATAGCTGCCTCCCAAATTCGTCCATATAGCGGCCTCCATACATCGTCCCCTTAGCAAACGAGCTATGTCAGGCAGAATTTTGGGTTGTTTTCATGGCTTCCACATCAAACTTGTTAACTTTGTCGCCACCCTGCTGTGTTATCCACAAAATATACTGGCAAACTCTTATTAATTACCGATATTATTTCAGTGCTTCTTGCGCATCTGTTTACATTCACCTCACCAGCCATAACCAAAACTTATAAGAACAGTACTACACTTGATCTTATCCAAAAGGTTCTTAAAAGTGCTGTTTGTAGCCCCCGCCTGCTTTGAAATGAAACAGCCTCGGGTCTTCGGAAGACCCGAAGCTGTCATGGCAATGGATCACCGCTCCCCGATGAAGTCACGGGGGTCGGCGATCTCTAACTAGATGGCGGCCATGCGCAGCCATCTTTTTGAAGCCACCAGCATCTTTGCTGGCGGCGATGTGCCGGTTAACACCCATGCTCTGTGCTGGCACTGATCGTGGGTGTAACCGGTAAGTCTTTGCTGCGATATGTGAGCCCTCTCCATGCACCCGCAGCTGACCTATGACGTGCCAATACGTCACGGGTCATGAAAGGGTTAAACTGATTTACAAACTGAGAACTGATTTACAAACTTTCTACTTATTTAGTGTATAGTCCAATCCAAGCAGTGATTAGTGAGCAAACATACTCACAGCTTATTCTATCCTATTTTCTGCCTGAGCCGCATTTAAAATTGCTGAAAAAATGACCAATAATTAAGGACATCCCTACACACTGCCATACACAGGCTGATGTTTTCTCACACATATCAGTCAGTGACATTAGGGACATCCAGTACCTTACAGGTAATGATCTGCTCAAAGACTTTAATAATTCTTCTCCCGCACATGGTTCATTTGCTGCAATATTTGCCAGATGTTTTCAGCTCCCAGCAGCACATCTCTCACACTGCAGCCATAAAAATATCACAGTGACCGACATTATAATGTCACCAGGATAACAGTGATACTAAATAATATATACCCCTCACAACACAACTGGCTACACCGTCTCCCACAATTTAAAAAGCCAGAGTGTGGCTAAAATGTATTTACAGATACTAGATAAATACTAGATACATAGATACTAGATAAATTGCATGATAATGCATCCACCAAATTGATTGTTAGTAATAATGCCCCACACTTTTCCACGCACACAGCACATAATGCATTTTGCTGATGCATTTGCGATGCTTTTCAAAACAGAAAGCAAACGCATCATGTGGCTACAGACGCAATAATATAATGAGTCCTTTTAATAATAAACCCTACCACTGTATTATTCATTTACATACAACAAACTATATACAGTGTAACCCTGACTAATTTGTATACTATGTATATTTTCTACAGCCCCTCTCAAATTCATTTACATACAGACTCATCTAATTTATTAACACTTTCACGACCTAGGACAAACTATATAGTCCTCGTGCTGCGAAGGATGTATGGAGAGAGCTTACAAGCATTTTAGTTTATCAGTAGTGATGGGCAGACCCAGGAAAATTCATCTGTACCCACCCAAACCAGTACCCCAAACCCCACCAGTAACACCAGCGATCGGTGCTTGGATCAATCACGAGTGTAAACAGTTTAAATGCTACAGGCAAAGTCATCAGCGTCATTTAACCCCAACAGGACTCAGCCTCTTTTGGCCTTAAGGACGCGGCCCCATTTTTCAAATCTGCCCTGTGTCACTATAAGTGTTTATAGCTTTGGAACGCTATGAGATATCCAGGGGATTTTGAGATTGTTTTCTCGTGACACATTGTACTTCAAATTAGTTTAAAAATTTGGATGAAATCTTTTGCGTTTTTATTTTCAAAGTTCTAAATTCTCTACTTTTGCTGTAGATAGTTATAGCACCCAAATTCATAACTTACATTTCCCAAATGTCTGCTTTATGTTGGCATGGTTTTTTAAGATTCCACATATTTTACTAGAATGTTATGAGGCTCAGAATTTAGGTATAATTTTTCACATTTTTTGTAAAATCACCAAAACCCGTATTTAGATGGACCTGCTCAAATTCTAATTTACACTAAGAGGCCTAAATAATAGCGAGACTCATAAATTACCCCATTATGGAAACTACACCCGTCAACGTATGAAAAACCACTTTTAACAAGCTTGTAAACCCTTTAGGTGTTTTATAGGGATTAAAACAAAATGGAGGTGCAGTCTGCAAACTGTAAAATTTTTCACAATACGCTCATTTTGGGTGGAAAATTAAACATTTACAATGGATTAAATGAAAAAAGGCTCCACAAAGTTTGATACCCAATTCCTACCGAATACACCGATACTCTATATCTGGTGGTAACCTGCTGTATGGGCGCACGGCCGGGCATAGAAGGGAAGGAGGCACCATCCAGATTTTGTTATATCACATTTTACAGGCTATAATTTTTTTTTCCTTTTTTAATGTGGACCTATAGGGGCTTATTTCTTTTGCCACATGAGATGCACTTTTCTGGTATGTAATTTTCTGGCATCTATAGCTAATTGGTGAGATTTTATTAACTCTTTGTTGGTGGAGGAAATGAAAATCATCAATTTTTAGGAAAATTTTTATGTTTTTTTTTTTTGGGTCGTTAACCATACCATAAAAATAGTAAATTATTTTTATTCTATTGGTTGCCACCAATTTTAGCATCACCATCTTTTATATGCATAACTTTTTTTATCTTTCACCTCACAAATCTGTTTAAGGGCTTATTTTTTGCGAGAAGGATTGTTCTTTTTAGTGGTCTTATTGTAGAGTGCATAACATTTTTTACATCACTTTTTAGAGCATTTTTATAGGGTATTAATTATCTTTTTTTTGGAGCTTTTTTTTTTTTACGGGGTTCACTTTGTGGAACTAATAACTATTCTGCTTTATTATGCAGATTGTTACGAACACAAGGATACCAAATATGTGGGGTTTTGTGTATTTTATTCAATTGTACTGAATAAAAACTTATTTGGAGAAAATCTTGTTCATTTTCGTATCACCATCTTTTCATATGCATAACTTTTTTATTTTTCGGCTGACAAATCTGGTTAAGGGCTTTTTTTTTGCGAGTGGGCTTATTTTAGAGTGCATAACATTTTTTAAATCCCTTTTTAGAGCATTTTTTATAGGGTATTAATTAAAAATGATCTTTTTTTGGAACATTTTTGCATTTTTTTCTCCGGCGTTTAACGTATGGGTCCAGTAACGATTCTGTTTTATTATTTACAGATTGTTACGGAAGCGGAAATACCAAATATGTGGGGTTTTTTTGTGTTTTTTATACTTTATTAAGTGTTTTTATGGGAAAGTGACATTTTAAGGGCTTATATTTTAATGTATTTATTTTTTAATTATTCTAATGTGTAGTGTTCAGTGTTTTTCACTTTTTTTTCCTTATACATACTTGAACTTGAACCAGTGATGCTCTGATCGCTGGTTCAAGTCCAATACACTGCTCTACAATACTATGTAGAGCAGTGTAATCTGTCTGGCATGTTCGCGCATGCTCAGACAGTTTGCAGTCAGGGGGATCCGATCAGAGGCGCGGGGGATCCGATCCATAGGGCAAACACTGGCTCCGATCGCGGGTGTTAGCGCAGGCTGTCAGCTGTAATAGACAGCTGGCAGCCACTGCTTTTGGTGCCGGCTCCGTACGTGAGCCGGTGCCTAAAGCAGGATGTTATACTATGTCCCGGTGCGCTTAGCATGTAGCCCCGGGACGTAGTATAACATCGTGGTGCGCCTAGGGGTTAAATCACTAACATTATATCATCCAGGAATGATGCTACTCTCATTGATTTAAATGCCTCTGCTGGCTTACAAGTGGCATTTAAAGAGTTAGCTCTAGCACGCTCCCTGGTCATTGAAAATTGGGTAGGGAGCTAACACCTGGAAGAAGCAAAATGAGATTTATACAGGCACACATACATGACACCATAGCTAAAACAAGTTTGTATCTAAGCTTCCCAGTGATACAATGTTTCTGCATTCTCTGTATGTAAAAGTAATAAGTGAGCGAGATTTCTTGTATTTTAGAATTAGGATAAAGTTTCAAGGAAAAAAATGGCAAAAACACCTGAAACTAAAAGTACTCCAAATAGTTAGTGATCTTTCTCTAGCATTTTATCCATACTCACTGCTAGACTAAGTGAACACAAATGTTTCTTTCCTCAGGCCTTAAACTGTCTTTCTTGTCCATTTTTTGGGTAATTGTGTATTTAGTGTCATACATATGTCATATGTTTTTTTGGAGCAGCAAAAACACACTTGAAACATGTGTAGCATCTGCACTTAGCAGTTTCACAGCCCCATAAACTTCAAGAGGAAAACAGAGAACATGGCTGAGAACTGGACCTGTTCTGAGTTTTTCTTTGAGGGACACTAGGCCCAGACAGAGGGCTCTGAAATCCTCAGCTGTGTGCATAGAGTCAGAGAAAAAAGTCCATAGAAAAACATGATATGTATTAAATTGAAAATGATAGATCTAATCTCCTTCCTGGGGAGATTAGAGAGGCTGTGACTAACCTCCGAACACATAAAACTTCACAATGGCTTGCTGGCTTTCTATTCATATATGTCTAATAAACACTGGTGTGGCAGGCTTTAAAAGTCATATTGTAGAAATAAATGAAGAAAATAAACATGTAAGGGATCTCCTTGTTGTGGCTCAAGTTACCCTGCTTCTGTGGTGGCAGTACCCATAGACACTGTCCTTCACCATGCAAGTAGACTTGTCTCATACATGGGGCTATGCAGGGGTGTACCAAGCCTGTCTGCTGCCTGAGGCGAGCCATAGAGAGACGCCCCCCCCTCCCCCGCCATTTATGTATTATATATCACCCTACCAACCCCTGAGTACTATTATACATAGTACAGTGCACACACTGTCACAGCTTTCTTTTGCATAGCCCATGAAAGACATCATGATCACAATCTTTCCTAGTGATGCTGCAAGTGGTAAGAGTAACAATGTCCATAGCAGCTTCGAGATACACAGATGCATGTTCAACAGTCTCTGGGTCCTGCGCTCTTCTTCTTCAGCTGTCGCAGTCTCATTGTAGTTTCTACATGTGGATATGTCACAGGTATTTGACATGACCCTTCAAAAGACTCTTCAGTCACATCAGGTCCATCTCATCACCTGGGTGCAGGTCCTCTGCTGTAGCTACTTTATCAGGTTCTGGAACTAAAACAGATACTTGGTTATGCACCTATATATGTTCATCCATGGGGCAATTCTAAAAACAACCTCAGTAGGTAAAAAGCCTTTTAATCCCTAGAGCTCTCGTCAACTATATTACTACCCCAATAGGGATTTTTACTTTAGTCTCTAGAATAAGTGGACTAACGTATTCCTCGATCCCTGGCTGTAGTCTTTTCAATTACTTTAGTTACAGGATAGGGTTCAGATTACCCAGAAAAGAGGTCCACACACACAAGTATATGTTCATAGCTACTTTGGTAGCTGTACTTAGCCAATCTGCAACCTCTGAAAGGGGTAAAGCGGCTTCGGAGTGTATATATGAGGGTTTTCACTACTCTCCCTACATTGTACTAAGCATATATAAACATATTTGTGTAAATGGACAGTAGCAAAAGTGAATCTAAGTGATACTCAATACTTTTCCACCATGGAGCATATAGAGTCTTAGACTGGTGTCTCACCCTGTGGGTGCACTGAACCATCATAGGGTAAAGGGCCCTTGGCAGACATTGCTTGTCACCTCTTTACCATAGTCCACCCTCCATCCATGGGGTCCCAGTTTTACTCCAATCTTGCTTCCTCACCTGTGAAGCCTGTTTCTATAAAGATAGGAGTATAGATAACCCTACTGGGCCGGCGAGCGTCATGGACTGAACTGATCCAGGCTCCTTTCCCCTAGGCTTTCTAGTAACCAGTATGGTCACTTCACGTGTTATAGCTTTATAGGTTTTAGCTTCTAGCATGGACCTTTATTGTAACACCAAGGCATCTATCAGCTATTTCAAAGTCTCATAGTTGTTGATATACTTACTAGATCAGGTCATAAATCATAAGGAATCCCAAAAGAGTCACATTCTTACCCTCTGCCACTTTACATCCCTCCATCAGTGCCTTCACCTCCACCCCTGTACAGACAGGTAGGTTAGGAGTGGTTCTGCTTTTGTTACCTCATGTTGTGTGACCACTGCATATCTGATGTAGAATTAACCTAATTCCTGGTTTCTAAAGCCATCTACAAAAAACTCAAAATGCAGATTAATTATATATTCAGTTTTGAAATATTAAAAGGTAACTGGTTCATTTATCATTAAATTAATACAAAATTTTAAATACAACCTTTCTACCTCATATTTCCCCCCCTTTGAATCTAGCGAAAGTAGTGGAGCTGGATTCAATGTAATACATCATAAAGAGGGCACATTATAACCAAGGTTTGAAGAGGTGAAATAGTAACAAGATAGTCCAAAACTAGTACAGAAGCTTTATATGCACAGGCAGCAGTAGGATACAAAACCAAGAAGTGTCCAGGTTGTCATGTTACACACGATCAGCAGAGCTTCTGGCCTGTTTCCTCTCCTCTGTAAGGTACTTGGCTTAAACTTAAATGAGAATCTTCGAAAATGAGCAATATACTCCAGAAAAACTGTTTTGGGACCAATGCCGATGTATCAATGCTGTATAATAGACAAGGGTCTTCGAGTCTTAGACAAGGGGGGGAGGCAGCCCCCTCCTTCTCCCCATGGTGTCTGTAGTACTAAGTGTCCCACCATACCAGGATATCAAAGAAGGAATCTAACACACCATTGTAACATCTAGGTTCACTCCATCATCCTACAAAAATTGCTAAAACTTTTGACCACACTCTTCAAACTTTAGGTGTATTTATAAAGTTTTAAACTACATTTCTGATTTTATTAAACATACATCACTGGACTTCTCAGGTCCAAGCCTGCAATGAACAATGTCCACAATTGTGTGCTGGGCTTTCCTCACATCTGGTAACTCCTACAGTATCTGGCAAGGGTCAGCTCAGGGAATCCAATTGGGACTGCACAACCGTCCAGGAGTTCTCCCCACAGAAGACCAAAATCCGTAACAAATATGTTACTACCTGAGTTTTTGGACTTTGAAGTTCTGAGAGGTGACTCTTAGATAAGAAGGCACAGTCTCCCACATTTATTCCCTGGGTACTATATCTTAGTTGTCCTCTAAAGTTACAGCAATAGCCAAATACAGCTAAATTCAGCTGAGCGGACTCTGGGTGCAAATCCAAAGATCTTTAGGCAACACATCATTCTCTATACCACTGGTCTACTAAAGTATATCAAGTTGGGATGCCCCCTACAGGAGAAACATCTGAAGACTATTTCTTTGTCCTGTTGGGAGCCCGCACTTTTTCTAATCTAGTCATGACCGGATATATTCCAGTGTGGGGGTTAGGTCTAGGTGCCACACTGCACATGTCTCCCGCCAGTGTGGGTCTTTGTTTCCATACATCAATTCATCCACCATTTTAGTGTGGTGGTAGAATTTTTCCTGAATGTTGTCTTTGTATTTTGTCTGTCCAACGTTTTTGTCCGTCATCGTCATAACACTCATACAACACACAATGTCCTATGGCTGTTTCTTTATAACCTCCTCTGGTCACTTCCTCTGTAACTTTCTTCTATCCACTTGCAATTTCCGTCATAACATTATCATGCAACCAGCCTTTGTTCTTTCAATTTACTAACATACAAACTACCATCTTTTGGTATACTTGTCCTTTTCCAACATTCTCTGACATCCTTTTACAGCCTCTTTTCCCTCACTCTCTTTCAAGATCTCTAGTGCTGAATTGCCTCTCACCTACCTGGCAATTTTTCCATAATTTTCTGTATATCTCTAGTGCTGGATAACACTCACAGTCTCTCTTCCTTAGGGCAGTTTTATCCACTTTTATTTTATTTTTATTTTTTCCTAAACCTATGCGCATCAAGAAATGACCGTAGTCCCTTTCCTTCAAGCAGATTTGGATCCTACCACACAAAAAAAATGTATAAAGTCTGACTGTCCAAACTCAGTCTCCTTTGTCTCAAGCGAATTACGATCCACCAACTACTTTTCAAGGCTGACTCTTTAGGTAGGGGCTATTCTAGTATGTTACTTTTCTAAACCAGTACAGTACAGTATCACAATAAAGTGCTATCAAACACACATGTTCAAACTCACACAATACCCATATACCCACACATCACATGGAGTTTTCAAATAATAATTACAAGATTCTTTGGACTGGGCAATATAGGCATGCAACTCACCGGACAAGGGGCAATCCAAACAAGGAGAGACAAAGCAAATTGTAAGAATAAGCTTTTTACCTTTTTGTACAGCTGCATGGTCTGTCTGTCCTGAAAGGATGATCCCTAAATTGTCCGGTAGTCGTCATGCAAACCCATCCCGGGTTTCGGCACCAATTTTTTTTAGGGAAATATCCCCATCTCTGATGTGATGTGTGGGTCCAAATTATTGTATAGTACGAGCTGCTCGGTGAACCACTCAGACCTTCACATGTTGTTTCAGAGGATTCCAATTTATTTAGGTACCAGACAGTTTTTATAGGTTCTTGGGACAAAGGAACCTACTGAGCATGTCCACATTCCAATAGCCTTCAACAGGATGTATCAGTGTAAAATGATCTGTGTACAAGGGGGATGGTACTAAGCATGGTAAAACACATGGAATGTGAACACAATAGAAAATGGATTCTATTCTCTCACACTTGGCATCATTTTTTAAACATCCTTTCCTTTTTTTAGGATGTTTAAGAGGTGTCAATTTTCCGATTTTCACAAAACTCATCAAAAGCTACTTTTGGAGGGCAAATTTAGTTAGACGTGACTTTATAAGGCCCACATTACAGAAACCCCCCACAAATGACATTGTTTTAGAAACTACACACCACAAAATATTCAAAACAACCTTTGGTTGTTAACCCTATGAGCGTTTCATGAGGGTAAAAAATAAACGAAAGTGAAATACAGAAATGTAATTTTATCTTACAATATATTCATTGAACACTAATACACATTGGGCACCTGGAAGGGAAAGAGCAGTGTTTCAATTTTGGAGGATCAATAAGTGGCTACCTAACAAGGGTTCAAGGGGACCTCTCTGGCTTTTGCGTACAGTGCTGCCGCACGTCACAGAACCACTGGAACAGAGTGTTGGATTAGTGGAACACTGGGATAAAAGCTATCCACATACAAGTGGTAACCCTTATCCAGCAGTGGGTGCACAGATCAGTCAATCGCTCTGGCATGATGTCATCAGACATGGCCCCTTCCACTGATGATTGGTGCTGTCCTAGACAGCAACGATTGTCGCTGTGTATTCCTATTATTCACCCCAGCAATACCCATTGTCACAAATATTGCTTCTATTGGCTGGTTCAGATAGACCAGCCAATAGCAGCGAACATGTACAGAGGGAGGGGCAGCGAAACCCCTCTGGACAGCGAGGCAAAATTGGTGCCTGTCAGGAACAGCCACCACCTTGTCCCAATAACTGTGTCTACAGAAATGGTATCGGTATTACTGATGTCATAAGTAAAATCGCTGCTATTGACTGATGTCAGGAACAGCCACCATCTTAACCTGATCACTGTGCATGAATCGAGTTGGCAAGTCACTACCAGCCGCACTGTTGTATGACAATGTGCGTCGGGAAGGGGTTTATAGGCTATACCATCTTTACTTATTTTTTGGGCAATTTGGACAAATAAGGGCTTATTTTTTGCGAGACGAGATGCACTGTAAAGAAAACCCTTCATTTTAGTGAGTATTTTGATTATTGATGCGATTTTATAAACTCTCTACATGTGGAGGAAAATAAAACTATCAATTTCTGTTTCTTTTTTTGCATTTTTTTGGGGGGGGGCATTCACTGTTGCATAAAAATAATATATTATCTTTATTCAACGGATCACTACAATTACGGAGATACCTCATTTATACAGTTTTATTCAATTTGTCAAATTTTATTGAAGAAAAACGAGAATAGAAAAAATTGTATTTGTTGTAGTATTGCCATTTTTACACCAGCATAATTTTAGTATTTTTTTGGCTGACAGAGCTGGTTGTGAGCATATTTTTTGTGTGACAACTTGTTCTTTTCAGTGGTATCATTTTGGTGTTTGTAACTTTATTGGATCACTTTTTAGAACATGTTTTGTAAAGCAATTTTATAAAAATGTAAATTTTGGGGTCCAATTATGATTATGATTTATTGTGAAGTTTGTTATAGACGCGGCAATACCAAATAAATGGGGTTTTTTTGTGATTTTGTGTTTTTAGACTTTTTTACTTGTGTATAGTAAATTGTGGTGTCTTTGGGGGACTTTTATTTTCTTTTATTTTTTAGTTTTATTTAAAAAAAACTTGATTTATTGTTTTAATGTTTTTTACTTTTAGTAACATGTTAGCTTCAACAAGTCATCTTCTGATCATTTGTTCAAGCTCATATACAGCTTACAGTGCAATACAGATATATTTCACTGTGAAATGTAAGACACTTACATTTCCGTGAGGAACCTCCGGTCGTGAGTGTTACAGGCGGGTGTCGACTGCGATATGCAACTGACATCCGTTCTGTACAATAACGGCTCCGAGCAGGAGCCAGTACCTTTTGCGCACTGTAATAGTCGGGAAGGGGTTAAACAACAATATAATTACTCTTCAAAATGCAATGTAAATGCTGTGTGTGAATTCAGTGTGAGGCATCTGACCGGAAGTACTATTTGAACACGCCTCTCACTTGGGAGCAAATCCCTTACTGCACGCAGACCTACCCTCTATTATGTGGTTACTCTACAGCCCCAATAGCAATCCATACACGCCCTGTCAGCTACCAACCATGTCATAAGTAGAATGATGGTTATGTTTGACTAAGATGTTTGACTTGACAAATATCAGCTGGTCTGGCACAACTAATATATATAATATCCGCAAGGCTGATTGGCTAACGGGGATCGTCTCTGCATTATATTTCTATGTATGTATACATGGGCTGCACACAGTTGTGTGTAGCTAGTCCTAATAATAATTGTAAAGAAAATCTAACACCAGGATCAATAATTATAAACCTAGCACACTTCCATTGCAGGATCCAAACTTCAAATGCGGAAGAGGAGTTCTTGATAGAGGGGGCACTCCTTTGGTTAGCTGCTTTGACTCATTTTTAATCTTGTTGTTCAAAAGCCACAAAAAAATGGGTAAATGAAGTTTTAAGCTTGCAACCCTCATCAAGGGGCCCCATCTCTTGCGAGTCCCTATACTAAAGAATTTTTTTAATAAAAAAGGAGTACAACGTTTAATTATATCACAGATTTGCCAGGGAACTTCACCCTCTGAGTAAACAAAGTAGGAGGCAAACTGCTCACAAACAGTCTAGCCACTTCAGGTTGTTCTTGGAGAGCGTTACCCAGAGGGATAGACACTGTTGGTTGTTGTCCCTCCAGGTCACCGTCTGAAGCACCATTCTGAACTTGAGAAAAGTTGTGCAGAATTCAGGCTTGCACTGCCTTCTGTATGTTGTCCAGGCCCATCTGAATTGAGCTATGTTGAACCCGCCTGCTGCTGTTAAGATTCACAAAGCCACGCTCCACATCAGCTGACCAAATTTGAGGTTGGGCAAACTTTTATTATCATTTGTCTTTATTTTCCAGCCCACCATATGTAATATGCATAAGGTACAGATACAGTGACATATGTGCACATACGGATTCAAAACGTCACATATATATGGACAGCACGAAAATATGGGACTAAAGAAATTATACAAATGTGGGAATGCAGCCAAAATTTTTAATTTTTAAGCCAAAATTCAAAATGAAGAACCTATGTCAATGTCTTTGCTTATTTCTACAACAAATATTCATCACGCATATTACCTAGGTGTGCTGGGTTAGATAGCATGCACTAGATTAAAGAGAACCCGTCATGCAAAATAACCCCCCTAAACTAAATATATTTTCATAAACTGCCATTAGAGAGCATTGCCTCTATCCCTTCATTGTCCCTCTACATGCCTGTAAACCTAAGCAATGAGGTCCTAAAGCTGTATGCAAATGACCTGTGAAATGTCCAATGAAGCATTAGCATATTCAAGCTGTCCATCTTATTCATGAGTGGGAGGCACAGCCACACCCCCAGTGCATGACTGACAGCCTGTATAATGCTGTGAGGCTGTATTATGATGTGCTTCCTGGTGCTGGTGGCCATGGCCACTGCAGCCTGTGTGTGTGTATAGGAGAGATACAGCAGCTCCAGGCAGCCAAGTTACAGCAGAACATGTCAGATTCATGTGTAGCTGATGTCTGTGTCTCTCACCTGTATATTAGAAGGATTCAGCATGTCAGCAGATGCAGCACAGACACTAGCCATGCTGTACTATACATTACACACAGACATGAGCAGGGGGAGGAGAGGGGAGGGGTAACAGGGGTGACATCACTGCCTCTGACCATGTGACCAGCCTCATTTACATGATAAAAATAGATGATTTTACAATGAATAATGTATGAAATAACTAGATAAAGGCTGGTATGGGATCCTTGTGAGCTGCTCCAACAGGTAGTATTGACAGGACAAGTAACACAGACCTGATGACAGGTGTCCTTTAATGCCAGGTTATGTGTGGTTGCAGTCAAGCTATATGTATTTGTATTGCTTATGATTTGTTTATTTGTGTAGATTGTAAGTTCAATTTTATTTCAAAGGAAGAAAGACACATTTGTCATGTATTGTAATATTGGGGGTTATTTATCATACGCCAGCGCTCTTGTATAGCCCTGCTGCTGCTCTCGTGAAGCCTGATACATCAAGAGGCTGCGGCCTCTTAATATATCTGCGGGGGTCCTGTGCAGAGTTTATCTCTATGCCAGGCCCTGTCTGGCATTGAAATAGATGCAGCTGGTGAATTTTCACATGTTCGTAGGCGCGGGGACAGTAACGCACTAGGCCACCCACTCCTGGACGGTCACGTCCTCTGCTCGTCTGGCCGTGCCTTCCCCCCTTCATGACCCTTCATGCAAGTGCTATCAATAAGTTAGAATTTGAAATTATTTCAGGGCCTCTACGCCACTGACGTGCAGAGGCCGTGATAAATATCCTCCATTGTGTATATTACATTATTTCTGTATAAAATATGTGTGAGATTTGTTATGGAGATTATGGAGAAAAGTTTATCCATTTAAGACTCTACAGTGTCTAGTTTTTGGGATATTTTGTAAGGTTTTGGACTTGCCTGATTTATTTAAATGGTTGATAAATTAGACATGTGAGTCTGTTGGTTTTTTGAGACTTTTGTCTGAAAATTTCCACTAAAGACTTGAATGTTTAACCCCTTAACGCCGAAGCCACTTTTCACCTTCAAGATTTTCAAATCTGTGTCACTATAAATAGTTATAACTTTGAAACGCTTTAACATATCCAAGTGATTTTAAAATTATTTTCTCGTGATACATTGTACTTCATGGTAGTTGAAAAATTTTGGTGGTATGTTTTGCATTTATTTATGAGAAAATCAGATATTTGGTGAAAATTTAGAAAAATTCTCGATTTCCGAAATTCAAAATGATCTACTTTTTCCACACATAGTCATAACAGCAAAAAAACTTAATAACTAACATTCACTGAATATCTACTTTGTGTGGACATGGTTTTTTATGCATACTCTTATATTTGTAGGATGCTATGGGGTTTTGAACGTTAGGTGCGATCTTTCACATTTTCATAAAAAACGCAAAATCCTGCTATTGAGGGACCTGCTCAGGTTTCAAGTCACCTTGAGAAGCTTAAATAAAAATAAAACCCTATAAACTACACCCCTCAACGTATGTAAAACAACTTTTATGAAGTTTGTTAACCCTTTAATTGTTTTACAGGGGTTAAAACAAAATCGGATACAATTTTGAAAGTAAATTTTTTTTGGCTAAATTAATGTGTTTTTCAAAAAATTTACAAATTCACAGTGGATAAAATACCATAACCCTCCACAAAATTTGATACCCAATCTCTCCCGTGTATAACATTGGTGGTAACCTGCTGTATGGGCACACGCTAGGGCATCGAAGGGAAGCTGCGCCATTCAGAGCAGATTATGCATTGTCACTTTTTTATTGGCTATACAATTTTATTTTTTTGGCAATTTGGACATATAAGGGCTTATTTTTGCGACATGAGATGCACTTTACAAATATTTCATTTTAGTGGGTCATTAGGTTATTGATGACATTTTATTAACTCTTGAATGTATGGGGGAAAAGAAAACTGTAAATTTTTGTTTCCTTTCTTCTTGTATTTTTTGGGGGTCGCCATCGCCAACTTTTTGGAGACGTAACTTTAATATTTTTTGGTTGACTGAGCTAGATTAGGGCTTATTTTTCATGTGTTGAATTGTTAACTTTTTTTGATCACTTTTTAGAACATTTTTGTGAAGAGATATTATGAAAAATGTAAATTTTTAGTTTTTTGTGTTTTGTTTTTACGGCATTCACCGAGCGGGCCCAATAATGTTTCTGAGTTATTGTACGGATTGTTACGGATGCGGTGATACAAAATATGTGGGTTTTTTTGGCAATTTTGTGGGTTTTTTTTTATTTATTACATGTGTAATAAAGTACTTTATTACATGTGATCACTTGTTCAAGCTATTCTTCACCTTATACAGTGTAATACAGATGTATTACACTGTGTAATGTAAGCGCCATGGGGGGGGGATTCTTGTGGAATGCCCCTAACACCCGCGATTGGAGAATTCTCCGAGCGCGGGTGTTAGAGGCCGGTGTCAGCTATAATATATAGCCGACACCCGCAGCTTCTGGCCTCGGCTCCGTTCAGGAGCCGGGGCCAAAAGTTTGACCTAATACTACTGCACTTTGCGGAACGCACCTCCCACGATACAGTACTATTAAATCAAATGTAGGGAAGGGGTTAAGAGACCCTTGCTTACGCCTGCTCTGGATTTGAGTCTATTGTTTAACAGGTTCACGGCCGCCCACCATGTATTCAGGGTCGGTGGTCGGGTCACGGTGCATGGAGAGGGCTCACGGGCTGAGCCCTCTCCATAGCCGATAAGTCTTTGCTTCATATTGCAGCAAAGGCTTACCGGTAACACTTGCGATCGGTGCCACCAGTTTTCCAGCTGATCACTGCTGGCTGAGGATCATCGCTCCCCGTGACTTCATTGGGGAGCAGCGATCCTTCGTCATGGTAGTCTCTGGTGCTCCGAATACCTGAGGCTACTTAGTTTAAATCCATTCATTACAATGTGCTATCAGCACATTGCAATGAATGAGGAGTAAAATCCCCATATACTGCCATACTGTAGTATGTGGTTTATGGTAGGATCGATCAGACAACCTAGGGTTAAAGTACCCTAGGGAGTATGAAAAATAGTAAAAATAAAAATAAAAAAAAATTATAATAAAAAAACTAAAAATTCAAATTCCCCCCTTTTGCCTAGAACTGATATAAATCTAAATAAACAGTTAAAATCATAAACACATTAGGTATTGCCGCATCCGAAAATGCCCAATCAAAATATACCAACGGTTTTGCGTTAAACCCCAGAATGGAAAATCGCGCCCAAAGTAATAAATGCCACTTTTTTGCCATTTAAAAAAAATGTAAAATTCTATAAAAAGTGATCAAAAGATTGTAAAGTCCTAAAAATAGATCATTGAAAACATCATCAAAAGTCACATAAATTGACACCAACCACATCTCCGTACACCAAAGTATGAAAAAGTTATTAGCGCAAGAATACGGCAAAATCAAAAATAAAAATTGTACAGGGGAGTTTCATCTTTGTAAATGTGAGAAAAAATTATAAAAAGTATACAAATTTGGTATCTGCATAATCGTATTGAACCAAAGAATGAAGTAGATATGTCATTTGGGGCTCACAGTGAAAGCCGTAAATTCCAAGCCCACAAGAAAACGGCTCCAATGCGTTTTTTCACCATTTTCACTGCATTTGGAATTTTCTTCCCGCTTCCTAGTACACGGCATGGAATATCCAATGACACCATTATGAAGTGCAATTTGTTACACAGGAAACAAGCCATCACACAGCTCTTTACGTGTAAAAATTTAAAAGTTATAGATTTTTGAAGGTGGGGAGTGAAAAATGGAAATGAAAAAAACAGGAAAGAGCCCGAACCGGTTAAAGTTTTGATCACGACTGTGCAAACATTTATCACTTTTTCAGACATCCACATTTTACAACATTACCCCTGAATTTTCAGAATTTTCTTGTTGCTTTTTTTCATTTGCTAAAAAAAAAAATTTGCCTTTTTTGTCCAGAAGCCACATAAGACTTTTTACAATAGCTTGAAGAACCACCATCTCAACACATGCAGCAAAAAGCTCTCTTGCTTGACTTTAATAAAAACATGAAATAATCATACCCTCTTTTGCAAATCATAAAATTCTGAAGTGTTAGGACTTAGTGGTTTAGGTTGGCACAGATTGCAGGTGTTACATTTTAACCACTTGGCGCATTTGAACATACATGTATGTCGGGAAATGTGGTCTGTTGCGGCATCCTGACGTACATGTACATCACAGTGATCGCCCGGGCTCAGTAGAAAAGCCCTTGCCATTGCTGCAGGAGCTCGGCACTATGTGAAAGCCGGGCTCCCCCAGTAACAGCTGGGATAGTGATACTCGCAATCCCGACTGTTTAACCCCATAGCAGCCGCAGTTATAGTGACTGCAGCGTCTATGCAGCAGAGCCAGGTACTTACGTGGCAGGTCAGGCATCCTCAGTGCAAGGTACGGAATGTCAGGCATCAGGGGTAGTGGACCCCCTGAAACAATGCAGACGAGCCAACACCTGGGACCAGAATCTAAGTGGCACCCGGTTTTCACCAGAGCCTGCAGCAAAGCAGGTTGGACTTGCTGTGGCCTGGTACCACCGGGTCATTCCACAGGTGCGACCTTGTCTTCGGTGGCATCCAAGGCGAGATACAGAGTCGGCGGGCAAGTATGTGGTCGGGGACATGCAGGAGATCAAGACAGGTGACAAAGGTTCAGGGCCAGAGGCAGAGCAGAAAGTCAGGGCAGGCAGCATAGAAGTGTAAACGGGAACAGGTCCAGGGTCACAACGGGGAATCCAATCACAGGCATAAGACAAAGCTTTCTCAACGGCACAGAGCAGGAAGATCAGGTTGGGAATGTTGGGAAATGCTGGCTTTTAACAATTTCATGAAAAGACCAGCAACAATGAATGGTGCGCTGTCCCTTTAAATCCCCTTATGCTGGCGCGAGCACCCTAGGGGACGAGAACAAGTGCACACGGCCGCTAGACAGGAGTCAGGAAAGGGGGGAGGTAAGATCGTAGGGCGGGGCGTAGGGGCACACAGAGGATCATGGGTGAAACTGCGACCCGAGACGTGGGTCGCGAGAACATCTGTGACACGTAAGTGTTGACTGCTTCCATGGCAGTCCTTGGGTCTACCATTTTTACAACCATGCTACCCTTTTGAGGACTGTACAGCCTTTTGATACCTTTTTATTACATTTATATATGTTGAAAAAAGGCAAAAAAGTGCCATTTTCGACTTTGGGCACTATTTTCCATTTTAGGGTTAAACACAGGGAATAACTGTTAGTTTATGGCTATACCTAACATGTTTATAATGTTTACAAGTTATTTATATTAGTTCTAGGGAAAGGGGGTCATTTGAATTTTTATATATATATATATATATATTTTTTTTTTTTTTTTTTTTTTTGTTTACTATTTTCAGACCCCCTAGGGTACTTTAACTCTAGCTTGTTTGATTAATCCTGTTATATACATTTTATGCATCATGCATTACAGTGTGCCAGTAATAATCAGACCCCATTACATCAATATTTTTCACTAAATGTGTTATTTTGTGGTTGAGTAGCTGATGAAGATTCTGTTGTAGGGCCAGAAGGCACTGGACAAGGTAAGCAGCAGGGGATTATATTGATCACAACCACTTTAGAAGTCTGTTTGTTGTTCACAAGCAGCACCATTCTCAGTTGTCATTATATTGCTGGAAAATATTTGAAGCACCTTTGAACTAGAGAGACAAAATCTAATGCCGGAAAAAAACTATCCTTGAAGTGCCATCCACAGAACTGAACTTAACTGATCTCTAGTTTCATACACTAATGCTTAATTCTCTGGAAACCCAAAACAAAATGATAACATAGATGATATAGTCAGTAAAAAATGTTGGTGAAAAAGCTGTAATGAGATCATTTTGCTTAGTTTCTAAACTTGCTATACATTTGTTATTTAAAGAAAATCTACCATCAAAATTGAGCGCTATAAACTAGGGACACTTACTTATAGATCCAGACACTGTGACTGTGGTAATCTTCCTATATTTGTTATAGAATAGAATACAACTTTTTTTGATCCCCAAGGGGGGGGGGGGATTATTTTGTAGAGTGTACAGAATTTTGTTACAGTTATGTGTTACACAGACATGGGGGGGAGGGCATTTTTAGTGAATAGACTTTTAGGAGTTTCTCAGCTTGGTTGCTATTGTTTGTTTTCTTAAGTTACTAGTTGCAACAATATATTACAGTCTAATACAACACGACATACAACAGGGGTACAAACACATTACACATTTACACTTGACATTCACAGTAGATACAACACGGGTCACATAGCTTATATGCTGGTTACCTGCTCTTAGCTAGAACTAGGTCCTGCCTGTGGATGCCTCCTGCTGCTCTGGTGCCACCATTATTGGCACTTGAGCAGCCTGGTGCTGACACTTTCTTGTCCACATGTGTGCCCTCCACCCGCAGGACCTTGGACCAAAAGGTGAGGTGGCACAAGAAGGAGCCTGAAGGACCACCAGGAAAAAGCATGGGAGAAATGGAGAGAGGAAAAGGGGGAGAAAGGGAAAGGAATTGTAGGAGCAAATTCAAAAGGCAACCTATCATGGTGCCATATTGGATGGCCTCCCTCCTTCTAAAGTACATTTTAAAATTATGCTAATGAGACAGAAGGGCTCTGAAGGTGTTACCCCTGCTCTCTCTCTCTCTCTCTCCCTTCTTGTGTAGCAGCAGCAGGGAGGGCCAGGGGGCTTTACAGCCTAAAGCAGGAAGGGGGCTCTGGAGAGAACTTCAGGTCCATTGCCATAACTTTAAAAATGTATTTTAGAAGGGAGGAACTTTGACTTTTATCAATTCCTTGCATATAAATTTATGTCTTACATTTTTTCCAATCATAATTGTCTATTCATCATTGGCAGACAACATAAAGCAGCCAATAGTCATTTAGACTATTAGTCATAGTAATAGTCATTTTAGAAGAGTCATATAGGGTTTAACAATAAAATGTTGGTTATAATAGCAACCTCAGGCATTCTCCAGATGAATTTGAATGTATAGTGACTGTCACTGTCTGTACAAAAACATATACTATACCAAAGTTAGAATCCACACACAGCTTGCTTATTACATTTACAGAATAAAATGCAGATCCCCTGAATGTAAATAAGTAAATTGTACAGAGACAGAATACCAGTATTGTGTAAAGAACTGACTGATGGTCTAGTACAAAGTGTGAAGTATGGATTATGCTCACTATCTGCCTTTTAGCATTCCAGACTAGAATATAGAATAATGTTCTTACTGCTATATGTTTGAACTGCAAATTGCCTATCTCTCAAATGCCTGAATCATCAGCCTGGCATTTATTCATTTTATGTGTTTACCAATTCATTTAGATATTTCCCTTTATTTTCCTTTCATGAAGTAGACTACGAAAGAAAAATAAAATAAGAACATGGGAAAAAAAAAACATCTGTGAATGCTATTTATATGTTCATCTTATACAAATAGGAAGCAACATGCATTTGGAGAGATATAATTCAAAACAAAATAGTTGTCCTTCAATAAATTTGCAATGTTGTGGTTTCTATTTCCCAGAGGGTCCGGATTGTTCTGTGCCTCAGTAAGAAGGAGCAACATCAAATGTAATCAGACATTAGTATGCATAGTCATAGACTTTCATCTTACAAGATTGTAGCTCAGCGGAACACTTGCAATAGTGCAGCAATGTAATGTCTGATTGAAAAATGCCTAAAAGAGCAAACCATTTATCACAGTAGCAGTTCATGGCTAAAGTACAACGAACTCCCCAGAGTAAATAGATATATTGGTTTGCAGGAAAAGTGTGTTTCTTGTGGCAGTTTTGTATCTTCTATTGCATAGAAATTTTGCAATGCACAATGTAAAATATAGCGGCGGTGCCTTAGTAAATTAAAACCTTAAGATGTTTCTCTATATATTTTGCAGAAATCTTTGGATAGATTTTGTTCATGACATCTAAAGCCTAGGAAGCAGTGCTTTCTTATACAATAAAAATGAATCAACATATTAATCATACAACATGTTCTGCTATATGCACTTTTGTAATGTTAAAATCAACATTTACTTCTGCTAAATCACGCTGTTTCCCTTTTGCCCTCATCATAAGTGCTACATAAAAAGACTAATCTAAAGTGGATTTATAGATGTTCAAATTCAGGGCAAGCCACTTTGCAGTAAAGAATTTGTATTTTATGTGCTTACATGTAAGTATGTCATATACTAGACCACCATTTTGAAGATAAGTAATGTTGCAGTTATAAAAAATGAATCATGAATGATTGACGAAGTCCGATTTATATACAGTATACTGTAAAAGGAGATTTAAGTAAGAGGATTTTAAAAATATTACACTAAGAACTGCATTTATTTTATTGCCTTATAAGAGCATATGGATATCATATCCAATACTTATGGTAGTTCGCATTTTTACTTTAGAAACTCTATTGAGAAATATGGCCATAATGATTTAATGAATAACCTTTTATTAACGTAATCATAAAAAACAAAAAAATACCCTGCTGTTAAGCTCATCCAGTTTAGTGCAGGTCGCCACATTTTTAAATTTTAAGCAATTACTTTTTATTTTTTTGTGTTAAATGGGGGGGTTTGCTACTGACACTCAGTAGCAAGTAAAAATAGAAGGGTATGAAATAGCATCCAAGCAAAACTAGCTTGTAGTTTATACAGATGACAAAACTGATTTGTTAAATCCAGATAAAATATTGAACTAACTAATTGAGAGGTGAAAAGGTTAACCCAGTTACATGAATACACGTAAAACATAAACAGCATAATAAACTTTATAACCACATTGTGATTGCAGGGAGGTACATTTTGCCACTGATTGTGAGGGCCAGCTCTCTTATTTCTTGTAACAGGAAATATTTCATATTCATGCCGGCATTCTGATAATAGAATTAAAAATGCATGCATATTCACGCATGTGTTTTTCAAATGTTTGCTTGCGTTTGCGTTTCTAAAAACACAATGCTTGATGTGTGGTAATTGCATTCAGCTGTGTCTCTAGGAATTTGTCGAAACGCAGTGATCTTGTTCTCCCTGCTGTTTGTACAAATAATCAGATGCAAACCACAAACCCATGCGTTTTCAAAAACGCAGACACAAAAAATGCAAGGGAGCAAACACCAAATTAAGACACTGTATCTCAAAAGCCAATATGCAAAACTCATGCGTTTTAAAAGGATGCAAAAGCACAATTAAAAAATGCCACATGTGTCACTAGCCTAAGTCTACTGTCATGTCTGCACCAGCGTCCTCTTCTATTTGAGCTTGTAGGTTAAGGAGAAAATGTTTTTTTTCTTATCCGGCAGTCTGAACTGTGCTCTAGTGTCTGACTTGTCTGATATCTGCCACACCCTCACTCTGTAATTGTCTTGAAAGAGTTAACTCTGTGTGCATGTAATCACTTGCTCTTGCCACCTGCGGCAAGGTCCAGCCTCTCTATAGGTAGTCAGCACAGGCTACACCCCTTGGTGGTCAAATTCTTGCAAACTTTTTCACATTGCTCAGTGGTTTTGCTATCTTTCAGGTACTCGTTCTTGGCCTGTATATTCTTACTTTGCTTTTTGGATTGCAATTCTGTCTTCGTGGCTTATTGTGTATTTGTCTGTCTGTAAGTGCTTAGAAATGGCATGGGAAGGGAACATTGCCCAGATATTGGTGACCATTTAGGGTGGACCCAATAAGTAGGCTGATGAAAAAAACTGGGGGTTTCAGTGCTAGGGCTCATTGTCTATGTCTGTGTCCTGCCATTATATCAACTCTTCCATTTTAAAGCACTAGCTAGTTTAATACTATCCATCTCTGATTGAGAAGTAACTCTATCTTATAAATATTGAGTAATGCCACTGCATGGTCAGAAAGTATGGGCAAATCAACCTAAAGACCTCAACCAAGACCTTCCACATTTTTACATATGCCAACCACATGTGAAAAATAGAACCTCAAGGGGTGCATTCATTCCAGAAAAATGGGCCTAAAATCATACAAGATTATCTATTCGGCGTAATATGGCATGTTACTTGGATCATATTTGTGCTATACTACATTATCCAATTATGGTGAGCTTTTAATTTACACAATATTAACTGGAGAATTTGTAATCTATTTGATTTTACTCTGTTTGGTTCATAAAACTGAAAATCTTAAAAAACAACCACTGTGCTAGAATCTGTTATAGTTTTAATTTTGAAAAAAATACAATAATCCTACGGAGATGTAAAGTTTTATGCCCAAATTAGGGCACATTATTAAGTTCACGTTTAAAAAAAGTTATGGGCTTACTTGTGCAGCCTGACCAGAAAGAGTTCACACTAGCTGTAATTGTGTTTAACAGGCTTGAGTAGCAGGGATTCAGATATGAAGGGATTCCGTAAAATATTTGTTGGATGGATAAGAATGTTCTACCAGGAACCGGTTGTTACAATAAGGATAGGGGTGGAAGGAGAATACAACAGGGATGTTCCCTCTTCCCACTACTCTCCTCCCCCTTTGTGGAACGTCTTTCTTTATTAGCTGGAGGGAAAAGCAGGATTGGGGGAAGTTAGAATAGTAGTGAAAGGGATAATATATCCCTGGGCACAGATGAGGTTTTATTTACTGTACACTATACTGAGGAGGTTATTCCGCAGATAATACACCTGGAAGAAAGATTATTGGGGGTATTTTCTGGTTTGTTTAATAAACCAGGAATAGTCTACCTTACTTTCACCTGTGGTTGAGTATAATGTGGGCAGTAAAGTATTGAACTGGAATGAGCATTTGAAATATCTCATAATCCAGATTGTATCTAAAATTGAGAGATTTATTAAATTAAGCATACTTCCACTGATTATAAAGATGTGACAAATGATCAAAAGGTGATCCTTTTCCAGGGCAGATAAAGAGATCTTAATTTAGATGATCCTCCCTCAAATATAATATCCCCTCAGTGTTAGTCCAATATGGATTCCAAAGAAGTTAGGAGTTGGAATATAGACCTTAGACCTTATTTGGTTCAGATTAAAAATGCTATATCTTTATAATCCTGAAAATTTACTCATGTTTTCTGGGGTTTGAGGTTTTACTCCACTTTGGCATAATGTGCTTTTTTTCAAGAAGTGGACACTATTTCTGACCCGTCATATTGGATGAGGACGGGGTTTACAGTTTTTTGGCATTCCATACAGATAAAAAACATGGATGCTGATTGCAATATTGCTTGTAAGAGATATTTGATGGAGGAGGCTTACATCCTGTGCTGTATCTGGCCCTGTTCTAGATTGGAAGAATTCTGTCTAGGGTACTTATAAAAACACACCCTCCATATAATTACTTTGAAGAAAGCTATATTTTGTCCTGTAGATCTGGATATTATCTCCCAAGAAATAAAATACCTCATGAATGCATTGTTGTGTTTCACAAAATTGCTGCTTCAATGTAAGGGGATGATTCTGCAGCTCCTATGTATAAGAACTGTAGTTCCCTTATTAACAAATTATTTATTTTTATGCATCTCTAACTTTGCCAGATATTTAATAATTTTATTTTTGTTTCAGTAAAGATGTATTATTACAGATTACTGTTTATATCAGCTAATATTTTTTTTTTCTTTTAAAACTATGTCAGAAAAGGCTTGGGTTCATACTGTATGATTTAATAAACTATAAAAACTAAAAGTAATATGAATACAGTAATTCATGAATATTTTCAATATCTTAAAATATCTGTTTACGGATGTTACTCTCACTCTATTAGGGAGTCATGGACTTAGCCATTAATTGTAAAGGATAACAAGTTATATTGTAGCTTTTCAACATTTACCAATGTAAAACACTTTTAAAAAGGATGGCTTCTTTTGAAACAAATGTGATTTTTTTTTTAATGTGTTTTAGGTATATTACATTATACAATATATTTCAGTATACTATAGCCGATACCGAAAGACACAAATAATAAATCTTTATTTGTAATGGGCCTCATATACAAACAAAATTAGAGGTTACATAGCTTTAACATGGTTGAATGAAGCCCCTGCTCATGAGGGCTTATAATTTATGATTTTATGCCCATACCATCCACTTGACATAACTGCACATCCATATGTATCATAGTACATAAGGTTGGAAAAAGACGCAAATCTATCAAGTCCAACGTTTAAGAATTAAACAAACTTTTCACCATAACACATAACATTTTCTACTCTCCAGAAAGGCATCCTGGCCTCTGAACTTGTGGCAAGTCACATACATTTTTGATGTACGGCTACATCCATTTTTTTTAATAGAATACAGTACCAGTTAAAATGAATATCTGCTCTGTTAACCATTTTGTTATACAAGCACCAATACTTAGTATTTCTGTAAATGTGTTACTTTGCTATGTTTAATTATGGGTTGAAAATAAATTGCACTGGCACACTGGTAACTCACAATTTAAAGGTACAGTAATTACTTTTATTTCTATATGCATTTTGAAGTCTAACTCTGCCTTTCATTTTGGGGCCCAAAAGCTATATGGAGCTCCATTGCAGAAAGGAATTTTCAGATTCGTTCATCAAATATTTTCTCAAATGTCCAAATTCCTTCGGTAAATATGAAAGCAAACACGGTGCAATTTTATTTAGTACATGCTGCAATTAGCTGCTAGAATACTGAGATTTAAAAAAAAAAACTATTGAAATGTACTACAACATTGTTTTTTTCCCAAATACACTAACTATATCTTTTCAAATATTTGGATGCATTTGTTTGTGACTGCTTGTATTCTACAAGACCATGTGAACATATCATTTACCGAAACACTAAATCCTGGCAACATATAATTGTAAGCTGCTAGCTGTCCTAGAATAAAGGACAATTGATTATTAGTTGTTACCTGCTGCTTCCAGTAGTTTAATATAAGAATGAAAAGAATGACACAATGTCACACAGTGTTTATAAAACAATTGATATTTTATCTTCTTTAAGTAAAAGCTGTTTTTGGTCCCTTTGTCTTTTACACTAGATGTGTTGGCCTATACTATATCTTATAAAAGTAACTTTTTTTGTCTATAAATTAGCTGTGTTCAGTGGTGCCTCAAGAGACTGTAGTAACTAAGTGAGAATGTAACTCTATAGAAATCTGGCAATTAATTCTGAATTTCAAAATGGTATTGACAAAATAGAACTGAATAAATCCTGTAAATTTAAATGCAGTTACAAATGCTGGAAGAGGCTAAATGTCATATTGAGATTAGGGCAAGAGTTTTTTTTCCCAGAATTCTGTGTAGAACTTGAAGAGAAAAGTAGGTTAGGTAGTGCTATAGTTCTACTAATTTATCAATTTGTTTCTGTGTGATGTGCTGAATTAAATGTTTTTTTTTTACCAAATTTGACTGCCTTTCTCTTCAAGCCAATAACACACAGCACAGCCTGTGGCCTGCCCCTTACCAATTTTTTGAATAGGGTGAGAGATGTGGCTTACATTTTGAATGACATTCACAAAGTTTTGCTGAATCCGTTCTACCTATACATTATGAATACTGTTATCTGAGGACAATAGGAAGTGAGGAACCACTGCTACTAATGCTTATTCAAAAATCAAGTTTTTAGAGAATACGAGGCAGGCCATATATATAATGAAATATTGAATTTGTGTCTTAATAGATTAAGTAAAAAAAAAAATCAGGTCCATCAAATCCAACTTATTCTCCTGTAGTGTTGGATAGTGTAGGATAGTGAAAAACACCATTTTTTGATGTGTCACAATTACAGGGTTTGGAACATTCCTCAGAACGGTTTTATTGTTTGATCAATGCACAGTACCCATAAGGTAGGCTGAAGGGTTGAATAAACACAACCAGAGTTAACACCAGGCCGAATCCTCTGGTAAATACCTGGCTGCAGATGTATAAACCTGCTCAACTGCACACACAGTAGAGATATGGGGTTAAAGGCAATATGCACCTTTTATATAATTGTTTTAATTTTATAATGGGGTTAAAATAATTTCCCTTTTAGGGTTTAATTTAAAATGCATTTACATTTTTATCAAGCTGTCTGAAAGTCAAAATATTTCTAGTTGCCCATGGCAACCAATCACAGCTCGGCTTTCATTCTACCAGTGCTCATGAATATTTTAAATAAAACATTAATTAAAAATATTTTGACTTTCAGACAGCTTGATAAATCAGCCCCACTATTGTGAGTTGTAGTCCCACTTTAAAGTGGGAACAAGTATATAAATAACTGTTGTAAAAATAATGATTGATTCATGAAAAGTGGTCCTGTCAGATATTGGTGCCTTTTTGGCTGAGAGAAAGCATTATTGCATATTGTGACTATTGTGATTTTTCCGTTGTGACCGCTGCTTCGTTTTGTGACCTTAATTCTCTACCGCCTGTCTTGACCTTCTGCTTCGTCCCAGACTCGGATCCTGTGCTGCCTGTCCTGCCCTCCTGCCTTACTATGGCTCTGATTTTGCCTGCCATTTCTGTACCATGCCTTGGCCACCACCATGAGCAAAATCACACCTTTGGAGCAACCTTATGGTATTCCACAGCAAGAAGAACAACCCACTGGCGAATACCGGGTGACACTTAGAATCTGCTCCCAGGTATTGGCTTACCATCACTCATGGTGGTTCGGTGGGTCCACCATCACTGACCCTGACAAATGGTTGTCCTGTATCACCTAGGATACACAAAGTCAAGCAGAGAGGGCTGTTGGGGGCTGGTGTTTTAGAATGTCTGTTTTCCGAGATAAGAGTCCCCATTACATGCAGTCTATAGGTAACATTTACTATGATAAACTATATATGGGGATAATTCAGAGCATAATTTATAATAAGAAAAATTGGCAGCCCAATATATAAAATTCATTAAGTGGGCATTAGAAATAGTGTTATATGAGGGATGCACAGTGTTGTCAGTCGTGTTCTAAGGGATATTTTAAATTTGGAAGCATGAAGATGGTCTGTACCCAGTTGTCAAATATCATCACCAGTGATTTGCTAAATGTTGTTTCTGCCTTATTCTGGTAAGAAATGAAGCACTTTTGCAACCTTCTGATTTCTGAGACCACTCTCAGCACAAGTAAGTTATTCTCAGAGTATCAGTAAGCAAAATTGTGCCAGTGGTGCCTGGGTGGGGTGTAATCAATTATTATTAACCCCTTCCAGCATGACTGTATGTCACAGTGCAGTTAGGGCTGAGTCCTCTCAATAAATGACTGGTGTCTGCTGTATTATATTGCAACTGCTGCTACTACAGTTACTGCCACCATCACTGCTGGTACCAACTACAGCTTTTTAAAAGCACCAATGAAATACCATTGGAGCATATAGGTAGTTGTCTCTGTTACATACCAGATTGCACTGATTTGTTGCAATGAAAGCCAATTACAGCCGCTTCACAAGGCTACCAGGCCAGTTTTATGGTGTAATTAAAGTGTATAAATGAAGAGCAGTATACTCACAATTTAGAACAATTGTATACTCCATAAATATTTTAATAATCTATAAGTAATCAAAACCCCAAGGGTTGAAACACCAAACAGGCACAGAAAATGTGGAAAAAATATTTAACATTTGAAAACAATAATTCAACTCTCTTTTCAAAGATTACATATAAATAAGATTATAAACATATCCACAAGATCCAAAATACCTGATCTGTTAAAATAATATTTTTTTGTTTCACAAATTTTACTATTCAGAAGTTAATCGAACAAAAAATGACAAAACATTTTACCCTTCTATGAAAGTCATAAAAATTAAGCATTCAAGAAAATATATTGTTTATATTTTTATGAATGGGTTGTCTTTTTAAATAGACATGATATAATTGAGAGATCAGAGGTATGTGGGACAAAATATGAACTATTTTACCAAGGCCCATGAACATTAAACTATACTGGAAAAATGCAATGCTATTGTAGTTAGGGTTGTTTACACCCACAAAATCAATTTATCTGAGCACTTTGCACAACACAGCGAGTCCTGTTCTGTGATTAAAATGGTTAACCCCTTACTGACATGTGAGGTACTACTACATCACATGCCGGCTGCGGGGGTATGGAGAGGGCTCACGGGCTGAGCCCTCTCCATACAAAGTGGGTGTTTGCTTCAGTGAAGTAATCATGGGTGGAGATCGGTTGTCATGACAACCTTGGGTCTTCGGCTGTCTGTTTTTTACCTATTCATTGGGTTTAAAAAATTATAAAAAAACCCTACAATTCAAATCACCCCCTTTTCCCTAGAAGTCAAATAAATAAACAGTAAACATCATAAACATGTTAGGTATTGCCTCGTCCCAAAATGTCCGATCTATGAAAATATAATTAAGGTTTTTTACTTCGTTCAAACTAAAATGATAGCATTGCAAACATCATCAAAAGCTGCAAAAAAGTTCAAGAAGATGACGAATGAAGACATTTTTTTTTCATTTTTGTAAATGTATCAAAACATTATAAAAGTTATACAAATTTAGTATCCACATGATCGCACAGCCCAAAGAATGAAGTAGACATGTGATTTGGAGCACAAAGTGAAAGTGGTAAAATCCAAGCCTACAAGAATATTACGCAAATGCAGGGATTTTTTTCGCCATTTTCACTGCATTTGGAATTTTTTTCCCGATTCCCAGTACACGGCATGGAAAATGAAATACCATCACTATGAAGTGCGATTTGTTAAGCAGAAAATAAGCCTTCCTATTGCTCTTTACATGAAAAAAAAAAGTTATGGATTTTTGAAGGAGGGGAACAAAAAAAATGAAAAAGGGCCTTGATGTTAAGGGGTTAAATGGCATTCCTATAAACAGGATTTTTCTTCATTTCATTGTATTTCTGTATGAAAGGAAAGTGTGACTGAAACAAGAGGTAATTTTCTGAGAATTCGAGCAAAGGCAATTGAAGTTATCAGATACAAGAATTATATATAGATTTAACAGCAAAATCCTACTTATCCTGGAACCCTTTGAAACATAACTCAATCCCACTAAAATCAAATGACTATTTATGTCCTTGGATTAAAAAAAATGATTAATATAGTCTTTCTAATAACCAGTTACCAATATATTGAATTCTAATAGCATATATGTAATATGTAACCTTGCACCCAAACTCCTTGAATTTGATTGTTGCCTGTAATTTCTTGCAATAGCCTTAACCCTTATGGGACTCAGCCTATTTCGACCTTTAGGCAAAGTCCCATTTTTCAAATCTGGCCTGTGTCATTATAAGTGCTTATAGCTTTTAAACGCAATAAGATATCCAGGGTATTTTGAGACTGTTTTCTAGTGACACATTGTACTTCAAGTTAGTTTAAAAATTTGGATGAAATCTTTTGTGTTTAGTTATGAAATAAACTAAATTTGGCAAATTTGATGCAGATAGTCATATCTCCCAAATACATTCATAACTTACATTTCCCAAATGTCTGCTTTATGGTGGCATGTTTTTTTAAAGATTCCACATATTTTAGAATGTTATGAGGCTCAGAATTTGGGTGCCATTTTTCAAATTTTTTGGAAAATCGTCAAAACCCGTATTTAAATGGGCCTGCTAAACGTTTAACTGATTGTGAGAGGCCTAAATAGTAGCTAGACTCGTAAATTACCCCATTATGGAAACTACACCCCTCATCATATGAAAAAGCACTTTTAAGAAGTTTGTTTAACTTCTTAAAACGGAGGTACGTTCTACAAATTGTAATATTTTTTGACAATACATTCATTTTGGATGTACAATTAAATATTTGAAATGAATTAAATGAAAAAAAGGCTCCACAAAGTTTGATACCCAATTTTTCCCGAGTACACCGAGATTTCCTTTGTCACATTGTACAGGCTTAATTTTTTTTCTTTTTTTAATGTGGAGCTATTGGGACTTATTTTTTTGCCACATGAGATGAACTTTTCTGTTACATAATTTTGGGGCATCTATAGCTAATTGGTGAGATTTTATTAACTCTTTGTTGGTTGAGGAAATGAAAATCATCAATTTTTTGGAAGATTTTTTGGGGCTTTTATTTTGGGCTGTTTACCATACCATAAACATAGTATATTATTTGCATTCTATGGGTCGCCACGATTAAGAAAAAGTCCTCCATGTCCTCCACTACTGCTGAGCCGCCCTGTTGACTTATTGTACTGATGCCTGCCTGCTGACCACTGACTCGTAATGTATAGTTACCCATTTATCCTATAGCCGCACTATGATTGTTATGGCAGATTTATCTTCATCTGTTCAGGGTCATTAGACAGCTTGGGCTTTATTCATCCTTCTATTGTAATTGTATCATACTGAGGCCAGGTTCCACTGTATGGAGGAGGTGTTTGTTTGGTGAACCTTACCTGGTTGTGCCAAACATTTTGACTCATGTATGTTTTTTAATTGTTTTTAACTTGTCCTTCATGCCTTGATGGAGTTTTTCTATTGTTGAAATAAAGATTTATCACTTTTTTACATAATTTTGTCTATTGGCACACCTCTTTTTCTCTTTGAATATTTTATAGCTTGCTTTGTGTGCTGATATTTACCTTGTTTTGGTGGTTGTGCATGGTCCACTCTGTGTATAGTATTACGGATTAAGAAAATACCTCATTTATATAGATTCTTTTATTTTTTTCCAAATTTTACTGAATAAAAAGTAATTTGGCAAAATTGTTTATCTTAGCAGCACCGTTTTTTCATATGCATAATTTTTTGATTTTTCAGCTGACAAATCTTGTTAGGGGCTTATTTTATTGCAAGTAGCATTGTTATTTTTAGTGGTCTTATTTTAGATTGCGCAACATTTTTTATCACTTTTTAGAGCATTTTTTAAAGGGTATTAATTTAAAATGATCTTTTTTCAGACTTTTTTTGAGGTTGTTTTTTTACGAGGTTCACTTAGCGGGTCCAATGATGATTCTGTTTTATTATTCAAATTGTTACAGACCTAGCAATATCAAATATGTGGGGGGTTTGTGTATTTTTTTAAATTTTACTGAATAAAAATTAATTTGGAGAAAATCTTGTCCATTTTAGCATCACCATCTTTTCATATGCAGAACTTTTTTATTTATCTGCTGACAAATCTGGTTAAGGGCTTATTTTTTGTGATAAGAGTTGTTCTTTTTAGTGTTCTTATATTAGAGTGCGTAACATTTTTTAAATCACTTTTAGAGCATTTTTTAAAAAGTATTAATTAAATATTATCTTTTGCATTTTTTTCACACCGCTTACCGTGCTGGTCCAGTAATGATTGTGTTTTACTGTACAGATTGTTACGGACACGGCAATACCAAATATGTGGGGTTTTTTGTGTATTTTTGTTTTTATACTTTATTAAGTGTTTATATGGGACAAGTGACATTTTAGGGGGCTTATATTTTTTGTATTTATTTTTTATTTATTCTTATGTTTAAATTTTAGTGTTTTTAACTTTTATTACTTATACAAACTTGAACTTGAACCAGAGATGCTATTATTGCTGGTTCAAGTCCAATACACTGCTCTACAATACTTATTCTGCTCAGGACATTGGGCAGCCCTAGGGCACTTGACAGACATTGGGGCTGCCCAGAAAAGGATCGGATCCCCCAGTATGCAGCATAGGAGATCCGATAGATAGGAGGAAGACTCTTACATGCCGCAGTCATGCTTGGCCACGGCATGTAAGGGGTTAACACGCGGGATCCTTTCGTGAGCCGATGCCAGAAGCGGGACGTTATATAACGTCCTGGTCCATATAGGGGTTAATTAAGGCTTCAGAGAGGAGACCAATGGCTGTGAACAATGGGCAGCTGCCAGTGTTACACCTAGTGATGGTGATTATAGTAAACTTCCAAACCAATTATTATTGTGTATGCTAACATTTGTATACACCAAATTGAAATAAATTAACTACCAAAGGATTAGATTATAAATGGTAAGCAATGCCACAATTGCTACATTATATTTAGCAAACTAATACAGGACCATTTCTTTTTGTCTGAATCCATAAAAGGCTTTGCTAAATTAGTACCTAAGTAAAACTTATTTAAACTAAAATAACTATCTTACACATTGTAACTTGTTAATCAATCTTCATGATGTAATGGCAAAGGCCCTCCTAAAATCTAGATAAGACGTGACTGCTGCTCCACTGTGACTTTATATTTTGGTTACTGAAAAAAAATCAATTAAATTAATTTGAACTTTCTTTCTATAGTTAACAACAGTTAAATCAGGTCATTGACTTTAGATATTGAAAAATTCCCTTTAGTTGTGCTTTCTCATACTCTTTTCAATCAGTTATATAAGTCAATTACTTAATGCAACCTAACTGGTGAAGATACTGTACACTGTATACAAATTTGTCCAATTTCTCAAACATTCTGGGCACAAATCCTTTTTGGGGTTCATCATAGTAAAAGCCCATACAAGGGGGGAGATGTAACACCCTCAAGAACAAGTGATACCTTGAGTCAGATATCAGTGGAAACCAGGACCTCTAAAAAATTTTACATTTTTCAAATATAGTCATTATGGGGATAACAACAGCGACTAGCTGTTCCAAACATCTCTCATCTTGCTCCATATTGTTTTAATTGCTTGTTATTTGTCTTTTTGTAGTTTATTCATTATTTATATGTTACGTAAGAGAGTCAGGCTTGCATAAAAGCCAAGCAATCACTTGACATATAGCATGCATATCTGCTTGCATAAGGGCATAGGACTCAGCTTAGGACATGAGGACTTTGTGACAAATCATCTTCAAACCTTACGATCTTGGCATGAGTAGAACTACAGACATTGGATTAAAAAAAAATAGTACTAATGAGACCAATCAATTTAGACAATGGTCCACATTCACTTATTTTATTTTCACAAAAAATTGTGCAAAGGATCACACAAGAAAATTGTAAACTTAAAGACCCGAAGCTACTTCGGGTTAACCCATTCATTACCATGTGCTGTCAGCACATGGTAATGTATGAGTAGTAAAATCCCCATATACTGCCATACCGTAGTATGGCAGTATATGATAGGATCGTACAGACACCTTAGGGTTAAAGTACCCTAGGGAGTCTGAAAAATAGTAAAAATAAAAATTGAAAAAAAAGTTAAAATAAAAAAAATTATAATAAAAAAACCTAAAAATTCAAATCACCCCCCTTTCCCTAGAATTGATATAAATATAAATAAACAGTAAAAATCATTAACACATTAGGTATTGCTGCGTCTGAAAATGCCCGATCTATCAAAATATGATAAAGGTTTTTCACTGCGTTTAACCCCATAACGGAAAATCGCGCCCAAAGTCGAAAATGGCACTTTTTTGCCATTTAAAAATTTTTTAAAAATTCTATAAAAAGTGAGCAAAAGGTCGTACAGTACTAAAAATGATAACATTGTAAACGTCATCAAAATCCGCAAATAAACGACACCACCCACAGCTCCGTACACCAAAGTATGAAAAAGTTATTAGCCCCAGAAGATGGCAAAATCCCCCCAAAATTTTTTGTTTTAATTTTTAATTTTTTTAAATGTATTAAAACATTATAAAACCTATACAAATTTGGTATCCCCGTAATAGTACCGACCTAAAGAATAAAGTAGACATGTCATTTGGGATGCACAGTGAAATCCGTAAAATCCAAGCCCACAAGAATACGGCACAAATGCGTTTTTTTACCAATTTCACTGCATTTGGAATTTTTTTCCCGCTTCCCGGTACACGGCATGAAATATTAAATACCCCCATTTTGAAGTGTAATTTGTTTCTCAGAAAATAAGCCATCACACAGCTCTGTACATGGAAAAATAAAAAAGTTACAGATTTTTGAATGTGGGGAGTGAAAAATGAAAACGCAAAATCGAAAAAGGGCCGCGGCGGGAAGGGGTTAAGATCAGAGTGCCGAACATGGTTCATATGGGTGAACTGAGGTACAAAGAGGGAACAGGGCCACATAATACCATGAAGCAGGGATATTCTGCAGATTAGTGAGAGTATAAGGTAGGTGACAGTTCCATCTCCTCAGAACATGAAAGACTGCTGCCTGTAAGCATGTACAACAGCTAGCATAGGAAATATTGGGAAGGAAGGATTTAAAGCAGGTACAGTAATTGTGTGCTGCAATTCGTGTACTTCCCTGCTGGTATGTTATTGTCCACTGGGTTGATGACCAACTGATACAAAAACGATTGTGAAATAATAAGGCTAAGTCTATAGCTCTTTCCTTTGTTATTTCAATTGTTCTGCTTTGATATAAGAGCACAACAACAAAAAATACTACATAGTTGGATGACATAGTCAAGGTTTCCTTGCATAAATGGTGTTTGTATCTTCAGAGACTTTACAAACCACAGTTTTATAGATACATTGTATATAAATATTTATTTTTCAAAAGATTGGTACTCAACAGATGGATAAAGAATAGGAATATTATCATTTTAACTATTTTTACTATTCTATTATAAGAGTCTGTTTTCTGCACTGTTCAAAAAAAATTACCATAGTAATAATTATACTAGTTATAGTGTTATCACAGAAAATAAGAATATAGCTGATTTTCTGTATTTTAGAAAGATTTAAATGTGAATACATTGGAAGGTTACCGCTACCATTTTATAAAATAGAAATAATCCATAATGTGCTGATTCCCTGTTACAGTCAAGGACATGAAATATATTCATTATTACTTTGGAAGCAGCATTTCTGTACTGCATTTCTTGCTACACTTTTTTTTTTTTTATTGAACATCAATGTCAAGAAACTTAAAGAATGTTCTATATCGGTAGTCATTTTATGTAAAATACTTACTCAGCATAAGAGTGTACGTTAAAATAATTAAATGAGACATTGTTTTGCATTTATTGCAGTTTGCAGGAAGAGTCTGAGGTTATGACTAGAGATGAGCGAACACTAAAATGCTCGGGTACTCGTTATTCGAGACGAACTTTTCCCGATGCTCGAGTGCTCGTCTCGAATAACGAACCCCATTGAAGTCAATGGGAGACTCGAGCATTTTTCAAGGGGACCAAGGCTCTGCACAGGGAAGCTTGGCCAAACACCTGGGAACCTCAGAAAAGGATGGAAACACCACGGAAATGGACAGGAAACAGCAGGGGCAGCATGCATGGATGCCTCTGAGGCTGCTTAAACGCACCATTATGCCAAAATTATGGGCAACAGCATGGCCATGACAGAGTGACAGAATGAAGCTAGATAGCATCTAAAACATGCAATAATTGACCCTGACACTATAGGGGACGGCATGCAGAGGCAGCGGCAGCAGGCTAGAGAGTGTCATGGCGACATACCCTAAATGGACTCAGGCTTCAAACCAATGGGTGGCAGAGAGGAACCAAAGGAGGTGAGCAAGAAGTGCTCAAATAATATCGGTACATGATAAAAGTTTGCCAGTATATTTTGTGGATTACACAGCAGGGTGGCGACAAAGTTAACATGGAAGCCATGAAAACAACCCAAAATTCTGCCTGACACAGCTCGTTTGATAAGGGGACCATGTATGGAGGCAGTGAACTAGTAGTAGATTAAAGGTGCTGCAGTTAAAACTATGTTAGTTGGATCTTGGCATGGAGCTGGCGCTCCGCTGCCAGGCGAGCTTTCGCCAATCCAAGCCCCTGTCTCTAGGCTACTCCCCAAACAGCACTTTTGTATAAGATCAAGTGTAGTAGCGTTCTTATAAGTTTAGGATATGCCGGGTGAGGGGAATGTAAACAGATACGCAAGAAGCGCATGATGCGCATGGAGCTGGCGCTCCGCTGCCAGGCGAGCTTTCGCCAATCCAAGCCCCTGTCTCTAGGCTACTCCCCAAACAGCACTTTTGTATAAGATCAAGTGTAGTAGCGTTCTTATAAGTTTAGGATATGCCGGGTGAGGGGAATGTAAACAGATGCGCAAGAAGCGCATGATGCGCATGGAGCTGGCGCTCCGCTGCCAGGCGAGCTTTCGCAAATCCAAGCCCCTGTCTCTAGGCTACTCCCCAAACAGCACTTTTGTATAAGATCAAGTGTAGTAGCGTTCTTATAAGTTTAGGATATGCCGGGTGAGGGGAATGTAAACAGATGCGCAAGAAGCGCATGATGCGCATGGAGCTGGCGCTCCGCTGCCAGGCGAGCTTTCGCAAATCCAAGCCCCTGTCTCTAGGCTACTCCCCAAACAGCACTTTTGTATAAGATCAAGTGTAGTAGCGTTCTTATAAGTTTAGGATATGGCGGGTGAGGGGAATGTAAACAGATGCGCAAGAAGCGCTGAAATAATATCCCTAAATGGTAAAAGTTTGCAAGTATATTTTGTGGATTACACAGCAGGGTGGCGACAAAGTTAACAACTTTGATGTGGAATCCATGAAAACAACCCAAATTTCTGCCTGACACACCTCGTTTGATAAAGGGACGATGTATGGAGGCAGCTATATGGACGACTTTTGGAGGTAGCAATGGAGACAACGTGTGGAGGCTGCTATGGAGACAATTTAATTTGGATAGTGCCTGTATGTGGCAGTCCCAAACATTTTTCAAACCAGAGGAGCAGGTAGGTGGCCCTCCAGTAAAATGGGATAGATTGAGTGCCTGTATGTGGCAGTCCCAAAAATTGTTCAAACCAGAGGAGCAGGTAGGTGGCCCTCCAGTAAAATGGAATAGATTGAGTGCCTGTATGTGGCAGTCCCAAAAATTGTTCAAACCAGAGGAGCAGGTAGGTGGCCCTGCAGTAAAATGGAATAGATTGAGTGCCTGTATGTGGCAGTCCCAAAAATGTTTCAAACCAGAGGAGCAGGTAGGTGGCCCTCCAGTAAAATGGGATAGATTGAGTGCCTGTATGTGGCAGTCCCAAAAATGTTTCAAACCAGAGGAGCAGGTAGGTGGCCCTCCAGTAAAATGGAATAGATTGAGTGCCTGTATGTGGCAGTCCCAAAAATTGTTCAAACCAGAGGAGCAGGTAGGTGGCCCTGCAGTAAAATGGAATAGATTGAGTGCCTGTATGTGGCAGTCCCAAAAATTCTTCAAACCAGAGGAGCAGGTAGGTGGCCCTCCAGTAAAATGGAATAGATTGAGTGCCTGTATGTGGCAGTCCCAAAAATTCTTCAAACCAGAGGAGCAGGTAGGTGGCCCTGCAGTAAAATGGAATAGATTGAGTGCCTGTATGTGGCAGTCCCAAAAATTGTTCAAACCAGAGGACCGGGTAGGTGGCCCTCCAGAAAAATGGAATAGATTGAGTGCCTGTATGTGGCACTCACAAAAATTGTTTCAAACAGAGGACCGGGTAGGTGGCCCTCCAGAAAAATTAAATGCATGAAGTATAGCAAGAGCCAGTGGGCCCTGTCAAAAAATAGCCATTTTCCTCTGCTTTACTGTACAAAGAGGAGGAGAAGGAGGAAAATGAGGAGGAGGAGGAGGAGTGGATCAATTATTCAGGTTGAGCTTCCTTCACCTGGTGGAGATTGGAAATTCTGAGAAATCCAGCCTTTATTCATTTTAATAAGCGTCAGCCTGTCAGCGCTGTCAGTCGACAGGCGTGTACGCTTATCGGTGATGATGCCACCAGCTGCACTGAAAACCCGCTCGGACAAGACGCTAGCGGCAGGGCAGGCAAGAACCTCCAAGGCGTACAGCGCCAGTTCGTGCCACATGTCCAGCTTTGAAACCCAGTAGTTGTAGGGAGCTGTGTGATCATTTAGGACGATGGTATGGTCAGCTACGTACTCCCTCACCATCTTTCTGTAAAGATCAGCCCTACTCTGCCGAGACTGGGGACAGGTGACAGTGTCTTGCTGGGGTGACATAAAGCTGGCAAAAGCCTTGTAAAGCGTACCCTTGCCAGTGCTGGACAAGCTGCCTGCTCGCCTACTCTCCCTCGCTACTTGTCCCGCAGAACTACGCACTCTGCCGCTAGCGCTGTCAGAAGGGAAATACTGTTTCAGCTTGTGCACCAGGGCCTGCTGGTATTCATGCATTCTCACACTCCTTTCCTCTGCAGGGATGAGAGTGGCAAGATTTTGCTTGTACCGTGGGTCCAGGAGAGTGAACACCCAGTAATCGGTGCTGGAATAAATTCTTTGAACGCGAGGGTCACGGGATAGGCAGCCTAGCATGAAATCTGCCATATGCGCCAGAGTACCAACGCGTAAGAATTCACTCCCCTCACTGGCCTGACTGTCCATTTCCTCCTCCTCCAACTCCTCCAACTCCTCTTCTTCTGCCCATACACGCTGAACAGTGAAGGACTCAACAATGGTCCCCTCTTGTGTCTCGCCAACATTCTCCTCCTCTTCCTCCTCATCCTCCTCCACCTCCACCTCCTCCGATATGCGCTGAGAAACAGACCTCAGGGTGCTTTGGCTATCAACAAGGGAATATTCTTCCCCCGTCTCTTGTGACGAGCGCAAAGCTTCCGACTTCATGCTGACCAGAGAGTTTTTCAACAGGCCAAGCAGCGGGATGGTGAGGCTGATGATGGCGGCATCGCCACTGACCATCTGTGTTGACTCCTCAAAGTTACTCAGCACCTGACAGATATCAGACATCCACGTCCACTCCTCATTGTAGACTTGAGGAAGCTGACTGACCTGACTACCAGTTCTGGTGGAAGTTGACATCTGGCAGTCTACAATCGCTCTGCGCTGCTGGTAAACTCTGGATAACATGGTCAGTGTTGAATTCCACCTCGTGGGCACGTCGCACAACAGTCGGTGAGCGGGCAGTTGGAGGCGGCGCTGCGCTGCCCTGAGAGTGGCAGCATCTGGGCTGGACTTCCTGAAATGCGCACAGATGCGGCGCACCTTCGTGAGCAAATCAGACAGATTGGGGTATGTCTTGAGGAAACGCTGCACTATCAGATTTAACACATGGGCCAGGCATGGCACATGTGTCAGTCTGCCGAGTTGCAGAGCCGCCACCAGGTTACGGCCGTTGTCACACACAACCATTCCCGGCTTGAGGTTCAGCGGTGCCAGCCACAGATCAGTCTGCGCCGTGATGCCCTGTAATAGCTCTTGGGCGGTGTGCCTTTTGTCGCCTAGGCTCAGCAGTTTGAGCACCGCCTGCTGTCGCTTAGCGACGGCACTGCTGCTGTGCCTAGAGCTACCGACTGATGGCGCCGTGCCCACGGATGGTAGTTCGGAGGAGGAGGTGGAGGAGGGGTGGGAGGAGGAGGAGGCATAGTAGGCCTGAAACACCTGGACCGAGGTAGGCCCCGCAATCCTCGGCGTCGGCAGTATATGAGCAGCCCCAGGGTCAGTCTCGGTCCCAGCCTCCACCAAGTTAACCCAATGTGCCGTCAGCGATATATAGTGGCCCTGCCCGGCAGCACTCGTCCACGTGTCCGTGGTCAGGTGGACCTTGTCAGAAACGGCGTTGGTCAGGGCACGGATGATGTTGTCTGACACGTGCTGGTGCAGGGCTGGGACGGCACATCGGGAAAAGTAGTGGCGGCTGGGGACCGAATACCGAGGGGCGGCCGCCGCCATGAGGTTGCGAAAGGCCTCGGTCTCTACTAGCCTATAGGGCAGCATCTCCAGGCTAAGCAATCTGGAGATGTGCACATTAAGGGCTTGGGCGTGCGGGTGGGTTGCACTATATTTGCGTTTCCGCTCCAGCGTCTGGGGTATGGAGAGCTGAACGCTGGTGGATGCTGTGGAGGATCGTGGAGGCGACGATGGGGTTTTTGGGCCAGGGTCCTGGGCAGGGGGCTGACTAGCAGCTGACACAGGGGAAGGAGCAGTGGTGTGCACGGCCGGAGGTGAACGGGCTTGTTGCCACTGAGTGGGGTGCTTAGCATTCATATGCCTGCGCATACTGGTGGTAGTTAAGCTAGTAGTGGTGGAACCCCTGCTGAGCCTGGTTTGGCAAATGTTGCACACCACAGTCCGTCGGTCATCCGGTGTTTCCTTAAAGAACCTCCACACTTCTGAAGATCTAGCCCTCGCCGCAAGAGCCCTCACCACGGGAGCTTCACTAGTTGACAGTGGCGCTGATGCACCAGCTCTGGCCCTGCCTCTCCGTCTGGCCCCACCACTGCCTCTTCCAACCTGTTCAGGTCGAGGACTCTCCTCCGTCTCAGAAGCACTGTGTTCACCCGGCCTCTCAACCCAGCTTGGGTCTGTCACCTCATCATCCTCCGATCCCTCAGTCTGCTCCCCCCTCGGACTTCCTGCCCTGACAACAACTTCCCCACTGTCTGACAACCGTGTCTCCTCATCGTCGGACACCTCTTTACACACTTCCACTACGTCAAGAAGGTCATCATCACCCACAGACTGTGACTGGTGGAAAACCTGGGCATCGGAAAATTGCTCAGCAGCAACCGGACAAGTGGTTTGTGACTGTGGGAAGGGTCCAGAAAACAGTTCCTCAGAGTATGCCGGTTCAAATGGCAAATTTTCCTGGGAGGGGGCAGACTGGGGGGGAGGAGGCTGAGGTGCAGGAGCTGGAGGAGTGGGGATTTCGGTGACATGGGTGGACTGCGTGGAAGACTGACTGGTGGTGGACAAATTGCTCGAAGCATTGTCAGCAATCCACGACATCACCTGTTCGCACTGTTCTGGCCTCAACAGTGCTCTACCACGAGTCCCAGTAACTTCAGACATGAACCTAGGGAGTGTAGCTCTGCGGCGTTCCCCTGCTCCCTCATCAGCAGGTGGTGTCTCACCCCGCCCAGGACCACGGCCTCTGACCCCTGCAGTAGTTGGACGCCCACGTCCCCGCCCTCGTCCTCTACCCCTAGCCCTGGGGTTAAACATTTTTAAAATGAGAGTTATAACTTTTTTTTTTTTTTTACTTTTTTTTTTTTTTTGTGTGTTTTTTTGTGTTTTTTGTTTTTTTTTGTGTTTTTTGTTTTTTTTTGAGTTTTTAGAACCAAACAATCCTATCCTATTGCTATGGCTATTTTCTAGCCAAGTATCAAAGGAAGCACACTACTATGCCAGATGAGATGACACTGAGTTATTGCCTAATAGAAATCCAACCCCTACTGAATTTTGCCACTTCAGCCTTTGCTATGGATATGTGCGCCACTAAGCGCAGAACACAGCGGTCGCAAGTCTCACTACAAATTGCTCAGAATTGGCAAGTACATGCACTGCAGAAACTACAGCCACCAGCAGATCAACCAGAAATCAAATATATAGAACGCTACTGTAGGCTTCAAGAAGCTATTTGTATTCTCCTATGGCTATTTTCTAGCCAAGTATCAAAGGAAGCACACTACTATGCCAGATGAGATGACACTGAGTTATTGCCTAATAGAAATCCAACCCCTACTGAATTTTGCCACTTCAGCCTTTGCTATGGATATGTGCGCCACTAAGCGCAGAACACAGCGGTCGCAAGTCTCACTACAAATTGCTCAGAATTGGCAAGTACATGCACTGCAGAAACTACAGCCACCAGCAGATCAACCAGAAATCAAATATATAGAACGCTACTGTAGGCTTCAAGAAGCTATTTGTATTCTCCTATGGCTATTTTCTAGCCAAGTATCAAAGGAAGCACACTACTATGCCAGATGAGATGACACTGAGTTATTGCCTAATAGAAATCCAACCCCTACTGAATTTTGCCACTTCAGCCTTTGCTATGGATATGTGCGCCACTAAGCGCAGAACACAGCGGTCGCAAGTCTCACTACAAATTGCTCAGAATTGGCAAGTACATGCACTGCAGAAACTACAGCCACCAGCAGATCAACCAGAAATCAAATATATAGAACGCTACTGTAGGCTTCAAGAAGCTATTTGTATTCTCCTATGGCTATTTTCTAGCCAAGTATCAAAGGAAGCACACTACTATGCCAGATGAGATGACACTGAGTTATTGCCTAATAGAAATCCAACCCCTACTGAATTTTCCCACTTCAGCCTTTGCTATGGATATGTGCGCCACTAAGCGCAGAACACAGCGGTCGCAAGTCTCACTACAAATTGCTCAGAATTGGCAAGTACATGCACTGCAGAAACTACAGCCACCAGCAGATCAACCAGAAATCAAATATATAGAACGCTACTGTAGGCTTCAAGAAGCTATTTGTATTCTCCTATGGCTATTTTCTAGCCAAGTATCAAAGGAAGCACACTACTATGCCAGATGAGATGACACTGAGTTATTGCCTAATAGAAATCCAACCCCTACTGAATTTTGCCACTTCAGCCTTTGCTATGGATATGTGCGCCACTAAGCGCAGAACACAGCGGTCGCAAGTCTCACTACAAATTGCTCAGAATTGGCAAGTACATGCACTGCAGAAACTACAGCCACCAGCAGATCAACCAGAAATCAAATATATAGAACGCTACTGTAGGCTTCAAGAAGCTATTTGTATTCTCCTATGGCTATTTTCTAGCCAAGTATCAAAGGAAGCACACTACTATGCCAGATGAGATGACACTGAGTTATTGCCTAATAGAAATCCAACCCCTACTGAATTTTGCCACTTCAGCCTTTGCTATGGATATGTGCGCCACTAAGCGCAGAACACAGCGGTCGCAAGTCTCACTACAAATTGCTCAGAATTGGCAAGTACATGCACTGCAGAAACTACAGCCACCAGCAGATCAACCAGAAATCAAATATATAGAACGCTACTGTAGGCTTCAAGAAGCTATTTGTATTCTCCTATGGCTATTTTCTAGCCAAGTATCAAAGGAAGCACACTACTATGCCAGATGAGATGACACTGAGTTATTGCCTAATAGAAATCCAACCCCTACTGAATTTTGCCACTTCAGCCTTTGCTATGGATATGTGCGCCACTAAGCGCAGAACACAGCGGTCGCAAGTCTCACTACAAATTGCTCAGAATTGGCAAGTACATGCACTGCAGAAACTACAGCCACCAGCAGATCAACCAGAAATCAAATATATAGAACGCTACTGTAGGCTTCAAGAAGCTATTTGTATTCTCCTATGGCTATTTTCTAGCCAAGTATCAAAGGAAGCACACTACTATGCCAGATGAGATGACACTGAGTTATTGCCTAATAGAAATCCAACCCCTACTGAATTTTGCCACTTCAGCCTTTGCTATGGATATGTGCGCCACTAAGCGCAGAACACAGCGGTCGCAAGTCTCACTACAAATTGCTCAGAATTGGCAAGTACATGCACTGCAGAAACTACAGCCACCAGCAGATCAACCAGAAATCAAATATATAGAACGCTACTGTAGGCTTCAAGAAGCTATTTGTATTCTCCTATGGCTATTTTCTAGCCAAGTATCAAAGGAAGCACACTACTATGCCAGATGAGATGACACTGAGTTATTGCCTAATAGAAATCCAACCCCTACTGAATTTTGCCACTTCAGCCTTTGCTATGGATATGTGTGCCACTAAGAGCTAAACACAACGGTAGCAAGTCCCCCTGCTAATTCCTCACAAAATGGTAAAAGATGCAAATTAAAATAAAAAAAGTAGAACGTTATTGTAGCCCTAAGAAGGGCTGTTGGGTTCTTTGAGAATCACTCCTGCCTAACAGTAAGCTAATAGAACACCCTAACGCTTTCCCTGACCAGCAGCAGCTCTCTCCCTAGCGGCATCCAGAGACAGAATGATCCGAGCAGCGCGGCCAGCGGCTAGTCTATCCCAGGGTCACCTGATCTGGCCAGCCAACCACTGCTATCGACGTGTAAGGGTACCACGTCATGCTGGGTGGAGTGCAGAGTCTCCTGGCTTGTGATTGGCTCTGTTTCTGGCCGCCAAAAAGCAAAACGGCGGGAGCTGCCATTTTCTCGAGCGGGCAAAGTATTCGTCCGAGCAACGAGCAGTTTCGAGTACCCTAATGCTCGACCGAGCATCAAGCTCGGACGAGCATGTTCGCTCATCTCTAGTTATGACATATATTTCACTTGGCAGCCCTTTTTTTTTTTTTGGAAATTTGAAATTTACATACATTTGCTGAAATTTAAGAAGCAATATTAAAATAGATTTGGAAAATACTATTAATCACCTTAAGCTTTGATTCTTAATTAAGAATCAAATGTATTTGAATGGGAGAAAGTGACTTATTTAAAATAAGTAGACATTACATCATTCACTTGAAATACAACAGCATTGACTTAATTACATACTGTCTAGCAAAGGTATAACTGTACACCAGACACATACAAATGATATGATATTGTTATCTGTTGTAATGCTATGACTGTGAACATTGTTCCCTCTGGCTTTCATGTAGCACACAGGTGAAGAATCATGCTTGCACTTGGTGAGTTCACCTCATCAGACGCAGCTCAGATTCTTCACCTGTGTGGTACAAAACTCCTGCAAGTCCGCCATTCTGGGTAGAGGACTTACACCTTGTGGCCAGCAATGTCGTCACTCACTCTCATGGACTCAAAGAAGTCTGATACACCTTTAGATCAGCCGGCTAAGGTGAAAGTTACTTCTCTTTACTTACATCCATGTTTTCATATTAGATTTGAGTCTCTGCCCTTTTTCTGTCTCCTTTTGACTGTCTACCTATATTGTTGCAGAGACCATCAAGCAGCCATATTATCTGGCTTTTATGCTATGGGTAATCACGATAACAATGATACAATATTTATTTACATTTTATATGGTTTACTTGTATTGCTGAATATAGAACTCATTTTGTTGCAGGCTCACCCGTACCCCTTCGTGCACATCATTACTTGGATCTGGCCATTTCCCATTAATCTTCTTACACCTGCCTCTCTCTGCACACCCTGCCGGATCTTTGTGCGCATGCCTAAGAGAAAACTGTTTCCTGTGAGTTATTCCTGTGTACTGACCTCCTGTTGTGACCCCAGACCTGTTCCTGATTACGCACCTCCGCATCCAGCACTGACCTCCTGCTCTGTCTCTGACCCTGAACCTGACCCCAACAACAAGATTGCCTGCCGACTTTGTACCTCCACCTTGGCTGGACAAGTCACGCCTGTGGAACAACCTGGTGGTACCATGCCGCAACAAGACCAACCTGCTTTGCGGCGGATTCTGGTGAACACTGAGTGTCACTTAGATTCCGTTCCTAGGTGTCGGCTTGTGTCATCATTGATTGTGGTCCTGGTGGTTCACTTACCCTGAGCCTTGACGGTAAGATCCGGAATGGACCCCGCCAAGGTGCCGCTTCTGAAACTGGCTGATTTTACCACCATTGTGGTTCAGCAGTCCCTGCAGATTGCTTTGCAAAGAGAACAGCTATGACAAGTCACCTCCATTCTGCAATAGTTGCTTGCCACTCAGCATCAGCTTCAGATTCCTGCGACTACTCCTGCTACTTCTCCTGCTACAGCAGCTTGTCTTCCGGACGCCGAGCCAAGGCTTAGACTGTCTATGCTCAACAAGTATGATGGGGACCCCAAACTGTGCAGGGGCTTTATTTCCCAGTGCTCCCTGCACATTGAACTCATGCCGTCTCAGTTTGTCACTGAGCAATACAAGGTGGCATTTATCATCAATGAAAAAGATTCAAACGATCCAGCACTTTTTTATGAAAAAAATTCTTGGTTCTTTATTAAATCATCATATAAAATCGATCAGCACATAGTGGTATCCACAATCCATCGATTTTATATGATGATTTAATAAAGAACCAATAATTTTTTTCATTAAAAAAGTGCTGGATCGTTTAAATCTTTTTCATTGTCTGCAAAAACCTGCAACCAGAGGGTGTATCCTTTTGCACTTTCAAGAGGACAGGGATGATCACCAAATGCTCACAGTTGTAAGGATTTCCCTCAAAACACACTTGCCGCATAGGCATTTATCATCAGCCTACTCTATGGGAATGTGGTTTAACACGCTCAGAAATTATGTTTCGATCATCCGCAAGCACGCGTTCGATTTTTACCTCACTTGGCACCTGCCTTCTAAAGGCCGCTCCAGCCTGCACCTGTATCGTCTGCAGAGGAACCTATGCAGGTGGACAGAACCCAACTTTCCCTCCAGGATCGTTCCAGGCAACATAAGGGGAACCTCTGCCTATATTTTGCCATTCTGGAGCACTTCATTGGGACTCGTCCTGTCCGTTCCCAACGTCCGGGGACCCATCCTCTATCCAGCACGTAGAGTTCTTGGGAGAAGCGTCCCTAGGTATGAGAAAAGCTTCTTCATGCCTGACAACTCCTGTGCTTCTCAGCGTTGGCACCTGCACCCAGATCAAGGTCTCTGCTTTCTTGGACTCCGGTTCTGCGGGGAACATCGTGGATCCCGCTCTGGTCTCCCGGCACCACATTCCTGTTGTTCGTCTCGAGAAGCCTCTGGTCATCTTCTCCAAGAAGCTGGCAGAAACATTACTGCCACACTATTCCAACGACTACCCTATAGAGCTGTTTCTGGGTACTTCTCCTCCCGGGGCCGGATGTACCCTCTCTCTGTTCCCGAGACTGCTTCCATCAAGGAATATATTAAGGAGAACCTGCAGGAGCGTTTATATGTAAGTTCTCCTCTCTGGCTGGTGCAGGCTTCATTTTTGTGACCAAGAAGGATGGGTTACTCCATCCTTAACAACCAGCACAAATATATACACCAAATGTCCTGTGGCAGGATATGTCTCCTATATTATATATGGGCAGCAAAATGGAGTACATTTAAAACTAAATTTTATTAATACCATTTAAAAATAGATACATAGGAAAATGCCCACACACCTTTAGTGAGCTCAAATAGCCTTCAATGCACCAATATGTTTACACACAATACTAAATATATAGTGGGTTAGATGAATTATTCACTGTGTACACCCAGAGCTATAATATCATAGATGTATGAAAAGTAAGGGTAGATCTTACCGGATATTTCGGTCATAGTATGATATATACCACCTTGTCAGAGTGAGCTTCATCCCCATTTGTAGTGGATACGATCAAGTGTTTGGTAATCCACATCTTTGGGAGGGTACGGGCAAGTGCAAATGTAAGGCCCTATCCCCCTTAATATAGCTCCCGCCCTAACAAGGGCAGTCCCCAGTAGTACTGTCCCTACCAGAACACTTGCACCTCCCTTCCCTGACGTGTTTCAACATCTGTATCATCAGAGGGAATCACATGGAGTGCTCTGTAGGAAATTTAAAGTGCAAAACGGGGTCAAAATCAATATACCATTTGATAAATATCAAGATATAAGTCATGGAGCTTAAGTCCTAATCCTAATTTTAAGGGGGATAGGGCCTTACATTTGCACTTGCCCGTACCCTCCCAAAGATGTGGATTACCAAACACTTGATCGTATCCACTACAAATGGGGATGAAGCTCACTCTGACAAGGGGGTATATATCATACTATGACCAAAATATCCGGTAAGATCTACCCTTACTTTTCATACATCTATGATATTATAGCTCTGGGTGTACACAGTGAATAATTCATCTAACTCACTATATATTTAGTATTGTGTGTAAACATATTGGTGCATTGAAGGCTATTTGAGCTCACTAAAGGCGTGTGGGCATTTTCCTATGTATCTATTTTTAAATGGTATTAATTAAATTTAGTTTTAAATGTACTCCATTTTGCTGCCCATATGTTACTCCATCCTTGCATTGACTATAACAGGTTTACCAAGATCGCGGTTAAGAACCACTTTGTGTTGCCTTTGATTTCCGAACTTTTTGACCACCTGCGCGGTTCCTAGATCTTTTCTAAACTGGACCTTCGTGGGGCTTACAACCTCATCTGGATCTGCAAGGGTGACGAATGGAAGACAGTCTTAAAAACCCGGGATGGACATTTCGAGTACCTGGAGATGCCTTTCGGTTTTTTTAATGTGCCAGCTGTCTTTCAAAAATTTGTCAATGATATCTTCATGGATCTGCTGTATACGTGTGTTGCAGTCTACTTAGACTGCATTTTGGTGTTTTCCTTGATTCTTACCTGTCCCAAGTACGGAAAGTTCATGGTCGCCTTTGGGCCAATCGTCTAAATGCCAAGCTGGATAGATGTCAGTTTTACCAATGGAGTCTTCCTTTTTCCGGCTATAAAATCTCCGACAAAGGTCACCAGATGGATCCAGCAAAACTGTTTGCAGTTCTGCAGTGGTCGCGTCCAGAAAGCCTATGAGCCATCCAGAGATTCCTGGGTTTTTCAAATTATTACCGTCAGTTTATCCTGCATTTCTACACTCTGGTGTCTCCCATCGTGGCGTTCAACAAGAAGGGCATCAATCCCCGCCTCTGACCCTCAGCATCTGAAGAGTCCTTCTCAAGGTTAAAGTCCGCCTTTGCCTCAGCTCCTGTTTTCACTAGGCCTTCACTTGACATAGAGAAACCCTTTCATCTAGAGGTGGATGCATCCTCAGTATGTGCTGGAGCGGTGCTTACCCAGAAAGGAACGGACTCTCACGTGCGGTTTCTTTTGCAAAACTTTTTCTCCTGCAGAGAGAAATGACTCTATAGGTGAAAGAGAACTTCTGACCATCAAAATTGCCCTGGAAGAATGGCGGTATCTTTTGGAGGGAGCTTGCCATCCAGTCTGCGTGCATACAGATCATAAAAATCTCCTGTATCTCCAGACAGCCCAATGTCTTAACCCTAGGCAAGCACGTTGGTCACTTTTCTTCACACGCTTCAACCTGTTGATCCACTTTCGTCCTGCAGAGAAGAATATCAAAGCAGATGTGCTTACCCGTGCCTCTGATGTTGTTGGAGAGGAGCCAGTCCCTCGGTATATTATCCCTCCTGAACTACTGGTGGTTGTTGCTTCCGGTGGATCTTTGGCAGCCTCTCCCCCACCCCCCTGGCAAGTCATATGTCTGACCTGCACTTAGGAAGAGGATTTTGTCTTGGGGACATTCTTCATTTCTCGTTGGGCACCATGGGTTGCAACAGTCCGTGGCCCTCATCTCCCACTCCTATTAGTGGACTGACTTGGTTAAAGATGTTTGGGATTTGGTGGGATCCAGCACTTCCTGTGCCCACAATAAGCCTTCCCACCTGAAAGCGGCTGTGGTGGCCCGTGGTTGCACATGGCTATGGACTTTGTCACAGACCTTCCCCCTTCCTCTGGCAATACCATCATCTGGGTGGTTACTGATCGGTTTTCTAAGATGTCCCATTTTGTTCCCCTTCCAGGTCTCGTTTCTGCTCTACGTCTTGCCAACATCTTCATTTAACACACCTTTCAGCTGCATGGACTTCCACAGCACATCATATCTGATCAAGGGGTTCAGTTTGTGTCCAAGTTTTGGCTTTCCTTGTGTAATCAGTTGCAAGTGATTCTGGACTACTCTTCTGCTTATCACCCTCAGTGAACCAAACTTTGGGCTGTTATCTCCGCCATTTCATCAAGATGACAGTCCTGTCTGTTGCCGTGGGCTGAGTTCTCCTATAATTCCCTTGACTCAGAGTCTGTTGGAGCAGCTACCTTCTTTGTTATCTATGGACGAATCCCTCACCCTCCCCTCTATCCATACCCTTCGATGTTCCTGCGGTAGAGCAGCTGGTACAGGACCTCAAATCTATTTGGGAACAGACTCTCTAATCTCTACTCCACGCCACTGCCCAGACCAAGAACCTGGCCAATAAGAAGTGTAGGACTCCTCCTGTCTTCTCTCCAGTTGACAAAGTGTGGTTATGATCTAAATATTCCTATCTACAAGCTTGGTCCACATTTTCTTGGTCCCTTTGAGGTGATTAGGTGCATAAATTCAGTGGCGTATAATCTTCGCCCCCTCCATGCGCATCCCAAACTCCTTCCATGTTTCCCTCTTGAAGCCAAGCATCCTGAACTGCTTCTCTCGGCAAGTGCCTTCTCCTGCTCCTGAGGATGATTTCACCAATGTCTTTGAGATAAATGAGGTCCTAGATATGAAGACAGTGAAAGGTAAGCCCCTTCCTTGTTGACTGGAAGGGGTTTGGACCTGAGGAGAGATCTTGGGAGCCCGAGGACAATATCCTGGACCATGGTCTCCTTCAAAGACTTCTCCAGCCAAAGTGGGAGGGTACTGTCATGGTTGCTCGCGTGACCCAAATCATGGATTGCAGGCTCACCCATGCCCTTTTGTGTTTGCTAGCGTGGCATCCGTGCTGCTCACCTCTCTCCGCTCCTAATTCCGGTCTGCGGCAGTGCACATGCTTCCCCGTCTCCTGAGGCGCGTGTGCATGCTGGCCTTAAGAAATTTAAGGGGCCAGCGCAACGTTAATTGGCTCTGGCTATTTCCCAGAAATCTACTTTAACCTGCCTCTCCCTGCACACCCTGATGGATCTTTGTGCTCATGCCTAAGAGAAAGCTTTTCCCTGTGAGTTATTCCATTGTATTGACCTCCCGTTGTGACCACGGACCTGTTCCTGATTACGCTCCTCTGCTGCCAGCCCTGACCTCCTGCTCCGTCTCTGACCCTGAACCTTTGCCACCTGTCTTGACCTCCTGCCTGTCTCCGACTCCCAGATTGCCTGCGACTTTGTACCTTGAACTTGGCTGCCACCGCGGACAAGTCACGCATGTGGAAAGACCTGGTGGTACCACGCCACAACAATCTAGTGAAGACCGAGTGCCACTTAGATTCCGGTCCCAGGTGTCGGCTTGTGTCATCGTCAGTGGTGGTCCATGGGGTTCACTAACCCGAGCCTTGACAATTTGCTTGTTTTGCATCACCATGTATTAATTGATTTTTTTTTTGTCTACGGAGCTGGTTTAGAGCTTATTTTTTTGTGGAACAACTTTTTGATCAGTTTTTGTCAGATATGAAAATGCCATAATTTTTGTGTTTTTTTTACGGCATTCATCATATGAGTTCAGTGACAATTTTATGTTATTGTACAGAATTTTACAGACGTGGTAATGCCCAATATGTTGTCTTTTTGGTCATTTTCACTTCAGGGGACTTTCATTCTTTTAATAACTTTTTTAATTGCACTTGTTTTTGAACTTTTTTTTTGCTATTTTATTTTGTGCCATACATTAATATTGGAGTATATTACAATGAACAGTTATCTGCCTGATTAGAGGATTTAAAAGTCTTTCATGTCTTTCAAAAATATCATTAAAGACGTGCTAGAAAAATAGCCCTAAGTATTTATTCAGGCTTTTCAAGGTGCACCTTGAGATGGCAATCCAAACACATATATGCCAACCAAAGTCAATTAGCCTGCAGGAAGAAACCAGTAGGTGTCACAGGAGCATAGGTTAGCTTCCCATTATGACACCTAGATTCAGTGTTTGTATTTAGTAGGTCTGTCTCAATTATGTCCCTACCTGACCCATTTCTGCATCAATCCTACAGATCAATGCATCATTAGAGGTATACCAAGATACATTTAGACATACAATATTTTTTAGCAATCGCCCTAGGTGTCACAGCCAGCCAGAGCTAGCTACACACACATCCGGCACCCTTGCGGCCATATCTGCTAAGCCAGTCCCCTTAGGGGCATTCTCAGTGAGTCTAACAATCACCACGGCATTTACTGCTGGTAGCCCTGGGGTCTTTCATTGGACCTCAGGGCTGCCATTACAATAATGCGCACCTCCGTTCCCTACACAGATGGTGCGGCTTGTCGCGGTAATGCACTATAGAAGCTGCAGTCACTTTGATGCACCATCTATAGGGTTAAACCGGTGGAATTGCCATTAATCACAATCCCAGCTCTTACTGCAGTATCCCGGCTGATGTGATCCTGGCTATTTGCGGTGATTGCAAAGGTTCAACTTCTGAGCCCTGGTGATCACCATGACTTAACTCTATGTCAAGGTGCAAGAACTACCTGAATCCTATGATGTAAAGTTACATCAAGGTGAGGGAAGGGGTTAATTAAGTAAGAACTCTGCTTGCCTTGAGAAAAACTTGCATCTTATCAATCTCTGCCAAACAATTTGAGCCCAGCATTGATATATCTTTATCACCTAGTTACCACCTATTCTGTGATTTCTGAGAGAGATGGTACTCTGCAGCACTAAACTTGCAACTTCTTGTACAGGGATAAAGTATGTATACAGATTGGATACTTGGATAATGCCATACAAGCTATAAAATAAAACAAACTGTGAAAAATGTAATATATAACTGTTTTTTACAATTTATGAAATGTGATGCTTGAAATGCCATGACAGTCAACTGTGCCATATCCTTGTTATGGCACCACTACCACCCTACACATTCTACTTATTGAAACATCACCACTTCAAATCGCCCCCCTTCCGTCACCAAATCACATTCAGCAACCAGTGTACAAACCCCCAACTTCTCTATAGTCTAGTATAGTCTATTTCTCTATAATAGTATAGTCTATTACAACCCCAGTACATAAATTTTGATACTTTGCGGGGGATCTGTCCCCATTTGTCTGGTTTCTTCTACAAATTTTTGAGACTCATTTTGTCTGCGATTGTGAAAAAAAATTTAAAAAGATGCAACCGAAACTCGTAATCTTCAAATAAACTTTTTCTTTGTGTTTGGTCTAATAAAATGTAACCTTTTTATATATTGTCCAATTTTGGGTAATTGGTTTGGCATTAATAGTTTCATCATTACATTATTTTCTAAAGAATCATCATCTATTTATCCTTGAAGTAACTTATTTTTGTTATCAGTTTTAATACAAAAAAAAATTAAAATGTGTCTTAGTTAAAACAGAACTGCACATTGAAAATCTGTAAGCTATTGCTAATGTGTTTTGCTTTTTGTGTTTTTAGATTCAATAATAATAACTGGGCACTGAAGAATAAAATACATTTTAATTATATGAGAAAGTAATTTTATATTTCAATCATGAGAGACACTTGTTACAACTATATTTTTAAAGCATTCAGAAGCACTATAAATAACATAGATGCTTCATTTATTACAAATAACAATTTTAACGTCTCAACATTAAAAATACTAGGGTTTTCTAATTGGAAATATTATTTCTCCTTTAATACTATTATCATTTTTCAGTATGCATCCACTACTGTTGCTTTAGATTATTTTGTCAGATAATACCACAAAAAGAACTGTTCTAATTTAGTTCCTGTTTTCTTTAGTGCTATAAAGGTTATGTTACTCTATTAACAAAACCGAGGCTAGAGACCAAGAGTTTGTGACAAGATAAACATTGAGTACAGTATCTTAACTTCTTCAGTGCAAAATTATATTAAATGTTTTGATAAATAGATTAGATTAATGCATTCTCTAATATCAACTTTACTTTATGCACTTCAGCCTAAGTAGAGCAAAGTCCTTGCTTGACTTGCATTAGATAGATCTAATTTTTTATATATCAATTTTAAAGCAGTGGCTGGAAAAGTAATCAATGGCATCTATGTTCCAGCTAGGTTTTTGACCTATGCTTGGTAAAGGGATGGCCATTGATGATTAATTCAGGTTCTGGGACAGCCTTAATACAGCTCATTAGCCTGCTTTATAAACCCTGCTGCATCATGGGAGGGGTCTCTCTTACCAGAGGTGATGCTGTGAGTGAAGTAAGCCTGCAGGTAAAGACTGCTATTACATTTGTTTTATATTATTAGCTAGAGAGGGAAAAGCTCATGTGTTAGCTAGCGCTCGGCCGGTCAGGTCTTTTTTTGACATTATGTACTTTGTTTCTGTTTGTTATGGGCCTGTATTTTTTTGGGCCTGTATATATACCTGATAATAAAGACTGGAAATTGAACCAATTTAGAACTACACGTCTGCCTCTGTGTCTCCGTGAACTGTTTTGGCTCTCACCAGAAAGCTAAACCCCTACACTATCTATCTATCTATCTATCTATCTATCTATCTATCTATCTATAATATGTAAGAAAGAGCAGATGTAAATGGGAAAATAATAATCTTTACTTGGTATAATGACAACTACCGTATATACTCGTGTATAAGCTGAGTTTTTCAGCACAAAAAATGTGCTGAAAAAACTCACCTCGGCTTATACACGAGTCAACTAAAAAATAAAAAACTTAATACTCACCCTCCAGTGTGCGGATCGTTGGTGCGGGTCCCGATATTCAGCGCAAGGCTCCCGATCTTCGGTGTGGGTCCCGGAGGCTCCTCTTCTCTCTTCTTTGTTCTTTCTTCTCTCACTGGCAGAGTTCCGTCCGGGCGCACACTATGATGCGGCGGTGTTGCGACCTATGACGTCATCAGCAGCGACACTGCCGCATCATAGTATGCACCCGCCGGCAGATCGCATGGAGAAGAGAGAAGAGGAGCCAACGAGACCCACGCCAAAGATCGGGAGCCTTGCCAACGATCCGGACACCGGAGAGTGAGTAATAAGTTTTTTATTTTTTTTGGCAGGGGGCTGGCTGTATACTACATGGGGGCTGGCTGTATACTACATGGCTGTATATTATATGGTCTGGCTGTATACTACATGGGGGATGGCTGTATACTACTTGGGTCTTGCTGTATACTACTTGGGGCTGGCTGTATACTACATGGGGCTGGCTGTATACTACATGGGGCTGGCTGTATACTACTTGGGGCTGGCTGTATACTACATGGGGGACTGGCTAGCTGTATACTACACTCTCGGCTTATACTCGAGTCAATACGTTTTTCCAGTTTTTGGTGGTAAAATTAGGGGTCTCGGCTTATATTCGGGTCGGCTTATACTCAAGTAAAGTAAATATATGGTATTAAAAAACGATTTAAAAACCTTTACTGGGTATACATCAAAAACAGCCCCAAAACCAGACCTCTAGGTAGCAAAGTAAACATCACTATATACACTTTAATCAATGGTATAGGATAATAGTATCTAGCAAGTATAAATACTGAAACAAAAAGAATATATATATATATATATATATATATATATATATATATATATATATATATATATATATATATATATATTAGACAGTTAGTACAAATAAGCAAGAAAATGAGATAGCATTTTATTGTTCATCCCAGTCTAATACAATGCAGCAAAGTAGGGAGTATAGAAAAAAGTGCAATTACATAACCATAAATGTAGTACTGGAAAGGGGAGTGGGGTTGCCCCACGCTTATCGCCTGTAAAACGGGCTTCGTCGGGGGATCCCTTGTTTTACAGGCAAAATGTGTGGGGAATCCACACTCCCCTTTTCAGGACCACATTTATGGTAATGTAATTGCACTTTTTTCCTGTACTCACTACTTTGCTGCATTGTATTCATATTATATTGTTCAGCCAACTCAATCTCATTTTCTTGCTTATTTGTACTAAATGTCTATATACCTTATATACTTGAGTATAAGCCTAGTTTTTCAGCACAAAATTTGTGCTCAAAAACTCTAACTCGGCTTATACTCGAGTCAACTAAAAAAATAAAGACAAAACTCACCTTTTTGACGTCACCCGTAGGTCCTCTTCTGTCTGAGACAGAAGAGGACCTATGGGGGACGTCGGAAAGATTAGTACAGTGTTATTTTTTTTCCTACTACAGGGGTTGGGCAGGCTGTATGCTACAGGGGCTGGCAGACTATATACTGGGAGGCTGTAACCAATGCATTTCCCACCCTCGGCTTATACTCGAGTCAATAGGTTTTCCCAGTTTTTTGTGTTGAATTTAGGGATCTCGGCTTATGCTCAGGTCGGCTTATACTCGGGTATATACGGTATATATATTCTTTTTGTTTCAGTCTTTATACTTGCGAGATAATATTATCCTACACCATTGATTAAAGTGCATAAAGTGATGTTTACTTTGCTACTTAGAGGTCTGGTTTTGGGGAATGTTTTTGATGTATACCCAAAATGGGTTTTTTATTTGTTTTTAATAGTTGTCATTATACAAAATAAAGATTATTATTTTCACATTTATATCTGCTCTCATCTGCTTTCGCAAGTTGCCCCATTAATTGTTGTATGATATATATCTATATCATAAGATATAGATATATATATCTCCTATGTAATACTTTTTTTTCATTAACTGTTATGTTGACTAATAAAAGACAATGTGAATGCACCATTTAATTCCAATCAATAGTTTCATTAATGTAATGTAATACTATTGATGTAATAATATTTAGTAATTAGGAAACTAGACTTGGCAGACATTCCTTACATCAAATGTAGACAAATGCATTTGCTTGTCTATTGTATTGTATGTAAAATTGCAATAGGCATGACAAACATTAATTTCAATATGAAAACATTAACTCCTATTAAACACTTGGACGTTTTAATGCTAAATCTAATCTTTAGAAAAAAAAAGTTCAACATACGTGCCCATTCAGACTTCAACACCTTCCTCTTTCTGTAAACTATGTATAAGGATTGTGCTGTATGAGTGTCATTTTATCTTTAGGTCACATTCTTTCCTTACTAGTCTGAACTCTGCTTCACTCCTTCCTGGCTTTATTTAATGATTTTACACTGGGTTGCTAGCCATGCCTTGGCTGGTGGTCAAATCAGCTATACCGAGGGATGACATCTCATAAAAGCTTTGGCTGCTATTTCCTCCTTGCTTACTATAATTCTTATTTGAGCTTACTAGTATTTTGACTAAAGTATTGTGAATTCCTTGACCCATTGTCTGTTGAGATTAATTTAAATAAGAATAAAACCAGGCTTCCTGGATGTCCCATATAGTATGTGTCCTGTACAAGAGGAGAGTGCATTGCATGCACATCATTATTCTGGGAGCACAGAGCCTCTGAGTACATATGCCACGGCATCCAACAGATCCTTTGCAAACAGGCACTTCTTAAATGGGTACAAAGGAGTTTCATGGAGTGTCCCAATGTGAAGAAGCTGTCCCATTTCTCCCATTCAAGACCCCGCCACAGGGAAACATGGACTTTCCCACAGCGCACTTGGCAGTCCGCAATTTCCTGCAAACAGTCACTAAGTTCAACAAAAGAGAGGGGATACCTTTAACACCTTTTTAAGGTTAATTTTACGTGATAGTTTGCATAACTCTGTCCTGGTGTGGTGTACTGGAGCACAGATAGCACCTAATTACCCAAGTGATTATCTCCTCAATGGAGAGTTGCATGAGACCCCATAAACAAATCAGTTGATTGACCTTGGTGAAATGTTCTTGCCAGCACTTTGGGGGTCAGTGCTGAAAATGCCATTTTTAGCACCATCTTCCCCCATCTTCTACCTACTAAAAAAGCTCTTCAGACCAAGGCAGAGGATGCAATGGTGGCACAGAAGGATAAAGAGGAAGAAAACATGTCATGGCTTGCAGTGTGGGTTACTGAACCATTGGTCTGGTACTGCACTGTCCAGCCAGGGAAGTGGAGGATAATGAGGAGTTTTTCTCTCAGCAGGGTCTCACTGGAGCATGGCTGGGGGGAAGCAGAGGAAAAGGAGAACCAAACACCTCACATCAAGAACAGATTGTCCTTGTCTCTGGGCAGCCTTGTCCACATGAGCCAATACATTCTGCAGTATCTGTGCAATGACACCCAAGTTTCATGGTCAACTGGGTCCTATCTGTGCCTGGTACACGCTACTAGGATAGTTTTACATCGTTAAATCCACAAGTAGAGCATGAGGGAAAAATGAGGGAGTATAAGCACACTTTGGTGGAGGCATTATTGGTGGAGTTCCCAACCAACATTTAAAGCTCAGTGGCAGAATAAGGAGGAGGGAGTGTTATCATGGTCACAATATGGAATGCCATGTTCAATTCTCTTTAACTCTTTGCCACCAACATTTGAAGCATGGAGTACCAGGAGGCAGACTGTGTCTCACGTGGTGAAAGATTATGGGGCAGATTTATCAAGTTGTCTGAAAGTCAGAATATTTCTAGTTGCCCATGGCAACCAATCACAACTCCCCTTTAAAATATTCATCAGCACTGGTAAAATGAAAGCTGAGCTGTGATTGGTTGCCATTGGCAACTAGAAATATTATGAATTTCAGACAGCTTGATAAATCTGCCCCTATATGTCAAAGTCTCCTGGTTCTGTAGGATGGGTAATTACCATTCAATTTCTGGGTGGAAAAAGCATTTGCTGGATTCAAAATTGAAATTGGCAAATACAACAGTAGCAGAATTTCAACCACGGTAAGAGGAAGGGTTTGTGGTTTTCCCATTACGTCTTTTACTGCTCTGAAAATAACTGGATCTGAACACAGAGAGCACCTTTAATCACGATGAGAGGAATGGTTTGGGGCTTTTTATTTACCCATTGCTTCTTTTAATGCTATAAGAACAATTGGGTAAAAACACCCACAATTACTTTCACCTCAATGACATTAACTGTGTTTTATTTATTTTTTAAATTACTTTTTTCTTAATTTTTTATATTATTATTTTAATTAATTTTCCTAGCCCGAGTCACATCTCTGTCTGAAACCTAATTTTTTTCATTATATTCTGAGGAATTTGAAGAACCCTAATTTCTGCTAGACCGCTTATCAATAGTTATTTTGCAGCTAAATTTTGCTTGTATATAGTGGTGATTTATTTATCAATCTCGCTTTATTGAGAGTTTTTGAAAATTTTAACAAGTACATTCTATAAGTTGTGATATATCAGTCATAATAATGATTCAACAATTTTGTTAACATACATAACAGAGTGAAAGATTGAACATGAAAGGGAAATGAGGGTGGGTGAATGGGCTAGGAGGGTAACGGGTGTGTGGATATTGGGATGTGGGGGAGTGGGTTTCTGGTCAAGGATTAGATCAACCTGATTAGATCAACCTTGAAAAGAGTGTTTCTGTTAATATTCTGTTATATTGAGGAATGTTGGTGATTCTTTAAAGGATAACCAAGGGGCCCATATCTTTAAGTATTTATGGTGTGTTTTTTTGGATTCTGCAGTCAAATCTTCCATTTTTTGAAGGTGGAGAATTTCCTCAAACCAGCTTGTCAAGGATGGGGCCCTGGTGGTCTTCCATAATCTGGGAATCAAAGACCGGGCTGCTGTCAACATAAAATTTAGTAAAGTATAATCATTATTTCCTGTTTGTCTGTTGTGTATTGAAAGCAGTAGTATAGAAGGGTCGTTGAATACTTTATGTTTTGTTATCTCTGCGGAGATTTTGCACACTTTTTCCCAGAAAGGTTGTAAGATGAGGCAGTCCCACCAGATGTGCTTCATAGAACCCTCTGGTCTTTTGCATCTCCAGCATTCATTTGGACTTGTGGGGAATACTTAGATATTTAGATAATATTCAAACCACAATTTTTGATTCACATTAATACATTTGCTTGAAACTCATTGGGGGTCATTTATATTAGGATTTTTCTTTTGGCATGTTTATAAATTTGTGCCTAACTTTGCAACTTTTCCACTCACCTAGCAAAGTTAGATGCGCCTGATATCTTTAACCTTCCCGACATTTGACGTAATAGTACTGCATGGCGGGAGGTGCGTTCCTGCAAAATGCAGTATTATTACGTCAAGCTTCTGGCGCCGGCTCCTAAATGGAGCCGGCGCCAGAAGCTGCGGGTGTCGGCTATATATTTTAGACGACACCTGCCTCTAACACCCTCGATCGGAGACCGCGGCGTGTCAGAGGCATTTAAAGTTAATCTGAAGGGAATCGAACCCCCCCGCGGTGCTCACCGGGGGGGTCCGCTGCTCCGAACGCAGCCCCGGGACTGCCGGTGCCCGGGGCTGCGCGATCTTCCCCTGGAAGCCGGGTCCCTGCCTTCTGGCAGGACCCGGCTGTAAGACACTGGGCATGCGCAGCATGCTCAGTGTCTTACATTACACAGTGCAATACATCTGTATTGCACTGTGTAACCTGTAAAATAGCTTGAACAAGTGATCAGAAGATCACTTGTTCAAGCTTAGATGTCATGAACTGTAAAAAAAAGTTAAAAAACAAATAAAGGTTTTTTAAAATAAAAATAAATAATAAAAGAAAGTGAAAGTCCCCCCAAACACAACATTTCCCTGTACACAAGTAATAAAGTATAAAAAACACTAAATCACAAAAAAACTCCACTTATTTGGTATCGCCGCGTCCGTAACAAACTATACAATAAATCCTAATCATATTTGGACCCTCTAGGTGAACGTGGTAAAACAAAACCCCCCAAACTTGCCAAATATTAAAACTTTTTATCAAATTGCTTTACAAAAAATGTTCTAAAAAGTGATCCGAAAAAGTTACAAGCGCCAAAATAAATGATACCACTGAAAAGAACAACTTGTCAAGCAAAAAATAAGTTCACAACCAGCTCCGTCAACCAAAAAATACTATAGTTATGTCGCTATAAAAATGGCAATACTAAAACAAATGCAATTTTTTCTATTCTAGTTTTCCTTCAATAAAATTGGAGAAATATAAATAAAACTATATAAATGAGGTATCACCGTAATCATAGTGATCCGTAGAATAAAGATAATATATTATTGTTATGCTACAGTGAACACCCCCCAAAAAAATGCTAAAAATCCAAAACAAGAATCCACACGAAAAAAGTTAATAAAATTGCTTCAAGAAGCTAAAAACCCACTAAAATGAAGGTTTTTTTTTTTACAGTGTCTCTCATCTTGCAAAAAATAAGCCCTTATTTGTCTAAATTGCTTAAAAAATAAAGATTGTATAGCCTATTCCCAACGTGCATTGTAATAGAACGGTGCGGCGGGTAGTGACTTGCCAACACGGCTCAGACACAGTGATCGGGGCAAGATGGCGGCTGATCCTGACAGCCATCCATCCTGCCCCATGGACCAGAAGGGTTACGTCCCCCCCGCATTCCCCCCCCCCCCAGTTCATGATCGCTGCTATTGGCTCATCAATGCAGACCAGCCAATAGCAACGAATTTACTTATGACGTCAGTAATACCGTCACTATGTCTATAGACACGGTGATAGGGGCAGGGTGGCAGCTGTTCCTAACAGCCACCAATTGTGCCTTGTGGTTCAGAGGGGTTTTGTTGCCCCCCTCTGTCCATGTTTGCCGCTATTGGCTGTTCGATTTGGTCCAGCCAAAAGCAGCAATATTCGTCACAATGGGCATCGCTAGGGTGAATAAGAGCAACACTTGGCAATAATTTCCCTACGAAAAACGAAGATTTGGTACAAAAAAAGCGCTGGCCGTGCACATTGTACAGATTATGCTGTACAACTCTTACAGGCTGTTCCAATGTGCAGGTCCTGCCGTATCATTTCTCCGTTTTCAAGAGGAAGATATTAGGAAACTAATATTGGGACAAGAAGTGCGGGGCCCCAGTACCTCTGGTTTAGATGTTCCTGTATTTTGCCAGGGCAGCATTTTCCCGGTAAATTCTGCTGCTTCTAAAGGTAGGACTCAATAAAGAGTCTGTTCCAAAAGAGGAGTTAGGATGGACACTACATACTACTAAGAGACCTGCGACAACTCCAGAGTGACAAAATTTTAGTTGGTCCCTTGATATATTCTACCTGCTTATACGCAACACATTCACAATTCACGCCCAACCTGTTGTGAATTCAGTAAAATGAATAATTGTATCAACTGGTAGGTCACGTTGCTCCCTATACCCCTCCATTATTTCATAAGGGGCGCCACATTACGGGCACTGAACTTTCCAGAAATAATTGCAATTTCCATCTTGGACTCCATTGCACATCATATTTGGAAACCACCTATATGTACAAAATGATCATTTCACCACGTGTATTACACTACACCACATATTATACCTTGCTATATTCCCCAAGGGGTGTACATTCAACAATTAGGGTCACTTTTCGGGTTTTCCTCTGTTTTGGTACCACTACGGCTCTCCAAATGCATCCTGACACATGTGAAGGATTTCTGTCAAATTTGGCCTCTAAAAGACAAACACCCCTCTTTTCCTCTACTGTGCGCCCATAAAGCATTTTATATGCACATGTGGGGTACTTCTACACTCGGGAGAAATAGTTTTACACCTTTTTCGGGGTTATTTAATATATTATCCTTGTGGCTTACAAAAATTAGGGGTAAAGTGACATTTATAGGAAAATGTTCACCTTTTTAATGTTTAGGGCCTAATTGGATCATTCACCTGTAGGGGCAAATACATATATTACACATTGCAAAATTCTCTAAGGGGTGTGCGTTCACAAATTAGGGTCACTTTTCGGATTCTTATCTGTTTTATACCACTAGGGTTCTCCAAATGCATGTCAAACATTTCTTTCAAATTTGGCTTCTAAAAGGCAAACCTCCCCCTTTCCTTTTACTGTGCGCCCATACAACATTTTATATACACATGTGAGGTACTTCTACACTCAAGAGAAATAGGTTTACACATTTTGGAGGGTCATTACATTTTTTTTTATCCCTTGTGGCTATAAAAAATTAGGGGTACAATGACCTTTATAAGAAATTGTTCCCCTTTTTCCTATTTAAGGCCTAATTAAATCAAACACCTTTATGGACAAATACTCATATTACACCTTGCTAAATTCTCTAAGGGGTGTGGTTTCCAAAATGGTGACAGTTGTTGGGGTTCCCCTCTGTTTTGGTACCACTACGGCTCTCTAAATGCATCCTGACACATGTAAAGGATGTTTGTCAAATTTGGCTTCTAAAAGGCCAACGCCCCTCTTTCCCTTCTGAGCTTCACTGCGTACCCTTACAACATTTTATTTGCATGTGTGGGCAATTTTATACTCGGGAGAAATGCTAGTACACATTTTTTGGGGTTGTTTCATATTTAATGCCTTATGGAATACAAAAATTAGCCGTAAAAGTGACTTTTTTGGGAAAATGTTCATCTTTTTCCTTTTAGGGACCTAATTGAAGCAAACACCTGTGGGGGAAAATACACATATTACACCTTGCTAAATTCTCCAAAGGGTGCACTTTCCAAAATGGTGACACTTGTTGGGGTTCCCCTCTGTTTTGGTACCACTAGGGCTCTCCAAATGTATCCTGACACTTGTAAAGGATGATTGTCAAATCTGGCTTCTAAAAGGCCAAAGCCCCTCTTTCCCTTCTGAGCTTCACTGCGTACCCATACAACACTTTATATGCAAAAGTGGTGCAGTTCTGTGCTTAGGAGAAATAGTTGTACACATTTATGGGGTTGTTTCATCTTTTATCCCTTGTGGCTTACAAAAATTTGGGGTAAAAGTGACTTTTTTGAGAACATTTTCACCTTTTTCCCTTTAGGGGCCTAATTGAATCAAACACCTGTTGGGGAAAATACACAAATTACACCTTGCTAAACTCTCCAAGGGGTGTACTTTTCAGAATGGTGTCTCTTGTTGGGGCTTTCCTCTGTTTTGGTACCATTAGGGCTCTCCAAATGCATCCTGACACATGAAAACTTTTTCAGCCATATTTGCCCTTCAAAAATGAAACAACGCTCTTTCCATTCCAAGTGCCCCCCTGTGCCCGTACAGCAGGGCACAGTGACAAAATGGGTATTGGCATGCTCAGGAGGAATTGCCATAAATATTGTAAAATGCATTTTCCTTTTTAACCCATTGTGAAGGTGCAAATTTTAGTGTTCAATGAATCTATAGTAAGATAAAATTACATTTCTGTAATTTTCACTTTCATTTATCTTTCACCCTCATGAAACGCTCATAGGGTTAACAAAATTCCCAAAGGTTGTTTTGAATGTTTTGAGGGGTGTAGTTTCTAAAGTGTCATTTGTGGGGGTTTTCTGTCATGTAGGCCTTATAAAGTCACTTCTAACTAAATTGACCCTCCAAAAAGTAGGTTTTGATGATTTTTGTGAAAATCTGAAAAATTGCACCTAAAGTTATAAGCCTCCTAGCATCCTAAAAAAAGGAAAAGATGTTTGAAATATGTTGCCAAGTTAAAGCAGACATATGGAAAATGTTAGTTATCAAGTTATTTTAGTGAATTTTGAATTTTGAAAACATTGTTTTTTTCAAAATTTTTGGCAAATTTCCATTTATTTCATAAATAAATACTAAACATATTGATTAAATTTCTCGACCAACATGAAGTACAATGTGTCACGAAAAAACAATCTCAAAATCAACTGGATATGTTAAAGCGTTCCAAAGTTATAACCACTTAAATAGACACATGTCAGATTTGAAAAAATGGGCCGTGTCAGGAAGGTGAAAAGTGGCTTCAGCGTTAAGGGGTTAACATTCAGATATGGATGTTTGAGAAAGTTGCAATTTTCCTGCAAATGGTGGTTTAAAAGTCACAAATAAACTCCTGTCCTGATCAGGTAAAGGAAAAACATAAAAAGAGGTTGCAGAAAACTTCTGTGCAACTTTTGTGCGACTTTTTAATAAAAAGTTGCAAATACCCCGCGGACTCGGCTGCCTTCTATATCAACCTCCTAAGATAAATCAAACAAGTCCAAAACCTAGAATAACCAAAGAAAGACCTGCACAAATGTCCTGACCAAAGTTAAATGACCCCCATCGATAGTATATTTTTCTGACATGCAAATTTCTACTATTTAAAGAAGGCAGGTATATTGTTAGGAAAAGTTGCAGTAAACTACAAAAAATATTATTTTAATTGCCAAATTAATTACCCATTAAATATTTGATTTATATGGAGTTTTTAAGATAACTTTTTTATGCTTTTTGACAGATAATGATACATATATTTAGCAACGCTAGCAAATTTTTATATGTGGACATATTTTCTCTCAAATATTTTCTTAATTTATCATGTTATGAAGCATCCAACTATCTATACATATACAGTTTGTGCAGACGTTACAAAGTTCATAGCACATGGCATAAATTTCCACTTTTACAGGGGGAAAATTCAGTTATTTCTAAAAGATTACATCCTGTGCCCCTGGTCGATTTAGAAATCTGAACCAATTTTTTGCATATGTCTAAGTGCTTAATTAAGTGAGATGCTGAAACTGTGCTTCAACTTAGAAAACATATAAGAAACAGAATACTAAAAAAAAAAAAAAAAGTAGAGACAAGATAATGGGGGTCATTTACTAAGGGCCCGAATCACGTTTTTCCGGCGGGTTACCCGAATTTTTCCGTTTTGTGCCGATTTTTCCCTGAATTGCCCCGGGTTTTTGGCGCACGCGATCGGATTGTGGCGCATCGACAGGGGCACTGGGCGCCTGTCCCCACTTACCTCCCTCCACTCCATGCTGGTCTTCTTGTGGTAACCTTCCATCTTTTTATCCTGTATTTCTTTGATTTGTCACGCTTACCAGCATATCGGTACCATTTTTGACCGTGTGTTATGATCATTGGTGTTCTCCAGCTCTGGAGACACAGAGCATTGTTTAGATCTTTATGCACATAGCACTTTTGGCACTTTACACATGTGTAATTTCCAGGCTGATAACTCTGGGGAGGTATAACATCACTACTTAGTGATTGACAGTGGGCAGTTACGGTGTACCTACACCAGGTCACTGTACATTGTTTTTGGTATGTACATTCTTGTATTTTAAATGTTTTTAGAATACTGGTTATTGTCTGTCGTGTACTAATAAAATTTGATGATTGTTTTTGCACTATCCCATGAGCCTTTTGAATGCATTCTTTTTCTTTTATTTTGGTTGGACTTTGTCTTTTGTGCATTTGGATCGCATATACTGGGGCTGTGCTACACCCGCTGGTTTTCTAATCTAAACTAAAAAATAAGCACAGAGAATGATCAGAAAGCAGCTGCTGATATGCAAGCAGACATAGGTGACATGGCACACACAGAATTAACTAGTTTTTAAGCTTTTTATCTGACTACTGTGCTTACCCCCCTTCCTTATCCTCAGCATTTCAACTGTAGCTTTGTAAAAGCCTAGAGAGACTGGGGTGGTATGCATATCTCAGGCCTTGCAGATAATACTTTGTGCATACTAGATTCCAGTGAGAAGTTTCATAGATGTCATCACACAGGATTAGTTTGAGACATTATGTCACATATAAACAAACCCCTCCCCCCTTATTTAATCATTTATATTTACATTAGGAATAATGTAAAGGAAAAAAAGAACTTAGAAATTTCTAGGGCTGGAATGACCAAAACAAAGCTCAAACAGCATTAACTCCTTAGCGCTCCATGTCCGATATGTTGGACACGAGCGTTTCCTGCCTCTGTGACTTCCCCCTGTCTCGCGACAGGGTAACGAGTTTAAGGGATGGGCGGGGATTGCAAGGCGACACACCCACTCGACATGTTAGAACCAAATGATTGGTCCTGTGATGTCAATCGCTGAAACTGGCCAGTCAATGCCAGTTGTGTTGTGACATATGTAAATCAGGACAGATCCGCCGCTCTCCAATGCCAACATTGTGCATTTAGTGGTGTTGGAGAGATACGTGTGATCTGTCCTGTAGTTACTGTTACACAATCACTATTACACAAACCCCATCGTCCGTTTTTCATTGCATTATTCCCCCCATTGTCCGTGTTCCCTTCTCCCCCCAACAGCACTTGTAATAGTACGGAGGATGTAGTAGTGCACGCAATTTGAGAATTTGCTTCTAAAACTATAAAAAATAATATGAAAATAGAAAGAAGACATATGGCAAAAGTTTTCTACAAAAAAAGTGGTATGACTTTTTGTCAAATAATTAGAACATTTGAAAGTTAGAAAAATTGAATTTTTTCACATTTTTCCTAAAATGTTGTATTTTTACCCCCAAAAACGCAATCAATCAAAATTATACTTATACAATGTATCACAAAAAAACTGTCTCAAAATCAGTTTGACAAGTTAATAGGGGTCATTTACTAAGGGCCCGAATCGCTATTTGTCGTCACCTTTCCCGAAAATTACCGTTTTGCGCCGAATTGTCCGGGTTTTTGGCGCACGCGATCGGATCGTGGCGCATTGATGCCGGCAGGCACGCAACAGAAATCGGGGGGGGGGGGGGGGGGGTGTGTGTGGCCGTTAAAAAAATGTCACGCATCTACCTGCACCCAGCAATGGATGGTGAACTCCAGCGGACTACAGCGGACTTCAGCAAAGCAGCAACACCTGGTGGACATCGGGCACACTACCTTAGTGAATCCCGGCCGGACCTGAATCAGCGTCGGAGAACCCGCCGCTGGATCGCGACTGGACCGGGTAAGTAAGTGTGCCCCAATGTGTTTAGTTATTGCAAGAAGAGACACAAAGAATTAAAAATATCGGGCTTAGCCTTAAAGGGCACCTACCACCACAAATCTACCTATAAAGGTAGATTGGGTGGTAGGTGGATCAATGGGACGTGAGGATAGCCCTTTTAAGGGCTAATCCTCACGTCCCCACACTTTTTTGATAACTTTTATTACACATATATTCAAATTTACTTATGAGGCTACTGGGGCGTGGAGTAGCCGCATCTGAGGTTACACGAGGTGGCTACTCCACGCCCCAGTAGCCACTTTACCCCTCCTACTCACCCATCTTCGGCGCGCAGCTCCGCGTAGCTGCGCGCCCTCGTCCGGCGATCCTGCCGTCTGCGCATGCGCAGAAGAGCAGGCCCGCGCCTGCGCGGTCACTGCTCCGAAACAGACGCGGGCCTGCTCTTCTGCGCATGCGCAGACGGCAGGATCGCCGGACGAGGGCGCGCAGCTACGCGGAGCTGCGCGCCGAAGATGGGTGAGTAGGAGGGGTAAAGTGGCTACCGGGGCGTGGGCTCAGTTTTTACGATTTTCACTCTTCGCTCCAAATAACATGCCTACTTTGTTCTTTAGTTCGGTGCGATCGCGGTGATACCAAATTTATATAGGTTTTATTGTGTTTTAATACGTTTTCAAAAATTAAACGAATGTGTACAAAAAAGAAAAAAATATTTTGCCATCTTCTGACGCTAATAACTTTTTCATACTCTGGCGCACGGAGGCGTGTGAGGGGTCATTTTTTGCAAAATGAGGTGAAGTTTTCATTGCTACCATTTTGAGGTTTGTGCGACATTTTGATCATTTTTTATTTAATTTTTTATGTTATTTAAAAAGGTGTAAAAGTCGCATTTCGGACATTTGGAGGCCATTTCCCGCCTTGGAGGTCACCGCCGGCCGTAACTGTTTTTATATTTTGATAGATCGGGCATTTTGGGACGCGGCGATACCTAATATGTTTGTGATTTTTACTGTTTATTATGTTTTATATCCGTTCTAGGGAAAGGGGGGTGATTTGAATTTTTAATATTTTATTAATTTTTTTTTTTTTCTTTTTTTTTCACTATTTTTTAGACCATCTAGGGTACATTAACCCTAGATAGTCAGATCGCTCCTACCATATACTGCAATACTTCTGTATTGCAATATATGGCATTTTTGCAGCACATTCATTACAATGAGCCACTGGCTCACTGTAACGAATCTGCAGATGCCAGATAGTCTCGGGTCAAACAAAGACCCGAGGCTACCATGGCAACCGATCGACGCACCCCGATGACGTTCGGGGGCGCGGCGATTGTAATAAAGATGGCGGCGCCCGCGCGCCGCCGTCTTTTAAGCGCCGCTCGCGAATTTGCCGGCGGCGCTGAAAGGGTTAATAGCTGCGATCGGTGCAAGCACCCACCGCGGTTATTAGCGGTGGGGGTTTATTGCAATATGCAACAACCCCCACCTCTGTATGAAGAGGACTCAGCCCGTGAGCCCTCTTCATACACTCCTTATACCTCTGCGTCGTAGAGCTATGGTGCAGAGCGTTAAGGGGTTAATGGTGCAGCTCAAACGGTCTTGTGCTAAATGTAAATAAGACGAAAGAATTAGTTATCGATTTCTCGAGGAGAAGGGGCGATACACACAAATCACTTACTATAGCAGGGACAGAAGTAGAGCAGGTTAGTAGCTACAAATACTTGGGTGTGATCATAGACAACAAATTAAGCTGGCATGAGCATATCGACAAGGTAGGCAAACGTGCTAATAGTAATCTATTCTCTCTATGTAGACTAAGAGCATTTGACGTCCCAAGGACTATGATGGTCGGTTTCTATAATACGGTTATGGTGAGCGCATTTGCATTTGCCATAGCGGCTTGGGGCAACTGTATCTCTAGTAGGGATTGTCAGATGGATAAGATAATTAAGAAAGCCTCCTCCATAGTGGGTTCACCTTTTGACAGATGGGAGAAACTGGTACAGTGTGGGATACTCAGGAAACTGGCCAAAATTAGAAATAACAATGACCATCCTATGCATGACGTGCTGCAGGCACAGATTAGTGGTTTTAGTTCTCGTTTTATTCTTATGCGATGTAGGTCAGAGAGATTTAAGAAGACGTTTATACCGGCTGCTCTTGCGCTATCAAATACAGCGATTAGGGGTAGTATATGCTAGTCTTAGAATGGATGACTATTAGAAAGGGAAGGTTATAATTGATTATTTTTAATTAATTTATTTAACTTCTATTGTAAATTTGGTAATAATGTATATTTACGGGTACCTGTGCTATCTCTCTGTTTTATGGTATATGTGTTTTTATGTGTTTTTTAATATATGTGATGTTTTTGTCAAATTGTGTTTGGCGGATGTGACACTTTAAGTTCCCGTTTGGGAAAATAAAGTATTATTATTCTTATTCTTATTATTATTATTATTATTATTATTATTATTAATGTGCATACTGGCTGCATCCTTAAGGAGTTAGAGGGAACCTGTGAAGAAAAAAAAGGAACATGTATGGGGCTGGTATCCCTCACTGTATGGGGCTGGTGTCCCTCACTGTATGGGGCTAGGGATACCACACTTGTATACACTCACCGGCCACTTTATTAGGTACACCTGTCCAACTGCTCGTTGACACTTAATTTCTAATCAGCCAATCACATGGTTGGCATTTAGGCATGTAGCCATGGTCAAGACAATCTCCTGCAGTTCAAACCGAGCATCAGTATGGGGAAGAAAGGTGATTTGAGTGCCTTTGAACGTGGCATGGTTGTTGGTGCCAGAAGGGCTGGTCTGAGTATTTCAGAAACTGCTGATCTACTGGGATTTTCACGCACAACCATCTCTAGGGTTTACAGAGAATGGTCCGAAAAAGAAAAAACATCCAGTGAGCGGCAGTTCTGTGGGCGGAAATGCCTTGTTGATGCCAGAGGTCAGAGGAGATTGGGCAGACTGGTTCGAGCTGATAGAAAGGCAACACTGACTCAAATCGCCACCCGTTACAACCAAGGTAGGCAGAAGAGCATCTCTGAACGCACAGTACGTCGAACTTTGAGGCAGATGGGCTACAGCAGCAGAAGACCACACCGGGTGCCACTCCTTTCAGTTAAGAACAGGAAACTAAGGCTAAAATTTGCACAAGCTCATCGAAATTGGACAGTAGATTGGAAAAACGTTGCCTGGTCTGATGAGTCTCGATTTCTGCTGCGACATTCGGATGGTAGGGTCAGAATTTGGCATCAACAACATGAAAGCATGGATCCATCCTGCCTTGTATCAACGGTTCAGGCTGCTGGTGGTGGTGTCATGGTGTGGGGAATATTTTCTTGGCACTCTTTGGTTCCAATTGAGCATTGTTGCAATGCCACAGCCTACCTGAGTATTGTTGCTGACCATGTCCATCTGATGGCTACTTTCAGCAGGATAATGCGCCATGTCATAAAGCTGTAATCATCTCAGACTGGTTTCTTGAACATGACAATGAGTTCACTGTACTCAAATGGCCTCCACACTCACCAGGTCTCAATCCAATAGATCATCTTTGGGATGTGGTGGAACGGAAGATTCGCATCATGGATGTGCAGCCGACAAATCTGCGGCAACTGTGTGATGCCATCATGTCAATATGGACCAAAATCTCTGAGAAATGCTTCCAGCACCTTGTTGAATCTATGCCACGAAGAATTGAGGCAGTTCTGAAGGCAAAAGGGGGTCCAACCCGTTACTAGCATGGTGTACCTAATAAAGTGGCCGGTGAGTGTAGGTTTTATAATGTTTTCTTAACCCCTTACCGACATGTGACATAATAGTACGTCACATGTCGGGTCCCGGTGCATGGAGAGGGATCGCGGGCCGAGCCCTCTCCATAGCCGGCAAGTTTTTGCTGCATATTACAGCAAAGGCTTACCGGTAACACCCGCGATCGGTGCCGGCACAGTTCAAGGGTGTTTTCATGCAGATGAGCGCCGCCAGCTTTCTGAGGATCGTCGCTCCCTGTGACACCATCGGGGAGCGGTGATCCGTCACCATGGTAGCTTTGGGTCTCACATGCTAGCTTCGGGTATCAGCACATTGTAATGTATGAGTAGTAAAATACACATATACTGCCATACCGTGGTATGGCAGTATATGATAGGATCGTACAGACACCCTAGGGTTAAAGTACCCTAGGGAGTCTGAAAAATTGTAAAAATAAAAATAAAAAAAGTAAAAAAAATTATAATAAAAAAACTTAAAAATTCAAATCACCCCCTCTTTCCCTAGAACTGATATAAATATAAATAAACAGTAAAAATCATAAATAAATTAGGTATCACCGCGTCCAAAAATGCCCGATCTATCAAAATATGATAACGTTTTTTTACTGCGTTTATCCCCGTAACGGAAAATCGCGCCCAAAGTCGAAAATGGCACTTTTTTGCCATTTAAAAAAAAATAAAAAATTCTATAAAAAGTGATCAAAAGGTCGTACAGTCCTAACTATGTTAACATTGCAAATGTCATCAAAATCCTCAAAAAACAGCACCACCCACAGCTCCATACACCAAAGTTATTAGCGCCAGAAGATGGCAAAATCCCCTCAAAAAATTTTGTACAGGAGGTTTACATTTTTTTAAATGTATGAAAACATTATAAAACCTATACAAATTTGGTATCCCCATAATTGTACCAACCCAAAGAATAAAGTAGACATGTAATTTTAGGCGCACAGTGAAATCCGTAAAATCCAAGCCCACAAGAATACGGCACAAATGCGTTTTTTACCAATTTCACTGCATTTGGAATTTTTTTCCTGCCTTCCAGTACAAGGCATGGAATACTAAATACCACCATTTTTAAGTGTAATTTGTTACGCAGAAAATAAGTCATCACACAGCTCTGTACATGGAAAAATAAAAAAGTTACAGATTTTTGAATGTGGGGAGTGAAAAATGAAAATGCAATAACGAAAAAGGGCTGTGGCGGGAAGGGGTTAAAGACTGTTAGTCCTTTGATCACTTTTTATTAAATGTTATATTTTTCAAAATGGCAAAAAACTGCCATTTTTAAATTTGGGCTCTATTTTCCGTTACGGGGTTAAATGCAATGAAAAACCGTTATTATATTTTAATATGGCATTTTCGGATGCGGCAACAGCTAATGTGTTTATAATTTTTACTGTTTAGTTTTATATAAGTTCTAGTGAAAGGGGGGTGCATTTTTAGGTTGTCTGATCGATCCTATCATATATTGCCATATTACAGTATGGCAGTATATGGGGATTTTCCTCCTCATTCATTAAAATGTGGTGATCGCACATTGTAATAAAGGGGTTAAACCGAGGCAGCTTCTGTTCTTCCGAAGACCTGAGACTGTAATGTGCCACCAATTTTTTTTTAGCCGCGAGCAGCTTTGCCAGCAGCGATCTGCAGGTTTACACCCGGGATCGGTGCAGCACCGACGCGGGTGTTACCTGTAAGCCTTTGCTCCAATATCCAAACAGTCCTTAACAGCATTCAACTTTCACTCCCTTTTCACTGCCTCATACAGCATTATTTATGTATTTTATCATTTATATAAAATTGCTAAGCAGCTGTTTAAGTACCCTAACCTCAATCTCCCTCATAGATTGTAAGCTCTTGTGAGCAGGGGCCTCATTCCTATTGTTTTACTGGAAAACGTTATTACTGTGTGATGTTTTATTTTGTAAATATTGTACCACGTGATCCAAAAAGTGTTGGGGAATGTTGACAGAGCTATATAAATAAAGATTTATTTACTTAATTAGTTCCTCGGCTCCCTAGACAAAAATGTCTCCAATAAGTAGAATCACAGAAAAATTAACTTATTTAACTAAAATAAGCCCTTATGTTCATTTAACTACACAGACTTCTACTGCTTATACATACTCATGGTCAGTTGGCTTGTGAAAAACGAGTACTTGCTATTAACCTTCATTTGTGTCATTGATCTGTTCTATCATCATAAACCCTGCCCAACGCATTTTTAAATAGTCATTCATCACCAAGGACACACATAATGTACTCACAAATGGACTATCACATTTCCACAGCACCACCTGTCCTGTTTCATCTTTTCATGTTAACATACTAGGTTCCCGCATTGATCATAGCGGTCAACCCCAGCGTGGTGAACGTAGAAGATATAAAGCTTAACCCCTTAACGCTGAAGCCACTTTTCACCTTCCTGACACGGCCCATTTTTTCAAATCTGCCCTGTGTCACTATAAGTGGTTATAACTTCGGAACGCTTTAACATATCCAAGTGATTTTAAAATTGTTTTCTCGTGACACATCGTACTTCAGGTTATTTGAAAAATTTTGGTGGTATGTTTTGCATTTATTTATGAGAAAATCAGATATTTGGTGAAAATTTGGAAAAATGTTTGATTTTTGAAATTCAAAATGTTCTACTTTTTCCATACATAGTCATAACCGCAAATAAACGTAATAACTAACATTCACTAAATGTCTAATTTATGTGGACATGGTTTTTTATACATACTCTTATTTTTGTAGGATGTTATGGGCCTTTGAACGTTAGGTGCGATTTTTCACATTTTCATAAAAAACGCAAAATCCTGCTATTGAGGGACCTGCTCAGGTTTCAAATCACTTTGAGAGACCTAAATAAAAGTAAACCCAATAAATTACCTCATTATAGAAACTACGCCCCTCAACGTACGTGAAACAACTTTTATGAAGTTTGTTAACCCTTTAATTGTTTTACAGGGGTTAAAACAAAATCGGATGCAATTTTGAAAGTAAAATTTTTTTGGCTAAATTAATATGTTTTTCAAAAAATGTACAAATTCTCAGTGGATAAAATACCAAAACGCTCCACAAAATTTGATACCCAATCTCTTCCGTGTATAATAATACCCCATATGTGGTGGTAACCTGCTGTATGGGCACACGCCAGGGCATCGAAGGGAGCTGCGCCATTCAGAGCAGATTATGCATTGTCAATTTTTATTGGCTATACAATCTTTGTTTTTTTGGCAATTTGGACATATAAGGGCTTATTTTCTGCGACATGAGATGCACTTTACAAATACTTCATTTTAGTGGGTCATTAGCTTATTGATGAGATTTTATTAACTCTTGAATGTATAGGTGAAAAGAAAATTGTCAATTTTGGTTTACTTTCTTTTTGTATTTTTTGGGGGTCGTACACCGTACACTAAAAATATTATATTATCTTCATTCTATAGGTCACTACGATTACGGTGATACCTCATTTATATAGTTTTTCATTTATTTTTACAATTTTACTGGATAAAAACTAATATAGAGGAAATCTCATTTGTTTTTGCATCGCCATCTTTTCGGAGACGTAACTTTAATATTTTTTGGTAGACAGAGCTAGTTTAGGGCTTAATTTTTACGTGTTGAGTTGTTCTTTTCAGTGGTACCATTTTGGCACACATAACTTTTTTTGATCACTTTTTAGAACATTTTTGTGTAGAGGTTTTTATGAAAAATGTACATTTTTGGCGTGTTTTTCGGTTTTTGTTTTTACGGCGTTCACCGAGCGGGTCCAATAATGTTTCTAAGTTATTGTACGGATTGTTACGGACGCGGCGATACCAAATATGTGGGGGTTTTTGGCGATTTTGTGTTTTTTTTCACTTTATTGCATGTGTATAGGGAATATTTGTGTTTAGGGGACTCTAGCTTTATTTAATTAATTATTTTTATTAAAAAATTATTTTATGTAATGTTTTTAACATTTTTATTAACTTTTACAGGTTAGCTTGAACAAGTGATCCACTGATCACTTGTTCAAGCTCTTCTTCACATTACACAGTGTAATACAGATGTATTACACTGTGTAATGTAACACACTGAGCATGCTGCGCATGCTCAGTGTGTTACAGCCGGGTCCTGTCAGAAGGCAGGGACCCGGCTACAGGAAGGAGGATCGCGCAGCCTCGGGCACCGGCAGTCCCGGGGCTGCGATCGGAGCAGCGGACCCCCCCGGTAAGCACCGCGGGGGGGTCCGATTCTTCTGAAATGCCCCTTGCACGCCGCGGTCAGCGCGAATGGAAACCATGGCTGTGTCTCCCCATGAAGGTAAAGGGGGGGCGGACAATATTAGAGGAGCCGTAGGTATTAAAGGTCCCCGGGGTGGATAGTTGCCAATAGGTCCCAAATAGGAAAAACCTCCCTCCATTCTTACACCCACTGTGTGGTTACTAGTGGTAACTTTTCGCCCAAAGTTAATGGAATATCATCTACTAGAGATGGGTGAATCGATTCTAAGTAAGTGGAATCTGTTTTGAATTTCAGGAAAATTTCGGTTTTCTGGTGATTCGTGGGAACAAATTTCCTCCCCTCCTTTTATTGGCAAAATTTCCATGAGCCCAATGTGTTACATGTGGCAGAGAACTCTGGGAAGAAAAAAGGAACACCTTTGATCACATGTGCAGACATGTAAGCCAATCAGCGCCTGGCAGGCTTATGTGATGTCACAGCCCTATAAAAATAGATGGCCATTTGCAATCCCGTCATTTCACACTGCATGTGCTGTCTCTAGTGTCTAGCTGCTTGTACTCATAGCTGATGGAGTGAATTTTTTTCTCAACGTCCAGGGTGTCTGTTCTGGGGGATCTGTATGTCCCAAATTTCAATTCTTTTTTTGTTGCTAAGAAATCTGTGTCAAATCAACATAGATGATTAACCAATATGTCAGACAGATAGGTGGCAGGTGGAGCAGGCACAGGTCGCAGCACAGTAAGGGGACGTCGCAGCAGGGGTGACTGTGAGGCTAGAACTGCAGGTTTCATATAGCGGCAGTGTGTTGTTGAACAACCCAAAGGTTCTTGATTGGTTGACTAGGTCATCCACTTCCTCCCAAATGACACCTGACAACCCCAGCCCAGAGTCTGTGGGTTCGTCAGATACAACCCTTAGTTGGCATGGCCCAGGAGCAGGTCAGCGGCCCTCACCTGTCCTCAACCAGCCTCTGTCTCATTCATTTCCCAGAGAACTACTAGGTGGTCTGAGGTCAGCGCCATTATACAGGACCACTATACAACGAGGACGAGCTACTGCCAAGGCTGCTGTGGGAAGAAGGGGGGAAGGAGCAGTAGAAGCTCCATTAGCAGCCCCTTAAGTCTGGAGTCCTTAATGAGCAGCTTCCTTCACCCGCCTAGTGAGTAGGGTAGTCGCCACCAGCAGCAGGACATAGAGCAGACCCTGCACCTGCACTCTACCAACCCAGGTAGAGGATCCCCTGGATTACTGGGTAGCCAAACTTGATGTGTGGCCGCAACTTGTGGAGTTGCTGTAGAGAAGCTGTCCTACCTGGTCAGTAGTGTGGCATCAGAGTGGGTGTTCAGTGTGGCAGGGGACCATCGTTACCCCAAGGAGAACTCACTCGTCCACCCGTAATGTGGAGAGACTGACCTTTGTCAAGATGAATCAGGCTTGGATCGGACAGGATTTCAACTCACCAATGCCTTTTTCCCGGGTACTGCGTCTGCTGTGCATGCACAAGTCTGACAGCTGTGATCAGAAATCCATTTTTCATCAGGGCAAAGGAATCCTCCAATGTGCGCCAATCCACATGTGCCGGAAATCAATAAGCCCATCCTCTCAAGTTCCCATTGGCTCTCCCTTATTATAAATACCCACACTGATTTAACCAGCTCACTCCTCCAGATAAAGCCACAGGCGATACGCGCAAAGCTAGCCACAATAATGCAATTTTTCGCCATATGAAATTAAAAGGTCCATGGACTAGGCTCTAACTTATGATTTGGGATAGTGCAATAATCACATGCAATAGAATATATAGAAATAGAATATAGAGGGTAGACCTCCAATTTTAGGAAGCCAAACATTTATTTCTCACTCACTTGATTCAGGGGATTTGTTTTTATTATCATTGTGTGTGTAAACCCCTACTTTTTCTCCACTTTCAATGTTTTTCTAATAAATAAACTCTTTTTTGACTTACAATTTAGAGTATACATAGTGATGTTTTTTCAATAAGAATTAAAAACCTGACGGGTATGAAACTTGGTAACCACTTGTTGAAGCTAATTCTTGGTGCAGTCCTAGGACAACAATTTTCTTGGAGTGACCCGGAGATAATATTTGTGGAAAGTGTCTTTTTTGGATGAAAGAATATAAGAATGACATGCAATGTTTGTTATATAATTTACCCATATTGCACCTGTCTACCTCAGGGGCACACCAGGGGATCCATCTGGTTACCTGGGAGCAAGTATTAGCCTATATGATAGAAATTTGGCAATAAATTGGTGGGGAAGATGTGACAGCACTAATTTTAATTGAAAAAAAAATGTTTGGAGAGATGCAGAGGGGGGTGTGCTTTTGTTGAATAGGCTACTAGTTTGGGACTGGTATGCTTTATGTAGCACATAAGTTATGCAGACTCTTGTTATTTCTACTCCATAGCTCAGAGTCAAACTTAAAAGGAAGGTTACGATGACATAAAAGTGTGTATGGTGATTGGTGGAGTGGCCACTAAATTGGAAGTGATTCCAGCAATTGGCTGCTAGAAGGATCCTCAGACGGTTTAGTGATGGAGGGAACTCTCTGACAATGGGACTCCTGCAGGAAGGTTAGAATCCTAAATTCCTTGGCTTCTGAAACATTGGAGAATGATTGCCACTTTAGTTTGACTGCTGCTTCTAAATTGTATGAGGAAAAATAGATGTCAGACACTTCATTATGAATTTTCAGGCACATGCCCAGTTCATCGTGTAGGAAAGAAGAGGAAGCAGCAAAGTAGCAGATGCATGTGTGTTGTGGAAAATAACAGTATTAAGTGTGAAATGAGGAAAATCCAGCAATTTTTTTTTTTTTTGTAACATGCAGTGTAGCGCTGTTGCTTCTCATGGTTATTTTTTTCTAAATGGGAACTCTCAAAAGAAGTGATGAGCAGACTCTGCAGGTTCAAGTCCTCCAGACTTTGCCATCAGCATTTAAACAGTTAAAACCAGTGAACGGTTCTGGCACTGATCAGAGATGTTACTGGAGGGGCACCTGAACCAAGACCCGAACAGGGTTTTAAAATTCAGGTTCTGCTTATCACCACACAAAAGCAAGTGGTTTACCTTGCCCAATGAAAGAGCATCTAGATCCCACATCCATAAGTATCCTCTAAACACTTAATATTGAGTCTCTAATGTTCCATATCCTTGAAAAAAAACTACTTGTCACAGATTTCACCTTTCACCTATCAATGATTATAACTTTCAATAGAATACATATTCAAGGACATAAACAAGTCCTTTGTTGCTTGCCTAGATCTTTTTGCCCCTAAAATGATTTTAATGATTCAATAACAAATAAGTATGCAGTATAAAAAGGAGTCATACAAGGTGATCTAATTATCTCCATAACTTGTATGCAACAAAGAAAGTGTCAAACGTCGGTTTCAAAAGTTATAAGGAGAGAACAGTAAGAGGAGTATGTTAAAGAAATAGCTATTGAGTGACAGGTTTAAGGAGTGATTTTCAATATAATGTAGAGGAAAAGCAAAAGATGGGTTGAATGTGTAGATATAAATATATATGCAGATAAACTAAGAAAAAATAAGTTGATGCAGATCTTTTGTTTTAAAATATTACAAAAAATATAGAAAAATTGTAATAAGATATGAACGAGAAAGAAAAAAAATTGGATATACAGTAAAAAAGAAAAAATAGTTATTCAGTGAATATAGAGAATTTTGTAGAATGCCACATCCCTGCATTGCCTATGACTGAGCCAAACAGTGTAAGTAAAGCTGGTATGGAAGCTAACATGACTTTGTGAGTGAATTGAATGTGAACTAGTGACCTCTTGCAATGAATGTGATCTTTGTGTGTGAGAGATGTATAGGAAATGGATTGTGCACCCTTCTCAACATGATTGATGTTGTGGTTCAGTAGATATTAATGCCAGGAGGCTCTAGTAGTATTCACAGCTGATAAGGGCATATATTCTTTCAGGTTCTACATAAGATGTCAGCAGAAAACCATTATTTTGTTATTATAGTTCACAAGAAAATAATGGCACAATATAACTCCAGTTATAGACATAATCAAAGTACAGTCTGTTTTACTTTGTAGGTGGTCAGGTCCACTCTCTTCTCTAAATGGACACAGAAGCTGTGCAGAATTCAAAATATTTTCCCCAGAAAATATAAAAATTCCTTGACGCTAATTTATATTCTTATCTACTACAGGGCCCAGTCAGCAAATATATTACATTATAAATTATCCTGGGATTAAAAGGGTCTCTAAAGTATCATATTATTTACCTATTAATAGAAATGAATTGCTTTAAATATTCTCGATTTGTACGAGAGGGATAGTAAAACATGAATTAGAAAATTTGTTGGGTGCATATGTAAATTTAAATTTTTCAATTTTGTCACAGAGCTCCGAAAATTTTTGTTGTCCTATCCTGCATATGTACATTGTTTTATGTGATGGCTTGTGTTCAAGAGATGATGCCTGGAAACTGAATTACTTTTATTTCCTAAAGAAGGAGACAGCAGATCTGCTTTTCTTTTTATTTTTTTTCCTACTCCAGAGCTGCTTCTGGAAAATTGCCTCCAAAATCACCATATACAGCCTAAAATATATCTGAAGTGGTCAGAACAATGCCTGAATAGATATAAGAATCCACTTCAAATAGAAAGCAAGGCAACGTGTACAGAATAGGTCAGTTAGCAGGAAGCTGTTTAGAGACACATATAATCCATAGTGCTTACGCTCATTGCTGGAGAACATTAATGTAGCGAATGAGATTTGGTGCTTAATGAAATGGAACTCTTCATAATGTTACTGTATAATATGGGTACAATTTGCTCATGGATATTGAAATTAAAAGGAATCTTAACATTAAGACTATTCTCTATCTATAACTACAAAGATGGAAAACTCATATACCACAACTAATACACCCTTGTGATAAATCCGTGATTCAGACTTGCATATGGGAGCTGTCTCAATAATATTTCCTCACCTTTGAGTCCTGTAGTGCCTGTAGTATAAGAGCTATACAGGATAAATTTTAATTATGTTATACTGTAACCTCCAATATGTTCAGATTTTGAGAGCTTTAAAAATGTTAATATACAGCTACAAGATCTGGACTTGAAAACTCACTGATTTAACATCAGTTCAAGACTTCACATCCCTTGGTAAATATACCAAAGCCCGTATTTCAGTGGTCAACTTTCAACCCACCCAGGTGGCTTATAACAATCCTAGATAATATCTACCATGTTTCAAGACCCCAACTGAGCTGTGCAATCCCCCCCCCCTCTAGTTGTATAGAAGGAACACCAAGCAATTATTTCCTGAGACTACAGATGGAAACTCCTTAACCTGCATTGTAAAAAGTTAGTAATGAACTGGATGTGGCATATAATGGAAACCAGATATCCATCTTTCAAACTGGGAAAGAGACAACATATAAAGCTTTTAACAGATACTATTTGAGCCTAAAAGATCCAATGCAGGTGGCTGTTTCGCTTTGCATATTCTTCAAACTGAGTAACCAAGACAACCAAAAGACCAGGCAAATAAATCCCATCTGCGAGGAGCTAGGAGAGAATCCTGAGAATCTCCCATTATGGTGTTGATAACTTAGTGTCCCAATATAACTTAATGACAGTCTGCCATGATGTGTGTGATGTTTGATCACTATGGCTGGATTAATTTGCAATTGATTGAAAAGAATTTCTGTGTGTCTTCCCAGCATCAAAACTTGTAATGGTTAAGCTTAATGGGTGATATTTTTATTTTTTGCATGTGCTCTACCTATGCTGGCTGGTTTAGTTGGCAATATCTGCATATATTACATTAGTTATACTTTCACCTTGCTGTAGTGCAGTATTTCATTAAGGAAGTGAAATCCCCCCGGTAGACCCCTTTAAATAGTTTTACATGAGGGGGCCATTCTACCTTACTTTAGTTGCTAATGTTTTTATGAAACAATGGCTTTAAAAATAGGCAAAAGGACCCAAGGGGCTCCAGGCTCTATTAACACCTATGGAGCCCAGAGCCCCTCAGACTCATTTGCAAGCCTTTTTTGGTAAAAAAAACAGGGCATAAGAAGCTAAAAGAAGAGCAGATCCTGCCAGAGGGGGCACTCACAGGTATGTCAGAGTGCTTGGTTTACAATCCTTCATCCTGGTGGAAGATGTCCTTTAAAAACATTAACAGACCAATCCCACTTATGGTAAACATTACACAACAAGTATTGCAACAAAATATACTCGAGTATAAGCTGAGAATTTCAGCACAAAAGTAATGTGCTGAAAACCCTTAACTCGGCTTATACTCGAGTCAAGGAGAAAAACAAAAAGTGAACTCACCTTCCGTCGTTCCCCGCCATCCATTGCAGCTCCGACATCGGGTCTCAGTCCATCAGTCTTCCTGACGACAACCACACGTTGACACTCTAATGTGTGTGCCGGCATCGGCACACACTACGTTGTCAGCTTGCGGCTGACATCATGGTGCCTGCAACGCATCGGGAGCCGATGACGGAGCCGCAATGGATGCTGGGGAGCGTCGGAAGGTGAGTTGACTTTTCTTTTGTTTCCTCAGGCAGGGGTTGAAAGGCTATATACTAGAGGGTGCAGGCAGGTCATATACTTGTGGGGGCAGGCAGGCTATATATTTGAGGGGGCAGACAGGCTTTATACTCATGGGGCAGGCTATATACTTGTGGGGGCAGGCAGGCTATATACTGGAGGGGGCAGGCAGGATATATCCTCGTTGGGGCAGGCTATATACTCGAGGGAGGAGGCAGGCTATATACTCCAGGGGGCTGGCCGGCTATATACTCCAGGGGGCTGGCAGGCTATATACTGGGGTGGCGCTGTAACTGATGCATTTCCCACCCTCGACTCCATAAGTTTTTCCAGTTTTTTCGTGTCTAAATTAGTCTTGGCTTATACTCGGGTCGGCTTATACTCGAGTATATAAAGTAATCATGAGAGAAGAGCTTTGGTGAGTGGTAAAAAGAACCCCAAGATCACTGTGGCTGAGCTCCAGAGATACCTGGTATTGACTTAGTAAATATTTGGGCACGTGGTATGTTACAAGTGTTTTTCTAACTTATAAAAGATGAAGAGTACAATAAATAATTTGCTTAGACAAGCCCCACTTAGACAATCTACTAAGGTAATATGTATAACACAAAGATCCAAATGTATGGATGTATGTTATACATATTACCTTATACAGGTAGAATGCATCTTCTTTATATTTTAGATCTCAAGGAAATCCAGTGTCCATATCTAGAATCCACATTGTTTCCCTTTCCTTAACAGTGTATTTATAATATAAGCAGAGTAACAGTTTATACAATTTTTTATTTTTTTTACCTTGTTTTCCTTTACTGTGAATTCCTTGCATCTTTTGTGTATTTGCATACATTACATCTTGTACCTTTACATGGGAAAATCCTCTCTGTGATTACCATGTTCTAGACCAGAGGTGGCGAACCTATGGTACGGGTGCCAGAAGTGGCACTCGGAGCCCTTTCTGTGGGCACTCAGGCCATCACCCCAATTTCACCAAACAGGACCAAATCCACCAAATCTTTCTGCAGTCCCGAAACAACTTGAGGGATGCTGCTCTCAGTGCTATTTTAAAGCAACACTTCACTGGCTGTTTGAAACTGCAGGAAAAGTGAGAAGATGTGGACTGAACTGCATTGTCTTTGGAGGTCATACTGCTGGACCCTACATTCTTCCTGGAGAGAAGCTACAATGATGATCTGAATCTGCCCACCTTCTTTCAACTGCATTGGTGGCCTTAGGAGAGCCAATACAATTGGATGATGTTGAAGTACAGGTAGCAATAAGTTACTGCTTGAAATGCCATGTTGGCACTTCACGGTAAATAAGTGAATTTTGGTTGTAGTTGTAGCTGAACGGTGTAGAGAAAGTAAGAATATCCTCCTCTTTTTATAGGTCATCCTGTGTTCAAGAAAACTCTTTGGGTTTTATTTCCAAGATATTTTTCTGCCCTATTTATTATCCACTTTTTATATCGTCTGCTTTATTAAAGGGGTTTACCCATGAAAGAAAGATGTTTACACAAAAAATATCATTTTAACCCCCTTACTTAATTTTACTCAGTTTTAATGCTGTTTTAGCTCCTATAACTCAGTGGTGGTCACTATAAAGTTCCAGAGTGTGGGAGGGGACTCTCTAAGCAGACACATGATTCCTTTGTGCTATGAGATGCTGTGTGCTGGCAATGTGTTTAGATTATCAGGGTACAGGGATTATCTACACTTGAATTTAGCTTGTGAATAGAGATGAGCGAACATGCTCGTCCGAGCTTGATGCTCGTTCGAGCATTAGCGTACTCGAAACTGCTCGTTGCTCGGACGAATACTTCGCCCGCTCGAGAAAATGGCAGCTCCCGCCGTTTTGCTTTTTGGCAGCCAGAAACAGAGCCAATCACAAGCCAGGAGACTCTGCACTCCACCCAGCATGACGTGGTACCCTTACACGTCGATAGCAGTGGTTGGCTGGCCAGATCAGGTGACCCTGGGATAGACTAGCCGCTGCCCGCGCTGCTCGGATCATTCTGTGTCTGGATGCCGCTAGGGAGAGAGCTGCTGCTGGTCAGGGAAAGCGTTAGGGTGTTCTATTAGCTTACTGTTAGGCAGGAGTGATTCTCCAAGAACCCAACAGCCCTTCTTAGGGCTACAATAACGTTCTACTTTTTTTTTTTTTATTTGCATCTAGTACCATTTTGTGAGGAATTAGCAGGGGGACTTGCTACCGTTGTGTTTAGCTCTTAGTGGCACACATATCCACCTCAAACACCAAAGTGGGAAAATTTAGTAGGGGTTGGATTTCAATTAGGCACAGTCTGCCATTTGTCCTTTTTTATTTTACGTTTATTTTGTTTAATAACTCAGTGTCATCTCATCTGGCATAGTAGTGTGCTTTCATACTTGGCTAGAAAATAGCCATAGGAGAATCCAAACGGCTTACGCCTACAGTAGCGTTATATATTTGATTTCTGGTTGATCTGCTGGTGGCTGTACTTGCTGCAGTGCATCTACTAGCCAATTGTGAGCAATTTGTAGTGAGACTTGCGACCGCTGTGTTTTGCGCTTAGTGACGCACATATCCATTGCAAAGACCGAAGTGGGAAAATTTAGTAGGGGTTGGATTTCAATTAGGCACAGTCTGCCATTTGTCCTTTTTTATTTTACGTTTATTTTGTTTAATAACTCAGCGTCATCTCATCTGGCATAGTAGTGTGCTTTCATACTTGGCTAGAAAATAGCCATAGGAGAATCCAAACGGCTTACGCCTACAGTAGCGTTATATATTTGATTTCTGGTTGATCTGCTGGTGGCTGTACTTGCTGCAGTGCATCTACTAGCCAATTGTGAGCAATTTGTAGTGAGACTTGCGACCGCTGTGTTTTGCGCTTAGTGACGCACATATCCATTGCAAAGACCGAAGTGGGAAAATTTAGTAGGGGTTGGATTTCAATTAGGCACAGTCTGCCATTTGTCCTTTTTTATTTTACGTTTATTTTGTTTAATAACTCAGCGTCATCTCATCTGGCATAGTAGTGTGCTTTCATACTTGGCTAGAAAATAGCCATAGGAGAATCCAAACGGCTTACGCCTACAGTAGCGTTATATATTTGATTTCTGGTTGATCTGCTGGTGGCTGTACTTGCTGCAGTGCATCTACTAGCCAATTGTGAGCAATTTGTAGTGAGACTTGCGACCGCTGTGTTTTGCGCTTAGTGACGCACATATCCATTGCAAAGACCGAAGTGGGAAAATTTAGTAGGGGTTGGATTTCAATTAGGCACAGTCTGCCATTTGTCCTTTTTTATTTTACGTTTATTTTGTTTAATAACTCAGCGTCATCTCATCTGGCATAGTAGTGTGCTTTCATACTTGGCTAGAAAATAGCCATAGGAGAATCCAAACGGCTTACGCCTACAGTAGCATTATATATTTGATTTCTGGTTGATCTGCTGGTGGCTATACTTGCTGCAGTGCATCTACTAGCCAATTGTGAGCAATTTGTAGTGAGACTTGCGACCGCTGTGTTTTGTGCTTAGTGGCGCACATATCCATTGCAAAGACCGAAGTGGGAAAATTTAGTAGGGGTTGGATTTCAATTAGGCACAGTCTGCCATTTGTCCTTTTTTATTTTACGTTTATTTTGTTTAATAACTCAGCGTCATCTCATCTGGCATAGTAGTGTGCTTTCATACTTGGCTAGAAAATAGCCATAGCATTAGGATAGCATTGTTTGGTTTTAAAAACTCAAAAACACAAAAAAAAAAAAAAACACATAAAAAAGTTAAAAAAAAATTAAAGCTATAACTCTCATTTTAAAAATGTTTAACCCGAGGGCTAGGGGTAGAGGACGAGGGCGGGGACGTGGGCGTCCAACTACTGCAGGGGTCAGAGGCCGTGGTCCTGGCCGGGGTGAGACACCACCTGCTTATGAGGGAGCAGGGGAACGCCGCAGCGCTACACTCCCTAGGTTCATGTCTGAAGTTACTGGGACTCGTGGTAGAGCACTGTTGAGGCCAGAACAGTGCGAACAGGTGATGTCGTGGATTGCTGACAATGCTTCGAGCAATTTGTCCACCAGTCAGTCTTCCACGCAGTCCACCCATGTCACCGAAATCGCCACTCCTCCAGCTCCTGCACCTCAGCCTCCTCCCCCCCAGTCCCCAGTCCTCCTCCCCCCTCCCAGGAAAATTTGGCATTTGAACCGGCATACTCTGAGGAACTGTTTTCTGGACCCTTCCCACAGTCACAAACCACTTGTCCGGTTGCTGATGAGCAATTTTCCGATGCCCAGGTTTTCCACCAGTCACAGTCTGTGGGTGATGATGACCTTCTTGACGTAGTGGAAGTGTGTAAAGAGGTGTCCGACGATGAGGAGACACGGTTGTCAGACAGTGGGGAAGTTGTTGTCAGGGCAGGAAGTCCGAGGGGGGAGCAGACTGAGGGATCGGAGGATGATGAGGTGACAGACCCAAGCTGGGTTGAGAGGCCAGGTGAACACAGTGCTTCTGAGACGGAGGAGAGTCCTCGACCAGAACAGGTTGGAAGAGGCAGTGGTGGGGCCAGACGGAGAGGCAGGGCCAGAGCTGGTGCATCAGCGCCAAATGTGTCAACTAGTGAAGCTCCTGTGGCGAGGGCTCTTGCGGCGAGGGCTAGATCTTCAGAAGTCTGGAGGTTCTTTAAGGAAACACCGGATGACCGACGGACTGTGGTGTGCAACATTTGCCAAACCAGGCTCAGCAGGGGTTCCACCACTACTAGCTTAACTACCACCAGTATGCGCAGGCATATGAATGCTAAACACCCCACTCAGTGGCAACAAGCCCGTTCACCTCCGGCCGTGCACACCACTGCTCCTTCCCCTGTGTCAGCTGATAGTCAGCCCCCTGCCCAGGACCCTGCCACAAAAACCCCATCGTCGCCTCCACGATCCTCCACAGCATCCACCAGCGTTCAGCTCTCCATACCCCAGACGCTGGAGAGGAAACACAAATATAGTGCAACCCACCCGCACGCCCAAACCCCTAATGTGCACATCTCCAGATTGCTTAGCCTGGAGATGCTGCCCTATAGGCTAGTAGAGACCGAGGCCTTTCGCAACCTCATGGCGGCGGCCGCCCCTCGGTATTCGGTCCCCAGCCGCCACTACTTTTCCCGATGTGCCGTCCCAGCCCTGCACCAGCACGTGTCAGACAACATCACCCGTGCCCTGACCAACGCCGTTTCTGACAAGGTCCACCTGACCACGGACACGTGGACGAGTGCTGCCGGGCAGGGCCACTATATATCGCTGACGGCACATTGGGTTAACTTGGTGGAGGCTGGGACCGAGTCTGACCCTGGGGCTGGTCATATACTGCCGACGCCGAGGATTGCGGGGCCTACCTCGGTCCAGGTGTTTCAGGCCTACTATGCCTCCTCCTCCTCCCACCCCTCCTCCACCTCCTCCTCCGAACTACCATCCGTGGGCACGGCGCCATCAGTCGGTAGCTCTAGGCACAGCAGCAGTGCCGTTGCTAAGCGACAGCAGGCGGTGCTCAAACTGCTGAGCCTAGGCGATAAAAGGCACACCGCCCAAGAGCTATTACAGGGCATCACGGCGCAGACTGATCTGTGGCTGGCACCGCTGAACCTGAAGCCAGGCATGGTTGTGTGTGACAATGGCCGTAACCTGGTGGCGGCTCTGCAACTCGGCAGACTGACACATGTGCCATGCCTGGCCCATGTGTTAAATCTGATAGTTCAGCGTTTCCTCAAGACATACCCCAATCTGTCAGATTTGCTCACGAAGGTGCGCCGCATCTGTGCGCATTTCAGGAAGTCCAGCACAGATGCTGCCACTCTCAGGGCAGCGCAGCGCCGCCTCCAACTGCCCGCTCACCGACTGTTGTGCGACGTGCCCACGAGGTGGAATTCAACACTGACCATGTTATCCAGAGTTTACCAGCAGCGCCGAGCCATTGTAGACTGCCAGATGTCAACTTCCACCAGAACTGGTAGTCAGGTCAGTCAGCTTCCTCAAGTCTACAATGAGGAGTGGACGTGGATGTCTGATATCTGTCAGGTGCTGAGTAACTTTGAGGAGTCAACACAGATGGTCAGTGGCGATGCCGCCATCATCAGCCTCACCATCCCGCTGCTTGGCCTGTTGAAAAACTCTCTGATCAGCATGAAGTCGGAAGCTTTGCGCTCGTCACAAGAGACGGGGGAAGAAGATTCCCTTGTTGATAGCCAAAGCACCCTTAGGTCTGTTTCTCAGCGCATATCGGAGGAGGTGGAGGTGGAGGAGGATGAGGAGGAAGAGGAGGAGAATGTTGGCGAGACACAAGAGGGGACCATTGTTGAGTCCTTCACTGTTCAGCGTGTATGGGCAGAAGAAGAGGAGTTGGAGGAGTTGGAGGAGGAGGAAATGGACAGTCAGGTCAGTGAGGGGAGTGAATTCTTACGCGTTGGTACTCTGGCGCATATGGCAGATTTCATGCTAGGCTGCCTATCCCGTGACCCTCGCGTTCAAAGAATTTATTCCAGCACCGATTACTGGGTGTTCACTCTCCTGGACCCACGGTACAAGCAAAATCTTTCCACTCTCATCCCTGCAGAGGAAAGGAGTGTGAGAATGCATGAATACCAGCAGGCCCTGGTGCACAAGCTGAAACAGTATTTCCCTTCTGCCAGCGCTAGCGGCAGAGTGCGTAGTTCTGCGGGACAAGTAGCGAGGGAGAGTAGGCGAGCAGGCAGCTTGTCCAGCACTGGCAAGGGTACGCTTTACAAGGCTTTTGCCAGCTTTATGTCACCCCAGAAAGACACTGTCACCTGTCCCCAGTCTTGGCAGAGTAGGGCTGATCTTTACAGAAAGATGGTGAGGGAGTACGTAGCTGACCATACCATCGTCCTAAATGATCACACAGCTCCCTACAACTACTGGGTTTCAAAGCTGGACATGTGGCACGAACTGGCGCTGTACGCCTTGGAGGTTCTTGCCTGCCCTGCCGCTAGCGTCTTGTCCGAGCGGGTTTTCAGTGCAGCTGGTGGCATCATCACCGATAAGCGTACACGCCTGTCGACTGACAGCGCTGACAGGCTGACGCTTATTAAGATGAATAAAGCCTGGATTTCTCATAATTTCCAATCTCCACCAGGTGAAGGAAGCTCAACCTGAATAATTGATCCACTCCTCCTCCTCCTCATTTTCCTCCTTCTCCTCCTCTTTGTACAGTAAAGCAGAGGAAACTGGCTATTTTTTGACAGGGCCAACTGGCTCTAGCTATAGTACTTTATGCATTTAATTTTTCTGGAGGGCCACCGACCCGGTCCTCTGTTTTAAACAATTTTTGGGAGTGCCACATACAGGCACTCAATCTATTCAATTTTTCTGGAGGGCCACCTACCTGCTCCTCTGGTTTGAAAACTTTTTGGGACTGCCACATACAGGCACTCAATCTATTCTATTTTTCTGGAGGGCCACCTACCTGCTCCTCTGGTTTGAAAACTTTTTGGGACTGCCACATACAGGCACTCAATCGATTCCATTTTTCTGGAGGGCCACCTACCTGCTCCTCTGGTTTGAAAACTTTTTGGGACTGCCACATACAGGCACTCAATCGATTCCATTTTTCTGGATGGCCACCTACCTGCTCCTCTGGTTTGAAAACTTTTTGGGACTGCCACATACAGGCACTCAATCGATTCAATTTTTCTGGAGGGCCACCTACCTGCTCCTCTGGTTTGAAAACTTTTTGGGACTGCCACATACAGGCACTCAATCTATTCTATTTTTCTGGAGGGCCACCTACCTGCTCCTCTGGTTTGAAAACTTTTTGGGACTGCCACATTCAGGCACTCAATCTATTCTATTTTTCTGGAGGGCCACCTACCTGCTCCTCTGGTTTGAAAAATTTTTGGGACTGCCACATACAGGCACTATCCAAATTAAATTGCCTCCATAGCAGCCTCCACACGTTGTCTCCATTGCTACCTCCAAAAGTCGTCCATATAGCTGCCTCCATACATCGTCCCTTTATCAAACGAGGTGTGTCAGGCAGAAATTTGGGTTGTTTTCATGGATTCCACATCAAAGTTGTTAACTTTGTCGCCACCCAGCTGTGTTATCCACAAAATATACTAATAAACTTTTATCATTTACCAATATTATTTCAGCGCTTCTTGCGCATCTGTTTACATTCCCCTCACCCGCCATATCCCAAACTTATAAGAACGCTACTACACTTGATCTTATACAAAAGGTTCTTAGAAGTGCTGTTTGGGGAGTAGCCTAGAGACAGGGGCTTGGATTGGCGAAAGCTCGCCTGGCTGCGGAGCGCCAGCTCCATCCCAAGATCCAACTAACATAGTTTTAACTGCAGCACCTTTAATCTACTACTAGTTCACTGCCTCCATAATAATAATAATAATCTTTATTTATATAGCGCCATCATATTCCGTAGCGCTTTACAAATCATAGGAAACAAATACAAATGTAATGTAACAGAGCACAACATTTGTATGGAACAACAGGAGTGAGGTCCCTGCTCGCCAGAGCTTACGGTTTATGAAGATGATGGGGTAACACGAGGTAAAAGAATATTTAATGGTCAAGCCATTCTTCTTAGGGAATAGAACAAAATATAATAAATGGAATTGCTGTCGCTTGAACCACTCAGCCGTCATCTTATATACCAGGTCCAGGGTGAATGGGACTGTAGAGAAGTCTGGTGCCTGTTGGTTGCTGGATAACAGATGGGAGGACGACACAGGACGGGTTAGTAGAAGAGTTAAAACTTCATGCAGTTAATGAGTGTTATAGGCTTGCCTAAAGAAATGGGTTTTAAGAGCACGTTTGAAACTTTGGAGGTTAGGTATTAGTCTGATAGTCCAGGGCAGAGCATTCCATAGAATTGGTGCAGCTCTAGAGAAGTCTTGGAGACGCGAGTGGGAGGTCCGCACTAGGGTAGAGGTTAATCTAAGATCACTGGCGGATCTAAGAGCACGGGTTGGGCGATAGACTGAGATAAGAGAGGAGAGGTAGGGGGGTGCAGCATTATACAGAGCTTTATGGATGAGGGTTATTATTTTAAACTATTCGAAAGGAGACTGGCAGCCAGTGCAGCTACTGGCATGAATTGTAAGCATACATGGTCCCCTTATCAAACGAGCTGTGTCAGGCAGAATTTTGGGTTGTTTTCATGGCTTCCACAACAAACTTGTTAACTTTGTCGCCACCCTGCTGTGTAATCCACAAAAAATACTGGCAAACTTTTATCATTTACCGATATTATTTCAGCGCTTCTTGCGCATCTGTTTACATTCCCCTCACCCGCCATATCCTAAACTTATAAGAACGCTACTACACTTGATCTTATACAAAAGGTTCTTAGAAGTGCTGTTTGGGGAGTAGCCTAGAGACAGGGGCTTGGATTGGCGAAAGCTCGCCTGGCAGCGGAGCGCCAGCTCCATGCCAAGATCCAACTAACATAGTTTTAACTGCAGCACCTTTAATCTACTACTAGTTCACTGCCTCCATACATGGTCCCCTTATCAAACGAGCTGTGTCAGGCAGAATTTTGGGTTGTTTTCATGGCTTCCACATCAAACTTGTTAACTTTGTCGCCACCCTGCTGTGTAATCCACAAAATATACTGGCAAACTTTTATCATGTACCGATATTATTTGAGCGCTTCTTGCTCACCTCCTTTGGTTCCTCTCTGCCACCCATTGGTTTGAAGCCTGAGTCCATTTAGGGTATGTGGCCATGACACTCTCTAGCCTGCCGCTGCTGCCTCTGCATGCCGTCCCCTATAGTGTCAGGGTCAATTATTGGATGTTTTAGATGCTATCTAGCTTCATTCTGTCACTCTGTCATGGCCATGCTGTTGCCCATAATTTTGGCATAATGGTGCGATTATGCAGCCTCAGAGGCATCCATGCATGCTGCCCCTGCTGTTTCCTGTCCATTTCCGTGGTGTTTCCATCCTTTTCTGAGGTTCCCAGGTGTTTGGCCAAGCTTCCCTGTGCAGAGCCTTGGTCCCCTTGAAAAATGCTCGAGTCTCCCATTGACTTCAATGGGGTTCGTTATTCGAGACGAGCACTCGAGCATCGGGAAAAGTTCGTCTCGAATAAGGAGTACCCGAGCATTTTAGTGCTCGCTCATCTCTACTTGTGAACATTCACTAAAAAAAGACACATAAAAGAGAGACAAGACAGATCAGAGATGAGAGACGATGGGATCCATGAGATGCAGTCAGCTGTGCTTTTTGCCTCCCTACAGGATAAAGACCTTATTGACCAAATCAACAAATGAATGTGGGACTGTTAATCCATTGACCAAATCAACAAATGAATGTGGGACTGTTAATCCATGTTTTCATAAATAAACAATTTATTTCACTGCAAACATGAGTGCCGCGTTATCTCTTTTCTTTCACAGTAAAATCTCCAATTTATTTTTGATCAGATAAAATAAATTTAGTAAAAATAACATTTTTATAGAGAAATGGAAATTTCCACATTTACTTTACTTTTATGAGTGGAGTAAACATAGTATTATGAAATTGTTCTTATTTCATCATGGATTTACAGGTATTGTTATAACAACCTAATTGACATGTAAATGATAAGCAAAAGAGACAAATAAAACAGCAAACGGGATTTGCCATGCTTTTATGCTGAAGTCAGATATACATTTAGTATTGGGCAAACAAAATTAAAAAATAAGGTAAAAAATAGGATGAACATTCTGTCAGTTGGTGATTCATTACCTTATTGTTTATACAATTTTATATGTCATAGTACTTTTTAGAATTTATGAGGAGGACACATGGGCTTAGTTCTCACAATATTGGGCAGGTACATGCTGTATTATACCACAAAAATATAGGGGCTCATGTACTAAAGGCCCCACGGACCGCATTTTGGTCGGACATCCAGGCGATTTCTGTTTTGAGCTGGGATAGGAATTTAACAGGGGTTTTTGGCAAAATTGTGCCGGCTTTCATGTGACACAAATGGGGGTGAGCAGTCAGATGATCCCACAAATTCGAACAAACCGCGGGATTTAACTTAAAAATTGTGTTGCAAGCCATGCACTTACATGCACCGGGAAGAAGAAGGTGAACTCCGGCGGACCTGATCGGGGAAGTGACACATGCAGTATATCGATCTTCATGAATCGTGGCAGAGTTCATCCTCGTCAGAGAGTCCGGATCAGGGATCGCACAGTGACCAGATAAATCAATATGCCTAATAGCGTTAAATGATGCACCAATAGAAGTAGTTAACCTGTAAGGCAACCCACATTTCCATACAATATTATACATTGTAGTGCTGCTCAGGATGTCTCTAGAGTGAGCACAGAATAAACCCTCTCCACAGGGAGCAGGCGCCTGCTGTATTATACAGTAATGAACTGCCCATGATTGATGTTGGCACCAATCACAGTAGGTAACCTGTTGCCGTAGTCGAATCCAATAGTGACCCAAAACAGTTACGGTGCCAATTAGTTGCCGGGAGCCTCTCTGACACTGTCAGGCCTGTCATTATTTGTAATAGATGAGCAGTATATTCACAATAAACGGCATTACAGTTATATATACTACAAACCAATAAACATAATTATCCAAAAAGAACCGAGATTCAAATAAGACAGAAGTCAATTCATTACTTGATGCATCATTCTCAATCGATGATTAAAGCCTTACCGGCTGGTAAATTCCTCAGGATGAGGTGGATCTGCTCCTCCAAAGAAAATTTGAGACAGCCGCCAAAGAATTAAAATATAGTAAACAGCAGCCCAGAAAGTGTCATGAAACACATTGGGGAGCTTCCAGTAGATGCAATGGAGATTCTCAGGTTAGACTCATCTCTACTTTTAACAGCCAATGGAACAATAATTGTAAAATTCCCAGTAAACACTAAGAGAATTACATATTAATACAAGACAAATAGACATCTTATTATACAGTATATTACTGATCTGGAGTGACCACAGTCAAATATTATATTGTAATAGTCACTAGTCATAGTCCGTTTTAGTGCTTCTCTAAATTGTACTTACATAGCACTATATTGTATGCTGCACTCAGTTTTTAGCTTTTATGTACATGTCCTTTCTACTTAATATGGCAGCTATTATGACTATTTTCTGTAATTGTTTTAATATGTTTTAATACATTTTTTTGGTAAATGTGAGCAACTGTATGATTATTGGTTATATGAGTAGAAAATAGGTTGCCTTTATATATTATAACTAATAATGCACTTGTATAGATATACATAGGGGTGGTTATGAATATTACTACCTCCACACTCTTTTAGATACTGTATTTCATAGTTTCATAGTTTATACGGTTGAAAAAAGACACTTGTCCATCAAGTTCAACCAAGGAAGGGAAGGGATTGGATTTGTTACCTTGTCTTGTCTCATTATCGATATATCTTCCTTTTGTGTGAATTCACCCTTACACAGTATAATGTAGTATTAAAAGGTTGAACTTGGTGACTGATGTCTATTTCTAACATTATTTGCTATGATATTTTGTACAGCAATGGTCATTAATGGCCTGGGTGAAGAAAGGGTTAACTGCAGGGATTGATATTAACACCAACTACAGCCATTGAAGAAGGAGCCAGGCCACTAGAATTTTCTGGCCTCCAGTAGTGATTGCACTGGCTCTGCATTTCTTGATGTGTTATTATTCAGAAGGCAGAACATTCAAAGATGATCCCAAGCCAAGCTTTTAAGGCCTTCCGAAAATAGTTTGAAATTCAGCAGTATGGCCATATCATGTAGTTTACAAAGCCAAAACCAAATGTGGATTAAAAAAGGGAACATGCACAAAAGACAATTAGTATAGATTTTAAAGCTCCTATGCAAATTTTGTTACCTGTTCCTTACATATGAAGATTTCATGTCATTTTGGACACCATTGTTTTTGTACAATAGTGTAAACCTTTGATGTCCTTTTGTTTTTATCATATTGTGTTTTATAACCCATTTAGAGGGTTTGAGGTGAAGCCACCCATTGGATTGTTTTACTTGCCCGATAGCAAGTATAAATGATATGGCTTGGGATGTCAAATTGCATGAATTATACATTTCATCAGGATGATTATCTACAACCTGCTGCATTGAGCTAATCCCTTTATCCCTTTAGCTCTGAAAACCTATAGGTGGGTGTTATGATATTAAGTAGCTAAAGGAAAGCTACTGTATGTGTCAGAATACTCTGAATGGTTGCTGAATTAGGGCTTGTGAGCTACATCTAGGGCTGACCTTCTGGGAGCTGGGATTGTCAGCTGCCTTACCATATCCCTGGAAAGCTTGGTGGTTCATTATGGAATTCATTATGGACATTTTTGGTCTCAGCAGTCAGTTGAGTAATGCAGGGCAAAGCCAGACAGCTGCTTGGGGAGGCATCCAGAAATGGATAAAAAGCTAATCCTCAGATCAATTAGTGCTGGTTATATGTTTCTTCTCGGACCTGACCATGTGAACCTCAGTCTGGTCCGGTACTTATGTGACCTGTGGTATTCCTATCTGTTACCCTTACCTGACTATGTGAAGTTCAGCTTGATCTTCTGTGAACTTCTGTGACCTGTGATACTCCTGCCAGCAGCTGTGGAACCCTGTATCCTGAGCTGGTTCCCCACCATCCCAGTCTGAACTGGAGCCAGTGAATTGTAATCTATATCTAACCCCACACCCTGAACCTGTATCAGACACCCCACACCCTGAACCAATATGTGGAACCATGATTCCTGAACCTGTATCCAGAATCCTGTACCTGGAACTCCATATACTGAACCTGTATACAGAACCCTGTGTCTTGAACCCAATATAGAACCCTGAAACTGTACTCTGAAACTGTGTCAGAGCCTGAAACCTGTTTCATGTCTTGTACCCTGATTCTGTGCCTGGTCCCTGATATTCTTACATCTGCATAATTATCAGGGTTTGTCTGAAACCCTGAAAACATGATTAAGAATCGCCAGCATAATTCAGCAGATAAAGTAGTTTAATTGCATTAAATGACATCTACCACCAGGACCAAGGATTGTAAACCAAGCCACTGACATACTGGTGTATGCCCCCCTCTGTCAGGATTTGCTTTTCTTTTAGTGTATGTCCTTGTTTTTACACAAAAGGCCTTTTTTCTTAAAAACTAGGACATAGGAAGCTTAAAAAAAATTGGATCATGCTAGGCAGACAGCAGCATGTAAGCGTGCTTGGTTTACAATCCTTTATCCTGGTGGTAGATGTTCCTCAATAGGGTCAAAAAGGAACAATAGGACATTTCCTGCATACATTCAGATTATATGTACTAGGTGTTTTGTTTATATTCCTTTTACATTTGGGTCATCCGTGACAAGTTCCTTTGCAAATGTCAAGGGAGTCTGACAAAACCCAGAAGACCTGTAAGCAGAGATGCAACAGCATAGTATGGTAAGTAACCAGTGATTGGGAAAAAAAAGCCCAAAATCTGTGATAATATCCCCATTGCACCCTATCGAACTCCTTCTATATAATCAAAATGAGGAATAGAGAAGGTATTCTGTTGTACTCTCCCCACTGTACCACAGCTTCAGAAACAGTCCAGGTCCTGTCTTCCAAGGAACTAAGCCACCTTGTCAGAACAAATAAATGAGAGAATAATTAAAAAAAAGGTCATCATCCTATGTTTTAAATTGTCCTGAAGTTAGCAGATGTGCTTTACTGGGTTGGGAAGATTCCCTGTTGTTCCTAATTTCTTATGGGAATTATCCCTCGAGTCACACCTCTGAAATGATCTTCTTTATAATTGAGGCTAATATGAAAGCATATTTATTATCCATCAGGGCCTGGGGATGGCTTCAGTGATGAGATGGATACATCATTTCTGTTACTGAGAATGGTTTAGTCATCTACTGATGATTTGTTTGGAAATGTGTAATATTTTCTGGTGTGGGTGGGGTTGAGGTAGTATTCCAAATTGTAATAAGAACAGTGAAAATATTTAAATATATTTTTCTAGATTCTATTATTTTGTGCCCCTCACTATCCAGCAGCAATGTAATTAATGATTTGGGAAGTATGTCAAATCAAGGTCTCTGTCTTATTGTTATGGGTTCAAAATACTGTGAGTGTGCAAGGATTTCTAGTAGTTTTAAATGATAGGACTTCTTCATTCCCTTTGTTTTTGGCTTGTGAGTAGTTATGACTAAGAAGTCCTATCAAAAATGTCCTACAAACTTTTTACAAAGCTGACACATGGTGGTAGCTACTGCGGTCTGTAAAAAACACAACTGTGGAACCTGACAGTGCTGTTGGTGGATACCAACCACTTTAAATGCTGATTGGTGGAGCTGTGATGACATAGAGGGCCCGATTGTATCTAACAGCTGGATGCCTGTTAAATACTCTTATAGCTGTCATTCTGTATTTTAAATTGGCCTGCCGAAGGCAATATTAGACTGTAATAAGGAATAATAGGGAAGCATTATATTGACAATATACTGCAATACATTTGTAATGCAGATTATTGTATTTGTGATGTAATATTAGTTAAACTACCCTTGGTCACTTGAAATTATAGTAAAAAAATAAATTAATACAAATTTTTTAAATACATGAAAAATATAAAAGTTTTGCATGGTAGCTCAGTGGTTAGCGCTACAGCCTTGTAGCGCTGGAGTCCTGGGTTCAAGTCCCACCCATGTCAAAATCTGCAAAGTGTTTGTATGTTTTCTCTGTGTTTGCGTGGGTTTCCTCCGGGTACTGCGGTTTCCTCCCACACTCCAAAACATACAGGTAGGTTGATTAGATTGTGAGCCCCATGGGGATAACAACTAATTTGGCAAGCTCTGTGCAGGGCTGCGTAATCTGTTGGCGCTATATAAATAAATAATAATTATTATTATTTCAGCTAACACCAATAACTGAGACATGCATTTAGTAAAAGTTCAAATTAAAAAACCTATATGACCTATTTAAATTTGGTACACTCACGATTGTACAGATTCACAGAATGATGTAGAGGTGCTATTCTGAGCATTCAGTGAAAGCCCTAAAATCCACAAGAAAATGGCACAAATGCATTTTTTTGTCAGTTACACCATATTTTCAAAGCTTTTCAGTGGATGGCAGAGTATATAAAATGTAGTTCAATTTAAAAATAAGCTCAGTACATGGGAAAATAAAAAGGTTATGTTTTTTGAAGGTGAAGTGCAAAAAAACAGGAACATTTACAACTACATGTGGCATTTCAATTGAGATTCGACTTGGCCTGATCACATACGCATTTCCACTGAACTACTTGTGATTGGTATGAGCACCACATGTTCCAGATTGTTCCAATGCAAAAGATGCAATTCAAACACCATGGCCCACATTTATCATATCTAGTGCAGTCTGTGCTATGTGCAGTTTGCCTGTGGATTTTGTAGAGTGCGGCAGATTAATCAAAACTGACGCATGGTCTTCATTAATCTGGTGCCCCCTGCACTGCTCGGGAATTGTGCACCATTTTTTTGGTGGCGCAGACAGAATTGAGGCGCATGTCAGTAATAAATGTGCCGCAAACTCCGACTAAGCACTAACACACCCCCTACCTTTTGGTGCACATTTTTTTTGTTTTGTCGGACACAGTAAAGCCATGACACAAAACTGGTGCAGACACTTCATGAATACATGTGCAAGCAGTTTGCACGTTTTTTTCGGTGCAAAGCCAAATAAATAACTGGTGCAAACTTAAATAAATGTGTTCACATTTAACAGTAGGTATGAGTTTTTAATCCTCAAATAAGCATTTCTGCCTCAGTTTCCCCATCATTGGTTCAAAAAATATGAAAGCAACTGATATATTTGAATGCAACTTTGTTAGCTATTTGAACATTAGTTTTCTAGACATAGTAAGTATTTTATAAAAAAAAAAGTGTTCCTTCAACTAAACAGAAAAATCATGTAAAATATGGTTCATGCATCTTTGTGTTTAAGTAAATGTAATAAATGTTTGAATTATAAAGCTAAACTCTGTCAAAACAGAGAATTGCCAGAATGTCTTTTGGATAGCAACATATGTCTTTACACATATATACATATTAAAAGTGTACTCACATTCTTAGCAGTGAAAACAAACAAACCACTAGAAAATAACATTTTCCACAATAAAATGTAATCGCCTTATATGGTATGTTGCATAGCACGCCTGATTACAATAAGTTCAGAATTTATCTCAATTGTATTTCAGTCAGTGCTAGCAATGCCAGAAGGTGAAGGCTCCACGCTTGATAAACTAACAATAGCAAATTGCAGACTACCAGCTAGTATTGATAATGGGCCAGATGGTATGTGAAAATTTGCAAATCCCTACCATCAATCTCTTAAAGACATGGGCAATAATTCTGCACATGTCTTACAAAACATGTAAAGCAGAAAAAAGGTGAATCATAAAATCCGTAATGTGTGAAAAGTAATAAACATGTATTTTATTTTATATTAAAATACTGTAGCATTATTTCTTTTTCAAATGTAATTATCCATGACAAAATAATGCTTAGATAAGACAACATCCATATTTTCAGAGGTTTCTACGCTAGAGCCATATCCCATAAATATCCCACTAATTTGATATATAATATAAATTACATAAAATTCACAAAACACTTTCTAAACAAATTGAGGAGAAAATGCATAATATGTGACCAATATTATGAATAAATATATATCTTATTATTATGTCCCATTGTTTATGCAAACGGTTATCAACAAATATCTTTAGTTATCTTTATTGTTATATTTCAAGGTAGCCCATATAAAAATGCTGTAGTTATTTAATATTATAGTCATTGCTTTATATAGTATGACGTATTTTTTAACATTGTTTTGTACTTTATAATAATTATTTATATGTATTATTATTAATTGTGTTTGGAAACAATGAAATAAATTAAATAACTGTGCACAGTGAACTCGCTGTCATATCAACCCAGCAAAACATCAGTGCTGGCGTTAACAACAATGTTGTCCATAATGGTGAATAATAATTCTGGCATTCAACTGTATTAGTCTTGCACTATTGCTGATATTTATATCCCTTTTCTCTAGCACTATGGTTTTACTTTACTATCCCAGTCATTCCTACTGGCACTGGTTCCCAATCATTTTTATGGGAAGAGAATGTTTTAAAGTGACTGTCACTTAGACACCCCTACCTTTGCTTCTCTAGTACATACAAACACATGTGCTAGACAATCATTTCATGTTGGTATAAGAAAGTAATGAATATGGTTTTATCCAGTTGTGATATACTGGTATAGTAGTGGCCCAGATGGAGCACTAGAGAAGTTTTCTGAGTAACCTCTATAGCTTCTGATGGGCAATACTAATCATCTTGTCATCTGACTCAAGTCAGTAGATCCTGGGCTGGTCCCAGGAGTAGTTGGATGATAAGAGAAGTAACAAGACATAGCCAAAAAGTCCCCAGGACCTAAGCTGTGGAAATCATGGAGCACTGCTATTGCCAGTGAACATATCTTGGGGATACCTCAACTTTACTTGCTACCAGATTAAGTGTACTATTCTGTTGCCTGAACAGGAATGAGTTTGACTCATCTGTCTCCACATGTGTCCTTGAGCTAGCCACATTGACCATCATGATGCCCCTTATCCATAAGACGAGGACTGAGAGTGCTCCAGGGGGACCCTTACCAGGACCAATTGCTCACTCCCTGTTCAGTAAATGCTAAAAAAAATTACTAACAATTAACATCCCCACAGCCAGCTCACTGACACTATGTGACAGACTATAGGTTCTGTGAGTCATTAGTAGCATCTAGTACCTTATAGATGACAATCTCTTCCATCAGTAGGACTTTATTCCGGGTTCTCCAATCCATGATGTGTCAATGCTGAATTCACGGCCAGATATCTTTAGCTCCGTGCAGCACACCTCCTAGATAACAACACTGAGCTCCTAAATAATATATACCCCTCACAACACAACTGACCACAGCTGACCATTATATATATAATGAAGGGATGTTTCATATGTGTGGAGCGTGTGGTCAGTTGTGTTGTGATGGGTATATATTATTTAGCAGCACAGTGTTGTTATCCAGGAGATGTGCTGCAAGGAGCTAAAGACCTCTGTCCCTGAATTCAGCATTGAAACGTCGTGATTATTATTGTTGCTATTATGATGTTATATACAGTGCTACCCTGACCAATGTAAATATATCAAGCCCCCTAATGAATATATACTGTGTATATATATTTATTTTTATAAAGCCCTGCTCTCATATTTAAAGGCCTCATTATTCACCCCCCAATTAAATTATATTCAGCTGCTATATACAGATCCCCTCCAGCCTAAATAAAAGCCTCAATAACTTGCCCCTTATAAATGGTAGCTTTAATAGCTATATATGTTTAGCTTAGTTACATACAGACCTCCCCCTCCCCCAGTATAAACAGTATCTGGCCCAATATGAATATATACAGACTCCCCTAGTATATCAGTATTTGGATGCATATGAATATATATAGACCGCCTAGTATATCATAATCCATCCCCATATAAATATATACAGCCCCCCCCCCCCCAGTATAAACAGTATCCGGCCCCATACAAATATATACAGGATACCCCCCCCCCAGTATAAACCATATCTGGCACCATATAAATGTATATTGACCCCCCAATATAAACAGTATCCAACCCCATATAAATATATTTGCTCCCCCAGGAAAAAAAGAACATGTCCCCATATAAATATAATCAAGCCCCTCTATCAAAAAAAGAATCTGGCCCCAAATAAATATACAAAGCCCCCCCCCCCCCCAGGAAAATAGTATCTGTCCCCATATAAATATAATCAAGCCCCTCTAGCAAAAAAATTATCTGTCCACATATAAATATATACACCTACACCCCCTCCTGCGCCGATGAAAAAAATAATCTGTCCCCATATAAATATATAACCCCCCCCCCCCCAAGGAAAAAAATTAACAAGTGAACATGAAGAATAATAAAACTTACTTGAGGCAGTGTACTCCCACGGCATGTGGCTCCCATCTTCCTGTGGCTCTTCTATCAGCTATCAGAGACACAGGCAGCATGACATCATCACCTGGCGCTTTTCTCCTTGCATAGTACGGAGCAGAAAGGCACAGCATTATAAATCGTACCTATGTACGATTAAATAAATTGCACATATCTCTTTATCTGGTGGGCGATTCAAGCAGCAAGGGGTGTCAGAATAGTCCACATCAGAGCAGCAAATTAAAGAGCTCCACATTCTGCCACCTGAGGCTGAGCTGTGCCTCCCCTTTTTACAGTGTCCATGTCAGCCCTGAAAGTTATGGGAAAATTAATAATAATACATACAGTATTTTCCGGACTATAAGGCGCACCGGAGTATAAGGCGCACCATCAATAAATGCCTGCTAAAATGTCTAGGTTCATATATAAGGCGCACCTGATTATAAGGATGAATGACCAGCAGGTGGCAGACCGGTGCACAGTCCAAGGCAGCTGTTGTCTGTAAGTACAGTTCACATATAAGGCGCACTGGACTATAAGGCGTAGCTTTGGTTTCTGAGAAAATCAAAGTATTTTTTGTGTGCCTTATAGTCCAAAAATACGGTAATCAAGCCCCACAGCTCAGTGGCAAGGGGCTGCAGATTTAAAAGCTTCCAGGCTTTGCCACATCTCATTATGTTGACCATTTAAAATGCTTTGCTATACTGAACACTTTTTTCTCATTTGAATTGAGCAGATTAAAAAAGGAGAGAAGAATATGATTTTTTGACATCTCTTGGGTTAATCTTAAAGCCCCATATTCAAAATGGTGCCAATCCTATCCCTATTTCCTACAAAAAAAAATAAGGTGTTGTAAAATGACCTTGGCTATAAACATGCATCACCCCCAGGAGTACAGGCAGAAGCTGTAGACACCAGCCTCTGTATGTAAACAGAAGCCAACAGGGATAGGAAAATTTGGGCAGGGAGAGAGTCGAAGTATAAGTTCTGTTTTTTTAATTTTAAAGCTCCCCAGCCATGTATAAGAAATTAATATTCCTGGACAACCTAGATCTTGATGTACATATACAAATAAAACTAAATATTACAAAGGAATAAATTCAGAAAAAACTATAGGAATGAATGCCCCGTTTAAGATTCAGAGGATGAAGGTGTCCTGCCATTCTTTAAAGTGTAACCGTCATTCTGAGCAAAAAAAATAAAAAAACATAATCTCCTTCCCGATATATCAAAATATAGTAACATTTTTTCACTGCGTTTTACCCTGTAACTGCATTTTTTACTTTAGCGGCCAAAGTCAAAAATGGCACTTTTTTGCCATTTTGAAAAATATAAAAACATCAATAAAAAGTGATGAAAAGGTCATACAGTCCTAAAAATTAAAGCAATGAAAACGCCTTTAAAAGTCGCAAAAAATGACACCACTCATATGAAAACATTATAAAATCTATACAAATTTGGTATGCCCAAGATTGCACCGACCCAAAGAATAAAGGAGACATGTCACTTGTGTCACACAGTGAAAGCTGTAAAATCCAAGCCCACAAGAAAACATCGCAAATGCGTTTTTTCATCATTTTCACTGCATTTGGATTTTCCAGTACACGGCATGGAATATTAAATACCGTCACTATGAAGTGCAATTTGTTGTGCAAAAAATAAGCCATCAAAAATCTCTTATGTGGAAAAGTTATAGATTTTTGAAGGTGGTGAGTGAAAAATGGAAGGGAAAAAACTAAAAAGGGCCAAGTCATTAAGGGGTTAATGATATCAAGTAATGACGGATAAGATAGATCGGAGGAGAAATCAGTAAAGGCTTAGAGAATAGAAAATGAAAGGTACACATTAGGGAATGTGATAGGCCTGTCTGAAAAGATGGGGTATTAGGGCATGTCTGAGAATTCAGTAGTTGGGTATTAACCTGATTGATCAAGGTTGTGCAGTCGGGAAAAGAGGGGCAGCTCGGGAGTCCTCGAAACATGAGTGGGAAGTTTTGTATGCTTCACTTCACTTGTAATCTGTACTCTCCAAATGAAACTCACACTTCAATTGGTTTAATGTTTTTAATTTGTTATTTCCATCTACTAGTTCACACTACATATTCCTTCACCCACTTAGGTTTCTAACCATTTTCGGGACCCTTTCCATTTATTCATATCCAACCCTGACATTTCCACTGGCAGATGAAATCTCCAATGCTATATTGTCCACACATAGAGAGGTGCAGTTTAAGGAATAAATCTTAGTGCTGTCTTTCCCTAACCTAAATCCCAAATATCTAAAGCTTTCTTTCATTATATGTAATCCCCATTTTTGATTCCACTCTGTGTTCACTTTTATCTAATAACAACACCTGTGTTTTATGAGTGTTCCATCTTATAGCCTGAAACTGCTTAGTACAACTTCAAAACTTCGAGAATTCCATGTATTTGTCTCCCTTTTTATTCTGAAAATAACAACAAATCATCCGCAAATGATACCATCTTCAACTGCTTTCTACCCATTCTTATTCCCTGAAACTAATTCTCCTGGTGAATTTTCCTAGCCAAAGGTTCAATAATAATATTAAACAGTGAAAGTGGACATCCTTGACATGTTCCTCTTCTCAATTTAAGCCTGTGAGATATTTCTATCTGTACCACCACTTGTGCCTGTGGATCTCTATACATCACTTTTATTACCTTGTAAAATAGTCCATTTATTCCCATTTTCCTTATCACCTTCTTGAGTCAGGGCAAGGCCACACTATCAACAGCTTTTCAGCATCCACTGATATTATTGTGGCATAACTTTTTTATAGTGGCCTTGCCCTAGCCAAATCCAACACTGCCAATGCTACATTTCTGAAACCCATTTTGGGACCGATGGATCAGATTGGACATTAACTCTGCTAACCTATCTGCAAGTATGTGTCTGTATCAATCAAAAGATATGGGCCTAAATCCCCCAGGTGCCATAGACTCTCCTTTATCTTTAGGGATTACTTTTACAAAGGTCGGATTACTTTTCATGAAGGATTTCCCTTCAGAAACCATATTATATACCGTTCCTCTGCTATTTGTGGGCTAGACATGTAACCATCTGGTCCATGGGCCTTATTTTTTGATAACTTTTTAATAACACTGGTCACCCCTTTGATCGTTATTGGGGCCGAGTGACTGCTGTCCGCCATCTTAGATTCAGCAGACTTGTTCCCTGACCATTGTCAAGTTAATGTCATGATTCAAACTTCATTTTATGTAACCTGTTTTCTGGCCTGTCAGCTAATACCCTTTGACATTTAATGAGAAGCCAGTCTGTCCTTCATCTTTAGTTCAATATTATGATTCTGGAGTCCACTTATCTTCTTCTTCTCAGCAAATTAGTATAAACAATATCTGGGTACAAGGTCTCTGAGAACTGAGCACAATTAATTAATTTTTTCCCAGAATGTGCTGATGTCCAATAGTTTTGGAGTATACTATTCACGCCTCTTTAGTGACTCTTCTGTCTGTGATATTATGCATTTTGAGATATTAACCCCTTCCCGACATTTGACGTAATAGTACTGCATCGCGCGAGGTGCGTTCCCGCAAAATGCAGTACTATTACGTCAAGCTTCTGGCCCCGGCTCCTGAACGGAGCCGGGGCCAGAAGCTGCGGGTGTCGGCTATATGTTATAGCTGACACCCGCCTCTAACACTCGCGATCGGAGATTTCTCCGATCGCGGGTGTTAACCCCTAACACGCCGCGGTCGCGCTGACCACGGTGTGTTAGAGGCATTTAAAGCCATTTAAATGTGAATCGGACCCCCCCGCGGCGCTTACCGGGGGGGTCCGCTCCTCCGATCGCAGCCCCGGGACTGCCGGTGCCCGGGGCTGCGCGATCCTCCTCTCGGTGCCGGGTCCCTGCCTCCTGGCAGGACCTGGCTGTAAGACACTGGGCATGCGCAGCATGCTCAGTGTCTTACATTACACAGTGCAATACATCTGTATTGCACTGTGTAACCTGTAAAATAGCTTGAACAAGTGATCAGAAGATCACTTGTTCAAGCTAAGATGTCAGTAAATGTAAAAAAAGTAAAAATAAATAAATAAAGGTTTTTTACAGTAAAAATAAATAATAAAAGAAAGTGAAAGTCCCCCCAAACACCACATTTCCCTTTACACAAGTAATAAAGTATAAAAAACACTAAATCACGAAAAAACCCCACTTATTTGGTATCGCCGCGTCCATAACAATCTGTACAATAAATCCTAATCATAATTGGACCCGCTCGGTGAACGTGGTAAAAAAAAAAAACCAAAAACTTGCCAAAAATTTAAACTTTTTATCAAATTGCTTTACAAAAAATGTTCTAAAAAGTGATCCGAAAAAGTTACAAGCACCAAAATGATACCAATAAAAAGAGCAACTTGTCACGCAAAAAATAAGCTTACAACCAGCTCCGTAAACCAAAAAATACTATAATTATGCTGCTATAAAAATGGCAATACTAAAACAAATGCAATTTTTTCTATTCTAGTTTTCCTTCAATAAAATTGGACAAATAAAAATAAAACTATATAAATGAGGTATCACCGTAATCGTAGTGATCCGTAGAATAAAGATAATATATTATTGTTATGCTACAGTGAACAACCCCCCAAAAAAATGCTAAAAATCCAAAACAAGAATTGATTATTTTATTTTCCTCCACACGTAAAAAGTTAATAAAATTTCTTCAATAAGCTAAAAACCCACTAAAATTAAGTTTTTTTTTACAGTGCATCTCGTCTCGCAAAAAATAAGCCCTTATTTGTCTAAATTGCTTAAAAAATAAATAAAGATTGTATAGCCTATTCCCAACGAGCGTTGTTATAGAACGGTGCGGCAGGTAGTGACTTTCCAACACCGGTCAGGGTAAGACGGCGGCTGTTCACTGATCGGGGTAAGACGGTGGTTGTTCCTGACAGCCATCCATCCTGCCCCATGGACCAGAAGGGTTACGTCCCCCCCACACACCCCCAGTTTATTATCGCTGCTACTGGCTCATCAATTCAGACGAGCCGATAGCAGCGAATTTACTTATGACGTCAGTAATACCGGTCACCATGTCTATAGACACGGTGATCGGGGCAGGGTGGCGGCTGTTCCTGACAGCCACCAATTTTGCCTTGCGGTCCAGAGGGGTTTTGTTGCCCCCCTCTGTCCATGTTTGCAGCTATTTGCTGGTCGATTTGGTCCAGCCAAAAGCAGCAATATTCGTCACAATGGGCATCGCTAGGGTGAATAAGAGCAACACTTGGCGATAATTTCCCTACTAAAACGAAGATTTGGTACAAAAGCGCTGGCCGTGCACATTGTACAGATTATGGTGTACAACTCTTACGAGCTGTTCCAATGTGCAGGTCCTGCCGTATCATTTCTCCGTTTTCAAGAGGAAGATATTAGGAAACTAATATTGGGACAAGAAGGACGGGGCCCCAGTACCTCTGGTTTAGATGTTCCTGTGTTTTGCCAGGACAGCATTTTCCCGGTGAATTCTGCTGCTTCTAATGGTAGGACTCAATAAAGAGTCTGTTCCAAAAGAGGAGTTAGGATGGACACTACATACTACTAAGATACCTGCGACCACTCCAGAGTGACAAAAGTTTAGTTGGTCCCTTGGTATATTCTACCTCCTTATACGCAACACATTCACAATTCACGCCCAACCTATTGTGAATTAATTTCGGTAAAATGAATAATTGTAACAACTGTTATGTCCCGTTGCTCCCTATACCCCTCCATTATTTCATAAGGGGCGCCACATAACGGGCACTGAACTTTCCAGAAATAATTGCAATTTCCATCTTGGACTCCGTTGCACATCATATTTGGAAACCACCTATATGTTCAAAATGCTCATTACACTACACTACACTACACCACATATTACACCTTGCTATATTCCCCAAGGGGTGTACATTCAACAATTAGGGTCATTTTTCGGGTTTTCCTCTGTTTTGGTACCACTACGGCTCTCCAAATGTATCCTGACACATGTGAAGGATTTCTTACAAATTTGGCCTCTAAAAGACAAACATCCCTCTTTTCCTCTACTGTGCGCCCATAAAGCATTTTATATGCACATGTGGGGTACTTCTACACTCGGGAGAAATAGGTTTACACCTTTTTTGGGCTTATTTAATATATTATCCCTTGTGGCTTACATAAATTAGGGGTAAAGTGACATTTATAGGAAAATTTTCACCTTTTTAATGATTCGGGCCTAATTGGATCATTCACCTGTAGGGGCAAATACATATATTACACATTGCAAAATTCTCTAAGGGGTGTGCATTCAAAGATTAGGGTCACTTTTCGGATTCTTATCTGTTTTATACCACTAGGGTTCTCCAAATGCATGTCAAACATTTCTGTCAAATTTGGCTTCTAAAAGGCAAACATTACCCTTTCCTTTTACTGTGCGCCCATACAACATTTTATATACACATGTGGGGTACTTCTACACTCGAGAGAAATAGGTTCACACATTTTGAGGGGTTATTACATTTTTTTATCCCTTGTGGCTATATAAAATTAGGAGTAAAATGACCTTTATAAGAAAATATTCACCTTTTATCTATTTAAGTCCTAATTAAATCAAACACCTTTACGGACAAATACACATATTACACCTTGCTAAATTCTCTAAGGGGTGTGCTTTCCAAAATGGTGATACTTGTTGGGGTTCCGCTCTGTTTTGGTACCACTACGGCTCTCTAAATGCATCCTGACACATGTAAAGGATGTCTGTCAAATTTGGCTTCTAAAAAGCCAACGCCCCTCTTTCCCTTCTGAGCTTCACTGCGTACCCATACAACATTTTATTTGCATGTGTGGGGCAATTTTATACTCGGGAGAAATGCTAGTACACATTTTTTGGGGTTGTTTCATCTTTAATGCCTTATGGGATACAAAAATTAGCCGTAAAAGTGACTTTTTTGGGAAAATGTTCACCTTTTTCCTTTTAGGGACCTAATTGAAGCAAACACCTGTAGGGGAAAATACACATATTACACCTTGCTAAATTCTCCAAAGGGTGCACTTTCCAAAATGGTGACATTTGTTGGGGTTCCCCTCTGTTTTGGTACCACTAGGGCTCTCCAAATGCATCCTGACACATGTAAAGGATGATTGTCAAATCTGGCTTCTAAAAGGCCAAAGCCCCACTTTCCCTTCTGAGCCCTACTGTGCACCCATACAACACTTTATATGCAAAAGTGGTGCAGTTCTGTGCTTAGGAGAAATAGTTTTACACATTTATGGGGTTGTTTCATCTTTTATCCCTTGTGGCTTACAAAAATTTGGGGTAAAAGTGACTTTTTTGAGAAAATTTTCACCTTTTTTCCCTTTTGGGGCCTAATTGAATCAAACATTGGGGAAAATACACAAATTACACGTTGCTAAACTCTCCAAGGGGTGTACTTTCCAAAATGGTGTCTCATGTTGGGGCTTTCCTCTGTTTTGGTACCACTATGGCTCTCCAAATGCATCCTGACACATGTAAACTTTTTCAGCCATATTTGCCCTGCAAAAACGAAACAACGCTCTTTCCATTCCAAGTGCCCCCCTGTGCCCGTACAGCAGGGTACAGTGACAAAATGTGTATTGGCATGCTCAGGAGGAATTGCCCTCAACATTGTAAAATGCATTTTCCTTTTTAACCCATTGTGAAGGTGCAAATTTTAGTGTTAAATGAATCTATAGTAAGATAAAATTACATTTCTCTAATTTCACTTTCATTTATCTTTCACGCTCATGAAACGCTCAAAGGGTTAACAAAATTCCCAAAGGTTGTTTTGAATATTTTGAGGGGTGTAGTTTCTAAAATGGTGTCATTTGTGGGGGGTTTCTGTCATGTGGGCCTTATAAAGTCACTTCTAACTAAATTGACCCTCCAAAAGTAGGTTTTGATGATTTTCGTAAAAATCTGAAAAATTGCACCTAAAGTTATAAGCCTCCTAACATCCTAAAAAAAGGAAAAGATGTTTGAAAAATGATGCCAAGTTAAAGCAGACATATGGAAAATGTTAGTTATCAAGTTATTTTAGTGCTATGACCAACTTTCCAAAAAGTAGAAAATTTTGAATTTGGAAAACATTGTTTTTTTCAAAATTTTTGCCGAATTTCCATTTATTTCATAAATAAATACTAAATATATTTATTACATTTCTCAACCAGCATGAAGTACAATGTGTCACGAAAAAACAATCTCAAAATCAACTGGATATGTTAAAGCGTTCCAAAGTTATAACCACTTAAATAGACACATGTCAGATTTTAAAAAATGGTCCGTGTCAGGAAGGTGAAAAGTGGCTTCAGCGTTAAGGGGTTAAACGGGAGAAGATCTTTACATACACTAAGAGACTGATGTGTGTCTTAGTTTTGTGTTGACGTTCCTGGTACCAGGACAACCATGAAATGATTAATTAGGACTCACCTTACAAAAGTCAAGAGGGCTGTTGGGGCCCTGCATAAAAAATCCCTATCACCGAGAGATTTCTCTTTTGCTCTAAAAATATTTCTGGGACATTGAAATTATTCAAGAATTTATCCATCTCTTCTTCATTTTCATTCCTAACTTTATATACTGTACTATAATAATTTGGCAATTTGTTATTTATCCCTTTACTATCTTTCAAAATCTCTCCCAAGTCATTTTGAAATCCAGCTATTCTCCCCTCTCATCTTTCCATTTTTATCAAACTATACATGCCACACGCATTTTTAATTTTGCCATCTTCTTGCGCTAATAACTTTTTCATACTTTGGTGTACGGAGCTGTGGGTGGTGTCATTTTTTGAAACTTTTGATGATGTTTTCAATTATACTTTTGATGATGTTTTCAATTATATTATTTTTAGGACTGTGTGACCTTTTGATCGTTCAGCCTCCTAAAGACACCAATGCAGTTGAAATGAGGAGGGCATCATTGTAGGAAGATTCTGCAGGAAGATTCTTTGAGTCCTGTCTGGGGAACTTTATGCTGGGGTGGTGGCCCGGGTGCCCACAGAGAGGGCTTCGGGTGCTGCCTCTGGCACCAGTGCCATAGGTTCGCCACCACTGCCCTAGGGTAATTTAACCCTAGGTTGTCTGATCGATCCAACCATATACTGCCATACAACTGTATGGCAGTATATGGGAATTTTACTCCTCATTCATTACAATGTGCTGATAGCACATTGTAATGCATGGGTTAAAATGAAGTAGCCTCGAGTCTTCGGAACACCCGAGGCTACCATAGCGACGGATCGCCGCTCCCGGATGACGTCATGGGGAGTGACGATCCTCAGAAAGATGGCGGTGCCCATGCGCTGCCATCTTTTTGAAGCCGCCGGTAGCTTTGCCGGCAGCGATCAGCAAGAAAACACCCGCGATCGGTGCTGGCACCGATTGCGAGTGTTACCGGTAAGCCTTTGCTGCAATATGCAGCAAAGACTTACGGCTATGGAGAGGGCTCAGCCTATGAGCCCTCTCCATGCACCGGGACCATGCACCATGCACCGGTCGTGAACCTGTTAAAGCTAATATTAAACTAATATTTATGAAGTGTGGACACCTTTCCTCACTGATTGCCATCCACCTAGCGCTGTTCCAGTCACCTCTCCCTGGTCTCCCTGACTAAGTGTATTGAGGCAGGTGGCGTCCAGGATCCAGCTGCAGCTTGTGTCATCAACATACTCATTGCCATGTTTTATCCCTTCAAGGCTTCTCTGTGGCTTTGGCCATATTTAAGAAACTCTGTTTTGTTTTAAATTGTAAGAGAGTTGCAGTTGAGACAGTGTAACAGCTTGTGAAGTCATAACACAGAGGGGCTAGGCTGGCCCCTCAAATTCGGTAGCATACTAGTAAAAGTTGATTTTAGAAGGAAGGAGGCAATGGATAACAAATATAAGAAGATTACCACAGTCACATTATGAGTAAGTGTTCCTGGTTTATCAAGTTTGATTTTGATGATAGATAGTAAATAGGTTTTATATTTTACCCTTCCAGGATTAAAGGCAATTGTTAAATGGCATTAGGTGTGCTTAAGGTGTGCTCCATACTTGTATAGTGGTTTTTATTTTGGTGTTTGGAAAATCCTGACACTGTGATTTTAAGTTGGTTGTCTAAAGTTTTGTATGCTTATGTTTTTTTAACTATTCCAAAATGTACTCAACTTCTGACTATCTTTTTTGTATAATTTTTGGAAAACTAACCAGATGATTTGCATGAGGAAATCAGTATTTTGAGACAGTCATGGGTATCCAGATTGACCATTGCCAATGGGATGCCCTTAATTTCTCTACTAATCTCTTGGAAACCTTGATTATTTTACCAACAACAATTTTGCTATGTAAATGATTATATTCCCCATACATTAATATTGTCTTATTAAGTACATTATTCAATTCAAAATTATTCCCAATAGATTTAACGATAACACAAATAGCAGGTGAAGTCCCTACTATTGCTAATTCCTGCAGTCTTCTACCATTTCTTATTGAATGTTTTGAGATATTGAACCAAATCCTAGCAAATAAGCTTCAGTTTGAAATTCCAGATGTCATCACTCTGAAAACCATACACCAGGTTTCCTAAGCTCCTAAAGCATCAATAGAATATTAATTTGTAACTAAACATTAAAAACTAATTCTATAACTAAATAGAAAACTATTTAACTTCTTCCCGGTGAGTAGCATAATAGTACGGCACGTCGGGAAGTGACTTAAAGACGCATTTCATACTATTATTGTGCGCAGTGATTATAAAAACGGTGCAGTGGGAAGTGACTATACAACACCGTTCAAACACAGTGGCCTGGCCAAGATGGCCGGCCATCTTTGCCCCCCCCCAGTTAATGTTCAGCAATTTTACTTATGCTGTCAGTAAAACCAATCACCATGTCCATAGACACGGTGATCAGGACAAGATGGTGGCAGCTGTTCCTGACAGCCATCGATTTTGCCTTGCGGTCCAGTGGGGTTTTTCTGCCCCCCTCTGTCCATGTTTTCCACTTTTGGGTGGTTGATCCAGACAAGCCAAAAGCAGCAATTTTTGTCACAATGGGCATCAAAGGGGTGAATGAGAGCAACACACAGTGATAATTGTTGCTGTCTAGGACATCATCAGTGGAAGGGGCCATGTCTGGGGGCATTGTGCCATCTCCTAGAGAGCTCTGATTGACCGGTCTGTGCACCCACTGCTGGATAAGGGTTACCACTTGTATGTGGATACCTTTCATCCCAGCATTCCACTATTCCAATCCCTCAGTTCCAGAGGTTCTGTGGCATGCAGCCTTGTAGGCACAAACCATGGAGGTCCTCTGGAACCCTTGTTAGGCAAACTCTTAGAAAGGGGTAACATTGAGGCACTCAGCAATCAGAACATGGTGTTGCTGAAGTGTAAGGACAAAAGCGATGTTCTTGTTCTGACCAGAATTCATGAGGACCCCAGCACCCTAATCCCTGTACAAGGTGCACTGCTGCCCCCAAGCCAGATGGCATCCTAGCTTACAATAAATACATTGGTGGGTTTGATCTGTCAGATCAGGTACTGAAGCCGTATAGTGCCCTGCGGAAACTGAAGATATGGTACAAAAATGCTGATGATGGTGTACAACTCTCAAATTCTGTTCCAATGTGCAGATCATGCCGTATCATTTCTAGAGATGAGCGAACACTAAAATGCTCGGGTACTCGTTATTCGAGACGAACTTTTCCCGATGCTCGAGTGCTCGTCTCGAATAACGAACCCCATTGAAGTCAATGGGAGACTCGAGCATTTTTCAAGGGGACCAAGGCTCTGCACAGGGAAGCTTGGCCAAACACCTGGGAACCTCAGAAAAGGATGGAAACACCACGGAAATGGACAGGAAACAGCAGGGGCAGCATGCATGGATGCCTCTGAGGCTGCTTAAACGCACCATTATGCCAAAATTATGGGCAACAGCATGGCCATGACAGAGTGACAGAATGAAGCTAGATAGCATCTAAAACATGCAATAATTGACCCTGACACTATAGGGGACGGCATGCAGAGGCAGCGGCAGCAGGCTAGAGAGTGTCATGGCGACATACCCTAAATGGACTCAGGCTTCAAACCAATGGGTGGCAGAGAGGAACCAAAGGAGGTGAGCAAGAAGTGCTCAAATAATATCGGTACATGATAAAAGTTTGCCAGTATATTTTGTGGATTACACAGCAGGGTGGCGACAAAGTTAACATGGAAGCCATGAAAACAACCCAAAATTCTGCCTGACACAGCTCGTTTGATAAGGGGACCATGTATGGAGGCAGTGAACTAGTAGTAGATTAAAGGTGCTGCAGTTAAAACTATGTTAGTTGGATCTTGGCATGGAGCTGGCGCTCCGCTGCCAGGCGAGCTTTCGCCAATCCAAGCCCCTGTCTCTAGGCTACTCCCCAAACAGCACTTTTGTATAAGATCAAGTGTAGTAGCGTTCTTATAAGTTTAGGATATGCCGGGTGAGGGGAATGTAAACAGATACGCAAGAAGCGCATGATGCGCATGGAGCTGGCGCTCCGCTGCCAGGCGAGCTTTCGCCAATCCAAGCCCCTGTCTCTAGGCTACTCCCCAAACAGCACTTTTGTATAAGATCAAGTGTAGTAGCGTTCTTATAAGTTTAGGATATGCCGGGTGAGGGGAATGTAAACAGATGCGCAAGAAGCGCATGATGCGCATGGAGCTGGCGCTCCGCTGCCAGGCGAGCTTTCGCAAATCCAAGCCCCTGTCTCTAGGCTACTCCCCAAACAGCACTTTTGTATAAGATCAAGTGTAGTAGCGTTCTTATAAGTTTAGGATATGCCGGGTGAGGGGAATGTAAACAGATGCGCAAGAAGCGCATGATGCGCATGGAGCTGGCGCTCCGCTGCCAGGCGAGCTTTCGCAAATCCAAGCCCCTGTCTCTAGGCTACTCCCCAAACAGCACTTTTGTATAAGATCAAGTGTAGTAGCGTTCTTATAAGTTTAGGATATGGCGGGTGAGGGGAATGTAAACAGATGCGCAAGAAGCGCTGAAATAATATCCCTAAATGGTAAAAGTTTGCAAGTATATTTTGTGGATTACACAGCAGGGTGGCGACAAAGTTAACAACTTTGATGTGGAATCCATGAAAACAACCCAAATTTCTGCCTGACACACCTCGTTTGATAAAGGGACGATGTATGGAGGCAGCTATATGGACGACTTTTGGAGGTAGCAATGGAGACAACGTGTGGAGGCTGCTATGGAGACAATTTAATTTGGATAGTGCCTGTATGTGGCAGTCCCAAACATTTTTCAAACCAGAGGAGCAGGTAGGTGGCCCTCCAGTAAAATGGGATAGATTGAGTGCCTGTATGTGGCAGTCCCAAAAATTGTTCAAACCAGAGGAGCAGGTAGGTGGCCCTCCAGTAAAATGGAATAGATTGAGTGCCTGTATGTGGCAGTCCCAAAAATTGTTCAAACCAGAGGAGCAGGTAGGTGGCCCTGCAGTAAAATGGAATAGATTGAGTGCCTGTATGTGGCAGTCCCAAAAATGTTTCAAACCAGAGGAGCAGGTAGGTGGCCCTCCAGTAAAATGGGATAGATTGAGTGCCTGTATGTGGCAGTCCCAAAAATGTTTCAAACCAGAGGAGCAGGTAGGTGGCCCTCCAGTAAAATGGAATAGATTGAGTGCCTGTATGTGGCAGTCCCAAAAATTGTTCAAACCAGAGGAGCAGGTAGGTGGCCCTGCAGTAAAATGGAATAGATTGAGTGCCTGTATGTGGCAGTCCCAAAAATTCTTCAAACCAGAGGAGCAGGTAGGTGGCCCTCCAGTAAAATGGAATAGATTGAGTGCCTGTATGTGGCAGTCCCAAAAATTCTTCAAACCAGAGGAGCAGGTAGGTGGCCCTGCAGTAAAATGGAATAGATTGAGTGCCTGTATGTGGCAGTCCCAAAAATGTTTCAAACCAGAGGAGCAGGTAGGTGGCCCTCCAGTAAAATGGGATAGATTGAGTGCCTGTATGTGGCAGTCCCAAAAATGTTTCAAACCAGAGGAGCAGGTAGGTGGCCCTCCAGTAAAATGGAATAGATTGAGTGCCTGTATGTGGCAGTCCCAAAAATTGTTCAAACCAGAGGAGCAGGTAGGTGGCCCTGCAGTAAAATGGAATAGATTGAGTGCCTGTATGTGGCAGTCCCAAAAATTCTTCAAACCAGAGGAGCAGGTAGGTGGCCCTCCAGTAAAATGGAATAGATTGAGTGCCTGTATGTGGCAGTCCCAAAAATTCTTCAAACCAGAGGAGCAGGTAGGTGGCCCTGCAGTAAAATGGAATAGATTGAGTGCCTGTATGTGGCAGTCCCAAAAATTGTTCAAACCAGAGGACCGGGTAGGTGGCCCTCCAGAAAAATGGAATAGATTGAGTGCCTGTATGTGGCACTCACAAAAATTGTTTCAAACAGAGGACCGGGTAGGTGGCCCTCCAGAAAAATTAAATGCATGAAGTATAGCAAGAGCCAGTGGGCCCTGTCAAAAAATAGCCATTTTCCTCTGCTTTACTGTACAAAGAGGAGGAGAAGGAGGAAAATGAGGAGGAGGAGGAGGAGTGGATCAATTATTCAGGTTGAGCTTCCTTCACCTGGTGGAGATTGGAAATTCTGAGAAATCCAGCCTTTATTCATTTTAATAAGCGTCAGCCTGTCAGCGCTGTCAGTCGACAGGCGTGTACGCTTATCGGTGATGATGCCACCAGCTGCACTGAAAACCCGCTCGGACAAGACGCTAGCGGCAGGGCAGGCAAGAACCTCCAAGGCGTACAGCGCCAGTTCGTGCCACATGTCCAGCTTTGAAACCCAGTAGTTGTAGGGAGCTGTGTGATCATTTAGGACGATGGTATGGTCAGCTACGTACTCCCTCACCATCTTTCTGTAAAGATCAGCCCTACTCTGCCGAGACTGGGGACAGGTGACAGTGTCTTGCTGGGGTGACATAAAGCTGGCAAAAGCCTTGTAAAGCGTACCCTTGCCAGTGCTGGACAAGCTGCCTGCTCGCCTACTCTCCCTCGCTACTTGTCCCGCAGAACTACGCACTCTGCCGCTAGCGCTGTCAGAAGGGAAATACTGTTTCAGCTTGTGCACCAGGGCCTGCTGGTATTCATGCATTCTCACACTCCTTTCCTCTGCAGGGATGAGAGTGGCAAGATTTTGCTTGTACCGTGGGTCCAGGAGAGTGAACACCCAGTAATCGGTGCTGGAATAAATTCTTTGAACGCGAGGGTCACGGGATAGGCAGCCTAGCATGAAATCTGCCATATGCGCCAGAGTACCAACGCGTAAGAATTCACTCCCCTCACTGGCCTGACTGTCCATTTCCTCCTCCTCCAACTCCTCCAACTCCTCTTCTTCTGCCCATACACGCTGAACAGTGAAGGACTCAACAATGGTCCCCTCTTGTGTCTCGCCAACATTCTCCTCCTCTTCCTCCTCATCCTCCTCCACCTCCACCTCCTCCGATATGCGCTGAGAAACAGACCTCAGGGTGCTTTGGCTATCAACAAGGGAATATTCTTCCCCCGTCTCTTGTGACGAGCGCAAAGCTTCCGACTTCATGCTGACCAGAGAGTTTTTCAACAGGCCAAGCAGCGGGATGGTGAGGCTGATGATGGCGGCATCGCCACTGACCATCTGTGTTGACTCCTCAAAGTTACTCAGCACCTGACAGATATCAGACATCCACGTCCACTCCTCATTGTAGACTTGAGGAAGCTGACTGACCTGACTACCAGTTCTGGTGGAAGTTGACATCTGGCAGTCTACAATCGCTCTGCGCTGCTGGTAAACTCTGGATAACATGGTCAGTGTTGAATTCCACCTCGTGGGCACGTCGCACAACAGTCGGTGAGCGGGCAGTTGGAGGCGGCGCTGCGCTGCCCTGAGAGTGGCAGCATCTGGGCTGGACTTCCTGAAATGCGCACAGATGCGGCGCACCTTCGTGAGCAAATCAGACAGATTGGGGTATGTCTTGAGGAAACGCTGCACTATCAGATTTAACACATGGGCCAGGCATGGCACATGTGTCAGTCTGCCGAGTTGCAGAGCCGCCACCAGGTTACGGCCGTTGTCACACACAACCATTCCCGGCTTGAGGTTCAGCGGTGCCAGCCACAGATCAGTCTGCGCCGTGATGCCCTGTAATAGCTCTTGGGCGGTGTGTCTTTTGTCGCCTAGGCTCAGCAGTTTGAGCACCGCCTGCTGTCGCTTAGCGACGGCACTGCTGCTGTGCCTAGAGCTACCGACTGATGGCGCCGTGCCCACGGATGGTAGTTCGGAGGAGGAGGTGGAGGAGGGGTGGGAGGAGGAGGAGGCATAGTAGGCCTGAAACACCTGGACCGAGGTAGGCCCCGCAATCCTCGGCGTCGGCAGTATATGAGCAGCCCCAGGGTCAGTCTCGGTCCCAGCCTCCACCAAGTTAACCCAATGTGCCGTCAGCGATATATAGTGGCCCTGCCCGGCAGCACTCGTCCACGTGTCCGTGGTCAGGTGGACCTTGTCAGAAACGGCGTTGGTCAGGGCACGGATGATGTTGTCTGACACGTGCTGGTGCAGGGCTGGGACGGCACATCGGGAAAAGTAGTGGCGGCTGGGGACTGAATACCGAGGGGCGGCCGCCGCCATGAGGTTGCGAAAGGCCTCGGTCTCTACTAGCCTATAGGGCAGCATCTCCAGGCTAAGCAATCTGGAGATGTGCACATTAAGGGCTTGGGCGTGCGGGTGGGTTGCACTATATTTGCGTTTCCGCTCCAGCGTCTGGGGTATGGAGAGCTGAACGCTGGTGGATGCTGTGGAGGATCGTGGAGGCGACGATGGGGTTTTTGGGCCAGGGTCCTGGGCAGGGGGCTGACTAGCAGCTGACACAGGGGAAGGAGCAGTGGTGTGCACGGCCGGAGGTGAACGGGCTTGTTGCCACTGAGTGGGGTGCTTAGCATTCATATGCCTGCGCATACTGGTGGTAGTTAAGCTAGTAGTGGTGGAACCCCTGCTGAGCCTGGTTTGGCAAATGTTGCACACCACAGTCCGTCGGTCATCCGGTGTTTCCTTAAAGAACCTCCACACTTCTGAAGATCTAGCCCTCGCCGCAAGAGCCCTCACCACGGGAGCTTCACTAGTTGACAGTGGCGCTGATGCACCAGCTCTGGCCCTGCCTCTCCGTCTGGCCCCACCACTGCCTCTTCCAACCTGTTCAGGTCGAGGACTCTCCTCCGTCTCAGAAGCACTGTGTTCACCCGGCCTCTCAACCCAGCTTGGGTCTGTCACCTCATCATCCTCCGATCCCTCAGTCTGCTCCCCCCTCGGACTTCCTGCCCTGACAACAACTTCCCCACTGTCTGACAACCGTGTCTCCTCATCGTCGGACACCTCTTTACACACTTCCACTACGTCAAGAAGGTCATCATCACCCACAGACTGTGACTGGTGGAAAACCTGGGCATCGGAAAATTGCTCAGCAGCAACCGGACAAGTGGTTTGTGACTGTGGGAAGGGTCCAGAAAACAGTTCCTCAGAGTATGCCGGTTCAAATGGCAAATTTTCCTGGGAGGGGGCAGACTGGGGGGGAGGAGGCTGAGGTGCAGGAGCTGGAGGAGTGGGGATTTCGGTGACATGGGTGGACTGCGTGGAAGACTGACTGGTGGTGGACAAATTGCTCGAAGCATTGTCAGCAATCCACGACATCACCTGTTCGCACTGTTCTGGCCTCAACAGTGCTCTACCACGAGTCCCAGTAACTTCAGACATGAACCTAGGGAGTGTAGCTCTGCGGCGTTCCCCTGCTCCCTCATCAGCAGGTGGTGTCTCACCCCGCCCAGGACCACGGCCTCTGACCCCTGCAGTAGTTGGACGCCCACGTCCCCGCCCTCGTCCTCTACCCCTAGCCCTGGGGTTAAACATTTTTAAAATGAGAGTTATAACTTTTTTTTTTTTTTTACTTTTTTTTTTTTTTTTGTGTGTTTTTTTGTGTTTTTTGTTTTTTTTTGTGTTTTTTGTTTTTTTTTGAGTTTTTAGAACCAAACAATCCTATCCTTGTGCTATGGCTATTTTCTAGCCAAGTATCAAAGGAAGCACACTACTATGCCAGATGAGATGACACTGAGTTATTGCCTAATAGAAATCCAACCCCTACTGAATTTTGCCACTTCAGCCTTTGCTATGGATATGTGCGCCACTAAGCGCAGAACACAGCGGTCGCAAGTCTCACTACAAATTGCTCAGAATTGGCAAGTACATGCACTGCAGAAACTACAGCCACCAGCAGATCAACCAGAAATCAAATATATAGAACGCTACTGTAGGCTTCAAGAAGCTATTTGTATTCTCCTATGGCTATTTTCTAGCCAAGTATCAAAGGAAGCACACTACTATGCCAGATGAGATGACACTGAGTTATTGCCTAATAGAAATCCAACCCCTACTGAATTTTGCCACTTCAGCCTTTGCTATGGATATGTGCGCCACTAAGCGCAGAACACAGCGGTCGCAAGTCTCACTACAAATTGCTCAGAATTGGCAAGTACATGCACTGCAGAAACTACAGCCACCAGCAGATCAACCAGAAATCAAATATATAGAACGCTACTGTAGGCTTCAAGAAGCTATTTGTATTCTCCTATGGCTATTTTCTAGCCAAGTATCAAAGGAAGCACACTACTATGCCAGATGAGATGACACTGAGTTATTGCCTAATAGAAATCCAACCCCTACTGAATTTTGCCACTTCAGCCTTTGCTATGGATATGTGCGCCACTAAGCGCAGAACACAGCGGTCGCAAGTCTCACTACAAATTGCTCAGAATTGGCAAGTACATGCACTGCAGAAACTACAGCCACCAGCAGATCAACCAGAAATCAAATATATAGAACGCTACTGTAGGCTTCAAGAAGCTATTTGTATTCTCCTATGGCTATTTTCTAGCCAAGTATCAAAGGAAGCACACTACTATGCCAGATGAGATGACACTGAGTTATTGCCTAATAGAAATCCAACCCCTACTGAATTTTGCCACTTCAGCCTTTGCTATGGATATGTGCGCCACTAAGCGCAGAACACAGCGGTCGCAAGTCTCACTACAAATTGCTCAGAATTGGCAAGTACATGCACTGCAGAAACTACAGCCACCAGCAGATCAACCAGAAATCAAATATATAGAACGCTACTGTAGGCTTCAAGAAGCTATTTGTATTCTCCTATGGCTATTTTCTAGCCAAGTATCAAAGGAAGCACACTACTATGCCAGATGAGATGACACTGAGTTATTGCCTAATAGAAATCCAACCCCTACTGAATTTTCCCACTTCAGCCTTTGCTATGGATATGTGCGCCACTAAGCGCAGAACACAGCGGTCGCAAGTCTCACTACAAATTGCTCAGAATTGGCAAGTACATGCACTGCAGAAACTACAGCCACCAGCAGATCAACCAGAAATCAAATATATAGAACGCTACTGTAGGCTTCAAGAAGCTATTTGTATTCTCCTATGGCTATTTTCTAGCCAAGTATCAAAGGAAGCACACTACTATGCCAGATGAGATGACACTGAGTTATTGCCTAATAGAAATCCAACCCCTACTGAATTTTGCCACTTCAGCCTTTGCTATGGATATGTGCGCCACTAAGCGCAGAACACAGCGGTCGCAAGTCTCACTACAAATTGCTCAGAATTGGCAAGTACATGCACTGCAGAAACTACAGCCACCAGCAGATCAACCAGAAATCAAATATATAGAACGCTACTGTAGGCTTCAAGAAGCTATTTGTATTCTCCTATGGCTATTTTCTAGCCAAGTATCAAAGGAAGCACACTACTATGCCAGATGAGATGACACTGAGTTATTGCCTAATAGAAATCCAACCCCTACTGAATTTTGCCACTTCAGCCTTTGCTATGGATATGTGCGCCACTAAGCGCAGAACACAGCGGTCGCAAGTCTCACTACAAATTGCTCAGAATTGGCAAGTACATGCACTGCAGAAACTACAGCCACCAGCAGATCAACCAGAAATCATATATATAGAACGCTACTGTAGGCTTCAAGAAGCTATTTGTATTCTCCTATGGCTATTTTCTAGCCAAGTATCAAAGGAAGCACACTACTATGCCAGATGAGATGACACTGAGTTATTGCCTAATAGAAATCCAACCCCTACTGAATTTTGCCACTTCAGCCTTTGCTATGGATATGTGCGCCACTAAGCGCAGAACACAGCGGTCGCAAGTCTCACTACAAATTGCTCAGAATTGGCAAGTACATGCACTGCAGAAACTACAGCCACCAGCAGATCAACCAGAAATCAAATATATAGAACGCTACTGTAGGCTTCAAGAAGCTATTTGTATTCTCCTATGGCTATTTTCTAGCCAAGTATCAAAGGAAGCACACTACTATGCCAGATGAGATGACACTGAGTTATTGCCTAATAGAAATCCAACCCCTACTGAATTTTGCCACTTCAGCCTTTGCTATGGATATGTGTGCCACTAAGAGCTAAACACAACGGTAGCAAGTCCCCCTGCTAATTCCTCACAAAATGGTAAAAGATGCAAATTAAAATAAAAAAAGTAGAACGTTATTGTAGCCCTAAGAAGGGCTGTTGGGTTCTTTGAGAATCACTCCTGCCTAACAGTAAGCTAATAGAACACCCTAACGCTTTCCCTGACCAGCAGCAGCTCTCTCCCTAGCGGCATCCAGAGACAGAATGATCCGAGCAGCGCGGCCAGCGGCTAGTCTATCCCAGGGTCACCTGATCTGGCCAGCCAACCACTGCTATCGACGTGTAAGGGTACCACGTCATGCTGGGTGGAGTGCAGAGTCTCCTGGCTTGTGATTGGCTCTGTTTCTGGCCGCCAAAAAGCAAAACGGCGGGAGCTGCCATTTTCTCGAGCGGGCAAAGTATTCGTCCGAGCAACGAGCAGTTTCGAGTACCCTAATGCTCGACCGAGCATCAAGCTCGGACGAGCATGTTCGCTCATCTCTAATCATTTCTCAATTTTCAAGAGGCAGATATTAGGGAATTAATATTTGGACAAGAAGGACAGGGCCCCAGCACCTCTGTATTAGATGTCCCCTGTGTTTTGCCAGGACAGCATTTTCCCAGTGAATTCTGCTGCTTCTAAAGGAAGCATTTAGAATTTAGATTTAGAGTCTTTTCCAAAAGATGAGGTTAGGAAGGACACTTTATAGTACTGGGAGACCTGCGAGAACTCCAGAGTGACAAAATTTTAGTTGGTCCCCTGGTATATTCTACCACCTTATACGCAACGCATTCACAATTTACTTCCAACATTTGTTGTGAATTGATTTTGGTAAATTATTGTTACAAATGTTAGGTCAAATTGATCACTATACCCCTTGATTTCACTGTGGGATGTACACTCACCGGCCACTTTATTAGATACACCATGCTAGTAACGGGTTGGACCCTCTTTTGCCTTCAGAACTGCCTCAATTCTTCGTGGCATAGTTTCAACAAGGTGCTGGAAGCATTCCTCAGAGATTTTGGTCCATATTGACATGATGGCATCACACAGTTGCCGCAGATTTGTCGGCTGCACATCCATGATGCGAATCTCCCGTTCCACCACATCCCAAAGATGCTCTTTTGGATTGAGATCTGGTGACTGTGGAGGCCATTTGAGTACAGTGAACTCATTGTCATGTTCAAGAAACCAGTCTGAGATGATTCCAGCTTTATTGCATGGCGCATTATCCTGCTGAAAGTAGCCATCAGATGTTGGGTACATTGTGGTCATAAAGGAATGGACATGGTCAGCAAAATATTCAGGTAGGCTGTGGCGTTGCAACGATGCTCAATCGGTACCAAGGGGCCCAAAGAGTGCCAAGAAAATATTCCCCACACCATGACACCACCACCACCAGCCTGAACCGTTGATACAAGGCAGGATGGATCCATGCTTTCATGTTGTTGACGCCAAATTCTGACCCTACCGTCCTAATGTCGCAGCAGAAATTGAGACTCATCAGACCAGGCAATGTTTTTCCAATCTTCTACTGTCCAATTTCGATGAGCTTGTGCAAATTGTAGCCTCAGTTTCCTGTTCTTAGCTAAAAGGAGTGGCACCCGGTGTGGTCTTCTGCTGCTGTAGCCCATCTGCCTCAAAGTTCGACGTACTGTGCGTTCAGAGATGCTCTTCTGCCTATCTTGGTTGTAACGGGTGGTGATTTGAGTCACTGTTGCCTTTCTATCAGCTCGAACCAGTCTGCCCATTCTCCTCTGACCTCTGGCATCAACAAGGCATTTCCGCCCACAGAACTGCCGCTCACTGGATGTTTCTTTTTCAGACCATTTTCTGTAAACCCTAGAGATGGTTGTGCGTGAAAATCCCAGTAGATCATCAGTTTCTGAAATACTCAGACCAGCCCTTCTGGCACCAACATCCAATCCACGTTCAAAGGCACTCAAATCACCTTTCTTCCCCATACTGATGCTTGGTTTGAACTGCAGGATATTGTCTTGACCATGTCTACATGCCTAAATGCACTTAGTTGCCGCCATGTGGTTGGCTGATTAGAAATTAAGTGTTAACGAGCAGTTGGACAGGTGTACCTAATAAAGTGGCCGGTGAGTGTAGTTTTCAAACTAAGGTCGCTTGTTGGTTTTATGTTTTCTACTTAGTGTGAAGGAAACCGCAATGTTCCGGACCCCTAAAGGGTACGCAAGGTCACTCAGTTATCTTTTTATAGACACTCCCAGAACGCATGGGTTCTGAGATGTGCAAGAAGTGATTTCAAGTTGTCCACACAACTTCCGGATATGGCACAACAGTAAATCACAGCCCTGAATGGCTTTAATATCACTCTCACTACCCTCAGTGAGACAGCATATTAGCCTGGTCCATACAAGGATTATATAGGGTGAGCAACCAACCCGGTAGCATGTATATAAGCGAGAAACCCGGACGTGGAAGCGTGAATCCCTGGATCACATTGATACCAAACATGACCCATTTGTTCTGGTATCCTAGAGCCCCTCAAATCGCATCTCCTTGATCAACTGAATATCATGGATCCAAAAATGCATTTATTCTTCTGGTGAGATGGACCATAACTTCATAACTGTCCCTATTTAACTTAGTGGTTTTGGAGTTTATGGCCCTCTGTGTGTATAGAGTGGTGGTGGTGGTGGTGGGGGGGTGCCTTTCTGCAAAAGTCTTTGAAGCCCAGTCACATGCTGTGTCAACAATTTAGCTCAATTATGCCAATTTAAGCTGAGGCTGAGGGATGGGTGGCTTCATAACCAAGAAAATACCTGCATGTTCATCACACTTAGGTTTTCTATTTCCCCTCCAAACTTATGGATTTGTAAGCACATCCTTTGTAATTCTCTTATGGCTCCAACGGCGGTCTCCGCGTCTCCCTCGGTCCGACGTGTGCCCCTTCCTCCTAGTGCGCGCGCACTGGCTTGAAAAGATTTAAAGGGCTAGCGAGCTGATAATTGTTGCTGCCCTGTTGCCTTCCCTGATAAATTTCCAGCCCCTACCTGTGCCCCTTGCCAGATCTTTGTGCTTCTACGCCTTTCTAAGAGAAAGCTTTGTTCCATGCCCTCTGCGATTATCCTGATTTCCCGTTGTGACCTCAATTCTGTTCATGAATCTGATCCCATGCAGCCTGTCCTGTTTTACCGCTACATCCCCAACTCTGATCCTGTGCTGCTTGTCTCAACCTTCTGTCTGTCCCTGACCACGAGTTTTCCTGACAATTTTGTTCTATGCCTTGGCCACCACCACAGACAAAGTCGCGCCTGTGGAATGACCGGGTGGTACCACGCATCATCAAGTCCAACCTGCTTTGTGGTGGGCTCTGGCGAAAACCGGGTATCACTTAGACTCCGGTCCCAGGTGTCGGCTTACGTCAGCCTCAGATCCTGATATAGGGCTCTCTAAATGCATCCTGACACATGTAAAGAATGTCTGTAAAACTTGCTTTCTAGAAGGCAAACATCTCCCTTACCCTCCTCATCCCTACTGACAGTTTTCAGTCAGAGTTTGTTCAGTGTCTCAGTTTTTCATGCACGTTTTTATTTTGCATTTCCAATGCAGTTTCAATGCGTTTTTACGCACAGTTAACGTGCATGAAAAAGACTTAGGACTGTGGTCTTTTCTATGGCAATCGATCAGTGGAAAATGCATTGCACTTGCATTGGACTTGAATGTGTCTCAGAGTGCAATGCGTTTTTGATGCATCTCCATAGACTTGTATGGTGCATTTTTCACATGCCTGACTTGCAAAAGTAGAGCTTGCTGAGATTTTAACATGCATTAAAAAACTTACATGTGTGCGTGAAAAAAATGCAAGTCTTAAAAAACCCATTGATTTCAATGAGTCAGAGTGCAATGCAGGTCAAAAGCACACGCAGAACACCCACTTGAAAAGTGCAAATCTGAAAGAGGCCTGAAAACTGATTGAACTCTGATTAAAAATGTCAGTTTTTCACTGAGCAAACCCTGATCGCACTCTGTTCAAACTCTGACCTGATCTCAGTGTGAAAGGGGCCTTACTTGCACATTTTTTTCAGTGCAAACTGCTTGCACATGTATTTAATAAGTGTATACAACACTTTTGTGTCGTGGCTACACTATTCTGAGCTCAAAGGGGCGATCCTGTGCACAGTCGGACGGTGCGGCACATTTATCAAGCAACAGAATTGTGTTGGACGCCCTATGTTTAATGTGCACTAAAAAAGTTGGTGCATTCTGTCAGAAATACTGTTCCCCCTTAGTCTTAAAACAATAAAACATAATATACTGTAGTGACATCAGCAGTTATTTAATAGAAAAATCATGCAAAAAAAGAGGCACTTAAGAATGTAGCTGTAATCTGAAACCCAGGAGCACGTGGGCAGACTTTTAGAGTGTCTTTGTAGTGCTCTAGATCTCTTAGTCTGTTAATATTCTTGGGGAAAATAGCTATATTTCCTTCAATCTTCCTACCAAAAGGAGAAAACATAAAGAGGGTAATTTTTGTTAGTTTTTACTTTACTTTTTCTATTCCTTTGGGTTGTTTTTGCAAAAATTTGTGACCTTTACACTCAACTAACAAAGTTCACCTTGAGAGTTTTTCAGTAGTGCACTTGGTTTATCTTTAGAATCCAGATGTCGATGTCACACATTTTTGCACAATTGTGGTAAAACATCAAAATTTTTGCACAATAACACAAATAAACTGCACTCCCGAGCAGGTGTAGGAAACCATTTTTAAGAGTTTAAGAGTTTAAGATATATCAAGCATGTACCAAAAAATAAGACTGGTGCAAGTACAGAATGAAGATCAATGAATCCGAAAGTGTTTTTATTTTTAAATAAACATCTACTATAGACAGTCTTACAACTTGGTGGGAATTACATTTGAAATCATAATAAAATGTAATTAACAGTTTAAGATTGGTTAGACTATCAAACTATTCTTAGGACATGCCAGCAACAGCATGGTATAAGATCAAAAGACTATCCACTTAGATTCAAGTTGATCGATATTGACTGGTACAGTCATAAGAGAGAAAGGGATGTTTTAAAATGCTTTGATAGTCACAATGAAGTTTGTTATCAAGTGCTGCTTCAAAGAGTGCTTTTCTTTCTTTCTTTGGCAAAACAATTAATAGCTTAAGGATGATCCATCTGCTTTAGCAGAATGTATAAACAGGCATAATTAACCATGCTTTCCTTTGGGCAATTAAACTGCAGCATTATTATCAAAAATATTTCATGCAAGTAATATTCATTTTTTAATAAAATATAAATCAAAATGTTACCTTTTCTGCTACAATTTTACTGTAAATTATTTGAATTTGCATTCTAAGAAAATTGATTATATATATATATATTTTTTAAAATATATTTTAATATATATATTTTAATAATGATTGAAATAAAACAAAAAAAAATTCCCACTTTAGTTTTAAAGCATAGCTAAGATGCAGCACAACATGACAAAATGAAATACTTGTGAGGCCTTCATTATCTTCACTCAAGTAAGTCTTAGGATTGGAAAATTTTCTTTAAAAGATTCTGCTGCAAAAATACTTTGTGCAGTCTGCTTTATTTTTCTCCATTTTTCTGTCAGGGCATGGACATACTCTAGTTTGCAAGGTGTTCGGTTGTGAAGGCTATAATTGTGTATGCATTTGCCATAGCATTCAAGAGCTCTGATGGGGTGATAGAAGAATCATCTAGTTGCCATTTGGCCAATGAAGTGGGTGAATCAGAATAGTCCAGAGGGGCGTGAAGTAGTGTGTAGTTTAGTGAGATCTGTCTATACTGGCTATTAGCTCTGCCAAACCAAGCACAATTCAATCATTATTGACCAGACCTACCAAAAGCGTTCTCTGTATAGTGAGAGGCTTGCATGTAAGGAAAGAACACAATCTGAAGATCTAGAATTTTCTATTGCAATTCTGTGAACACAAATGCACATTTTTCAGTATCAAGTGGGCATCAAGTGTGTACAGTCCTGCTCTACACCATGTGTAGAAGTCATGGTGAGGATGACCGTTCTGCAAGTCAGGTTTGCAAATCAATGAAAGATGCATAGAATAAGAGGGACTGAGGCTGTAGTGTCATTCCACTCTTTGCCAAAATAACAATAACAATGGGTTTGTTCTGTGCAGACAGATGGTAAAGTAGCATGTATCAGGTTACAGGCGGTCCCCTACTTAAGGACACCCGACTTACAGACAACCCATAGTTACAGACGGACCCCTCTGCCCCATGCGACCTCTGGTAAAGCTCTCTGGATGCTTTACTATAGTCCCAGACAGCAATGATCAGCTGTAAGATGTCTGTAATGAAGCTTTATTGATAATTCTTGGTCCAATTACACCAAAAATTTTGAAACTCCAATTGTCACTGGGGCAAAAGAAAAAAAATTGTCTAGAACTTCCATTATAAAATATACAGTTTCGACTTACATACAAATTCAACTTAAGAACAAACCTCCAGACCCTATCTTGTATGTAACCCGGGGACTGCCTGTAGTTTGAACCGTCTCTGCTTCTAAGTAATATTCTATAAAACATAAGTGTAGATTTAGGGGCTGTGTATCAATTATCTAATAATCCTTCTATTGACTGCCAATTTATACACCAGGTTAGGGAAATTAAGTTTCATTTGCTGGAGGATATGAAATGGTATATATATCCAGATATATTTATGGTATAAGTAGTTGATTCTGTTTATGTCCTTCGGTCTTAGGGTCAGAGGTATGAATTGCATTAAATATAAAGCAACTTGAGGAACTCCTCCATTTTTAGTAGATTGGCCTGTAAAGGAAAGGGTATGGTGTTGCCATCTGAAGATTGTTTGTTCTAGATTATATATGTAGGGAGTCATATTTGCATTAGATATTTTGGAGGGTAGTTTTGAAATCTGTACTCCTAGATATGTGAGGGAAGAGGTTTTCTAAGTAAAAGGGAAGTTTACAGTCTAAAGGGGTTTTGTTGGGCCTCTTAAAGGGGTTATCCGGGGTGGGGCGGGCTATTTAAAAATAAAAAACTTGTACTTATCTCCTCTGGCGCCGCCGATGTCCCGTGCCGCGGCCCGCTTGATCCGTGCCCCTGTTTGTTTACAGGGGCACAGAAGCCGCGCACAGGGAGCTTCCGGTCGGCGATGTGGCCGGCTCTTCCCATCCATTCCTAACTCTAAGCATTGTAAGCTCTGGGAGATGCCGGCGGATGGGAGCTTCCGGCCGGTGCACAGACCGCTGCACAGAGGAGACGGACCGCGGCGCGGAACATCAGCAGAGCTGGATGAGGTAAGTAGATGTTTTCTATGTTTAAATAGCCCTCCCCAGCCCGGCGCTAAGTAATTTTCAACACCCGGATCACCCCTTTAATTCTGTCTTGATTTACAGATTAGCCGAACAGCCACCCCAGGTTAGTTATGCCCATCCATCAATGGTTTTAAACACGTCTTGGATGTCTTGTATCTAATTCCATGATCCAAAAGGCATCCCTTTTAGAAGTGCAAGTTACTGTTTAAACCACATTGCTACTGTGGCAATTGAAATGTTTTTTAATATTTTTTCTGAGGAAAAAACTATAGTTTTTAGTTACATATTTTTAAACTTAGACAACAACTTTCTCCACGTTGGTAGCTACCTGCACGAGATAACAAGCTATATTTGTTGGGGGCTACGCATCAAAACCCATTTGCTAAAATTAGTACAACAGTATAGAACCTGGTAAAATATGGGAATGTTTTTTTTCAGAGGATTTGATTGATTTCCTCATACTTCATAATGTGTGTAAAACACCTGAGGCAACCATTGTGTCATATTTTCACAGTATCTTTGTCCTCCAAGGACATTGTGAGTCAGCTATAGTTCTAGCGCTATTTAAAATGCAAACCTTTTTTTCCATGCATCATATAGGGATTGCGGTGTCATTAGATGTAAATCATTTTATAATAATTATTAAATAAGTATATAAACACAAAAACACACAAAAAAGTACATATTTGGTATCACCGCATTTGTATTAATCTGTACAATAAATTCTAAATCAATATTAAACGCGCTCGGGGAACAAAGTAATAAATAAACACAAAAAACTTCCCATAATATACTATTTTTTAATCAAACACCATCACAAAAGTGATCAAAAAAAGCTACATTCGCTAATATGATATGACTGAATAGAACAACTCATTTTGCAAAAAATAAGCCCTCAACCAGATCTGTCAACAGAAAATTACAGAAGTTATGGCCCTTAAAATTTGTCGATAGTAAAAATAACGTGATTTCCACCAATATTGGTTTTGCTCAGTAAAATTGAGCAAAGATAAGAAAAACTATATAAATGAGGTATCACCGCAATCATAGTGAACCAGAGACAGTGAGCGTGGGAAAAAAAGTGCTAAAAGTCCAAAATAAAAATTGATGATTTTGTTTGTGTCCCCCTTGAAATAGTTAATAAAATCTCACGAATAAGTTATAGACCCCCAAAATAAATTATCTATACATTGTATCTCATCCCGTAAATAATAAGCCCTCATATGTTCATATTAACAAAAAAAAATAAAATTTATAGCTTGTACAATGTGACAATACAAATCTGCTGGGAATAGCGCTGCTTCTATTCTATGCCTGGCGGTGCGCTCATACAGCAGTTTACCACCACATATGGGGTATCAGTACACTCTCGAGAAATTGGGCATCAAACATTGCAGAGCGTTTCATCATTTAATTTATTATGAAACTGTCAGTTTTGGCCTAAATTAATATATTTTCCAAAAAAATTCAAAAGTTTTTAAATCGCAGGTCCATTTTGTTTTAACCCATGTGAAACACTTAAAGGGTTAATAGACTCAATAGAAGTTGTTTTACATATGCTGAGGGGTTAACTTTCTATAGTGGGGTAATTTATGGGGGTTTAATATTATATATTTTATTATTTTAATATTATTTCAAAGTCTCTTGAATGAAAATGAGAAAAATGGCACCTAAAGTTCTGCACCTCATAACATCCTAGAAAAAGGATAGGACGCATAAAATATCATTCCAACATAAAGAAGACATTCCGCAAATGTTAATTATCAAGCTTTTTGGGTAGTTTTACTTGCTGTCTGGAAAGCAGAACATTTCTAACTTGGAAAATGAAGAATTTTTACAAACTTTTGCCAAATTTTCACTTTTTTTCAGAACGAAGCGCAAAATTATCACTTAAATTTCACAACTTACATGAAGTACAATATGTCATGAGAAAACATTCTCAAAATCACCTGGATATATTAAAGCATTCTGAAGTTATAACCAATTATCGTGACACAGGGCAGATTTGAAAAATCGGGTCTGGTCATTGAGCTGAAAACTAGTGTCGGTGATAAAGGGTTAAGCAGTAATAAATTACCATGATTTAGCATCCAGGACCTCGTAATTTAGGCCTTTCTAAAATGAAACGGCCACTCCCCTGAATTTAGAATAATAATTTGAACAAGTAGCAGACGTCCACCTAGTGGGCTTTAAGTTAGCGCTGTGCTGAACGCTTCTCCAGCAATAATATTAAATTTGGCCCAAAACTATTAAGTTGCTGGAGTAGCCCAAGAGATCAGTCCGTTGGTTAAATATCTTAGCACTTAGAGTCCAACCCGTCCCAGGCAGTGGAAAAACATCTATTTTCTGACCCAATGTGGCCCATAGACTTCCTTCAGGTTCTGCAATAGCAATGAGAATGATGACCAAGTGTCATGTAAAAATAATAAACTGCAAGGGAAATAAACTGCGAGGGAAAACAATATTGTTAGCATGATAAGGAGCAAACTTCATGTGGCATAAGGTTCACATATGTTCACCACTACAAAAGACCACATTTTCGAAACTTTACCCCTCAGACATTTTATCAGATGATTTATGGAGCGTTTTAATCTACAGATGTTGCAATGATTAATTTAAAAGATGCATAAATATATAGGCTGTATTGAGTACACTGAGTACCAGATCTTGTACAATCTGAAGGATGTGAGCAGTATTGGACTGGAGTATCTTGGGCCCAACAGAGTAAATAGTTTTTAGGGCCCACCTTTCATCTAAATAGAAAAAATGCTTGACAACCCCAGATTGATCAGAAGCATTTAACCCCTTCCCGACATTTGACGTAATAGTACTGCATCGCGGGAGGTGCGTTCCCGCAAAATGCAGTACTATTACGTCAAACTTCTGGCGCCGGCTCCTGAACGGAGCCGGCGCCAGAAGCTGCGGGTGTCGGCTATAGATTATAGCCGACACCCGCCTCTAACACCCGCGATCAGAGATTTCTCCGATCGCGGGTGTTAACCCCTAACACGCCGCGGTCGCGCTGACCGCGGCGTGTTAGAGGCATTTAAAAAGTATTTGATGTCAATCGGACCCCCCCGCGGCACTTACCGGGGGGGTCCGCAGCTCCGATCGCAGCCCCGGGACTGCCGGTGCCCGGGGCTGCGCGATCTTCATCCCGGTGCCGGGTCCGTGCCTCCTGGCAGGACCCGGCTGTAAGACACTGGGCATGCGCAGCATGCTCAGTGTCTTACATTACACAGTGCAATACATCTGTATTGCACTGTGTAACCTGTAAAATAGCTTGAACAAGTGATCAGAAGATCACTTGTTCAAGCTAATATGTAAGTTACTGTAAAAAAAAGTTAAAACAATAAATAAAGTTTTTTTAAATAAAAATAAATAATAAAAGAAAGTGAAAGTCCCCCCAAACACCACATTTCCCTGTACAAAAGTAATAAAGTATAAAAAACACTAAATCACAAAAAAACCTCACTTATTTGGTATCGCCGCGTCCGTAACAATCTGTACAATAAATCCTAATCATAATTGGACCCGCTCGGTGAACATGGTAGAAAAAAAACCCCAAAAACTTGCCAAAAATTAAAACTTTTTATCAAATTGCTTTACAAAAAATGTTCTAAAAAGTGATCTGAAAAAGTTACAAGCACCAAAATGATACTACTGAAAAGAACAACTTGTCACGCAAAAAATAAGCTTACAACCAGCTCCGTAAACCAAAAAATACTAAAGTTATGCTGCTATAAAAATGACAATATTAAAACAAATGCAATTTTTTCTATTCTAGTTTTCCTTCAATAAAATTGGACAAATATAAAATAAACTATATAAATGAGGTATCACCGTAATCGTAGTGATCCGTAGAATAAAGATAATATATTATTGTTATGCTACAGTGAACACCCCCCAAAAAAATGCTAAAAATCCAAAACAAGAATTGATGATTTTATTTTCCTCTACATATAAAGAGTTAATAAAATTGCTTCAATAAACTAAAAACCCACTAAAATGAAAGTTTTTTTTACAGTGCATCTCGTCTCGCAAAAAATAAACCCTTATTTGTTTAAATTGCTTAAAAAATAAATAAAGATTGTATAGCCTATTCCCAACGCGCGTTGTCATAGAACGGTGCGGTGGGTAGTGACTTGCCCACACGGTACAGACACCATGATCGGGGCAAGATGGCGGCTGATCCTGACGGCCATCCATCCTGCCCCATGGACCAGAATGGTTCCGTCCCCCCCACACCCCCAGTTCACGATCCCTGCTATTGGCTCATCAATTCAGACCAGCCAATAGAAGCGAATTTACTTATGACGTCAGTAATACCGGTCACCATGTCTGTAGACACGGTGATCGGGGCAGGGTGGCGGCTGTTCCTGACTGCCACCAATTGTGCCTTGTGCTCCAGAAGGGTTTTGCTGCCCCCCTCTGTCCATGTTTGCCGCTATTGGCTGGTCGATTTGGTCCAGCCAAAAGCAGCAATATTCGTCACAATGGGCATCGCTAAGGTGAATAAGAGCAACACTTGGCAATAATTTCCCTACGGAAAACGAAGATATGGTACAAAAGCGCTGGCCGTGCACATTGTACAGATGATGCTGTACAACTCTTACGAGCTGTTCCAATGTGCAGGTCCTGCCGTATCATTTCTCCGTTTTCAAGAGGAAGGTATTAGGAAACTAATATTGGGACAAGAAGGACGGGGCCCCAGTACCTCTGGTTTAGATGTTTCTGTGTTTTGCCAGGACAGCATTTTCCCGGTGAATTCTGCTGCTTCTAATTGTAGGACTCAATAAAGAGTCTGTTCCAAAAGAGGAGTTGGGATGGACACTATATACTACTAAGAGACCTGCGACAACTCTAGAGTGACAAAAGTTTAGTTGGTCCCTTGGTATCATCTACCTCCTTATACGCAACACATTCACAATTCACGCCCAACCTGTTGTGAATTCATTTAGGTAAAATGAATAATTGTAACAACTGTTAGGTCCCGTTGCTCCCTATAACCCTCCATTATTTCATAAGGGGCGCCACATAACGGGCACTGAACTTTCCAGAAATAATTGCAATTTCCATCTTGGACTCCATTGCACATCATATTTGGAAACCACCTATATGTTCAAAATGCTCATTTCACCACGTGTATTACCCTACACCACATATTACACCTTGCTATATTCCCCAAGGGGTGTACATTCAACAATTAGGGTCACTTTTCGGGTTTTCCTCTGTTTTGGTACCACTACGGCTCTCCAAATGTATCCTGACACATATGAAGGATTTCTGTCAAATTTGGCCACTAAAAGACAAACATCCCTCTTTTCCTCTACTGTGCGCCCATAAAGCATTTTATATGCACATGTGGGGTACTTCTACACTCGGGAGAAATAGTTTTACACCTTTTTTGGGGTTATTTAATATATTATCCCTTGTGGCTTACAAAAATTAGGGGTAAAGTGACATTTATAGGAAAATGTTCACCTTTTTTATGTTTAGGGCCTAATTGGATCATTCACCTGTAGGAGCAAATACATATATTACACATTGAAAAATTCTCTAAGGGGTGTGCATTCAAAAATTAGGGTCACTTTTCGGATTCTTATCTGTTTTATACCGCTAGGGTTCTCCAAATGCATGTCAAACATTTCTGTCAAATTTGGCTTATAAAAGGCAAACATCCCCCTTCCCTTTTACTGTGCGCCCATACAACATTTTATATACACATGTGGGGTACTTCTACACTCGAGAGAAATAGGTCTACACATTTTGGGGGGTTATTACATATTTTTATCCTTTGTGGCTATAAAAAATTAGGGGTACAACGACCTTTATAAGAAAATTTTCACCTTTTTCCTATTTAAGTCCTAATTAAATCAAACAACTTTATGGACAAATACACATATTACACCTTGCTAAATTCTCTAAGGAGTGTGCTTTCCAAAATGGTGATACTTGTTGGGGTTCCGCTCTGTTTTGGTACCACTACAGCTCTCTAAATGCATCCTGACATATGTAAAGGATGTCTGTCAAATTTGGCTTCTAAAAGGCCAACGCCCCTCTTTCCCTTCTGAGCTTCACTGCGTACCCATACAACATTTTATTTGCATGTGTGGGGCAATTTTATACTCGGGAGAAATGCTAGTACACATTTTTTGGGGTTGTTTTATCTTTAATGCCTTATGGGATACAAAAAATAGCCGTAAAAGTGACTTTTTTGGGAAAATGTTCATATTTTTCCTTTTTGGGACCTAATTGAAACAAACACCTGTAGGGGAAAATACACATATTACACCTTGCTAAATTCTCCAAAGGGTGCACTTTCCAAAATGGTGACACTTGTTGGGGTTCCCCTCTGTTTTGGTACCACTAGGGCTCTCCAAATGCATCCTGACACTTGTAAAGGATGATTGTCATATCTGGCTTCTAAAAGGCCAACGGCCCTCTTTCCCTTCTGAGCCCCACTGTGTACCCATACAACACTTTATATGCAAAAGTGGTGCAGTTCTGTGCTTAGGAGAAATAGTTTTACACATTTATGGGGGTTGTTTCATCTTTTATCCCTTGTGGCTTACAAAAATTTGGGGTAAAAGTGACTTTTTTGAGAAATTTTCACCTTTTTTCCCTTTTGGGGCCTAATTGAATCAAACAACTATTGGGGCAACTACACAAATTACACCTTGCTAAACTCTCCAAGAGGTGTACTTTCCAAAATGGTGTCTCTTGTTGGGGCTTTCCTCTGTTTTGGTACCATTATGGCTTTCCAAATGCATCCTGACACATGAAAACTTTTTCAGCCATATTTGCCCTTCAAAAACGAAACAATGCTCTTTCCCTTCCAAGTGCCCCCCTGTGCCCGTGCAGCAGGGTACAGTGACAAAATGGGTATTTGCATACTCAGGAAGAATTGCCCCCAACATTGTAAAATGCATTTTCCTTTTTAACCCATTGTGAAGGTGCAAATTTTAGTGTTCAATGAATCTATAGTAAGATAAAATTACATTTCTGTAATTTCACTTTCATTTATCTTTCACCCTCATGAAACGCTCATAGGGTTAACAAAATTCCCAAAGGTTGTTTTGAATATTTTGAGGGGTGCAGTTTCTGAAATGGTGTCATTTGTGGGGGTTTTCTGTCGTGTAGGCCTTATAAAGTCACTTCTAACTAAATTGACCCTCCAAAAGTAGGTTTTGATGATTTTCATGAAAATCTGAAAAATTGCACCTAAAGTTATAAGCCTCCTAACATCCTAAAAAAAGGAAAAGATGTTTGAAAAATGATGCCAAGTTAAAGCAGACATATGGAAAATGTTAGTTATCAAGTTATTTTAGTGATATGACCAACTTTTCAAAAAGTAGAAACTTTTGAATTTGGAAAACATTGTTTTTTTCAAAAATTTTGCCAAATTTCCATTTATTTCATAAATAAATACTAAATATATTGATTAAATTTCTCAACCAGCATGAAGTACAATGTGTCATGAAAAAACAATCTCAAAATCAACTGCATATGTTAAAGCGTTCCAAAGTTATAACCACTTAAATAGACACATGTCAGATTTTAAAAAATGGGCCGTGTCAGGAAGGTGAAAAGTGGCTTCAGCGTTAAGGGGTTAACATTAGACAGCATAGAGGAAAACGGATAGTCTAACTGCATCAGGTACCATCCAGCCTCCCAATGTACGAAGATTGATGATGAATATGTTGTAGTAGAAGTCTTTTTAGTCTATATTTGCACATCCTATTAGTTGGTTTAGATTATGCCAAAAATATGCCAGATTTTGGGGCACTATTGACACTGGTACCAAGGAAGGCACCTTTAGTCATATTAATTGCAAAATTAGCTAAAAACTGCACTGCCAAGCTCAATACATAAAAGCAGCACCCCAGTAAAGCCCAGAACACAAAGTACCAGAGCCAAGCTCCATAAAAAAACACAGTATACAACATAACATAAATACATTGCCGACAACATTAGTTATAACAACACTGGGGACATTACTGTATTGAAAGCCCCAGGCAGGGAAAATATGGTTAGTATATCGACCAACGTGTTGATAAGGGACAGACCTAAGAACAAAATCTAGAGTGGTAAAAAAATGTCCATTGCACATTCATTGCTAACAGTGAATATATAGTTGTCAGATATAAGGTTTTGTTAGGGATTAGGTCAGGGATGTCGTCACCTGGGGTAGAGGGGCACAATTCACCAACAAACAAACAAGTCACAGTCCACAATGTACAATTTGGGTACAGCTGACTTTAGTTTTATTCGGCATTTACTCTATGCCTCTCCGTACTTAAGTAGACATAGAGGTCTTGTACAATGTAAAGGAAAAAGAGCTATAAATTTAACTATTTTGTAATGTTTGTACAGTTACAAAAAATATGACAGTAGCATTGTATAACATTATTGCCTACGGCATAACTATGTACATACTTCCCTTTATGTTTTACATGTTAGGGGTGTAAAATGGGGGGGGGGGGGTAAAAATGTTCAATAAAAAACATTTGATTTAAAAAAAAGACATAGAGGTCTAGTTCACCAGGTGCAGGCCTACTGCCAGGCACCCCAAAAACTCATGGTGTCAGTTCACTGCCACAGCACCACAGGCCTTTGGAATGGCAGAAAAAGATAACGGCACTTACCGGTTCCAAAGATAGGAAGGTCGTCCTTTATTAGTGGATAAACATGCAGGGAGGTATACAAGCAACCTTCGGCCATAGGTCCGTTTCGCGCGATGCAGCGTTTTCTCAAGACGATGGTCCTGCCCACACGCGTCATCACTTAAACACATGTGACCGCGAATGGGCGAGGCCATAACGAGCTCCAAGCAGTGTAACAAATAACCTGTGATCACATTAAAACAACATACATTGAGTATTGAACGTATCAGTTCCCCTGTGAATACATAGGGATACAGTATACATGTAACAGACAGGTGATTGTTAAAAATAGTAATGTGAGCAAAAGGACCGCAAGTCCCAGGATATGGTGCGAGTCTCCCTCCACACCCGGGACAAGGGGTCCGATCCCCCTACTAAAACCAAATACAAAAGGACACTCTTGTTTAGCCGATTCAATCACCTAAGTACAGAAAGCGGAGCATCATACAGACAGGTCCTACCACCAGGGCATCCTAAGAATATGGGGATTGCACGACACTATGTAAGCTTGTACTCCCCAATAATCGCTCTTTTTACTTCACAGGAGCGGGGTTACCGTTTCTCCTGATTCTAAAGGTTAAGTGACCAATATAGCCTAATCAGTACGGATGCAAGTAATTGCATTGGGAGTGCATAAACCGAAGTGTGTATATAACTAAAGGAAAGAGGGAAGGGAATGATGAATCAAGGGGCACCACAGGCCTTTGGCATGGCCTGTCTTTTCCCCAAGGTCAATGGGGCATATTTACTTATCCGGTCCATTCACGATCCAGCGGCGCGTTCTCTGCGGTGGAATCGGAAATATTCAGGTAACACGTCGGGAAAACCAGAATGGGCCTCAGTAAATGACCCCCAATGTGTGAAGTCTGCACCAAGTAGTTATGCAGGACTTACAGCTGGATTCTAAATACCCATCACTATTTGAGTTCTAAAGGAAACTATCCAGCTTTTCCTGGGTGGGAAATGTTCTTTTCCAGAAATGAGTGCTGCTCCAGCAGCCACCCTATTACAGCATAGACAGGGGCTCTGCGGCATATTATTATACTATAGACCATTGATGGCAAACCTTTTAGAGGCCGAGTGCCCAAACTATAACGAAGACCCGCTTATTTATCGCAAAGTGCCAACACAGAAATTTAATTTGTGATTTATACTCCCTTCTTTGTCATAGTTTTCATTGAGGACACCCTGAGGACACCAATAAGGCAGAAAATAGTCCCAGGTACAGCTGTCTCTTTAAAATAGCTCTGTGCACAGCAGGTCCTGGGCTGTCTGGGACTGCAGGAAGATACCTGGAGTCATCTCTGGTGATGGCCTGAGTGCCCACAGAAAGGGCTCTGAGTGCCACCTCTGGCACCAGTGCCATAGGTTAGCCATCACTGCTATAGACCATATAGAATAATGCAACCCTGATCAGATGTAGTCACAGAGCTAGAATACAGATTTGACATAACACTTGATATGTCTGTTTCAGTAAATACTCACATTCTCCATGAAATAACAATTCAAAGTCATATTTTTCTCTAAATTCTTGATTGAGCATCTGTTATTCCTCTGTAGATGTATGCATAATGTGACAAGTAGGTGTTGCCATTTATTCTGTTAGATACCTATGCTCAATAATAATAATAATAATAATAATTAATAATCTTGATATAGCGCAATTAAATTCTGTAGCGCTTTACAATTCATGGGGGAAATATACAAATATAATAATACATCAGAGTACAAACATTCATGTGGAACAATAGGAGTGAGGGCCCTTCTCACAAGACCTTACATTCTACGACACACTGGGGCAGATTTATCAAGTGTCTCAAAGTCAGAATATTTCCAGTTGCCCGTGGCAACCAATCACAGCTCCCCTTTAAAATATTCATGAGCACTGGTAAAATGAAAGCTGAACTGTGATTGGTTGCCGTGGGTAACTGGAAATATTCCGACTTTCAGACACTTAATAAATCTGCCCCATTGTGTCCAGTCATCACTGGGGACAACTCCTATATGGCTATGCTTAATGAGACTTTATGTATAGACTTTATGTAGTGCTACATAAATATTGAGTGACAGTAGCAGTTCTCAAGCTTGAATGTAGCTCCATGTGTGGCTGTGTATAGTGGCTGTAGCTCCATGTGTGGCTGTGTACATTGGCTGTAGCTCCATGTATGGCTGTGTACTGTGGCTGTAGCTCCATGTATGGCGGTGTACTGCGGCTGTAGCTCCATGTATGGCGGTGTACTGCGGCTGTAGCTCCATGTATGGCTGTGTACTGCAGCTGTAGCTCCATGTATGGCTGTGTACTGCGGCTGTAGCTCCATGTATGGCTGTGTACTGCGGCTGTAGCTCCATGTATGGCTGTGTACTGCGGCTGTAGCTCCATGTATGGCTGTGTACAGAGGCTGTAGCTCCATGTGCGGTTGTGTACAGTGTCAAAGATATAAAATTAGTGCTCTACTCCTTATACTGTTTGTCAAATGGCGAGAGCCTCTCACCACCTCTTCATGGACTGGAAATAAAAGATATCCCCGACTCCTTGCATCGCCAATCGTCCTCCTTTAGTGGGTTGAAACACAATCCTCGTCTCGTTACCGTGTCCGCGGTGTGTTCCCGATCCTACATAAGGAGGTATGCGAAAGGATAGTGCAGATTGTCAGGTTCAAAAGGGAAATAGTATTTATTGTATATACTCACACATTCCAATTTAAAAGTGCGCATATAGTAAAAGCATAAGACGCCTAAAACACCATGCCCGACCCAGGTTTCGCCTATTCAGGCTTCTTCCGGGGCATGTGTACAGTGGCTGTAGCTCCATGTATGGCCGTGTACAGTGGCTGTAGCTCCATGTATGGCTGTGTACAGTGGCTGTAGCTCCATGTGTGGTTGTGTACAGTGGCTGTAGCTCCATGTATGGCTGTGTACAGTGGCTGTAGCTCCATGTGTGGTTGTGTACAGTGGCTGTAGCTCCATATATGGCCGTGTACAGTGGCTGTAGCTCCATGTATGGCTGTGTACAGTGGCTGTAGCTCCATGTGTGGTTGTGTACAGTGGCTGTAGCTCCATGTATGGCTGTGTACAGTGGCTGTAGCTCCATGTATGGCTGTGTACAGTGGCTGTAGGTCCATGTATGGCCGTGTACTTTGGCTGTAGCTCTATGTATGGCTGTTTACAGTGGCTGTAGCTCCATGTATGACCGTGTACAGTGGCTGTAGCTCCATGTATGGCTGTGTACAGTGGCTGTAGCTCCATGTGTGGTTCTGTACAGTGGCTGTAGCTCCATGTATGGCTGTGTACAGTGGCTGTAGCTCCATGTGTGGCTGTGTACAGTGGCTGTAGCTCAATGTATGGCTGTAGCTCCATGTATGGCTGTGTACTGCGGCTGTAGCTCCATGTTTGGCTGTGTACAGTGACTGTAGCTCCATGTGTGGTTGTGTACTGCGACTGGAACCCCTTGTGTAACTGTGTAGTGTGGTTGGAGCTCTATGTGTGGCTGTGTAGTGTGGCTGTAGCTTCATACATGGCTGTGTAGTGCGGCTGTAGCTCCATGAATGACTGTGTACAACAGCTGTAGCTCCATGTGTGGTTGTGTACTGCAGCTTTAGCTCCAATGTATGGATGTGTACTGCTGCTGTAGCTCCATGTATGGCTGTTTACTGTGGCTCTAGCTCCATGTGTGGCTATGTATTGCAGCTGCAGCTCCATGTGTGGTTATGTACAGTGGCTGTAGCTCCATGGGTCGCTGTGTATTGCAGCTGTATCTCCATAAATGACTTGTGTAGTGTAGCTGTTACTCATTGTGTGGCTGTGTAGTGCGGCTGTAGCTCCATGTGTGGTTGTGTACTGCGACACTAGCTTCATGTGTGAATGTGTAGTGCAGCTATAGATCCATATGTGACTTGTGTACTGCAGCTGTAGCTCCATATATGTCTGTGTACTCCAACTATAGCTCCATGTGTCACTTTGTAGTGTAGCTGTAGCATCATGTGTTGCTGTGTACTGCGAATGTAACTTCATGTATGGAGGTCACAGGACAGATTCTGCAAAATTGTCAGATCACAGGTAATACAAGAATCTGGTGACTTAAAGATGACATCTAATTCTAGGAATTGTCTTTCATCTTCTTCTTAGACCTAGACCACCATGTCAGCTTCTACCAGCCACGACTTGTCTCTACAGATTGAAATGCTGACTCCACTGTATTGGGTATTATAAAGGTGCCATTATTTTAACAGTGCTCTCACAATAGCCAATATAATCACAGGGGCCTCAGAGTGGCTTTGCTTTCATAGTAACTGTGTACCCACAGTAAGAAATTTAGGATCCAGAGGATGGCAAGGATGGTCACAAAGACCCCCTCACAGCAGCCATTATTGTCACAGCAACCCCCACTGCATTTTAAGGCTTTAGTTTTAAGCCTCAGGATTCTCTCCCCGCAGTACAGCTATTATAGTTACTCCCCCACCCAGTAGACATTGTAGTCACAGCGCCCAACCTGCAGTCATTATAGTCACTGCCTTCCCACAGGGCCTCCTCCCCTCATAGTATTCATTCAAAGGCCCCACTCCACCCAGAGCTGCCATGCTGGGCCCGGGCTTGCTTGAATAAAAACTTTTTGAGTCCATTGATGAAGACTGTTCTACAGAATCTTTGATACGCTTATTAGTAAGTGTTTCTAAAATTGGTCCTTTTCTTTTAGTAGTCTGTGTAGAAGAGACACAATCACTACTCACTTGTACTTTGTGCAATATACCAATAAAAAGTGAATTGTTGTGGCAAGCACATATTTTAGGAAAGCTGCATAAAGAGAAAGTTAAAGAACTTAAAGGTATCAAAGTACCGCAGCAAGACCATCCCGCTTTGCGGCGGGCTCTGGCGAAGACCAGGAGATCACTTAGACTCCGCTCCTGGGTGCGGCTAAGGTTGTTATCTCCCGCGGTGGTCCAGGGAGTCCACTGTTTATCCCCCGACAGAAACAGTGTCCTCCAGCGCCCGATCTTGCTGGTACTCCATTGGTCCAATGCTGGATGTGAGTAATTCTAGTGGATTAATTTAGGTGTCTTTTTCCTTGCTATTGCTAAACATGGCATATTCATACATTCCTCTTCCTGCCCCAGGCACTTTTCTCTTGAAGAAAGTGTCAATCTTGGTTTTTTTTCATTGGCATGCTTTTTTCTTTCATTTACTTAAATGAGGGCTTTTTTTTCCTGTTTTTAGTGACAACTAAACCTTGCTAACAGTGCTAAACCTTATGGTTGAATTGTATTAAAAGGAACCTGTCACCAGATTTTCACTAATAATGGCAGGTTCAGCTAAATAAATGCATGCACAAATATACCAAGATAATAAATTATGTAAGCCTACCTGGTACCCTGCCAGAAGGAGCAGTGAGTAACAAGGGTGTGCATTATTCATACTGGGCAGTGTGTCTCTTAGCTCATATCTGCTGGCATTTCCCTCATCCCCCTGGCTTTGCCCTGCACTGTAAATGTGACATTGGTCAAAACGAGGAAAGGAAAAATTTGACATGTGTGATAAAGTGACTTTAGGTTCAAACTTACAGTATTCGCCCAGTAAAGTGATTGTAGGAATATGTTTTGCATCTAGAATTGACACTGACCTGTACCTATCCCCACCAGGGTGCCAGGAAGAGTCTGATAAACTCCACTATTCAGTCATCTAAAGATGACCATTGTGGCAGTCCTAAGCTGAGAGTATTGAACTGATAAAGCCCCCAAAACATGGTCCTTCTATGTGGCTGTGGAAGATAGTAGGGGAGGGAACATACTTTTTAAAGTAAGTTAGTGCAGTCATCTTCATTTTCATCGTTACATATCGGGACCACATGATGTTGACTAGCTATAACCTCTAAAAAGCTGTTATTCAATAGAGGGATTACTTAAGGTCGATGTCAGGGGCATAACTAGGAGAGGCTGGGCCCCATAGCAGATTTCTGCATGGGGCCTCCCTTCTCCTTAAAAAAAAAAAAATATATATATTTAGGCCGCATTCACATAAATGTGTGCCCTCCCGGCTATAGCCTGGCATGCACACGTCTGGCGCGCTGGAGGTGAGGTGATAACGTCTCACTCCTCCACTCTCCATGGAGAATAGAGCTGCATGGATGTTCTTATGGCCAAAGATAGGGCACGATCTATCACTTTTGCGCAAAACAGTTAGTATGCGTTGTGCTCACTGTACCGAGCCCAGGCGGTATAGAGGTCTATGAGGGAAGTATATCGGACAGGAAATTTGAAGCCAGATATACGTCCCCCATACATTCTTGTAAATGTACCCTTATACAGACATGTTTATACAATTACACACATTTATACAATGATACATACACACCTTTATATAATTATATACACATAAAGTTCTACACTCGTATACTTGCACCCATATAAATACATACAAGTATACACTTATACACACACATTTATGCACTCATATACAATTATATACTAATACACATAGTATATACAAACTCATACAATATATGCACACATACAGTTTACGCATTATATACATATAATACATATACAATACATATATATATGTATACACTCACCGGCCACTTTATTAGGTACACCTGTCCAACTGCTCGTTAACACTTAATTTCTAATCAGTCAATCACATGGCGGCAACTAAGGCATGTAGACATGGTCAAGACAATCTCCTGCAGTTCAAACTGAGCATCAGTATGGGGAAGAAAGGTCATTTGAGTGCCTTTGAACGTGGCATGGTTGTTGGTGCCAGAAGGGCTGGTCTGAGTATTTCAGAAACTGCTGATCTACTGGGATTTTCTTGCACAACCATCTCTAGGGTTTACAGAGAATGGTCCGGAAAAACATCCAGTGAGCGGCAGTTCTGTGGGCAGAAATGCCTTGTTGATGCCAGAGGTCAGAGGAGAATAGGCAGACTGGTTCGAGCTGATAGAAAGGCAACAGTGACTCAAATTGCCACCTGTTACAACCAAGGTAGGCAGAAGAACATCCCTGAACACACAGTACGTCAAACTTTGAGGCAGATGGGCTACAGCAGCAGAAGACCACACCGGGTGCCACTCCTTTCAGCTAAGAACAGGAAACTGAGGCTACAGTTTGCACAAGCTCATCGAAATTGGACAGTAGAAGATTGCCTGGTCTGATGAGTCTCAATTTCTGCTGCGACATTCGGATGGTAGGGTCAGAATTTGGCATCAACAACATGAAAGCATGGATCCATCAACGGTTCAGGCTGGTGGTGGTGGTGTGGGGAATATTTTCTTGGCACTCTTTGGGCCCCTTGGTACCAATTGAGCATCGTTGCAACGCCACAGCTTACCTGAGCATTGTTGCTGACCATGTCCATCCCTTTATGACCACAATGTACCCAACATCTGATGGCTACTTTCAGCAGGATAATGCGCCATGTCATAAAGCTGGAATCATCTCAGACTGGTTTCTTGAACATGACAATGAGTTCACTGTACTCAAATGGCCTCCACAGTTACCAGATCTCAATACAATAGAGCATCTTTGGGATGTGGTGGAACGGGAGATTCGCATCACCTTGTTGAATCTATGCCACGAAGAATTGAGGCAGTTCTGAAGGCAAAAGAGGGTCCAACCCGTTACTAGCATGGTGTACCTAATAAAGTGGCCGGTGAGTGTATATATATATATATATATATATATATATATATACACATATATATATATATATATATATATATATATATATATATATATATATATACACACATATATATATATATATATATATATATATATATATATATATATATATACATACATGCAGGATAAAAACATATATATGCTTATATAAATATAAACATGTATAAATACAGTATTTGCATCTATGAATATATACACAGTATATATACATATACATGTACATACATATATACACAGTATACACAGTATATACACATATACACAGTATATACATGTTTACAAAAATATAAATACATATGTATATACTTACCTTTCCTTTTAGGATGTTTGGGGGCTGTTTGGGTGACCACCATGGCTGTGGCGTCAGGCGAGTGTGCAGTTGTATTTTGGGGGGGGGGCGCGAGTGGGGAGGGCACGACCCAGGGGGGGGGTGAACGGGGATAGCGGGGTCAGGGGCATGAGCAGGTGGGTCAGGGAGGTGATGGGCGGTTCAGGAAGGTGGCGGGTGGGCGGGCCAGGAGAGATGTGGGCGGTAGATGGGAGGGGCCCAGTGCATCCCCGGACCACTTACCATGGGCCGTGGAAAAGCCCTGCAGGTACCATGCATCTCCGTGCCCCCGAACCTCTTGGGCTGCGTAGCAGCCACTACGGATTCTACGGCAGTAGTTATGCCACTAGTCAATGTCCCTGAGTATCCTTTGCAGTGGAGAGGCCAATTTGCAATTACAGGAGTCTCTACATGTACATATGTTATCCATTTCATGAGAAACTTTATTTACTTATATGATTCTCACTGGTTTCTAAATTTTACTATACAGTCTCCTTAAAAAAAAAAATTAAGCTAAACTGGAAATTAACTTAAAAGTACATGATATATCGTTTATATTTAAGTAAAAAGAAAAGTACAACTCACTTCCCCAATGGCAATCTCTCCCAATGCACGGAAGCCGCACCTCAAAAACCTCCAGTTACGTTAATTTTGTATCCCTAGTTAGATATGAATTTGGTATATAATAAACATCTCATGTCTCATTTTCTGTTGGATCAAGTTAGGATTGTATACAGTTAGAAAGGTAAGCTAATGTAAGTATAATATGTTAGGAGTTTTATGTACTATAATTGTTTTTCCACATTTAGAATCATTGGACCTTAACAAAATGTAATCTTTTGCACTTATTCAGAACGAGTCTCGTGATTTGGATCATGTGACGGTGACATCACACACCCAAGTTAGAGCACGAGAATTTAAAAGGGGACTGTTCAAAAGAACAAATCACACCATGATTAAGCTGTCATGTGAAACGTGTAGGTCTTCATGCCTGTTCACAAGTTGTTCAGACATTTACACCACTGTAATGATGCGCTTTTAAAGAATAAAGTTTTTTGGAAGAAATATCTCCTAAGCGTGCTGGACGCCTTTCTGAACAAATACCTTTTATATTGTTTTATAATCTCATTGATTTATGACAGCAATATAATTTACATTTGAACATTACTTTGCATCAGCGGAACACTGTATATATTAAAATAAGTATCAATCAATAGATTTAGTATTGCACTTAATATAATGCTCAAACATTGATTTTAGATAATGTAGAATACCTTTTGTCCTTAGACTTCCTCTTGGAGCAATATTCTGGGAACTATTAATATGTTACAATGTGTTCAATAAAGGGCATGCATAATTTCCAAATGATATTTAAGATAAAAAGTATGCAAGAAATGATTCAATAAATTATGTGTTTTTCAGAGTTATTCCTTTCTAACTTTATTTTATTTCTAAAGGTTAACAAATATAATCAAGAAGCAAAATAAAAATTAAAAAAAACAATAATAATAACTATTATTATAATAATATTTATGTAGTGATTATTAAAACCCTCATGTAATAAGTTTTCTAACTTTTTGTAAGGGTTACAACACAAGTCAAGTATAACCAACAAACACAAAAGAAGAGAAGTTTATTAAATTTAATGAAAATTATTTTATCAAGATCTTCTTGAACATCATGGCGTGGTTAGGTGTATATGAATGGGTCAAGAACTTTTCATAAACACCAAGTGTTGGTACTGATCACTGACCATTTTAATGTTGCTGGCTAAGTTGCCAGAGGCATTTAAATGGTGGAGCTATGTGTGCACCGCCATCTTAGATAGGATTGTCACCAACCTTTTCCAGTGATGTCATCAGGCAGCAATCCATTAACATGACAGCTGTCACTTAGTAAGATCTGTTATGTTTTGCCCCTGGCTGACCAATATAAATCTCCTGTAAAATCTTCATATACTAATATATAGCCATATTGCAGAATATGGTAGGGGTAATCAGACCCCCTAGTGTTCAGGTAAGGTAAGGGGGCCTAAAAAATAGTAAAAATCATAAAACCTAAACATTCAAATTACCCTCTTTCCTTAGAAGTGAAATAAGAATAAACAACTGTAGTCATAAATTTATTTTGCCTTGTCTCACAAGTCTCTTTTATCAAAATATATAATCAATTATTCTCAGCATTGAAATTGTAATGGAAAATAGCGACCAAAAGTCTGAATCAGCACTTTTTAATTTCAAAACACACACTGTGGGCTACACAGTGAAAGCTGTAAAAACAGACCCTCCAAAAAAATGGTGCAAATGTTTTTTTTTTCCATCAGTTTGACCCAATTGTGATTCTTTTTCCATCCTCCCAATACACAGCATGGAATATTACAACAATATAGTTGTATAACAATAAGAGGTAGGCTGTAAAGTATGCAGCATTTAAGAAAGAAATTCCAAAATGGCATTGATGGCTATAATTAATCAATGGATGAATACTGGTGACAAACAGGATCGTTGGGCTTGTTTGTCACAATCTAATTAATTGGATTTTGGAAGAAAATATTGAACCAGGGATTCTTATGATAGCCAAAATATCAATGTGATTGGAGTTGTAAAGGATTTTTGCCCTTATCTAAGATCATTTGTATCCATCCTATAGGGGTTACTGCCTTTCTCTGAATCTAGACTCTTAAAAATAAAGGATGGGCTTGATAGCATTTTTTCAACCTAACAAATTACAGTAAGTTACACTATGTGCAACACTGTTAATTTCCTACTGATCCATTATTGGTAAGAGATTCCAGGAAACATAGACTTAGGACTTTTTCACATTTTCGTTTGTTTTACGTGTCTGTGGCTCAGTGATTATGAAACATCCTTTTTTTTCACTGATGCAGCTCATAGAAGGCAATAGAAATATATAGATCCGCAAAAAACGCATGGAACTGATGACGCTGAAAAAACAGGTGTGATGTTTGCAGTACCTTTGAGCTTAACAATACATACAACGGGACTACTTCCTCATATATCTAATGTTTTTACAGGTGCCATTGTAACATGATAATCAATAGTATTAATGTTAATCCAGCTATATAGTAAATTATATGTTATTGGATAGTAAATTATTGCTTTCAATTTGCAATCAATCCCTACTTATTAGGATTAAACAGTGCATGTGACCTTTGCTAGTAGAGCCTTTTCTTCAGCCACAGGAATGGACAAAGGAAACTGTTTTAGATCATTCAGCAATATGCAGTATATAATCCATCTACCTTATTGGAAGTTCCAGATCTTGTTTATTATAAGATATTATAATATATATCATATTAAATTATAGTAATGAATGAGCTGGGAAAAATTTGGGTTTGTCAAGTTCAACGGAATATCGGAGGAAAACTTGGTTTGAGACCCAGACTTCAGGACAAATTAACCTGAACAATGAACCCATTGAAGTCAAATGTTCAAAAGACAAATGCCTTGGAAAGTGTGGCTTTCCCAAGGAGGAAGCCACACTTTCCTTAGCATTTGTCTTTTGCTCATTTGAGAAAGGGGTAGAACACCCTGAAACGTGTTGTGTTTTAAAGACCTTGACTAAAAACTTTTAGTATACTCACCTCTATGTGTGCTATCCTTTTGGACCCCAAGAATAGACCACTTTCACATCTCCTATAGAGTTTGGCAACTCCATCTAGGAGATTATCCTCTGGAGGCAGCACCAGACAAAAATTAAAACCACAAAGCCTACAATAGTGTTGTTCCTATCTGCAGCACAACCTAAAATGGTGAGCACAATCTACCGCTTTATGTCCATTTGTTACCCCCTAAGACAGTGATGGCGAACCTTTTACAGATAGAGTGCCCAAACTACATCCAAAATCCACCTTACTGCTACCTTCTTCCACATCTTTCAATTGTATCGACCACCTGAGGCCACCAATTTAGTTGACAGAAGGAAGGCAAATTCAAACTATCATTGTAGCTTCTTTCCAGGGTCTCTCTGTACAAGAAGAAATGGTGGGTCCAGCAAGATGACCTCCAAAGATAATGCAGTTCTGTCAACACCTTCTTACTTTCCCCGCAGTTCCAAGCACCCAATAAAGTGTCACTTTAAAATGGCGCTGAGAGCAGCATCTCTTAAGTTGAAGATTCAGTGTTTGGCGAACTCTGTCCTTGGACAATTTCCTGAATGCCCGCAGAAAGGGCTCCGAATGCCACCTCTGGCCATAGCTTCGCCATCACTGCCCTAAGATGTCACACTATTAGCGCTTTCTCCCTGTCCTTTCTTGCCACTTTCTATACCCCTTAGGTACTGAAAGGGTTAACCAACTTTTCTTGTTTTCCTTCAACATAAACCAGAACCAGAATAACAGCTTGTGCCGGGTTTGCTCACTATTCATTTATCTTGGATAAATGTGGTCATGTAGGCAGCTTTATTTCAGGATCTATGTCAAAAGAATTATTTTTTTAACTTACATCTTAATCATTTACTTTTATTTAGTACACATTTTATCAAGAAAAGTACAAAATATTTTTTGAATTCAATTAATACAGAGATAAAGGAATTATGTATTTCAGTGATGTAATTCTGGATTCTTTCAGCCTACGGAGCAATGATATCTATTCCAGAAATCATTAGGGCAGTATATTAGAGCTCTTGTCACATGTACTCTGAGGCATGAATAATTAATATGTCTAATGGTCACAATATGGAATACAATATAATATGCGATTTCTGAATTAATTTATGAAAGACTATATAATTTAGCCAGAGCAGGCATTTTTATTTCTCACATATCCTGAAAATGAAGTTCAAATTTTCATTTTCTTGGCCATGAGATAATTATTATACTGTAGGCAGAGACAGGCCAACTAAATTATGCTGAGTAAAATGGAGTCTTGCCGAATATAAGTCAGAGTTTACAGCAAATCTATTAACAATTTCGTAAGAGCAAGTGAGACATAGCATTATTACATGTTCAACAAGCCAGCATTTTCATTTAGTCCAAAGACTGTAAAAATAAGGTCTGTTATTTGACAGAGAACAAATTGATAGTTAAAAAATATATATGTGATCCATAATTTAATGAAAGTGCTCACTTCAAATATAGATAAACAGTAAGGATAAGGGTGACAATTACTGGAGGTTACTGTTAACATGTCATTCTTTGGCAGCCATTGCTCACCTTACCACAATCTATGCTAATGCAAATCATTTTTATCTATAGAAAAGCTCTTGCCTTTTCCTCGCTATATTTATTCATTTAGAGTTTAGTTACACAAAGTGTATTATGAACATTATAAATGTAAATATGTTTTAATTTTATGAATGATTCTCTAAAATGTGTAATGTTTCATCTCCGGTGATTGGGTGATCTGTGTATTTGGAAGAGAGGCTAATCCTCTAACTTTAACCCCTTAAGGACGCAGGGTTTTTCGGCTGATTTCTCGCTCTCCAACTTCAAAAATCCATAACTTTTTCATTTTTACGTGTACAGACCTGTGTGAGGGCTTATTTTGTGCGTAACAAATTTTACTTTCCCGTGATGTTATTTATTTTAACATGCCGTGTACTGCGAAGCTGAAAAAAAAATTCCAAATGTGGAAAAATTGAAAAAAAAACGCACGTCACGTTCTTGTGGGCTCAGTTTTTACGACTTTCACTCTTCACTCCAAATAACATGCCTACTTTATTCTTTGGTTCGGTGCGATCGCGGTGATACCAAATTTATATAGGTTTTATTGTGTTTTAATACATTTTCAAAAATTAAACGAATGTGTACAAAAAAGAAAAAAAAAATTTGCCATCTTCTGACGCTAATAACTTTTTCATACTTTGGCGCACGGAGATGTGTAAGTGGTCATTTTTTGCAAAATGAGGCGACGTTTTCATTGCTACCATTTTGAGGTCTGTGCGACATTTTGATCATTTTTTATTTCATTTTTTATGTTATGTAAAAAGGTGTAAAAGTCGCATTTCGGACATTTGGGCACCATTTCCCGCCTCGGAGGTCACCGCCGGCCGTAACCGTTTTTATATTTTGATAGATCGGGCATTTTGGGATACCTAATATGTCTGTGATTTTTACTGTTTGTTATGTTTTATATCCGTTCTAGGGAAAGGGGGGTGATTTGAACTTTTAATATTTTATTAATTTTTTTTATTTTTTAAACTTTTTTTTTTCTTTTTTTTTTCACTATTTTTTAGACCATCTAGGGTACATTAACCCTAGATGGTCAGATCGCTCCTACCATATACTGCAATACTACAGTATTGCAATATATGGCATTTTTGCAGGTCATACATTACAATGAGCCACTGGCTCATTGTAAAGAACCTGCATAAACCATGTAGCCTCGTGTCAAAAGAAGACCCGAGGCTACCATGGTAACCGATCGCCGCCCCCCGATGACGTTCGGGGGCGTGGCGATCGGAAAAAAGATGGCGGCACCCGGGGTTAGAGGGTTAATAGCCGCGATCCGTTCAAGCACCGACCGCGGTTATTAGCGGTGGGGGTTTTGTGCAAAATGCAAAAAACCCCACCTCTGTATGAAGAGGACTCAGCCCGTGAGCCCTCTTCATACATCCCTTAGCTACGGCGCAGAGCGTTAAGGGGTTAATGGAAACTTAGACCTATTTTCATAATCGATTTACCTACCCATCTCATGTACCTACTATGTTTTAGAGGGCTATGCACATACATACCTTTGTTTTCATATTTCAGTACTCCTTCCATGCCAACTATACACTTGAGCAAATTATGCTGAAGGGCCTTGGGTAGCCTTGCCAAAGCTCCACAGGCTCAAGCTCTACAACTAAAACAACTCACCCTTCTACACTGCCATCATTCAGCACCTTGTCTCATCCTTACACATTCAGCTTCAATACATCAGGGTCCAGCAAGATAATTTTATGTGGTTTCCCAAGCATAAGGTGATGTAATAGAGAATTACATTTTTTAAGTGTAGTACCAACAAAACAAAGCTGCCCCAAGCATTAACTGCACTGAACAATGTTCTTAGAATAAGACTATATGCAGAAAGCAACTTTATTCTACATAAAATGATCATAGGGAGCATAGGTAATATATTCTACATAGTGCTATCCCATACTGCGACTCTGCAGACTGCAGACTTAATTTGTAATATATCCAGACCTAGATATTTGTATCAGGAGACTCTTTCAATTGCTGCTTTATCTTTTAACATGGGCTTATGTTATACCCTAAAGCACACAAATTGAATTATCCCGTTTTTAGTCTTAATAGCATTTAGTTGTAGACCATTAGTTATACACATATACATATATATATATATGATAAAGAAAAAATGGCAGCACTCCAAAGTTGTGAAGAATAGTACCGGTTAATTCCAACATGTGCCAAACAGCTATGTTTCGGCTCCTGTGGCCTGGAGCCTTCCTCAAGCAAAGGTGTATACACAAGTGTGCAATATATATATCATTTAAAAAGGTAGTGACATCAATACAATCAGATAACATGTGGTGTCATGTGACACTAACAATTCATACTATACCACTGTACATAAAATCAATATATCGTAATCAAGTGCATATATTTACATATAAAGTGCAGGTGTGCATAAAATGTAGTCTATAGATCAGAAGCTCACCTAAGGATCAGCTGTAGTCGGATGAGTGTATCGCGGCATACTGCAAAGTCTAATGCGCATGCGCGCAGTCACCTGACTGCGCATCGTGCATAGGATTATGGGTATTAGGGAGATCACATGATCGGAGCGAAACGCCCACAGAGTGCTGCTGCCGGTAACGCCATTTTGGTTAAGAGAGGACAACTAGTGTCCATATATGTATATGGAAAGCATAAGGGAATTCTATTAGCTTTAGGCATAAGGGAATCCTATTGGCTTTAAAGGTGCACCGTTCTCCCAGGGCCACAGGTACAGGTGCCACAGCAGTGTCCTCCTTAACAAAGGGTGGTCACGTGCACGGCTTCTGACCAACTAAAGGGCTACCGATTCCGGGCAAAGCCCAGCAGGTGCCCATATTGGGTCAGTCCCTTTCCCTATAGTGGTCCTCTAATCGGAACATTTTGCACCTATATAAATAACAGAAAACAAAATCCCCAGGTGGCATCGGGCAGGTACTACTCCCCAACATGATGCAATTATGACATATGGAGAAATAATTTGTCTGATCCTTATGGTGATATTGTGGTGATCAATTCTTCAGCGTGAACGTGAATGAAGTGTGATGATCATGATCTATATGAAGAAAAAGAAATAAGAATGAAAATATTTATATATCAACATGATAGGTTCATTTACACCAATGTTGCTCAGATTCTGATAGGAGGTCATGGTCCTGTAATTCTCAAAGAGATGCCCATTATTAAGTAACATCAATGGTTCTGAATTCTACATTTAGGCCCTTGGGTTTCAATGTATCAAGTCTATATATCCATTCCAATTCCTTCCGATGTAAAGTGCGGATCCTGTCACCTCCCAATCTACACGGTGGAACTTCGTCAATTATGCGCACCTTCAGTTGGAACTCCTTATGTTTAGCCTCAACAAAGTGTTTTGCTACTGGTAGGTACATTCTCTTGTCCCTGATGGACTGTCTATGGTTATTGAGTCTCATTTTGAGCTCCGTACTCGTCTCACCAACATACCATAGTCCACAAGAACATTCCAAGAGATAAATCATGTAGGAGGAATAGCACGTCAGGTAATGTCTGATAGAGTATTCCTTACCTGTGCCTCTATTCCCAATTCCTTCCGATGTAAAGTACGGATCCTATCACCTCCCAATCTATGCGGTGGAACATGGACAATTATGCGCAAGTGAGACATAGCATTATTACATGTTCAACAAGCCAGCATTTTCATTTAGTCCAAAGACTGTAAAAATAAGGTCTGTTATTTGACAGAGAACAAATTGATAGTTAAAAAATATATATGTGATCCATAATTTAATGAAAGTGCTCACTTCAAATATAGATAAACAGTAAGGATAAGGGTGACAATTACTGGAGGTTACTGTTAACATGTCATTCTTTGGCAGCCATTGCTCACCTTACCACAATCTATGCTAATGCAAATCATTTTTATCTATAGAAAAGCTCTTGCCTTTTCCTCGCTATATTTATTCATTTAGAGTTTAGTTACACAAAGTGTATTATGAACATTATAAATGTAAATATGTTTTAATTTTATGAATGATTCTCTAAAATGTGTAATGTTTCATCTCCGGTGATTGGGTGATCTGTGTATTTGGAAGAGAGGCTAATCCTCTAACTTTAACCCCTTAAGGACGCAGGGTTTTTCGGCTGATTTCTCGCTCTCCAACTTCAAAAATCCATAACTTTTTCATTTTTACGTGTACAGACCTGTGTGAGGGCTTATTTTGTGCGTAACAAATTTTACTTTCCCGTGATGTTATTTATTTTAACATGCCGTGTACTGCGAAGCTGAAAAAAAAATTCCAAATGTGGAAAAATTGAAAAAAAAACGCACGTCACGTTCTTGTGGGCTCAGTTTTTACGACTTTCACTCTTCACTCCAAATAACATGCCTACTTTATTCTTTGGTTCGGTGCGATCGCGGTGATACCAAATTTATATAGGTTTTATTGTGTTTTAATACATTTTCAAAAATTAAACGAATGTGTACAAAAAAGAAAAAAAAAATTTGCCATCTTCTGACGCTAATAACTTTTTCATACTTTGGCGCACGGAGATGTGTAAGTGGTCATTTTTTGCGAAATGAGGCGACGTTTTCATTGCTACCATTTTGAGGTCTGTGCGACATTTTGATCATTTTTTATTTCATTTTTTATGTTATGTAAAAAGGTGTAAAAGTCGCATTTCGGACATTTGGGCACCATTTCCCGCCTCGGAGGTCACCGCCGGCCGTAACCGTTTTTATATTTTGATAGATCGGGCATTTTGGGATACCTAATATGTCTGTGATTTTTACTGTTTGTTATGTTTTATATCCGTTCTAGGGAAAGGGGGGTGATTTGAACTTTTAATATTTTATTAATTTTTTTTATTTTTTAAACTTTTTTTTTTCTTTTTTTTTTCACTATTTTTTAGACCATCTAGGGTACATTAACCCTAGATGGTCAGATCGCTCCTACCATATACTGCAATACTACAGTATTGCAATATATGGCATTTTTGCAGGTCATACATTACAATGAGCCACTGGCTCATTGTAAAGAACCTGCATAAACCATGTAGCCTCGTGTCAAAAGAAGACCCGAGGCTACCATGGTAACCGATCGCCGCCCCCCGATGACGTTCGGGGGCGTGGCGATCGGAAAAAAGATGGCGGCACCCGGGGTTAGAGGGTTAATAGCCGCGATCCGTTCAAGCACCGACCGCGGTTATTAGCGGTGGGGGTTTTGTGCAAAATGCAAAAAACCCCACCTCTGTATGAAGAGGACTCAGCCCGTGAGCCCTCTTCATACATCCCTTAGCTACGGCGCAGAGCGTTAAGGGGTTAATGGAAACTTAGACCTATTTTCATAATCGATTTACCTACCCATCTCATGTACCTACTATGTTTTAGAGGGCTATGCACATACATACCTTTGTTTTCATATTTCAGTACTCCTTCCATGCCAACTATACACTTGAGCAAATTATGCTGAAGGGCCTTGGGTAGCCTTGCCAAAGCTCCACAGGCTCAAGCTCTACAACTAAAACAACTCACCCTTCTACACTGCCATCATTCAGCACCTTGTCTCATCCTTACACATTCAGCTTCAATACATCAGGGTCCAGCAAGATAATTTTATGTGGTTTCCCAAGCATAAGGTGATGTAATAGAGAATTACATTTTTTAAGTGTAGTACCAACAAAACAAAGCTGCCCCAAGCATTAACTGCACTGAACAATGTTCTTAGAATAAGACTATATGCAGAAAGCAACTTTATTCTACATAAAATGATCATAGGGAGCATAGGTAATATATTCTACATAGTGCTATCCCATACTGCGACTCTGCAGACTGCAGACTTAATTTGTAATATATCCAGACCTAGATATTTGTATCAGGAGACTCTTTCAATTGCTGCTTTATCTTTTAACATGGGCTTATGTTATACCCTAAAGCACACAAATTGAATTATCCCGTTTTTAGTCTTAATAGCATTTAGTTGTAGACCATAAGTTATACACATATACATATATATATATATGATAAAGAAAAAATGGCAGCACTCCAAAGTTGTGAAGAATAGTACCGGTTAATTCCAACATGTGCCAAACAGCTATGTTTCGGCTCCTGTGGCCTGGAGCCTTCCTCAAGCAAAGGTGTATACACAAGTGTGCAATATATATATCATTTAAAAAGGTAGTGACATCAATACAATCAGATAACATGTGGTGTCATGTGACACTAACAATTCATACTATACCACTGTACATAAAATCAATATATCGTAATCAAGTGCATATATTTACATATAAAGTGCAGGTGTGCATAAAATGTAGTCTATAGATCAGAAGCTCACCTAAGGATCAGCTGTAGTCGGATGAGTGTATCGCGGCATACTGCAAAGTCTAATGCGCATGCGCGCAGTCACCTGACTGCGCATCGTGCATAGGATTATGGGTATTAGGGAGATCACATGATCGGAGCGAAACGCCCACAGAGTGCTGCTGCCGGTAACGCCATTTTGGTTAAGAGAGGACAACTAGTGTCCATATATGTATATGGAAAGCATAAGGGAATTCTATTAGCTTTAGGCATAAGGGAATCCTATTGGCTTTAAAGGTGCACCGTTCTCCCAGGGCCACAGGTACAGGTGCCACAGCAGTGTCCTCCTTAACAAAGGGTGGTCACGTGCACGGCTTCTGACCAACTAAAGGGCTACCGATTCCGGGCAAAGCCCAGCAGGTGCCCATATTGGGTCAGTCCCTTTCCCTATAGTGGTCCTCTAATCGGAACATTTTGCACCTATATAAATAACAGAAAACAAAATCCCCAGGTGGCATCGGGCAGGTACTACTCCCCAACATGATGCAATTATGACATATGGAGAAATAATTTGTCTGATCCTTATGGTGATATTGTGGTGATCAATTCTTCAGCGTGAACGTGAATGAAGTGTGATGATCATGATCTATATGAAGAAAAAGAAATAAGAATGAAAATATTTATATATCAACATGATAGGTTCATTTACACCAATGTTGCTCAGATTCTGATAGGAGGTCATGGTCCTGTAATTCTCAAAGAGATGCCCATTATTAAGTAACATCAATGGTTCTGAATTCTACATTTAGGCCCTTGGGTTTCAATGTATCAAGTCTATATATCCATTCCAATTCCTTCCGATGTAAAGTGCGGATCCTGTCACCTCCCAATCTACACGGTGGAACTTCGTCAATTATGCGCACCTTCAGTTGGAACTCCTTATGTTTAGCCTCAACAAAGTGTTTTGCTACTGGTAGGTACATTCTCTTGTCCCTGATGGACTGTCTATGGTTATTGAGTCTCATTTTGAGCTCCGTACTCGTCTCACCAACATACCATAGTCCACAAGAACATTCCAAGAGATAAATCATGTAGGAGGAATAGCACGTCAGGTAATGTCTGATAGAGTATTCCTTACCTGTGCCTCTATTCCCAATTCCTTCCGATGTAAAGTACGGATCCTATCACCTCCCAATCTATGCGGTGGAACATGGACAATTATGCGCAAGTGAGACATAGCATTATTACATGTTCAACAAGCCAGCATTTTCATTTAGTCCAAAGACTGTAAAAATAAGGTCTGTTATTTGACAGAGAACAAATTGATAGTTAAAAAATATATATGTGATCCATAATTTAATGAAAGTGCTCACTTCAAATATAGATAAACAGTAAGGATAAGGGTGACAATTACTGGAGGTTACTGTTAACATGTCATTCTTTGGCAGCCATTGCTCACCTTACCACAATCTATGCTAATGCAAATCATTTTTATCTATAGAAAAGCTCTTGCCTTTTCCTCGCTATATTTATTCATTTAGAGTTTAGTTACACAAAGTGTATTATGAACATTATAAATGTAAATATGTTTTAATTTTATGAATGATTCTCTAAAATGTGTAATGTTTCATCTCCGGTGATTGGGTGATCTGTGTATTTGGAAGAGAGGCTAATCCTCTAACTTTAACCCCTTAAGGACGCAGGGTTTTTCGGCTGATTTCTCGCTCTCCAACTTCAAAAATCCATAACTTTTTCATTTTTACGTGTACAGACCTGTGTGAGGGCTTATTTTGTGCGTAACAAATTTTACTTTCCCGTGATGTTATTTATTTTAACATGCCGTGTACTGCGAAGCTGAAAAAAAAATTCCAAATGTGGAAAAATTGAAAAAAAAACGCACGTCACGTTCTTGTGGGCTCAGTTTTTACGACTTTCACTCTTCACTCCAAATAACATGCCTACTTTATTCTTTGGTTCGGTGCGATCGCGGTGATACCAAATTTATATAGGTTTTATTGTGTTTTAATACATTTTCAAAAATTAAACGAATGTGTACAAAAAAGAAAAAAAAAATTTGCCATCTTCTGACGCTAATAACTTTTTCATACTTTGGCGCACGGAGATGTGTAAGTGGTCATTTTTTGCGAAATGAGGCGACGTTTTCATTGCTACCATTTTGAGGTCTGTGCGACATTTTGATAATTTTTTATTTCATTTTTTATGTTATGTAAAAAGGTGTAAAAGTCGCATTTCGGACATTTGGGCACCATTTCCCGCCTCGGAGGTCACCGCCGGCCGTAACCGTTTTTATATTTTGATAGATCGGGCATTTTGGGATACCTAATATGTCTGTGATTTTTACTGTTTGTTATGTTTTATATCCGTTCTAGGGAAAGGGGGGTGATTTGAACTTTTAATATTTTATTAATTTTTTTTATTTTTTAAACTTTTTTTTTTCTTTTTTTTTTCACTATTTTTTAGACCATCTAGGGTACATTAACCCTAGATGGTCAGATCGCTCCTACCATATACTGCAATACTACAGTATTGCAATATATGGCATTTTTGCAGGTCATACATTACAATGAGCCACTGGCTCATTGTAAAGAACCTGCATAAACCATGTAGCCTCGTGTCAAAAGAAGACCCGAGGCTACCATGGTAACCGATCGCCGCCCCCCGATGACGTTCGGGGGCGTGGCGATCGGAAAAAAGATGGCGGCACCCGGGGTTAGAGGGTTAATAGCCGCGATCCGTTCAAGCACCGACCGCGGTTATTAGCGGTGGGGGTTTTGTGCAAAATGCAAAAAACCCCACCTCTGTATGAAGAGGACTCAGCCCGTGAGCCCTCTTCATACATCCCTTAGCTACGGCGCAGAGCGTTAAGGGGTTAATGGAAACTTAGACCTATTTTCATAATCGATTTACCTACCCATCTCATGTACCTACTATGTTTTAGAGGGCTATGCACATACATACCTTTGTTTTCATATTTCAGTACTCCTTCCATGCCAACTATACACTTGAGCAAATTATGCTGAAGGGCCTTGGGTAGCCTTGCCAAAGCTCCACAGGCTCAAGCTCTACAACTAAAACAACTCACCCTTCTACACTGCCATCATTCAGCACCTTGTCTCATCCTTACACATTCAGCTTCAATACATCAGGGTCCAGCAAGATAATTTTATGTGGTTTCCCAAGCATAAGGTGATGTAATAGAGAATTACATTTTTTAAGTGTAGTACCAACAAAACAAAGCTGCCCCAAGCATTAACTGCACTGAACAATGTTCTTAGAATAAGACTATATGCAGAAAGCAACTTTATTCTACATAAAATGATCATAGGGAGCATAGGTAATATATTCTACATAGTGCTATCCCATACTGCGACTCTGCAGACTGCAGACTTAATTTGTAATATATCCAGACCTAGATATTTGTATCAGGAGACTCTTTCAATTGCTGCTTTATCTTTTAACATGGGCTTATGTTATACCCTAAAGCACACAAATTGAATTATCCCGTTTTTAGTCTTAATAGCATTTAGTTGTAGACCATAAGTTATACACATATACATATATATATATATGATAAAGAAAAAATGGCAGCACTCCAAAGTTGTGAAGAATAGTACCGGTTAATTCCAACATGTGCCAAACAGCTATGTTTCGGCTCCTGTGGCCTGGAGCCTTCCTCAAGCAAAGGTGTATACACAAGTGTGCAATATATATATCATTTAAAAAGGTAGTGACATCAATACAATCAGATAACATGTGGTGTCATGTGACACTAACAATTCATACTATACCACTGTACATAAAATCAATATATCGTAATCAAGTGCATATATTTACATATAAAGTGCAGGTGTGCATAAAATGTAGTCTATAGATCAGAAGCTCACCTAAGGATCAGCTGTAGTCGGATGAGTGTATCGCGGCATACTGCAAAGTCTAATGCGCATGCGCGCAGTCACCTGACTGCGCATCGTGCATAGGATTATGGGTATTAGGGAGATCACATGATCGGAGCGAAACGCCCACAGAGTGCTGCTGCCGGTAACGCCATTTTGGTTAAGAGAGGACAACTAGTGTCCATATATGTATATGGAAAGCATAAGGGAATTCTATTAGCTTTAGGCATAAGGGAATCCTATTGGCTTTAAAGGTGCACCGTTCTCCCAGGGCCACAGGTACAGGTGCCACAGCAGTGTCCTCCTTAACAAAGGGTGGTCACGTGCACGGCTTCTGACCAACTAAAGGGCTACCGATTCCGGGCAAAGCCCAGCAGGTGCCCATATTGGGTCAGTCCCTTTCCCTATAGTGGTCCTCTAATCGGAACATTTTGCACCTATATAAATAACAGAAAACAAAATCCCCAGGTGGCATCGGGCAGGTACTACTCCCCAACATGATGCAATTATGACATATGGAGAAATAATTTGTCTGATCCTTATGGTGATATTGTGGTGATCAATTCTTCAGCGTGAACGTGAATGAAGTGTGATGATCATGATCTATATGAAGAAAAAGAAATAAGAATGAAAATATTTATATATCAACATGATAGGTTCATTTACACCAATGTTGCTCAGATTCTGATAGGAGGTCATGGTCCTGTAATTCTCAAAGAGATGCCCATTATTAAGTAACATCAATGGTTCTGAATTCTACATTTAGGCCCTTGGGTTTCAATGTATCAAGTCTATATATCCATTCCAATTCCTTCCGATGTAAAGTGCGGATCCTGTCACCTCCCAATCTACACGGTGGAACTTCGTCAATTATGCGCACCTTCAGTTGGAACTCCTTATGTTTAGCCTCAACAAAGTGTTTTGCTACTGGTAGGTACATTCTCTTGTCCCTGATGGACTGTCTATGGTTATTGAGTCTCATTTTGAGCTCCGTACTCGTCTCACCAACATACCATAGTCCACAAGAACATTCCAAGAGATAAATCATGTAGGAGGAATAGCACGTCAGGTAATGTCTGATAGAGTATTCCTTACCTGTGCCTCTATTCCCAATTCCTTCCGATGTAAAGTACGGATCCTATCACCTCCCAATCTATGCGGTGGAACATGGACAATTATGCGCAAGTGAGACATAGCATTATTACATGTTCAACAAGCCAGCATTTTCATTTAGTCCAAAGACTGTAAAAATAAGGTCTGTTATTTGACAGAGAACAAATTGATAGTTAAAAAATATATATGTGATCCATAATTTAATGAAAGTGCTCACTTCAAATATAGATAAACAGTAAGGATAAGGGTGACAATTACTGGAGGTTACTGTTAACATGTCATTCTTTGGCAGCCATTGCTCACCTTACCACAATCTATGCTAATGCAAATCATTTTTATCTATAGAAAAGCTCTTGCCTTTTCCTCGCTATATTTATTCATTTAGAGTTTAGTTACACAAAGTGTATTATGAACATTATAAATGTAAATATGTTTTAATTTTATGAATGATTCTCTAAAATGTGTAATGTTTCATCTCCGGTGATTGGGTGATCTGTGTATTTGGAAGAGAGGCTAATCCTCTAACTTTAACCCCTTAAGGACGCAGGGTTTTTCGGCTGATTTCTCGCTCTCCAACTTCAAAAATCCATAACTTTTTCATTTTTACGTGTACAGACCTGTGTGAGGGCTTATTTTGTGCGTAACAAATTTTACTTTCCCGTGATGTTATTTATTTTAACATGCCGTGTACTGCGAAGCTGAAAAAAAAATTCCAAATGTGGAAAAATTGAAAAAAAAACGCACGTCACGTTCTTGTGGGCTCAGTTTTTACGACTTTCACTCTTCACTCCAAATAACATGCCTACTTTATTCTTTGGTTCGGTGCGATCGCGGTGATACCAAATTTATATAGGTTTTATTGTGTTTTAATACATTTTCAAAAATTAAACGAATGTGTACAAAAAAGAAAAAAAAAATTTGCCATCTTCTGACGCTAATAACTTTTTCATACTTTGGCGCACGGAGATGTGTAAGTGGTCATTTTTTGCGAAATGAGGCGACGTTTTCATTGCTACCATTTTGAGGTCTGTGCGACATTTTGATAATTTTTTATTTCATTTTTTATGTTATGTAAAAAGGTGTAAAAGTCGCATTTCGGACATTTGGGCACCATTTCCCGCCTCGGAGGTCACCGCCGGCCGTAACCGTTTTTATATTTTGATAGATCGGGCATTTTGGGATACCTAATATGTCTGTGATTTTTACTGTTTGTTATGTTTTATATCCGTTCTAGGGAAAGGGGGGTGATTTGAACTTTTAATATTTTATTAATTTTTTTTATTTTTTAAACTTTTTTTTTTCTTTTTTTTTTCACTATTTTTTAGACCATCTAGGGTACATTAACCCTAGATGGTCAGATCGCTCCTACCATATACTGCAATACTACAGTATTGCAATATATGGCATTTTTGCAGGTCATACATTACAATGAGCCACTGGCTCATTGTAAAGAACCTGCATAAACCATGTAGCCTCGTGTCAAAAGAAGACCCGAGGCTACCATGGTAACCGATCGCCGCCCCCCGATGACGTTCGGGGGCGTGGCGATCGGAAAAAAGATGGCGGCACCCGGGGTTAGAGGGTTAATAGCCGCGATCCGTTCAAGCACCGACCGTGGTTATTAGCGGTGGGGGTTTTGTGCAAAATGCAAAAAACCCCACCTCTGTATGAAGAGGACTCAGCCCGTGAGCCCTCTTCATACATCCCTTAGCTACGGCGCAGAGCGTTAAGGGGTTAATGGAAACTTAGACCTATTTTCATAATCGATTTACCTACCCATCTCATGTACCTACTATGTTTTAGAGGGCTATGCACATACATACCTTTGTTTTCATATTTCAGTACTCCTTCCATGCCAACTATACACTTGAGCAAATTATGCTGAAGGGCCTTGGGTAGCCTTGCCAAAGCTCCACAGGCTCAAGCTCTACAACTAAAACAACTCACCCTTCTACACTGCCATCATTCAGCACCTTGTCTCATCCTTACACATTCAGCTTCAATACATCAGGGTCCAGCAAGATAATTTTATGTGGTTTCCCAAGCATAAGGTGATGTAATAGAGAATTACATTTTTTAAGTGTAGTACCAACAAAACAAAGCTGCCCCAAGCATTAACTGCACTGAACAATGTTCTTAGAATAAGACTATATGCAGAAAGCAACTTTATTCTACATAAAATGATCATAGGGAGCATAGGTAATATATTCTACATAGTGCTATCCCATACTGCGACTCTGCAGACTGCAGACTTAATTTGTAATATATCCAGACCTAGATATTTGTATCAGGAGACTCTTTCAATTGCTGCTTTATCTTTTAACATGGGCTTATGTTATACCCTAAAGCACACAAATTGAATTATCCCGTTTTTAGTCTTAATAGCATTTAGTTGTAGACCATAAGTTATACACATATACATATATATATATATATGATAAAGAAAAAATGGCAGCACTCCAAAGTTGTGAAGAATAGTACCGGTTAATTCCAACATGTGCCAAACAGCTATGTTTCGGCTCCTGTGGCCTGGAGCCTTCCTCAAGCAAAGGTGTATACACAAGTGTGCAATATATATATCATTTAAAAAGGTAGTGACATCAATACAATCAGATAACATGTGGTGTCATGTGACACTAACAATTCATACTATACCACTGTACATAAAATCAATATATCGTAATCAAGTGCATATATTTACATATAAAGTGCAGGTGTGCATAAAATGTAGTCTATAGATCAGAAGCTCACCTAAGGATCAGCTGTAGTCGGATGAGTGTATCGCGGCATACTGCAAAGTCTAATGCGCATGCGCGCAGTCACCTGACTGCGCATCGTGCATAGGATTATGGGTATTAGGGAGATCACATGATCGGAGCGAAACGCCCACAGAGTGCTGCTGCCGGTAACGCCATTTTGGTTAAGAGAGGACAACTAGTGTCCATATATGTATATGGAAAGCATAAGGGAATTCTATTAGCTTTAGGCATAAGGGAATCCTATTGGCTTTAAAGGTGCACCGTTCTCCCAGGGCCACAGGTACAGGTGCCACAGCAGTGTCCTCCTTAACAAAGGGTGGTCACGTGCACGGCTTCTGACCAACTAAAGGGCTACCGATTCCGGGCAAAGCCCAGCAGGTGCCCATATTGGGTCAGTCCCTTTCCCTATAGTGGTCCTCTAATCGGAACATTTTGCACCTATATAAATAACAGAAAACAAAATCCCCAGGTGGCATCGGGCAGGTACTACTCCCCAACATGATGCAATTATGACATATGGAGAAATAATTTGTCTGATCCTTATGGTGATATTGTGGTGATCAATTCTTCAGCGTGAACGTGAATGAAGTGTGATGATCATGATCTATATGAAGAAAAAGAAATAAGAATGAAAATATTTATATATCAACATGATAGGTTCATTTACACCAATGTTGCTCAGATTCTGATAGGAGGTCATGGTCCTGTAATTCTCAAAGAGATGCCCATTATTAAGTAACATCAATGGTTCTGAATTCTACATTTAGGCCCTTGGGTTTCAATGTATCAAGTCTATATATCCATTCCAATTCCTTCCGATGTAAAGTGCGGATCCTGTCACCTCCCAATCTACACGGTGGAACTTCGTCAATTATGCGCACCTTCAGTTGGAACTCCTTATGTTTAGCCTCAACAAAGTGTTTTGCTACTGGTAGGTACATTCTCTTGTCCCTGATGGACTGTCTATGGTTATTGAGTCTCATTTTGAGCTCCGTACTCGTCTCACCAACATACCATAGTCCACAAGAACATTCCAAGAGATAAATCATGTAGGAGGAATAGCACGTCAGGTAATGTCTGATAGAGTATTCCTTACCTGTGCCTCTATTCCCAATTCCTTCCGATGTAAAGTACGGATCCTATCACCTCCCAATCTATGCGGTGGAACATGGACAATTATGCGCACGTTCAGTTGGAACTCCTTATGTTTAGCCTCAACAAAGTGTTTTGCTACTGGTAGGTCCATTCTCTTGTCCCTGATGGACTGTCTATGGTTATTGAGTCTCATTTTGAGTTCCGTACTCGTCTCACCAACATATTATAGTCCACAATGACATTCCAAGAGATAAACATGTAGGAGGAATTGCACGGCAGGTAATGTCTGATAGAGTATTTCTTACCCGTGCATCTATCCCCAAATGTGTGGCCTTTAACAATAGTCTTGCAGTTCACACAATTAAGACACGGGAAACATCCTAATTGTTTTGTTGTTTAGATAGGAATGACTGTACGCTTTTCCTGTCTGTACCAATATTCGATCTCACTAATGCATATTTAAGGTTCCGAACCCTTCTATATGCAAATAAAGGGGGGGGGCTGGAAGCAAGTTGGGCTGGAAGCAAGTTGTTTGTGTAAAATTGGCCAGTGTTTTCTAATAATGTTAGAAATAGCATCACTGGAGTCAAAGGTAATTCTGTCTCTGGTTTTACTTGGGGGTTTCTTACTCAATATGTCATTTCTGTCCGGGGCCACCACCCTATTTCTATGTTTCGTCAAAATATGCCTTGGGTAACCCCTGTCTCGAAAATTTAGACTCCATATTGTCCAACTGTTCCTGTAGAGGGGGCTCGCTATCCACAATCCTCCTGACTCTCAACATCTGGCTATATGGGAGAGACTTGACCATGCGTCTAGGATGACAACATTCGAAACGCAATAAATTGTTGCGGTCTATTTTCTTAACAAAGAGATCAGTAGTCAACCTGTTATCTACCATTTGTACATTCACATATCAAAAAATTGTAGTTCTGTCCTAGACCATACGTGAGAAAATTTAACAGACGGATCCACTGAGTTCAAAATCTCAAAAAATGATTTTAACGCATCCTCCTCACCTGTCTAGATGACAAACACATCATCTATGTATCGCCACCATCTAAGGACATGGCCAAAGTGGTGCGATACATAGATATGTTGTTCCTACAAGAATCGCATATAGATGTTGGCATAAGTAGGAGCTACGTTTGAACCCATAGCGGTGCCCTGGGTCTGAAGGTAAAAACTGTTTTTGAACAAAAAATAGTTACAGGTCAGTATTATCTGCAATAGATCCAGGATAAAAATGTTGCACACATTGGAGAAGGAGGAAAAATTGGTTAAGTAGTGTTTAACCGCTGCGGTTCCACGTGTGTGATCGATTACGTATAAAGGCTTACTGCATCCAAGGAGACTAATAACACCTCGTGTTTGCATGGTAATTCAATTTCCTGAAGCTTAAGAAGAAAGTCAGATGTATCATAAATGTATAATGCTGCATTAACAGAAAAATCCCTTAAAATTTTATCTTAAAAGATGGCAACATTAGTAAAAATAGAGCCAAAGACGATGGGTCGTCCGGGAGGATCTTTGACATTCTTGTGGATTTTGGGTAAAGTATAAAGAACCGGATTTCTGGGTGACTCAATCACTAAATATTTCTTGATGTCCTCATCTATTGTGCCCCCTAACACAGCCTCCTTGATCACGTCTTTCAACCGCATTTCGACTGAAAACTTAGGGTCACAGGATATCCTTTGAAATCCTGCAACTTTCTCTGAATTTCTGCAACTTATTGGGCTTTGTCCATGATGACAATCGCCCCGCCTTTGTCGGCCGGTTTGATAACCAGACTGTCATCACAGGCAAGGATCCTGAGCGCATCGAATTCATCACTCCTCATTTTAGGATGCCTGAAAAATCTGGCATTCTCAGACCTCAAGCAATCCAAGTCTCGTTTAACTGCAATAATAAAAGTCTCAATGGCAGGTTCAGAATCCATTGGAATAAATTTAAAGGGGTTATGCCACCATATTATATATTTTCACTTAACTTGAAGGTGTACAGATAAGTGTTTTTGCTATTGGCATTTATTAAAAATAATGCTCCCTTACTGTGCAATTAATCTTTTACTTGTGAATGGCTCCCCCTGGTGGTTGCTATATCTGTCCTCTTATTTTCCTTTGCTGGCCGATCATGCACAGAGGATTCCTGTCAGGCAACTGCTAGTTCACTGGATCCCTCCGCCAGCCATCCTCATCACTCCTTTCTGCAGAAACTCTGTAACAGACAAGCCAGTGGCTCTTTGTACAGTCACTCCTTGCTCTGAGCCTGTAGTCATGTCCCTTTGCTCACTCATGAGCCTTATTACATCCCATACGTGAGGCAGGAGGCTGCTCTGGTGCCTGCATCTATCTACAGCTACTCCCTAAGTTCCACTAGCCCTGCCTCCTCACAGCAACATGTGTAAGGGAACTGCACTTTACAATTAAAGGTAATGAGAAGGGCTAGAAATGGGGAACAAACTAGGCTTTTGCCCAGAGTCATCACCTCCAGAGAGGAGGCCCCTACTGCTCTGCAAGGGAAGCAGTTTCTGCTCTACTATGCTGGATGATAGATTGAAGCAACCTGGCTGAGGTATTTATGGTCCATTTACACGGTGCATATGATGGCACGGTGAACTCCTGCTCACTGTTATTGGCAGGATCCCTAATTCTGACAGGGGGCTGAAATAAAGAGCCCTCTCAAAAAAGTGCTTATACTAAGCACTGTGCACCTGAATGGTGGGGGATCATGTGACATCAGTGATGGCATCACACAGTTTACCGAAAATGAGGAAAGTTGGAGGCATGTAGAGAAGATATGATGTGCACATTCTCTGCATCTCTGTATACAGATCACTGATAGTCGCCATTAAATGGACCGTTACCATGAGATCACTGTTATATACACTCACCGGCCACTTTATTAGGTACACCTGTCCAACTGCTCGTTAACACTTAATTTCTAATCAGCCAATCACATGGCGGCAACTCAGTGCATTTAGGCATGTAGACATGGTCAAGACAATCTCCTGCAGTTCAAACTGAGCATCAGTATGGGGAAGAAAGGTGATTTGAGTGCCTTTGAACGTGGCATGGTTGTTGGTGCCAGAAGGGCTGGTCTGAGTATTTCAGAAACTGCTGATCTACTGGGATTTTCACGCACAACCATCTCTAGGGTTTACAGAGAATGGTCTGAAAAAGAAAAAACATCCAGTGAGCGGCAGTTCTGTGGGCAGAAATGCCTTGTTGATGCCAGAGGTCAGAGGAGAATGGGCAGACTGGTTCGAGCTGATAGAAAGGCAACAGTGACTCAAATCGCCACCCGTTACAACCAAGGTAGGTAGAAGAGCATCTCTGAACGCACAGTACGTCAAACTTTGAGGCAGATGGGCTACAGCAACAGAAGACCACTCCTTTCAGCTAAGAACAGGAAACTAAGGCTACAATTTGCACAAGCTCATCGAAATTGGAAAGTAGAAGATTGGAAAAACGTTGCCTGGTCTGATGAGTTTCGATTTCTGCTGCAACATTCGGATGGTAGGGTCAGAATTTGGCGTCAACAACATGAAAGCATGGATCCATCCTGCCTTGTATCAACAGTTCAGGCTGGTGGTGGTGGTGTCATGGTGTGGGGAATATTTTCTTGGCAATCTTTGGGCCCCTTGGTACCAATTGAGTATCGTTGCTACGCCACAGCCTACCTGAGTATTATTGCTGACCATGTCCATCCCTTTATGACCACAATGTACCCAACATCTGATGGCTACTTTCAGCAGGATAATGCGCCATGTCATAAAGCTGGAATCATCTCAGACTGGTTTCTTGAACATGACTATGAGTTGACTGTACTCAAATGGCCTCCACAGTCACCAGGTCTGATTCCAATAGAGCATCTTTGGGATGTGGTGGAACGGGAGATTCGCATCATGGATGTGCAGCTGACAAATTTGCGGCAACTGTGTGATGCCATCATGTCAATATGGACCAAAATCTCTGAGGAATGCTT